>NC_066300.1:8750000-9375000 GCF_905404315.1 Leptidea sinapis | reverse complement strand
GTACAGTAAAGTTTTTCCAATCTATGCTTGGAAAATTCTCGAAAAACAATCGGATTACGTTGTTTATGTTATTCTTGTGGTAGTTATTTGTAAAATAAATCATATCTTAACATAAAAACACAATGGCGACGTTCAACATCTTTCCACATCACAAAAAGCCCTTTGTAATCGGTTTTTATTTTATTTTTGCAACGTCTACCTTTAGAGAGTATTTCTTTATAAACCATAATATATTTATAAAAGAAATAAACAGGTGTAGTTCTTTGCAAAAAAATTCTAAAAGTCTTGAAATTTTATGAAATCCGCTCACCTTTGTTTTGTAAAACACATTTTTTGTCAAAATTTAAAAATATTTCCGAATATTTAAAAGGAACACTTTCAGCGGATTTCTTTGACTTTTTCCGTAGGACATAATAGCAAACTGCAAGTAATTATGAATAACTCTAACATATTTTCTCTTCGTAGCTTCTTTTATAAATGTAGAATAACATTATTAGGTTATAATAAGAAATGCGCTCTTTATTCCGTCCGAAAATCGGTACTGAAACCCCTTAAACAGCCTCCGAATTCTCATCATGATACTCACTTTAGCCGAAAGACTCCACTGCTGGGCAAAGGCTTTCCTCAAATTGTCTTTTGTCATTTGTATTTCCTCAAATTGGACATTCTGCCGAGCTAACAAATGAATTTTTGATGACCCTTAATATAGAATTGATGACAGTCGGGACTTTGCATCTTTTTTTTTGAAAATTTATCTAAATTTATCTAAATTTATCTTCAATAATCTAACAGGCATATGTTCCGACAGGCTATAAAAGATGTCCCTCAACTGCTTTCAAAGAATGTAAGAGTGTGTGTAAATAATGAAGGAATATAATTTAAAAAACAATAAATATATATGGTAAACATAATATTATGAAACATTAATATAACCATATCCAGAAGGTAAAGTAAGAAGCAAAGGGTCAGTGACTTTTGATGCACAACCTTAGCCTGAACAAAGAACCTTTTATAACAGAAATATATTATTTTATCAAGAATGCCTTTCTTAGTATGCATCATTGAACTTCCCGTGATCTATGTATTTATTTTATTTGATTTCTATTTGCTTAGGAACAGAACCTTTATACAATATTCCTTTAATACTTACAGACTTCGTCTGAAGGATATAGATGAAATATCGGAGCTCTTTCTTATAAAAAATATTTTATTAAAACTGCCATTCGTCAATAGCGACTATAACCAGCTCCACATTTTTTAGTTACGAAGGGTTTCGTACAACCGTATTCGATGTAACACTTAAAAATAAATAAATAAAAATAGCCTTTATTTTTCTACTACAACAATATTTTTTTATATCTTACTCTAGTTTGAACTATATACATATATGATTTTTAATTAATTTAATATGTTATTATACTAGTTTAATTTTATTAGTATTTAAAAGTAGTAGTCGCTTCTGTAACGTAGGCCTCTCCTAAATTCTTCCAAACATATCTTTCTCGTGCCGTCCGTATCAGATGTAACACTTAGTTCTATTAAATACTCCTTTTGCAAAATAAATAAATGGAGGGAAATTTGCGATTTGCCATTCTTGCTGTTTTTTTGTTTTAAAAAGAGCAAATAGGTAAGTGTCATGTAACAAACCCAGCCCCTTATGTATATTTACAATACCATCACTTAAAAGCAATGACAATAGGTAACAAGATTTACGGCCATCTCCAATATACTATATACGGATAGAGATACATTACTACCTCCTACTGTCAGTAATTACCTTTTTTTTATATGAGAGGGAGCAAACGGGCAAGAGGCTCACGGGGTGGGGAGAGGTGAGGCAACCGCCCATGGCCATCCGCAACAACAGGTGTGTTAATAAATGCGTTGCCGGTCCTTAAGGTGGGAGTATGCTTTTTTCTTGAAGGCCCCTAAGTCGTATCTGTTCGGGAAGACCGCCGCCGGTAGTTGATTCCACAAAGTGACTGTGCGAGGCAAAAAATTTCTAAAAAACGCGCGGTTGTTGAATGCCAGATGTCTACCTGATGCGGATGGTACTTTGCACGCAATGTCCGTTGGTGGATTTCGGCCGCTGGAACCAACGCGAACAACTCCTCTGAGCACTCCCCGTGCTTAATGCGGTAGAAGATGCAGAGAGAACCCACATATCTACGCAATGCTAAAGAATCGAGCCGATCGGAGATGACTGGATCGTCGATGATTCGAGCCGCTCTTCGTTGTATGTGGTCAAATGGAAGAAGCTGGTACTGGGGAGCACCCGCCCAGAGGTGAGAACAGTACTCTCGAAAAACACCATGTGAGGCCGAATTTGCGCCTTATAAAGTTGCAGGCGGTGGCTTTTGGTGAAGCTTAGCTGTCAATAATCTAAAGCTGTACCAATATACCCGATAAGTCATTTTTATCGCCTTATATTGGGACGTGAATTGCAATTTCCATACAAACTCCTATTGGTATTGATTTTGGTAAAGGGCTCCTGTTTCCGCAATTAGACCGCTTAATTGGGTCCATTTTGCGTGCAGTGTTGGCCAGTCATTCCAACCGGCCCAGCTCCTTCCAGAAGTTCAGAACACTCCTGGGGTGTTCGCAGACTTCCTGGAGCGACCTTGTATTTACTAAGGTTTGTGCCCGTTGGTTGGCCACCCCAGCACATTCCAGGATTACGTGAGTGACCGTTTCATCTTCGGTTAGACAGCCCCTGCACTTAGGACTGTCCGTAACGCCGATTGTAAATAGGTGTTTGTTCAGTGATGTGTGACCCGTTAGGGTGCCGACCATAATTCGGATGTCATGTCTGTTTAGGCTAATAAGTCGACGTGTCAGTTTGGGCAATAGTGCAGGAATCGCCTCTTTCAAATGTCTGCAGCCTGAGACATTTGTCCATCGGGTAGGTTGTTGGTGAGAGAGCTTATCCATGACCGCATTTGGTTGAAGGGTAGCGGCAGGACTGGCCCTGGGCCAGCCACTTGTGTTTCCGACCCCCGCCTTGCAAGTTCATCCGCTGCATCGTTCCCCAACGAACCGCTGTGTCCTTTGATCCATTGCAGAGCTACCCAGTTGTTAGAGGCAGCTCGTTCTAAGGATCGGTGACACTCGTATATCCGCGCTGAGTTATAGGTGTTGCTCCCCAGCGCAGTCAGTACTGCCATACTATCGGATAGAATACGGATATAATATCCGTGTATTTTCCTTTTTAGTATCGCGTCTGCAGCTTCCTTGATGGCTATGCATTCGCATTGGAATATGGAGCTGTGTATGCCTAAGGGTATAGAGGTGTGTATATTCAGTTCCTGTGAGAAGATGCCAGCTCCAGTTCCGGCTGCCATTTTGGAGCCGTCTGTGTAAATTCTGAGTTCATTTACACCTGACTGGTCTGCTCCCACTTCGAACAGTTGAATACGGTAATTCTTTTGAAAGATGTGTGTTTTGGGTATTCTATCACAGGGTGCCTCACAGAGTGGGAAATCCTTCCTTACTCTGTTCCAGAGGTTTCCTGTGAGGCAGTCGTCATTCTTGCATACACCCATCAGCTTCAGGCGGAGAACCGACATTGTCGCCTCATGTTGGATATGTATGTCAAGCGGTGTGAGCCGTAGAATGGTTTCTAAGGCAGATGTTGGCGTAGTGCGCATGCAACCAGTTATGGCTGTGCAGGCCAGCCGTTGGAATCGCTGCAGCTTGGTTTGTACTGTTGTTAGCTCTGTCCTGGGCCACCAAGCTATTGCTCCGTAGGTGATAATTGGTCTAATAACTGCTGTATATAGCCATTTACATATCTTTGGAGCAGACCTCAGGTTCTCCCTACGAGTCTTCTACACTGCCAAAATATTATACATGCTTTTTCCAGCTTGTGGTCTATGTGTTTATTCCAAAGCAGCTTACTGTCCAGTATGACCCCCAGGTATTTAACTTCTTTAGTAAGGCTTATCTCGGTATTGAACAACTTAGGTAATGTAAGATTGCCAAAATTGCGTTTGTTAGTGAAAAGTATTAGCTCAGTCTTTGATGGATTAGCGGTTAGCCGATGTTGTGTGCAGCATTCCTCGATTATCTTAAAAGCAGATCTCATGAGATTACATAGGACATTCTCGAATGGAGATCGTCCGCATAGCCTACTGTGTATAGTTTCTTTCTGTTTAGCTCCGCGATGAGCTCGTCCACCACAAGGTTCCAAATGAGTGGTGAGAGTACCCCTCCTTGTGGGCATCCAGTTGCCACCACACATCTTGTGCTGGTGTTCACAGTAAAACGTAATGCTCTGTGCCTCAACATGTTGTCTATCCACCCGGCAATTGTAGGATGGACATTGTGTTCAGCTAGCACTCGGCCTATGCTAGTAAAAGGAGTTTTGTCAAAGGCGCCTTCAATATCAATAAATGCACCTAAAGTTGATTGTTTACGTGATAGACCTTTACCTACAAGTGATGTTACGCAGTAAAGGGCAGATTCAGTTGATTTACCTTGACTATAGGCATGTTGGTTGATGTGTAGTGGTTTGTGTAGGAGAGCATTTTCCCTAATATCCCTATCGCAAAGTCTTTCTAAAGTCTTCATCAGAAAGGATGTAAGACTGATTGGTCTGAACGATTTGGGATTCGTGTAGTCACTCTTGCCGGGCGTAGGGATAAATACTACTTTCACTTCCCTCCATTGGAGTGGCACGTATCGGTGTGCTAGACAGGCCCTGTATATAGCTGTGAGATGTAGGGCCAGCACCCCGGTGTCTCCCCATTGTAGCAGCCCCGGAAAAATACCGTCAAGGTCACCTGTTTTAAGTGGAAGAAAGCTATTGATTGCCAACATTCCCTTATCTGTGTCTACCACCCTGTGAGCTGTGGTCCAATCCGTCTGATCCGGTGTGCTACTCTGCGACGCCTCATTCCACGACCGGTTGTTGGTGATGCGGCAGCCAGGGAAGTGAGTTTTCAGGAGCAATTTGCAGGTCTCGGTGTCGGATTTGGTGTGCGTTCCGTCAGATTTTTTCAGGCAACCTAAGTCTCGCTCTGGGTCGCGTGAAAGTATGTTTTTAACTTTAGCCGCTTGATTAGTGGATTCTATACTGGTGCAGAAGCGTCTCCATCTTTCCCTCTTCCTATCGCGGATACGCTTCTTGAACCGGTACTGGGCTTGCTTGTACGCGTCCCAGTCGTCTGGTGCCCGGGTGTTCTTGGCTCTGTTGAACAGCTTCCTTACTTTGCCTCGCAGCCTTTCCAGCTCTGGACCCCACCACGCAGATCTGTTACTTGAAATGGACTTTGTCGAAGTAAGAGGGCACGTCTGTTCATAGCTGTTGATTAATGCATGAGATAAGTCAGTTATATGTCTGTTAATACCCGCCGTGTCGTTGTATTCATACGGTATGGTGATGGACTGAAGCTCATTCCTCACCAATTTGCTGTACTTGGCGCGGTCCGTTTTGCGCGGATTGCGCCTTGGTAGGGCAGGTTTTATGTTTATGTGTAGGTTATACCTAATCCACCTATGGTCCGAGCATGAAAGTTCATCCGACATGTGCCAGTCGGTGATGTGTGTGGATACATGATCGGTTGCTAGCGTTAGGTCAATAACGGTTTGGGCTCGCGTTGTGACAAAGGTCGGCTCGGAGCCCCTGTTTAGTATATTAAGGTTGGTTGAAAAGAGAAAAGTAAGTAGATCCTCACCTCTTTTGTTGGTGTTCTGGCTGCCCCAGATGGTGTGATGCGCGTTGGAGTCTGCGGAGATGATGAGCTCGAGCTCCTCTGTCTCGCAGTATGTCACCAGCGCAGAGAGCTCCGACGATGGTACTTCTTCGTCGCCTGGCATGTAGACCGATGCTAGGACCACACTTGGCAGGCCTAGGCGGTCATCTGCTTGGAGCTTGACAGCGGTTAGATCTCTGGAACATAGCTCGTTTATAATGGTAGTCGTTACATGCTTTGGTGTGTAGATACATGAACGTGGTTTACCTTCGGTGGTAGTGTCCACTAGAATTTTGCCTCCGATGTTATTCAGACCACATATTTTGCCATGTCTAATCCACGGCTCTTGGATTAGGGCTATGGTCCCGGTGTTTTCCTCCAGCACCCTTCGCAGGTTAGCCGTTGCGGTATAACTGTGCTGGAGGTTTGTTTGTAGAATTTTAAGGAGTGGAGGTGGATGGGTCTGGGCTGCCATCACTATGCAGCAGACTTTCCTCCAGCTCCTTTAATTGATGGTCTTCCCCGACCCCTTGCTGCCACCAGTCCTTGGAGTGCGGCTTGGTCTCTGTGGGAGCTCCACCCTCTTTAGGAGTGGTGGTCACAGAGACACCGTCTGTCCCCTGACGGGTGGCCGCAGGGGCTGTTCCTGAGGTGAGGTCTTGTCCACCCTCTGGCTCGTCATCCATACGGATGTCGGGCGATGCCTCAGGAGCAGACGAGTTAAGCAGATTCGGCTGCGGTGCCGAGTCTGATTTGGGTTTCGGAGGCTCGCTGCCCTTACCTTCCTCGTCGGGGAAGTGTACATATATGGAGCCACATTTGTACGAGACTCGTCGGTCTCGTTTTTTGAGCTCCACTACGTCTTCTTCCGGAATACCAAGGACGATGCGAACTTTGCCATTTTCGTCCGGTTCTGGAATATGGTACAGACTCCAGGTGCGGACGTTGTACCAGGGATTTTGACCGGCGAATCTGGTTTGAAGTAGGCTCAGATTTTCGTCCTTGGTGAACCTCGAAATGATCATCACCGCCTTTACCTTCTTGGGAATATCGGCTTGGCGCCGAACAACCAGTCTGGTGTGTGGCAGTGGCGAGCTGATCTTTGCGACCGTTTTTCTAAGCCATTCCACGGTGTACGTATCCTCGCACCAAAGCTTGAGGGTACCCTCACCGTGGTTGGCTCTGCCTCTGAAGCTGGGCAGCCTTAGCGGGTCTGTAGAGGAGGTGGCGGCGCATATGTCTGCATCTATCGCTTCCTCTATAGCCATCTGGATTGCCTCGGCTTGCTCAGCTTTGATATCTTTAAAGGGCTCATTCATTATAGCGACTAGCAGGTCGTTAGACTTGCATATGTCGGCATAATTTTCGCGCGTTTCCCGCGCGGCCTTTTCTGTGCCTGTTTGTCTGTTTCTTTCGGTGGGATTTGAGGCTGTCCTTGAGGCTTGCCTTTGTCTCCGACCACGCCACCTCCTTTAACCTCTTGGGGTTTGGGAGGGTTGGCTTTGGCGGCAATTTTCCTCACCTTCCTAGCTTCAGCTCGCGCGCGGTTGCATGCAGCCTTACTAGGTGCTTTGTAGCTGGGCTTGCTCTCTTCTTTCCTGATAGGAAGCGTCCAGGCATCGTCCGTGAAGGTTGTTGCCGGTATAGCTTCCTTAAGAGTGGAGAGGTCTAAAGTCTCTTTTGGCGCTGTAGGAGCAGCTGAAGTTTGGGTCTTAGGCAACTTTGCGGTCACCTGAATAAGCGCTCCCGGGAGAGCAGCTGGACTGATAGGCGTATCAGTATTTCTCTTTTTGTCAATACTTGAAATTTTTGAAAATTTTCATCCCCGACAGCGCCCCACCCGCCATGGAGCCTCAGTAGGGGACGCCATACACCCTGATGTGCATGGACGCCAGGACTTCTGCGGCGATATAGCAACCCTCACGGTGAATGACTGATGACTGACGGTCGAGAAATGCAGGAGCTGCATACGGGGAGAAGAGAGCCCCCCGCGCTCACCCCAGCACCCGCGACCGGGCCATAGGCACCCACATGGATTTTAGGTAGCTCGCCGGCAGCCCTCTGACGGGAAGCCACAGCCGATTGATCGAGGGTGGCTGGCCCTCGACCGCCCGTTTAAGAGGAAGCCCAGGACCAAAGAGGTGTGTTACGTCAAGCAGGTAACTGACCGACCCGCTATCCGCTCAACCACCAGGATTCCCTGCTCCCTCCGTACCACGCACGGCACAAACACGTGGGTGGTCGAAGGTCCCTTACCCATTAGTGTAATGAGCCTTCGACCTCACGACCACATGAGGTGAAGTGAAGGAGGAAGGGGGGGAGGAAGGGATTAGGGGTTTGTAAAGGTTGTGGGGCGGCCAGAGGTTTTTGTCTAGCCAATTGCCGTAAGTATATGTGACTCTACAAAGGTAATTGGCCAAAGAACGGGCGGCAACCTCGTGAAGGATAGTCCACTGGCCTTATTTAGGGGATCACTTTAATGGAACTCCCCTAGACCATTCGCCAAACCCAGCGTCGGACAGACGCTGGGAGTAGGGATTGCGTCAGTCAATATCTATATCGATTCACTGACGATATCCCCGCCCAAACTCCTATCGCTTGTAAGCTTAATATTGGCAGTTTACCATATTTTACTCTTTCCTTACTGTTCTTTTCTTAGTCACCAAAATTTAAGATGGAAATTTCGTTATATGTACATCTAAAAACTGTAATTCTGTTTATGAAAATATTTGCCGACATTACTCAGATACTGTTCGAGTTAAAGGCGACCGCAAATTACTCAGCAAGGCCTAAAATACGAGAAGTTTCTGGAACACTTACAATTCGCACGAAACACTTTCAAAAAGCATAAATCTAAAAACAAGTTGGTTTTTCTTACCGTTCGCAACAAAATAGCGCTAATTTTTACGATTTAAAAGGTTCTTGGCGTAAAATATTGCTTTTTTTATGCCTTCTTTTACTCTCTTTCTTTTTAAATGTGTCATTTCGTTATTTTATAGTAATATTAAAGCAAACACTCATCTAGTTTGTAATAGGGACGATATCCAAACACGTTTTCAACATTTTTGTTGAATTTGTTCTTCAATAGCCTGTCTTGTATTAAATATTAATAAATATACTCGTATATCAGAAATTACTAAATGCTAAATGTTTTGCTGTTTGGACAACAATATTTTGAAATGAAATGTTATTTGCAGGAAACTTTGTACTTAAGATGTTAACAATATAATGGATAATCCAATACGTTTCGTCAATTGACATGCAAAATATGTTACAAAATTTTTCTAAACACTACTCGTACTGTTATACCGAAACATGTCGGATTTCACAATGATATCAATAATATTTATAAAATGAAATTATAAGATATTATAATATGAGACGTAAATAACTTAATAATTCATTTAGTACCTATGTAGAATATTAACAAATTCAATGTCATAAAAGTAAATTTACATAATATATTATTTTCAAATAGACTAATTCATTTTGTATTGAAAAATTCATTTAAACTAGGAAGTCAAGTCACTTGGAACTTTACGGGGCGTATCTGCTGAGAATTTATTATTTAAATATTTACTTGAACTGGATAACGTCTTCTTTAAAGTTTTTTTCTTAGACAACTTTATAATATCTGTACTTAAAATTATCTATGTAAACTAAATATCGATTAAATTTTAATTGTAAATTTGTTAAATTATTCGTGCGGAATTTATTCCTGTGTTGTAAAATGTAATTAAATAAAAAGTAAAATTAAAAAACACAAAATCTAAGATTAAAATAGTGACTTTTTTTTGGTAAATCGTATAAATTATAGGAGATAAATTCTCGAAAATATTTTGATCTAGCTTTTAAACTGCTTTTGTTCTACTCTGAATAGACCACCTATATATTCCGCAACACGTAAACAATTGTTCTTACACTTAAAGCTACACTCACACAAATGCAATCCATTTAATAACGAAAGAGATATTTAATTCAGAAATATAAATATATAATACTTTTAGTAAAACCTTTATAACAGATTAAATAATAATAATATCATTTATTTCAGGCTCTATGTGGCCAATATAATGCTAGTAATAATCTTATTCTAGGGTCAGTAATACATTAATTACTTTTATTTCTACACTTTAATTTTTGAAGCCAATGTCTATTCATTATATCATCAAAGTTATTCACTGCATTTAAACACAATATTGGAACTTTTACTTAAGCGGTCTCTAATGGAATGGATCTTTTTTCTTCTTACTGCACAAAAATCATTAACCCTGTACAGTGTTAACATTAATGAAGGGCTACAGTAACGTGGCAGGTCCATAAACATTGTAGTTAATAAAAAATAATAATATAATAACTTTTAAGAATCTGAAGCAGAATTTCCGGTAATCATCCTGCCACTACAAGTAGCGCCCGTTCACGAGCATGACGCGTGGGCCAGCCATCGCCTCCCTCGACAATATTTTAGGTTTGTTCTCCAATTCCACTAAAATCAAAATACAATGTTATATTATATTTCGAAATTAAATCAATATTAACAGCGTAGTGAGAAAATGTAGATGAAGCACAGTTACAGAGTGACACTCGGAATTAAATTAACTCCCAGGATTTCCGAGTTTCACTTTACATGCTCTGGCTAATTTGTCGCTTCACTCACGTCCTCTGTTCGTTTATCACAGAGCAGATGCGCGTCGATCTAATGTGGAAAGTTTTCTTCTAATAATTTGTAATAAATTTTCAAAATATCCTATGTACACTAATGTAAATCGATCCCGCGAACCCTCCTGTTTCATGCGAGCGCTCTTCGTAGTTGCACAAGACATATAAAGATTTATGAATCTATCGTCACTCGAACGGTTGGCTCAGTGGAAGAGCACTCGCATGGAATACGATAGGTTGCGGATTTGAATCCCGCATTGTTCATAAATTTAATTTGTGTAATTAATATATGTAACGGTTATCAATTTAAAAAAAATACCAATATCCTATATTTTAATTTTTATTTTTGCATTGTCTCTGTAAATATAAATATTTTAAAGTAGATATATTTCACTAAAAATTAATAGGGCCAATATAATTCCTTTACTAAAATACAGATAAATTATTATTTTAGCAGCAAAACATGATGAGATTATTTTACAGTTTATGCATATTCGCTTACTGAATTGTTTTGAAGATGTTCATAAATCATATACTCACTTGAGTATAGGTAAAACTGTTCTGTGGTATTGGGCATTTCGTATTTTTATGATGAATGCTCGGGTCTTCTGATTGACTCGCTTATATATCTCTCGTCATCTTCTGATAGCTTCTAATATACCAATGTGATTTTTAGCACAAACTCATAAAATTAAAGTTACAAATTTCATCAGATCAAGTAATTCCAAGTACGTGAATAATTATGAGACTTGCTTCAGATATAGGTCACCATAAAATGTCTACGGATCATTTTCATCTAAGTATGGAGTCACCATTAATAGGGCTTTGAGCATCTCTTGCGATTCCTTTCAACTGCACTTCATAATAGACTTGCAAAGACGATTCATGAAAGAAAATATGTTTGAGGATTTTTCGTAACGGTGCGAGTACAAAACTTTAATTTATTAAGGCTTTCCAACTAGATATATAATTTAACATATAAAAATAAGATAAACATTAATAAGTGTTACTTAATAAATATTTTACACATCTAGAAGATATCCACAGTGTTACTAAACTAAAAAACGAAAGCTAAAAACATATTAGAAAAATAATATTAATGAATTTACTACTAATTAATTATTTACTAATCTGTATTTAAGCATTTTAATGGCAGTAATCTGTCTTTATAAAAGTTAAAATATGAAAAAATATCACGTCTGTAAAGCTAGAAAGGTCAAGTCGGCAGAATCACTCGTCTTATATCTCAAAATTTAGTGCTCAATTAGTGCTAATTTAGTGCTGATAACAGATATTTGGTGCTGTGATAGGGGAACTAAAAATAAGAACACTGCTAACCTTTCATTAAGCTAGCAGTGTACCATCGTGACTAGAAAGGTCTAGTCGGCAGAATGTCTCGTTTTATATCTCAAAATTTAGTGCTCATTTAGTGCTAATTTAGTGCTGATAACAGATATTTGGTGCTGTGATAGGGGGACTAAAAATGAGAACACTGCTAAATTTTCATTAAGCTAGCAGTGTACCATTCGTGACCGCGTTATGATACAGTTGGAGCGAGAGGCACATCAGCTAATAATTTAGTGCTCAATTTGTGCTGCCTGTACAAGCAAGCAAATTTTTCAAAAAAAAAAAAATTCAGTTTTTAAATATAGATAACTGCTGAGTTAACGATACGAGCAATCATAGAGCTGAAACATGACTTTTAAATCGGTATTGGTGAAATTGAAAAAAGTTACTAATTAGTGCTCAATTAATGCTACCGGTAAACCCAGTTTTTTTTTTAGAAAAATCATTTTTCAACTGCCCGCTAAAAAATCGAAGGTTTTCAATAATCGAAAAGTTATGGTTATTATTCTGTATTGCAAATATCGAGTTTTCATCATATCTCAACGTTATAAGGTAACAGAAAACTACCCTGACTCCCCTCGCGATGTAGCCGCTGTGTGTGTGTGTGTGTGTGTGTTAAAAAAAAGAGGAGTTGCACTCGGGGACTGCCGCGGTAAAGCTATTGCATAGCATTTTTTATCAACTTATGCAATTATAATTATTTATTTATTTTATTTATGCAGTATTTTTTTCCTTTGTTTTTTTTTATTTGATATTAATTCAAGTTACACTTTTTGAGCGTGGTACCGATAAGAAAACAATTTTTTTTCTTTTATTAAATAAATGAGAAGTTAATATTGTTCAAAATATTTTTATAATCTTACAATACATGTAGTTTATTCAAGAATATTTATCATTTAAACTATAGGTTTATGGTAACTGAAATAAGAAACATTAGTTTCAGACTTGATATCTAAATATCTGGAAAATACCGCGTCAACAACATTGACGCGGTATTTTCTAGATGTTGTTGTGGATTTATTTCAAATTCAATATTTTCGAAAGAAAAGTTGTCAACCGCTCTGATTTTTATTCAGCGAAGTTGATGTTGAAATCGCCAGCCAAAATTAGTGGAAATTTAGAACCATTTGCACCAAGTATTTTCGACCCTTCTTCTTTTTTTTTGATACATTAAGTGATACAAAAAAGTGTAAAGAAACTGGTAAATTTATTTATCGTAGTTATATATTTTAACACAAGATGGCACTCGTTTCCCATTGAATGAACCACAACTGTCGACTGACACATTTCATATAATTAATATTTCAAAAACAAGAATGAAAATAAAAAAGTAATAATATTAAGACTATTTTTGATAAAAATAATTTTAAAAAAAGCAAACGGGAAGTGAGTAAAATTTAACTTGCAATATTTGATTACAGACAGGCAACGGGACAGGTGAAACTAAATAAAAATGCTTTTCGTAATAATAAAAATTAAAAATAGTGATAAAAAAAATAAAGAAATAAAAAAAAATCAAGACTTACCCGGGCTCGAACCTAGGACCTTCTGTTTAAAAAAGCATACGTGATAACCGCTGTTCCACGGCAACTGTAATGACCGTGGCGAAATATCTATATACATCTAGGGGGGGGGGGGTGTTAGGTTATTTTCGTTACGGAATTTCTGGATTCGGTCTCCACGCTCAAGGCCCGCAATAGAAGCTATGCAATGCTAGCTTATAAAAAAAATTTTTTCAAAGCAACTACTGCTAATATAACGACGCCAGCAGTCTTAAGAGTGAGAAGAAAACTATAGAACGGAAAGTAATGGAATTAAAAGACGTCACTATTTAATGCTCAATTAGTGCTACTGTTAAAAACTCCTTTACTACAACGACAGCACTAATTCAGAATTAAATAGTGACGTCTTTCAATTCCATTAGTTTCCGCTTCAAAGTCTCTCTCTAGCTCTCAAGATTGCTGGCGTCGTTATATTGGCAGTAGTTGATTTGAAAAAAAATAAAAAATTTAAAATATTTTGCTTTACTGGCAGCACTAATTGAGCACTAAATGGTGACGTCTTTCAATTTCATTAGTTTCCGTTTTAAAGTCTCTCTCTAGCTCTTAAGGCTGCTAGCATCGTTATACTCAGTAGTTGATTTGAAAAAAAAAAATATTTTTCAAAAATCTTTTGCTGTACTGACAGCACTAATTGAGCACTAAACGGTGACGTCATTAATTCCATTAGTTTCCGTTCTATAGTTTTCTTCTCATTCTTAAGATTTCTGGCGTCGTTATATTAGCAGTAGTTGCTTTGAAAAAAAAAAAAGCTATTGCATAGCTATAATCGCGGGCTTTGAGCGTGGAGACCGAATCCAGAAATTCCGTAACGAAAATAACCTAACACCCCCCCCTAGATGTATATAGATATTTCGCCACACTGCTTTTTGAGCAGAAGGTCCCAGGTTCGAGCCCGGGGTACGTCTTGATTTTTTTAATTTCTTTATTTTTTTTATTACTTTTTTTAATTTTTATTATTATGATAAGAATTTTTATTTAGTTTCACCTGTCCTGTTGTCTGTCTGTAATCAAATATTGCAAGTTAAATTTTACTCACTTCCCGTTTGCTTTTTTTAAAATTAATTTTATCAAAAATAACCTCAATATTATTACTTTTTTATTTACATTCTTGTTTTTGAAATATTAATAATATGAAAATGTGTCAGTCGACAGTTGTGGTTCATTCAATGGGAAACGAGTGCCATCTTGTGTTAAAATATATAACTACGATAAATAAACTAACCAGTTTCCTTACACTTTTTTGGATCACTTAGTGTATCCAAAAAAAAAAAGAAGAAGGCCGAAAATACTTGGTGCAAATGGTTCTTAATTTCCACTAATTTTGGCTGGCAATTTCAACATCAACTTTGCTGAATAAAAATCAGAGCGGTTGACAACTTTTCTTTCGAAAATATTGAATTTGAAATAAATCCACAACAAAATATGGGACCACCATGGACGCGGTATTTTCCAGATATTTAGATATCAAGTCTGAAACTAATGTTTCTTATTTCAGTTACCATAAACCTATAGTTTAAATGATAAATATTCTTGAATAAACTACATGTATTGTAAGATAATAAGAATATTTTGAACAATATTAACTTCTCATTTATTTAATAAAAGAAAAAAAATTGTTTTCTTATCGGTCACCACGCTCAAAAAGTGTAACTTGAATTAATATCAAATAAAAAAAAACAAAGGAAAAAGATACTGCATAAATAAAATAAATAAATAATTATAATTGCATAAGTTGATAAAAAATGCTATGCAATAGCTTTACCGCGGCATTCCCCGAGTGCAACTCCTCTTTTTTTTTAACACACACACACACACAGCGGCTACATCGCGAGGGGAGTCAGGGTAGTTTTCTGTTACCTTAAAACGTTGAGATATGATGGAAACTCGATATTTGCAATACAGAATAATAACCATAACTTTTCGATTATTGAAAACCTTCGATTTTTTAGCGGGCAGTTGAAAAATGATTTTTCTAAAAAAAAATCTGGGTTTACCGGTAGCATTAATTGAGCACTAATTAGTAACTCTTTTCTATACTAAAATCTCAGTTATCTATACTTAAACACTGATTTTTTTTTGAAAAATCTGTTTGCTTGTACAGGCAGCACTAATTAAACACTAAATTATTAGCTGATGTGCCTCTTGCTCCAACTGTATCATAACGCGGTCACGAATGATACACTGCTAGCTTAATGAAAAGTTAGCAGTGTTCTCATTTTTAGCCCCCCTATCACAGCACCAAATATCTGTTATCAGCACTAAATGAGCACTAAATTTTGAGATATATTACGAGTGATTCTGCTGACTTGACCTTTCTAGTTTTACACACGTAAAAATATCAATAATATTATGATCTAATTTAAATATTTTATAATAGCTAACACATATTGAGTTGAGAGTTAAAGTGATACTTGGTATATTTTAATACTTTGTTAAAAAAAATAACTTACTGCTAAGATCATAAATGTTTAATAGTAATTGATGAACGATGCCTGAAACCCGCGACCTCTCGCGTTCCGTGCGAGCGCAATTCCATTGAGTTACATCACGTTCATAAATCTTGTCTTTGTTCAACTCTCAGGTTGTGGCTTCATCTACAGGATCTACTTTATAGTTGTTAACCTGCTCAACCCTAATATTTGCATATTACGAAATTGACTTGTCGCTCTTTCTAATCTAAACAATTTGTTATTGTTTTAAAGTGATAGCACTCGCTTCTGGGATTAATTACACAAATTAAATTTGAAAAAAAAGTTTACGAACGATGCGGGACTCGAACCAACCGAAGAAGGCTGACGTCATATTTATAATGCTCGTATCAATGATGCGAAACCTCAAATCCCCTTTTGAGTATGTTTTGGGATAGTGTAAGTTTATACTGAGAAGAAGTGCAGAAATCTTTAGAATAGTAGGATAGTACACGTATTAAAATTAATAATTAATTATTAGATTCAATTCCTTAACTCTCTTTTAAACAATTTAAACTTGAGTAAGCATGTCAAATGCATGACCAATAACTAAATTCTGTTATAAACTATTGAAAAGAATATTTCCTTTGCTTTTAAAACAAAAAATCTTTTTTTTTTTTATGAAAATAAGGGACCAGACGAACAGGACGTTCAGCTGCTGGTAATTGATACGCCCTGCTCATTACAATGCAATTCCGCTCAAGATTATTAGAACACCCAAAAATTTTGAGTCACCTTGAGACATAAGATGTCAAGTCTAATTTGCACAGTAGTTTCACTAGCTACGTTATTGCTTCACGGCAGAAATAGATGCCGTTGTGGTACCTATAATCTGCCGGCATCCGGTGGAAAGGAGCCTCCTACTATAAGCTTCAATAACTTGATATCTCAGAAAATATATGTTTGAATAACGATATACTGGCAACTCCTAATCGTCTAAAGTAAATAGGACAGTTAATTTTTTTTTGTATGGAATAGGAGGACAAACGAGCGTACGGGTCACCTGGTGTTAAGTGATCACCGCCGCCCACATTCTCTTGCAACACCAGAGGAATCACAAGAGCGTTGCCGGCCTTTAAGGAAGGTGTACGCGCTTTTTTTGAAGGTACCCATGTTTTATCGTCCCGGAAACACCGCACAAGGAAGCTCATTCCACAGCTTTGTGGTACGAGGGAGAAAGCTTCTTGAAAACCGCACTGTGGAGGACCGCCACACATCCAGATGGTGGGGATGATATCCTCACTTGTGGCGTGTCGTGCGAAGGTGAAATTCGGCGGCAGGAATCAGGTTAAACAGCTCTTCGGAACACAATACGGTATAAATGCGGCAGAAGACACACAATGACTCTACACAACGCAAAGAGACCCAGCCATTCACAGAGCACTGAGTCCCCGACAATTCGAGCTGCTCTACGTTGCACGCGGTCAATTGGATCGAGCAGATACTGGGGTGCACCAGATCAGAGATGACAGCAATACTCCATGTGTGGCCGGACCTGCGCTTTGTAGAGCGCTAGAATGTGGGCCGGCTTGAAGTATTGCCGTGCTCTATTGATGACGCCCAGCTTCTTCGAAGCCAATTTGGCTTTGCCCTCCAGATGGCCACTGAATTGGCAATCGCTCGAGATTTCGAGACCCAGTATTCCAATACTAGGCGCGGCTTTAAGAGAAGTGTTCTCGAAGAGCGGTGATACGACAAATGGGGTTTCTTTAGTGGTAATCGCGCAAACTTGAGTCTTCTGTGGGTTAAATTGGACAAGGTTCAATTTTCCCCATTCCGCGACCTTCTCGAGAGAGGACTCGATAGAATACACAAGTTTCTCCCGGCACTGGTCGACGATTTCCCGAGAGAGACCTGCATGGCCCGTGTATACGGCATCACCAGTGATGTCATCTGCATAGCATGCATATGCATGTTGGAGGTGTCCAACATATCATTGATATGCAGAAGAAACAGCGTAGGAGATAGCACACAGCCTTGGCGCACTCCAGCATTCACGGGCTTCGGGTTCAAGCAATATCCGTCGACAACGACCTGTATGCTACGCCCAGTGAGGAAGCTGGAGGTCTACTTGCACAAGCTCTCGGGAAGCCCAAATGATGGAAATTTTGAGAGGAGCGCCTTGTGCCAAACACGATCAAAGGCCTTCGCTATATCCAGGCTAACTGCCAGGCCTTCCCCCTTGCTTTCAATAGCCGCCGCCCATCTATGTGTTAGGTATACCAGAAGATCACCTGCCGACCGTCCATGGCAAAAGCCGTACTGTCAGTCGTTGATCAACTGGTGACTCTCTAGGTATACTAAAAGCTGGCGGCTAATTATGCTCTCCATGATTTTGAAGAGCAGGGAGGTGATAGCAATAGGCCTGTAGTTCGCCGGATCCGAACTGTCTCCTTTTTTTTGGATCGGATGGACAAGGGCTGACTTCCATGAGGCAGGGACTACGCCTTTGGAATAAGAGTGCCGGAATAAACGCGTTAGCACCGGCGTCAACTCACGGGCACACGTTATAAGCACAATTGGAGAAATGCCATCCAGCCCGCTCGACTTCCTGATGTCCAACGAAAACAGAGCTCCCGAACAGTTTTCTGTCTGAACTGTACTTCAGGCATAGAGCTCTGACACCGCGGGATGGTCGGCGGTGTTTTTCCGTTGTCGTCAAGAGTCGAGTTGGAGGCGAAAAGAGCGCACAGCAGCTCGGCTTTCTCTTTTGCCGTATGGGCCAGGGTGTCATTCCTCATGTGCAACGGCGGCATGGACGGCTGGTTGAAGTTACCAAGAGCAGCATTCGACAACGACCTTCTGGTCGTTGTCGAAAGCTTGCGTGTTCCGGTCGGGTAACTGGAAAGCTGCTCGCCGATTTTGACGACGTGCTTAGACTTTGCATAGGCGATTTGCCGCTTAAAAAATCTGGAGGCACGGTTATATTTCCTCTTAAGAACTTTGCAGTTCAGATCCTTTGTGCCCAGCGCCGCAACCCAAGTTCGATACGCCTGTTTTTTGTAGTCAGATGCTGCTTTAACTGACGCATCGAACCAGGGCTGTGATCTGCCAGCGATCGGTACTACATAGCTTGGTATAAAAATATCCATGCCCTGCAGTATTACATCGGCTACTGCAATGGCGCAGGCACTAGGATCATCCGAAGGGAAACAAACCTTGCCCCAAGGGTAGGATGCAAAAAAGGAACGCATCCTATCCCAATCTACTGACTTGTAGTGCCAAACGCGGCGGGTCGCTGGTGGTCTGCGACGTTGGCGTCCGATAGGCACTACACTCCTGACCAGGCAATGGTCGGACGTCCAGAGAGGGGCGTCGACAAAGACCTGATTACCATTGGGATGTGTAGTCAGCAGAAGATCTAATAAGGACGGCATGTGGCTATCCACATCGGGGAGCCGCGTTGGCGACTCAACCAATTGGGATAGACCATACGCCAATGCAAAATTATGCACAGATCGCCCTGCGTAGTCTGTGGTACGTGATCCAAGCCATTCAGCATTGTGGCCGTTGAAATCACCCAAGACTACGATTTCAGCGGAGGGGATCTGTGCAAGTACGTCGTCAATTGCCGCTTGAACGCAGCCCATGAGATGATCGGTTTCTGCGTTACCACTATGGGACCTGTAGACACACGCATAGATGCTGACGCGGTCCTCTACACTAACCTATGCGAAACATAGCGGCACTAGGCCGCTACTTCACGCCGACATTCTGTGCGAGTGTGGTAATTAACCCGGACGAGTCTGGCCCGATTGTGCTGACGTCAAAACACGGCAGCGTGACTCTCCCACTTCTAAAAAGCCCTTAGTCGCCTCTTACGAAGGCGCACAATTCATTCTAGTAAGGCCTAAAACGAGAAATATCTAGAACGTCTTGTAATTGAAAGTGGCACTCCCTACAAACATAAATCTCAAAACTTCATTACTTAGTCTCACCGCAACTTGGTTTTTCTTACAGTTGGCAACAAAATAGCGATGTTTACGATTTAAAAGGATCTTGACGTAAAATATTACTGTTGGCAACCTTATTTACCAGATGTTAGGTTAAAAGGATGAATAATTTTTTTTTAACTTTCTTAAGTTATCAAGTTTTTTAATTTTAAAGAAATATTTATGATAAAATACTTTTTAAGGGATTAATAATAGCACTAAGTTACAAACGCTCAAAATTAGAGTTTTAATGGAATATTCCTTCTATAGCGATATTAAGGGGAGAAAGAGGCCAATTAGCTCTTCTAATAGAGAGTAGAAAGCATGCGCTTTTCATGAAGGTCTCTACGTCGTATTAGTTTGGGAGAACAGCAGCCCGCAATGTATTCCACAAAGTGGCTGTGCAAGGCGAAAAATTTCTCGAAAACCGCGCGGTTGTATGCTAGACGATAACGTGATGCTAATGGTATTTAGTATTTCAACATTATGTTTGATGGTGGAATTCAGCCGCTGGTATAAATTTTCAATATTTGTTTTGTATAGACATATTTTCTATGAGAGAATTTAGTGACGCACTGTTTTGACAGTTCCGCTGTGAAACAATTTCATTATAACAACAGGGAGCATTTTTTACGAAATAATTCTTGATGTTTTGAAATATTATTGGCAAATTCATAAAACATAAACATCTGTCGGGTTAGCTAGTATTATTACAGGTAGCACTAGCGTAGCACTTTAACGCTACGAATAAGTTAGGGTTAACTTTTAATGTAATAATATATAATATTTGATCTATTGATGTATATAATTCTTTAGTTTATAATATCAACGGATGGAGAAACAAAATACTTGTTATTTTTTGGATGCTAATTTCCGCCTCTGACCTTATCTACATTAACTTCAGAATTGGGACGAAGACGTGATTAAAATATCGTTGGCTTTAATACAAGTGATAATACCTGAGTACCGTCTTTGTACAAATCCTTTAAGATATTTGCATTTTCTTATGAATCAATTCTTACATTTTTTATATTATTATAATAGTAGGACAGAAAATATTTTGACTCATCTTTTGGTTTTGTTCAATAATATACATGTTTTATTGAACTTAAGACTTACTCAAGACGTTTAAGTATTTTTGTTGCACCCCCTTAAAGCAACCCCCTTGTAAAAAAAAATAGTTGTAGATTATGAAGGTGTAAGCAACATTTCCAATTTTATTTATACGAGGGGCAATGAGTTTCTTGCCTGTTCTTATAGCTGAACATTTTCCTCAGGGTTGGTAGATAGTAAAACATATAACGTTTTACATTTTGAAGTGTCAATCCAATGAGTTGATTGAGGAAAGTGATTTTCTTTGCTTTGAAAAAATATATGACAATTATTATAACAAAACCTGAACATCATTGGCTTTTATTTTTATCATCACAATATTCATAAGTTGAATGCGACATAACGAACAGAGTGAGGATATTTATGACTAACGAGCCAGTTCACGTTTGAAATGATTCTAAATGGAGATTTATGAAACTGAATACGGTAACGTATGCGGGGAATAATACTAAATTTATGAGCTTTTGTAATAATGTTATTTTTTATGATAATAAAAGACGAGGCGAGCAGGACGTTTCGCTGATAGTAATTGATACGCCCTCCCCATTACAATGCAGTGCCGCTCATGATTCTAGAAAAATTCAAAAATTATGATCGGCACTACTTTTGCGCTCGTCTCTTTGAGACATAAGTTGTTAAGTCTCGTTTACCCTGTAATTTCACTAGCTACGACGCCCTTCAGACCGAAACACAAAAAAGCTAACACTTTACGGCTTCACAGCAGAAATAGGCGCCCTTGTGGTACCCATAATCTAACAAGCATCCTATGCAGATGAGCCTCCCACTGGTCATACAAACATATAAAGTATACCATACTATACTATGATGAAAATCACTATATAGTAATCTAGATGTATAATTTCGGCAACCGGTATTCACCGGCAGGTGGTGGCAAACGCTTTATAATGCAAAATAATAATCTATGATCTATGATCGTAAATTGATTTGTATTAACAGCAACGAATTCATCAAAAATGAACAAAAAAGGACACCAACAAAAATTCAAACTAAATCGGAATATTTTTTTTTAAATTTCTTACCCTTTCGTATATCATAACAATAAGTATATCTGGAGTGCGTATTATTGTATTAAATAAAATGAGACATTATTTTTTAATAAAGTATTCTCTTAACTATTATAATACTTCTTAAGTAAAGGTGAAATCAGACGATTCACTCGAAGGATTATTCACTCAAGCGAATATTTTTTTCATTGCATGTGCACACGGCATTTAAAAAATGATAGAGATAATTACATTCATCAGCTATTTTATTTCAATGTGTTGTCGACTAAAACTGACTGAACGCTGACATTTGTCTGCTACAAAGAGGATGTAAATACTACGTAATATGTGGCGGGACTGCCTTAGTATAAGTTGAAATTTAGTTAAGTAAGAAACGTGCAGTATTTTTTTATGGAAAAGGTAGACAAACGAGCGTGCGTGTTATAAGTGATCACCGTCGCCAACCTTTTCTTGCAACACCAGAGGAATCACAGGAGCGTTGCCAGCCTTAAGGCGAAGAGTAAGCAGAAAACACGCAAAAATTGTGATTTTAGACAAGTTTTGGGGTAATTTGGTTGGGGGGGGGGGCATTTTGAGCTATGAACTCTACTTAATCCTGTTACACATATCCTTAAGTCTTATTTGTAGGTTGCTAATGCTTGCTCTTGGTTATAGTTAACACTGCCGAGCCTTTTTGAACTACCACTTTTCTTTGAAGTTAAACAAGATTTTTGGCATGGCGTGACGCATTTTTTTGGTACTTCTCTCAGAAAATCTCAGAAATCAGGTTCATTTATTCAGATTAGTAGTGAATAACGAGGATTGTAAGCATATAAACTGTTTTCCACCCAAGAATTTTGAAAATATTGGCTTTGTTACATAGATGGCGGGCCGGCAGCCGTGAACTCATATCGCTCAAGGTCGCTGGCATTTAGTGTCGCCTTAAAGGAACGCGCTTTTTTTGAAGGTACTCCTGACGTATCGTATTATCATGTGACATAAGTTTGAAATAGTAGTAATTACAGTATTCCGATTGGCGACGAAGTATAATCCAGCTAAGTTTGAAAACGAACAGTTGCTTAAAACTTAGTAGATTTTGGATCTTCGTTTTTTTCAAGATTATAGCCGTCATCTGTACTGCACGTTTCATACAATCGAGTGAGTTGTTTTATTCTAAGAGAATTTCACTAGGCTACTAGTGGACCACCACTGCAAGACTAAACAAAATGGCTGAATGCGAATAAATGTTCTCTTTTATCTTCAGACAGTTTTTGTCCATTCGATGTGAAAGTGAATGATGCCAAATGCCTAAATTCGACATTGTTGGATCGGTTAACTAATAAATTCATTCGGCACTTTTGATTCATTTTGTGTTCAGACGTTTCATTCTGAATGAAAAGTGCCGAATGTAAGGCAAAAATGAATGAATAATGAACTGTCAGATATTACTTTAACTGTTTAATTTGACAAAACTGTGCTGTTTTGACTATGGAACTTTTGTTCGATTGATCGTTTTAAGTGCAGAAATGTATTTTCATGAAGTTTTTATCATCCTAATAATATCTTACCCTTCCTTGCGTGCGTCCATACAGAATGGGATCACGCTATGCCAGCTTAATGACAGGCTTGCTCTGCATATTTCAGTATGATGACTCTCTCTGTTATCCCTACTTAAACATTTTATTGAGATAATACCTATAGTTGCGAATGCAACGGACAACTACTAAAAGTCTGAAGGGCACCGTAGCAAGTGAAATTACTGGGCAAATGAGACTTAACATCTTATGTCTCAGTGCAATTGTAGTGCCGCTCAGAATTTTTGGTTTTTTTCAAGAATCCTGAGCGGCACTGCTTTGTAATGGGCAGGGCGTATAAATTACGATCAGTTGAACGTCCTTCTCGTCTCGTCCTTACTATCATAAAAAAAACATAGGTTCTTTATAATGAATGGCGATCGTCAATATTTGTTTTGACTAACCACTGCGCAATAATATGGCTCGTCCAAATGTCCTAATAAATCCTTAATGTTTTTTGGCAAAGTTACATAAAGTATACTTGTCTCAAATCAGTGATTTATCACAGTTCCGGACACTCTCTAGAACTAAGGTTAGACTGAATTCCAACGTGACGTCACTTTTATTGCGATCGTTTGTAACTATAAATCACTAACAAATTATTGAAGTTTCAAGCTTTTGATGTTATCATAATATTATATTTTCCACTATTGCTATTGTATGTTTTACTAAATTCAAAAGAATTTTTAAAAAAAAGTTTGTATGGTAACGGTAACTATAAATGACTTTCTAAATGATACCACAGATTGGGAATAAAAAAAATAAGTTTAATCGTACGATATTATTTGTAACCATATTTTTTATGAAAAAAAAAGGAGCTTCGGTCTGAGGCATACTTTTTAGAATGGGTCGTAGTTTTTGACTTACAATAAGTGATATCAAATTTTGAAATTAAAATATTTGAATTTGTTTTTTTATTATTCTAAGTCACCTTGACTCAAAGTAAATATACATAAGATTATGAAAAACAAAATACTTATAAATACGAATAGTGTACAAAATAATTTCGTCAATACCTTTATTTATTGTAAAATATTTTTGGCTCGAACGAATGATGAATTAATGTAATCTAATAAATCCAACTGTTAATATTTTTTGTATTATGTTGTGTTATATTTAATACGACATAAGTTTCAATGATAATGTGTGTGTGTGTCTGTGTTACTATGATGTATGTGTTAGCTAGTAGTTTAATATTATTCAAAATACTTTTAGTCCAGGAGGCATCGCTGCATGTGTACTGAAAACTCAGTTTTTTTATGCGATCTTTATCAAATTGCCCTACTGATGATATAAATGCATTGTTAAAACAATTGCAAGGAATGGTTATTTTTCAACTGATCGTTTTTTTTTAATTCTTTATTAAAATAAAAAAGGTCGAATGACTTATCACGATAGAGAGAATCTTTTTAGAGGTATAAATTTTTAAAAGTTCGTATAATTTCAAATTTGAGTACTTTTGACCCATCAAAAATATATCTAAGAAATATAAATAATATTTTTTTAAACCCTGTGCGATATTGTTTGATCCGTAATTGTTTAAACAATTGCAAGTAATTTTTATTTTTCAATCGAATATTTTTTCTTATATTCTTTATTAAAATAAAGCAACATGCATTTATATTACCAGTAGGGCAATTTGAAGAGGATCGCTTAAAAAATATTGAGGTGGAATAGTGAGGTACATTCATGCGCCGATTCCGCCTGGACTATAAGGAGTTAATGCCAAGCGTGGCTGATTGCTTACGACTTGTTAATAAAAAACCGGTAAGAGGAACAATATATTCGCATTTGAAAGATAAAAAAATCTTGATGTATCCCCCTTAGAGATGTTTTTTTCTCCAGCACGTTTTGTTCATCAATAAGCTATGTAGTTTTAGTGTTTGTTTTCAACTATCTGTAATTGGAGGTATCTACCAAGTATCTTTATTTTAAATTATATTGAAACTCATCTACTCTATAAACGAATCGAGGACGTGTTAAATGAGTGAAGCAAAAAATCAGCCGTGTCATTTAAATTGACACGCAATCCGGCGAGCTAACTCAATTTACAGTTCTGGTTCGATTAAACTTAACTTAAACGAGTCAACGAGTTAACTTTTTTTTATGGAATAGGAGGACAAACGAGCGTACGGGTCACCTGGTGTTAAGTGATCACCGCCGCCCACACTCTCCTGCAACACCAGAGGAATCACAAGAGCGTTGCCGGCCTTTAAGGAAGGTGTACGCGCTTTTCTTGAAGGTACCCATGTCGTATCGTCCCGGAAACACCGCACAAGGAAGCTCATTCCACAGCTTCGTGGTACGAGGAAGAAAGCTCCTTGAAAACCGAACTGTGGAGGACCACCACACATCCAGATGGTGGGGATGATATCATAACTTGTGGCGTGTCGTGCGAAGGTGAAATTCGGCGGCAGGAATCAGGTTGAACAGCTCTTCGGAACACTCCCCGTGATAAATGCGGTAGAAGACACACAATGAAGCGACGTCTCTACGCAACGCCATGTGATCCAGCCGTTCACAGAGTACTGGGTCCCCGACAATTTGAGCTGCTCTGCGTTGCACGCGGTCTTATGGATGGAGCTGATACTGGGGTGCGCCAGACCAGAGATGACAGCAATACTCTATGTGAGGCCAGACCTGCGCTTTCTGGGGGTTAAATTAGACAAGGTTCAACTTATCCCATTCCGCGACCTTCTCGAGAGAGGACTCGATAGAAGACACAAGTTTCTCCCGGCACTGGTCGACGTTTTCCCGAGAGAGACCTGCATGGCCCGTTTATACGGCATCACCAGTGCTGTCGTCTGCATAGCAATGCATGTTGGCGGTGTCCAACATATCATTGATATGCAGAAGAAACAGCGTGGGAAATAGCACACAGCCTTGGGGCACTCCAGCGTTCACGGGTTTGGGATTCGAGCAATAACCGTCGACAACGACCTGTATGCTGCGCCCAGTGAGGAAGCTGGAGGTCCACTTGCATAAGCTCTCGGAAAGCCCAAATGATGGAAGTTTTGCGAGGAGCCCCTTGTGCCATACACGATCAAAGGCCTTCCCCCTTGCTTTCAATAGCCGCCGCCCATCTACGTGTTAGGTATACCAGAAGATCGCCAGTCGACCGACCATGGCGAAAGCCGTACTGCCGGTCGTTGATCAACTGGTGACCCTCAAGGTATACCAAGAGCTGGCGGTTAAATATGCTCTCCATGATTTTGGAGAGTAGGGAGGTAATAGCAAATGGCCTGTAGTTTGCCGGATCCGAACTGTCTCCTTTTTTGGGATCGGATGGACAAGGGCTGACTTCCATGAATTAGGGACTACGCCTTTTAAATAAGAGTGCCGGAATAAACGCGTTAGCACCGGCGTCCTCTCGCGTTCAATTCGTGTCTCAGTTGGTAAGAGCGCTCGCACGGAACGCGAGAGGTCGCGGGTTCTAGTCCCGTATCGTTCATAAAATTTTGTTTTCAATTTTATTTGTGTAATTATAATTTCAGAATTGAGGGTTACTAATAATATTGCTCTTTTATTATATAATAAAATATTGAATAATATATATATAAATATATTGCTCTAAAAAAATTATATAATTTATTTTCCTTAATTAAGACCCATTTTATGATCAAGCTCTTTAAGAATTGGCCAGATGCATACAACGCAATGCTTATCATTGAGGTATAACTCCATAGTTACCTACTTGAAAAGACTGGATAGTGAAAACGACGAAGAAAATGTCACCCTGGATTTCGTTGGAGGAGGTCAAGTTATTATTACCATTTCTATTTTTAGGGTGGCGCAAAAAAACCGCATTTTTTGTTTTGAGTTTCGAGTGAAACAATGTTAATTTTTGATTTTTAAGAGCTCTATCCAAAGGACATCTTAAAGAAAATTTTTAAGAGGTCGATCCAAATTTTTTTTGGTTCAGGAATCTTATGTATTATATATATATCCATCTGTCAATATAATCTCAGAAACTCATGGAGAAATAAACATATTTGAAAAACATGAAATTTAAAATTAATTCCAATCTTAAAGGTCATGAATAATCATTTCAGTCGGAAGACGTCCACTGATGGACAAAGGCCTCCCCCAAAGATCGCCATTACGATCGGTCCTACGCTGCCCTCGTCCAACCTATTCTGGTGATTTTGACCAGATCGTCGGTCCATCTCTACGATTCCGGTACGTGGTTGCAATTCGATGACTTTACTGCCCCAACGGCCATCTGTCCATGGAGCTATGTCCCCTAGCCACTGCCAATTCAGTTTAGCAACCAGATGGTTAATGTATCCCAGATGGGTTATGTCGGTAAATTAGGTTCTCCTACTAATCTAATCTATTTAATCTCGCAGGAAAACTCCGAGCATGGCCCTTTAAATTCAAATCTTAATACGCATTATAAATTAAAAAGGTTATAGGAAGTATGTTGAAATAAGACAAACCAAATTGTTTAAAAAATATGGATAGCAAAGTATATGATTATCATTCAAAAGATTTTTTTCTAAACATGTACGATAGCCTATCTGGCACTTTTCAACTTTTTTTATCTGTTGCTGATAAAATCTGTCCGAATAACAAACGGATCAGGAATCTTTTGTAAGATTTACTTTAAGATAGGCAAAGGTATTTTCTATATCTGATATAATATTAATCTTGCGTCACTATAAAAACACAATAGCGACATTCAACCTTTTTTCATATTACAAACAATATGTAGCTCTTTGTGGTCGGCTTGTGTTTATTATTTACAAAAATATGTGTTTCGTATTAGACAAAGAGCTAACATATAAAATTATTAGTTAAATTTTGTGATTGAGATCCAAAGCCTGGTTTCTCCCGTTTTAGGAAGAGGAAGAGGAGAGATAAAGAAGTTTGCCGCATGTTCCGTTCAAGCTAATGAAACTCAAGATGAACTGGTATAAAATAAATCTGTTATTTATTATTTTACATATAAATATAACATACCCACTTATAAAACTGTAGATATTTAAAAACTTGAACAGTAGTATTAAGAATTTCGACTCAATATTTCGGTCAAATATATTATACATATTATTAGTTAGTAGCTATTTGAAATATCTATAAAAACATTGTGAGCTTATCAATCTATATAAAATGACATACGAGTAACACTTGTAATACGTGTGTATTTAATAATTCTCCAAAATTGACTTCAAAATATATGTTTTGATTTTAAACTTTAAATAAATGTTATTTATCAGGCTGACTTTTAAATGGTAATAAATTAATGGTGAAAAACGTCGTTGAATACATAAGTATTTGTAATAAATGACTGGATGTTGAATCGATAAGAATGTCGGATATTAAACACGATAGGACCTGTACTCTAACCCAGTTGTAACTCCTACTACTTACAACCAACGGGATGCATATGATTCAAGGTGAGAATAAACATTAGAAGTAGCATCTAAAATCATATTTTGACTTCTACTGAAATATATGAAAAAATACCAACGCCGTTAAAAACCTTAATTCAAATATTATGCTTAAAAGGAAATGAGTGTTACACAATTTATTCTACTTATTTTATATTAAATGTTTAGCTTTATACGGTGACAGTAAACAACAAACATAGTTTAATGATTGGGCAACAATGGGTATCCACAAAAGTCGTAAACTCTTATATGACCTTTATTATGAGAAACATTACAATAATAGTGAAGAATTTAAAATATATGTAAAAAAATACTCCAAGCTCTTTAAAGTAGTTTGTCATGAACCGAAAACACGTTTCATTGCAGATAAAATTAAAAACAGTAATAATAAAGTAAAAGCGACTTGGAGTGTAATTAACAATGAAACTGGTAGATTGAATTGCCGTTACACCTCTATCTGTTTAAATATTAATAATCGCGTTATAAATTCGGAAATAGAAATTGCAAATGAATTTGATAAATACTTCTCCGAAATCCCGATTGTCACGACCAAAGACCTTAACTCTTCGCCAAAAGCAGCATATGATATGCTTAAATTACACGTACCAGTATCTTCCACTGATTTGAAATTTAAGTATGTTACAGGTAGCGATATAATAAAAATCTTCAAATTAATTAACCTAAAAAATACAAAAGACCTATGGGGCCATTTGACTAATATTGTTAAATACATACTTGACATTGAAATTAAATTAAATTAAATTTCGTTTATTTCAAAGATTACATATACATTTTTTTTTGTGGTTGAGACTTCCCAGTAAGTTGTCTTAGGACACTTATATTGGGAATATCTCGCAACTTCCTTAGCAGATAACTTTTTATTTAGTAAACAATATAAAAATAAACAGAAATGATTAAAAACCAAATATTACAATTTACAATTAATTGTGTGTGTGTGTGTGTGTGTGTGTGTGTGTGTGTATGAGTGAGTGAGTGAGTGTGTGGATGTGGGTTTGAATTGGACCTTTGATTGGGTCCATCTATGCAATGCGTGTGTTTATCATGTCAGTCTGATCAGAAGATTTTCCACTTCATCATAAGCAAGACAAGTTAGGCAATTATTTAAAGCTTTTCTGCATAGATGTAATGTCATAGGCTATATATTTATGACACGATTTATTTTATTATATAAGAACACTGATTGACAGCTAAACTGTCGTTCAGCAAAAGTAGTGCGAACAGTAATGGTATCTGCTACTTTATCATTTCTTCTACTGATCAATTTGGCGTGATCTAGCGGAAGTGACTTGTGGACGGCTGAAATGATATTAAGAACATAAAGTTTCCTAATTGTCAAAAGATTACAAGTCAAATAGAGTGAATCAGTTGGAAATCTTAAAGGTTTGAAGTACATGACCTTGAGAAGTGATCTTTGAGCTCTTTCCAATTCTAAGAGGCTTATCTTAGTTGCACCGCCCCATACCGGGATGCAATAGGTGATCACTGATTGAGCCAAAGCGATGTATATTTTATTAAGGACTGTGCTATTCATAACGTGCCGCAGAGTTTTAAAAATCCACATAAGTTTTCTCAACCTGGTTATGACCAGTTCGATTTGGGAATGCCAACTTAACCTTTGGTCAATCAGGATGCCGAGATATTTGGTACAATTCACCTTTTCTATTGAGGGACAATTACAATTCAAATCGTGTGGTTTGGAGCATGAGTGGATTCTGATATAGAAGTCTTGAACGGGCTGGTATCTGTCATGTGGAGAGAAACATATATAGTTTGTTTTTGATATATTGAGTGACAATAGATTTTGGTTTAGCCAATTCGAGACTCTTTCAAGGCCCATCTCAGCCTTTCTCTGTACGGCTTCCCACGAGATACCAGAGAAAACAATGGCTGTGTCGTCAGCATAAGTGAATATACTCGCCCCGTCGATCTGGAGGTTACATAGGTCGTTAATATAGATTAAAAAGAGTGTCGGGCCAAGGACACTGCCCTGCGGTACGCCAAATTTCACATTTTCCATTGTGCTGTGGTATAGGTCAACCTTAACTTCCTGTATTCGGTCATTTAGGTAGCTGTCTAGGAGAGAGAGGGCTTTGTCACGAATGCCCAGGCCCTCCAATCGGCGCACAAGAATGGGAATAGAAACTGTGTCAAAGGCCTTTTTTAAATCTAGGAAAACTGCGAGACATTTATTGCCCTTGTCCACTTCTCTTACTATAGTTTTTGTTAATCCTAAAATTGCGTCTTGTGTGGAAACACCTTTTCTAATTATAGCACCTGAATTAGCAATTATATTTAATGAATGCATAGATGAGGGTGTATTCCCTGACCTCATGAAATACAGCAAAGTTATACCTTTGTTTAAATCGGGCAGTTCTTTTGAGCCTGCTAATTTTAGACCTATTTCAGTGCTGCCTGTTTTTAGTAAAATTTTTGAAAAACTTTTGCTTCAACAGCTACAAATGCATTTTTGTAAATTAATGAACAAAAATCAGTTTGGTTTCACTAGGGGCTTATCAACAATTAATGCGGGTACTAGACTCATTGAGCACATCTTTGACGCCTGGGAAGAGTCACAGGATGCATTGGGCATTTTTTGTGATTTGTCAAAAGCATTTGACTGCGTCCACCATGAAACTTTACTCCTAAAACTAAAGCATTATGGAGTGAAAAATAGAGCCCTAAATCTGTTAAAATCATATTTAAGCAAAAGAGTTCGGTCTTCGGGTAAACCTGTGGAAATAGGTGTTCCACAGGGTTCTATTCTTGGTCCTTTCTTGTTTCTTATATATATTAACGATCTTCCGTTTGTGGTAGATGATAGCCATGAGATTGTATTGTTTGCTGATGATACTTCACTTTTTTTTAAAGTGAAGCGACGTGTGGATATTGATGACGAGGTAAGCAATGCACTCTCAAAGATAGTGCGTTGGTTTGAGACGAATAATATGCACTTAAACAGTAAAAACACAAAGTGTTTACGGTTCATTACACCAAACACAGCGGAGGTACAAACCAACGTACTTATAAATGACCAGAGATTGGAACTTGTGGACACTACGGTCTTCTTGAGTAGTCACGTTAGATAAAAAGCTTCAGTGGGGTCCACATATTACCCATCTAGCAGATAGACTCAGCTCTGCGGCATATGCAGTTAGAAAGATTAGAGAGTACACGAATGTTGCGATCGCTAGATTAGTGTACTTTAGTTATTTTCACAGCATCATGACGTACGGTATATTACTATGGGGTCATGCTGCTGACATTGATATAGTGTTTGCACTGCAAAAGAGAGCTGTTCGTGCTATATATCAGCTTGGTTATAGACAGTCTCTCAAAGAAAAATTTAAAGAAATAAATTTTATGACTGTTCATTGTCAGTACATTTATGAAAATTTAATATATGTTCACAAAAATCGTCACCTTTTTGCTCTTAATAGTGATTTTCATTATTATAACACTAGAAATAAGGAATTGCTTGTAACTAATTCTAGTAGGCTTCATAAGATACATAATAGCTTTAAGGTTAAATGTATTCACTTCTACAAAAAAGTCCCAGCCACTGTTCAGGCATTATCTATAAATAAATTTAAATGTTTTATAAAAAAATGGCTCTGTCGTAAATCCTATTACTCCACTGCTGAATATCTAAATGTCGGACAGCCTGGGACTAGATTGTGATTATTTTATAGCGATAGAAATGACTGTACAATATTGTATATTTTTATTGAAAAGAGCGCATAAAAAAGAATGCTGGGAGAGTTTCTTGCGCCGCTTCTTCTCTCTCAGAGCGCCATTTGTTTCCGAAGCGGTAGTAGAATCTAGTAGTATAAGAAATGACATCAAAAATAATTCTAAAGGAATCAATTTTGAGATAATAAATGCCTTTTTTGCCTTTTTATGCCTTTTAGTATGCTTGCTTTTAGTTTTCCTTAATCCTTAATCTCACTTCCAACACCTTTAGTATCACAATCTTCTCCAAACTACGAGCAGTTGTTTAAATATGATTTTAATTAATCCATAACGGGATCTCGTCTTCACAGTTTACATTATGGATTGTGCGTAGTATTAAATGCACCATTAAAACTTTATTCATAGAAGTTTCTACTGCAACTAAGTTATACAATGGTTCCGTAATATTATTATGGGGTTCAATACTATTTTGTGTTAAAGAAATCGTCTGGATATTTAAGAATGATTTTAGTAGTCAGTTGGATTATTAAAACTAAAGTTTTTTAGGTAAAGAAAAACTCTAAAATATAATTAAGTTTACTTGATTGTAAACTTTCATATACAATATGTCAACTTACGTGATTATTCTAATGAAAGCACTTCATCTGAAATTAATACCACTGAATCTAGATTGACACCTTAGCCAATAACGAAATATCACTACATATTATAAAACAAAGACCTCCATCGCGTCTGTCTGTCTGTCTGTTCGCGATAAACTCAAAAATATTGTACCGATTTTCATGCTGTTTTCAGCAATGGATAGCAGGTTCTCGAGGAAGGTTTTAGTATATAATTCTTTAAGTGCACTACACATGAGTATACTTTAACGATATTTGTTGAAGATGTCGGAAAAAATAAGCTGCCTGGGAGCTTTAAACGAAAACGAAAACCCTTTCGGATTTATAATACAATATCTATATATATATATATATATATATATATATATATATATATATATAAATGAATTGCTGTTCGTTAGTCTCGCTAAAACTCGAGGACTTATGTTTACAAATATACACTATTCCAGGTCAAACTATCTCTTGGTTCAGCAAACAATGGGTTGATATAATATATACCATTTATGCCTATAAATGATTCACTTTCACACAATTTTCCTAGCTCCAAATTAGGCAAAGCTAGAGAACTGAATATATTTAGCAAATATAGAAATCCGATCATTGTCAGAATTACTAGATTATAAATAAACAAATTTTTGTGCTATAGAATGCATCTAACTAGCTATGAACGTTCATAACGCAAATTACGCTCTTTGGTATTAAGGTTTCCATTTTCCTTTATCACCAAACAAAGATTCCTATTGTAAAAATTTGCCTATAAAACTATATGGCATATAAATAATCATTCAAATTTGCTGTTTAATGTTACATTGTCCTTATTATTTGCATGACAAAAGATTGTGTCATTGATATAGGCTGAGCAATAAATTAAGATGGTGGGCTCGGCTTCTATAAGCTGGTTACTCAAATTAACATTGTTATTAATTGTTTATTTTATTTGGACCAGGTTACTACCTAATATATAAATAATATTACTAGCCACATATTCATCTATGTAAATAGGTAATAGGAATATGAATATGAAGTAGTCTAGTAGTATTAGTAGTAGCAGTAGTCTCTCTAGTAATTTATAATGTGAAAATAAACTTATTGGCTCTTCTGCATAAAATAAAATTTATTTGTATTTGGTTTTAATCTTATTGTATGAACTACATTAAAGTTCATTACACTAACTTACCAATAAAACACAGTAAAATGGTAATAAGGTGTAAAAATATTTTCTTTTATGAGTGTTAGCGATTTAAATAAAATACTTTTTAAGGGATTAAAACGCGTATAAAATTGGGACTGTATTTTAATCATTAGGTTTTTGCGTAAAAGTAACATTAAACCCTTTAAAAACATTTATTAAAAGGTCTACAAACACATTTAGATTTGCGATTTTCATTTAATAAATATTTCTACAAAACTAATTAAAAAAATATAACCTCAAAATTTTATTAACAACAAAATAATATGGAGAGATCCTAGATAAACAGTCGACATAAACTTAAAAAAAATAGGACAATATAATTTAGATACATGACTTTAATTCTGTTTAGTGTACGTAGAAATAAAATACTATTTAATTATAATGACTGCAACAAAAACATTTACATTTATTACATGTGTAAGTTTGATAATGAAATTATAATAACATCAATTAATGTTATAATATGATTATAATTATCGTATTTCTATGTTAATGATGAAAACATAATGCGATCTGCAGATAAACTTTTAATCTCATTTTGTATTACAGTATTTCGGTTCAGTTGCTCAACGTATCTATGGCGTGTATTTTAAGAATTATATTTGTAAATATAATGATGTCGTACTAAGAATATGTGATCTGTAAGTACGTATTTATATTTTAATGATTCGTCGTACGGTACCAATCTTGTTAGCAGTAACTGTTGAGATATAGTTTTCAATTTAATAATGTTATTAATTTATGATTATTTATTATTGTTTAACAAATTTGTCAGTTAAATCATGTTTATTTTTATGATCAATGATCTCGATGGAACTAGTCTATGGAGAACGAAAGGTAATATAGTCGATTATTTTTTAAAAGTGGGGGCATTCTTATCGAGCGTTTGGTCGGAAACAGACGTTGAATATAAATAAAGTTGTGCAATTGTAAGTAATTGTTAAAGAATAAGCTAGAGAGATTAACATATTATAATAATTGTGGTCACGAAGTAAGCAATTTTATTATACACCAGAACAATGACGTTCTATACATATGGACATATCATTCGCATTCTAATAACAGAACGACAAAAGTGTGCTTAAAGACAATGTAAGCACACTTTTCTCCTTAGTCGTGTGTCAGCTGTGCGTCAATCTACAAGCCTAAGTGTGCAATAAAAAATGCTTCAATAATGTATTAACAACTCAAAAAAAGGTGGTGTGAATTATCATCTGTAAGGTTATTTTATTTATATAAGATTTATGTGCAAAATGCGGAAGTTATTTAATAAAACGAATATATTTTCATTAAATATGGTACAGTATTATTGACAAGCCCCCAGACAAGATCCGCTTGTCAGAATGGGACAATCGGGTTCTAAATTCAAAATACGCAGCTGAAACTGAAATAGTGTTTACATTGCTGCCTACTGACCGTTAATATTTTAAACAACTGGAGTAAACGCAGAAATGTATAGACATGGCTGTCAAAGGTTATTATGGTGTCATTTGTGGCGTGTGCCATATTTCAGCTTTGATTTTGTATGAGTTGCATTGTCTATATGTATCGAACGTCATTGCACCAAAAGCTTGATTGTGAGAATTCGTCACAATAAATATTTTGAAATTATAACCAATATGAATATAATTCATGCCTTAATGTAACACCTTAACAAAAGTTAATAATTAAAAAGTATATAACAATAATCTTGGGCACGGGACGCGACTTGCGTCGATACTCTGGCTCCTTCATGTCCAAGTTACATCAGTTGGTGCTGGGGCTGCTGCTTCGACTGCCGAAGATAGCAAACGTCGCAAATATGTCGGTCTCAGTGATTCTTATACCTTTTTGCCATTTAGTGTCGAGACACTTGGCCTGTGGGGCCCAGAGGCGCGGAGAATGTACAAAGTAAAATCTTCTTGCCTCAATAAGTCTGCTGGCAACCCAAGCGCTGCCAGCTATTTCGGTCAACGCATCAGCCTAGCTATACAACGTGAAAATGCTGACAGTATTCTTGGTACGCTTCCCCTTAGTGATAGTTTTAATTAATGTAATCATAGTATTGTAAATATAGTTAGAATATTAGTTTTGTTTAAATAAATTTATGTTTATAATAAATAAACTGATTGTATATCTTACCTTCTGTTATGAATGTATAATCATTGTAGTAGTTAGTGTATTATTTAATTGTCAAAATAATATTACTGGTTTTGGCTTATGATTGCAGAATACAGAATAAATACGTGTCAAAATTTACCCGTGTGTAATTGACAGGCAGTTATGATAGAGCATACCAATTATAACTTTGACAGGCTATTAAAAAGCGAAATGAATTCTCCTTTGTGATCACAGCCCATAGTTGCTAGCCGTTATTGATTGTGCATTGCAAACATATAATTATATTTCATACGTCACACATTTAGTGAAAATAATTTAATTTAAAATTATACAATGCTGTCTATAACTGCACTGTTAATGGCGATGATAATTATATTAAGGGTGTTGGGCTGTCGATGAGGCACCAAGCTTATGATATCATCTTTTATCACCTCCACAGCTACAAAAAAAAAACAGCTCTCTTTTACGTGCTCACTCGAAAGAATATGTGTAAATATGTTTTATGTTGCAGCTGAGTGATCAGCCAGAGACTAGTTTATGATTATTTTATTGCAATCGTAATGACACTACAATATATATATTTTGTTAAAAAGAGCGTAAAAAAAAGAATGCTGGGATCTTCTTCTCTCTCAGCGCCATTTCTTTCTGAAACGGTGGTCGTGTTAGAAAAGAAGACTTCAAAAAGAATTCTAAGGGAATCAGTTTTGAGAAGATAAATACCATTACTAATCCTATCTAGTGCCATCAATATACTAAAAAAATCGTAAAATCTTAATTTATTTTGGGTCAACTCTATAAAAATATATATCCTATCAGTAGTATAGCTCCAAGTGTTAGTGGCATAATTGATAAAAATTGGAAAATCGCAAACGGGTAACGCATAAGAAAACTGTCAAGATATACCAATATCTAGTTACTGATAAATAAGTGCTACTTCTTACCTGCATTCGATTATTCTCGAATTAAAAAAAATCTGCACCTTAATAAAAATTAGTCTCACTCGGAACTCTCACTAGAAGCGTATACTTATTATCTAAAATGAACAAACTAACTTTTAAACTTATTTACATTACGTTATTTAATTCTCATTTCAAATAATAAGAGTACATTCCATTTGTTTTAATATCCGTAGAGCCCGTAATGAAATTGAGATAACAGTATATTTTTGATGATTGCTTGTTTACGTATTTTTGTCATACAAAAAATCATGACATAAATCAAATTTAATCCAGGTCTTTTCAATTTTGCTTTCGTGCATAAAAATAGCGGCGGGAGACCAGAACACATAATTGTTAAACACAGTATACTTAATCAACGATATATAATGTGTTAAATATTATATAATTATTAATATATCTTAATAATATATAAACGTCAAAAGCCATTTATTAATACATTGTTCATAAACAAAGGCTTTGATGTCGAGTTTCGGTTTACTCAACTTTTTGCCCTTGCTTCAGACTTGATGAGTTTCTCAAAGTAATTGTAATTACAAAGTAATTTTGTAAACACCCTGTTCTTACCTATAGCACGTTTTAACGTAAGGAGATTCACGTAGCGATAATTTGTGTTTATTTCTTTAGTTTCTTGTAATTAAAGTCTCATGAAATGTATTGTTGACGTGATGTAATATAACAAAAATAAATCCTCAGAATAATGTTATTCTTCTTTGTTTTTCTGCTGTAAGTTTTTTTCTTCTCTTAGTCTACATGTTTGTTACGTTTGAAAAATAAAAGTTGTAATTTTCGTTTTATCACCAGAATAGAATCTTCGGTTACATGTCTACTTGCATTTTTCTGCACTTATCAGCTCATTTTTATACACACTGTCAGCTTAACTTATATATACATCCTTAGAATATTGTTCATCACACATCCTTAGAATATTGTTTTAGAGTACTTGGACATTACAGCGATAGGGACTATTTTGCGATAATGTTAGTACGACTACGTCGTGCTAAAACATACTTTTTCGGCTTAGTCAGCTTCATTATCATCGTCATCATCAGCCGAAAGAAGTCCACTACTGAACAAAGGCCTCCCCCAAATATTTCCAGGACAATCGGTCCTGCGTTGCCCTCATCCAACGAATTCCGACGATCTTGCCCGGATGCGTACAGGACCTTGATCAGATCGTTGGTCCTTCTTGTACCTACCAACACTGCGTCTTTCGGACGTGGTCGCTATTCGAGGACTTTACAGCCCAACGGTCATCTGTCCGTCAAACTATGTACCCTGTCCACAGTTTAGTCAGCTTAGCTTCACTAAGTTTAGTTTTAGTTTGATTTATTAATATGAACGTCTTTTGACAACTCTCAACTGAGATTGAGTTTGAGATTAGTGAATCAAGTCCAATTTATTAATAAGAACAGAGACTTGAACACAATATTGAGGTCATGCTCGAAGCTGAGATTAGTTATATTAGTAAACTTGAGTCCATAAGCTTATAACAGAACGAAGTAATAAAATACTAGAAATTACCTGCGAATCCTAAAATAAACAAATTAACATTCACATTTATTATAATAATGAAGGATTTTGTCTTAATAAAGTGTATCGGATAACACCAATATTAGCTTATTATCTACCAATTAAATACGTTTATTTCGAATCATATGCTCCATAAACATTTATGATTATCATAATGTTTAGTTTTATGTCTGTTAGTAAATGTAATGTTTGATTTTGTTGTTTATTATAATAATTGCTTAATTGACTTTTGTAACGTTCGATATTTTTTTTATTAATGTCAAAATACTATTCATAAAGGCGGCAAACTTTGGTAAATTTTCCATTTTTGAAAGAATCTTGAGTTAGAATTTGCCTTATTTTTTAACATGGTACTCCTACGTTCAATTATTAAATTTAATCCAAACTTCTATTTTTTCTGGTATATGATAGATACACTAGCCGTAAGTTCTGTTACAAATACAGTATTTTACACAATATTTTTTGTAAATTTAATAAAACCTGTATGATCTTATTTATTGACGTCGCAGAAGAAAAAAACAATTATATTCGAACTGACTGGAACTTACTCACTGCTTGTTCTAGAGTCTAGACATTTTTAAGTGATTAGATTTTGGAATGCCGTTTAATAACTAATTTTTAAATATAGTTGGTTCATGTCAGGACTAGACGAAGGCCAGTCTTCAGCTCGTATAAAGTCCCTTATGTGACTTCCAGTAAGTGCAATAGTAAAAAAAATTGTTGGTTAGCTTACAGTCTTGTTATTATCTGTCTTTATTCAAATTGCCAGTTAAAAAGTCATAATTATAGTGATTATGATCAGAATTCTTTTAGTATATGCTTTTTTTATGGCTACCATAAATCATAATAATTAAATTTAAATCTTATAATTTCAATTCCAATAACAAATAAAAGCAAAAATATAAATTGAAATTCCATATAGTATTGAGTTTAACACAAAGTTGAACAGAAATTGAATCCGAAAGTGCAGGTCATATGAGATCAGTAAACAATATCGGAAACAATTGATTGGTTGTGTTTGTGCTGCGCCCCGCGGCACAAGTCCGGTGCAGCTCTTTGTGGAATATAATGAAGTTTCAGTGGTTCTTTGTTGTACTTTATGAACTAATTTTAAAAAGAGCTAAGGAATTACTTCATTCAAATATAACGGATACATTTAAAATTTTATATATATATTTTTAAGTCTATTTACGATTATTATTCCTATATCTTATTATTCCTATTCAATCTCATGTTTGAATGAATTTGTATAATACCTAATTGATTCGAGATTTCAATCTGAAACTATTTTTACATAACAGCTTTAGCTGTTAGTTAGTGTTTTAACATTCTAAATTCTAAAAATTGATTTTGATTTAAAGTTATGAAATATTTGACTTATAATTGTTTTTCGATTAAAATGAGAGAAGTTTTAATATGAATACTGGCGTGGAACTAACGCAGTAGAAGCAGCATCTCAATAAAAATGTTTGAAGAGGAGACGGCTAGTGATGGCACTAGTGGCAATAGTGCGTTTTGGTTTAACCGCTTCGATGTTATAAATCACTGACAATTCAGATATGTTTATTACTTAACAACAGATGTCTATTGTATAGAACTTCAAACAATGATGGCGACAACCGCAGTGAGAGAGTCCTGACTTATCAAACAATATTCACCATTATTGTTGTACTCAATACCTCACACGTCTCGACACACTATTTTAACTCTAATGGACTTACATTTTACACGGACCCCTTATATACAGGGTGGCCGAGAAGTTGACGTCCAAAGCTAAAATTTGAATTTGGCTCATTTTATTGGCCAGTGTTCTGGGAAGTTTTTAAAAATAGAAGCCATAGGCTCCCCATATTATTTATTGTTTGAAACCTTGAACATTTTCATGAATTTAGCTGGAGCAGTTATCTTGAACTACTCAATTCTAAACTAGTTCCGCATTGTCTTAACTATTCATAGTTTCTTATGTGGTTATTGCAACTGTAGTTAATAATTATCAATAATAATAATATAAATAAAATTAACCAAAAGTGTTTAAAAAAATAAAAAAAAAAGTCCTAAACCACAATTAGGTGAAAAAAGTGGATAAAAGGGGAAGAAATTATTATCTACTAAGCTACGCAAAATCGTAGAACATACATAGGGGTGAATCGGATACTCATCACCATCAGGCTTTCAAATTTTAGCTTTGGACGTCAACTTCTCGGCCAACCTGTATATCACTTGAAAGTAAAAAAATTACACTGTAATTATTTGAAATAATTATGTGAACATTGCATGAATCTGTGGAATAAACGCTTTCCCCCCAACCGTATTTTACGGAAGGGATTAGGGTTGTGGGTTCGATTACCGCTAGAATCATTAAATTTTTTTATTTTGACAGTTTAACTATTTAAATAAACATATTAATATGAGCTCCGTTATCATCCGAAGGTTTTTCATGAAAACATGACTTAGGATGATTCTAATCATCCCTCAGTAGTGAATTACATCCAGTAGACATTATTTCCTGTACGAAAGTCACCTTAATTGGAGGGAGGACTAACATCCGCATAGGACTCCACCCCATACAACCCTTTGCTAATGGTATTAACACGCGTCTATATTTTTCAGATCAAACCTATGGTTAAAATTTGAAAAACCAAATTTTATGAACGATGCGGTATTCGAACCCACGACCTCCGGCGTTCCGTGCCGGTGCTCCAACCAACTGTGCTAACCGTTCGAGTACCGCCTAATTATAAAATTCTGTTTGCTTTGTTCACTCTGAGGTTGTGGCTTCATCTACAGGTTCTACTTTTCATTTGATAACCTGCTCAACCCCAATATTTGCATATTAGGAAATTGACTTACGATGTTGCTCTTGTAAATCTAAACAATATGTTATGTTTTTAAAGTGATAACCCTCACTTCTAGGATTAATACACAAATAAAATTTGAAAAACAAAATTTTATGAACGATGCGGGATTCGAACTCAAGACCTTAGGCATTCCGTGCCTGTGCTCTAACCGACTGAGCTAACTGTTCGAGTACCGCCTCGTTATAAAATTCTGTTTGCTTTGTTCAACTCTCAGGTTGACCTTCGTGGCGGAGGTCGTGGGTTCAAATCCTGCATCGTTCATAAAATTTTGTTTTTCAAATTTTATTTGTGTATTAATCCTATAAGTGAGGGCTGTCACTTTAAAAACATAACATATTGTTTTTACCTATGGTTATAATAATAAACGAGAATCATTTCAAAAATTCATAGTGTAGTTATATCTTCTAGAAGATATAAATAAAAGGATATTAGAAACTGAAATCCATCCAGGTATTTGTGGATTTGATTTTACAAATTCTATTTTGAATGGGTAGGTTTGACGCTCAATAAGTGATTTTGAATAAAAATATTTTAATTTGAATTTTCTTAATTAATACGAGCGCTCAGTTCATTGTCGATTAATGTTATTTAGAAAAACTAAGATACGGCTGGACATCGACTACACTCATAATAATATTCAAATTCAAAGTCAAATAAACTTTATTCAATAAGTTTAAATACAGCGCTTTTGAATCATCACTACATATATTTCTTTTAAATTACTGAGTTTACCCTATGAGCGTGAGAAGAACATATTATAAGAAACTCAACGACCACTCTTTTCAATCAAATAGAGTATCTTACAATGCCTGTAATGTATATAACAAATTAGTTTGTAAGGTGCTGCATACAATATATGAGTCTATATATTTAACTGTATAAATATAGATTATCGTATTGGATGCATCAACCTTAAGAGCCTGAGCTCGTTGTTTGTGTAAGGATGCTTCGTGAACAAGATTGTTGTGATTACTGTCACAATTAGTAATTGCATCCAATAAATACAAAGATTTATTAACTATAACAGGTCAACCTAGCACCATAAGCAGCACCCGTTCACGAGTTGACGCATGGTATTGTTGACAAATATTGTAAAAACTGTAATCGATGCCATGAATAATAAATTTTATTGTGGAAGGTGAGACAGTGAGGATTTCGTAAACTTTTTATCCTGTAGCAAACCATTATTAAAGAGACAACTACGTAGACTTGAGTTGAAGTAGAAGAAGTAGAAGTTTTGAGTAGAAGTTGTTAAAACTTACCATAAAGTCCCATCGACGTAAATTTAACGAATAATTATAAATAATAAAGTTTGAATACTAAGTTTTTATTTCTGATTACAATTTTATGAATAAAACTTAACAGACTAACGGCCTATATTGCCTACTCGATTGGAATTAAAAGTACCAAATTGTACTGTTTATCTGAATTTTATAATAATTAGATCAGACGCAAATATAATATTGCGATACAAGCATATTCTGATTTGAATCCATGATGATGTACAACTAAATATAATATCAAATGAACATAAACATTCAGCAAATCTAAGTCCCAGCTAAAACTAATTATCATTTTAAGCTGTTGTGCAAAAGTAAATGAAGTGTTATTGTTAAACTGAAACTAGAATCGACTATTGGAAGTCCTAATTGGACGTTAGCTGTATTTGTGAACCTCTCTTAATTCAGTACGTCATATTATTACACCAGATCAAATCAATGTATTTCACATTTACGAATATGTTTTGTTCAAGAAACCAATTACAACTAGCTTCGAGTGTGGCTTTAGATATTTGTAATTACTATTTGCTGACACATCAAAGATAATCGTGAGCTAGCTGTTAACTGTTGAGTTAATTTTAATTAAATATTTTTTTATTATATTTGTAAAGTACACGTTTTGATATTAGAGGAGAACAGGGGCAGCTCACCGAATAAAAAGTAAAAAAAAAAGACATTCATGGACATCCGGAATACCAGAGATCAAGAGACCCGTTGCCGGAATTTAAGGTGGAGAGTTTGCTCTTTCCAGGACAATAACGGGGCAATCCAGATGCACCTCTCAATCTTAGGTCTCAGAGGTTGCAGAGCGTGTAGATTCTGTATTAGTGCAGATAAAACCCCGTTTCACAATCTCCCTGAATGTGGTCCTTTAATGCGTAATCGTAGCATCTCTCAGGGAAGTCTAATTCGTCAACTGCTCACTGAAAAAGATATATTAAGATTCATGAAAAGAATCAATCTTACCAGTGAGCTATAGATATCAGTGGCTATAACAATATATCACATTAGTCACAGTGAAACAGGGCTGCATTGAACTGTACCAAAGCCACTTTACAAAGCAGAACCATAACCATCCTTTTAACTTGAATGCCACTTCGGTTTGGTAATACAGCAGCAACTAGAAAACATCAACTTAAGCGATATAGTCGGCCCATAAAAGTAACTCGTGGACAATACGATCTGACTCATAACGCACTATAAAATGAACTATGCTAAAGTACCTTATCGTACCCTGTCCTTTGTACCTAGTCGTCATAAGCAATGCTGATCTGTTTCCAGATAATAATTACCAGTGGGAGGCTGCTTTGCACTTTTTTTGAAGGAAAATATTCAATGAAAGATTAGGTGTCAGTTATAAATTATTTTTTTAGAAAAATATAATGTGTTAAAATGAACCCAGAAGTGTGTAAATATATAGTCTATATATTTACATGTATATATCAAGCTTATAAATAACATTAAGGATTATAGATCATTTATAATGTTTTATCTTTCTTACCTTAAATATTATAAATATAATAGTATAGCATAAAATTATAATATAATGTCATAGTAAGAACTACAATGAACCTTATATAATATATTTAAAACACTTATTATAAAGTATTTCAGAATGGCTGTAAGCCTCTGGTATCGAATAGCATTGAATTTTCAAAAGCTTTACAATATTGTTTCTGTACATCGATTCGAGAGCGCAGAAAAAAGGCGTTATTTAAAAGCTATGAGGGCCGCTTATACGGATTTGTGGATGTGTGAAGACGAAGATAAAATCTTTACGATGGCTCGGTTACTACACTGGCCTGCAAAAGTAAGTATCACACTTTTCAAATTAAAATTTTTTTCTTAACTATAGAAGGTAGAGATTTAAGATTAAAAACGTTTTGTTGTAAATTTTATAGGCTTTAATTCTTAGAAACTAAAATTATACATTAGTAACATTTTTAACTTAAAAAAGATAAAACAATGAAAATAGACATTTTTAGTTTAGTGTAAAAAAAAAATCAACTAAAATGTCTTACATGTTATTTAATTTTTAATAACTGGTATTGCCTCCTCGAGCTCTGATTACAGCTTCGAGCCGGTTTGGCATACTGAACACTAGGTTTCGGAGCCGATGTTGGGGAATATTCTCCCATTCTTCTACTAGGGCCTGCTTTAGTGCCCTGAGGGTAGAAGGTGGTGGTATGCGATTTCTGACTACCCTCCCAAGCTCATCCCAGGCGTGTCCAATCGGGTTGAGATCAGGACTTCTTGATGGCCAAGCCATCACGCTGATACTGACCTCCTGAATATACTCTTGTACGATATGAGCCGTGTGTGGCCGGGCATTATCATGCATCAGCATCGATCCATCACCCATATTTTCTAAATACGGCCCTGCATACTCATTGAGAATCTCTTGAGCATATCTTTGCCCAGTGAGGGTGCCATTTTCTATGGCTACTAGCTCTGTGCGACCTTCTGAAGATATGCCAGCCCATACATGTACACTGCCTCCACCGTATTGGACTCTTTCTGAGATGCAAGCTTGAAGGTATCGCTCACCGGGTCGCCTGTAAACACTTCGCCTTCCATCAGAAGTGTAAAGGGAGAATCGAGACTCATCTGCAAACAAAATTCTTGCCATTCTTCTTCATCCCACTGCATGTGTTCACGGGCGTATCGCAGTCTCGCTACTCGATGCTGTCTCTCGAGTTTTGGGCCACTCGCTGGTCTTCGGGGTTTCAAATTTGCTTCAGCAAGTCTTCTTCTCACTGTACTGTCACTAATAAAGTCCCTCCGGGTCTGAAGTAGCTGTTGCTGGACTTCAACTGCACTTTGGTGGCGATTTCTTAACACAGTGGAAATAATATAACGATCTTCTCGGGCACTGGTACACCTGGGTCTGCCATTACAAGGTCTCCTCAGATGGTGTCCAGTCCCTTCGTACCTTCGCTTTACCTTCTGGACTGTTCGTACCGTCACACCCACCATTCTTGCAGTGCGACGCATACTTTTTTTTTATGCAATAGGAGGACAAACGAGCGTACGGATCACCTGTTGTTAAGTGATCAACCGATCAAATACTTATGCCTAGTTCCAGAAAAGCCATGATCCTAGCACATTATTCAACTGAAATAGGCATGATAAATAAATGCTATGTGCTTTTTAGCATAAATTTTTAAAACAAGACCCATCGATCTTGAAAAAAATTTAAAACAGAAAGAAAAATGTGAATGGTAAAATTGTAATTCGGAAACGTCCACTTTTAGTTTTTCCAGTTTTTATGTCTTTATAAAATAAAAATAAATTGGCAAATGTTTTTATAAAATAAATAAAAATGGCAAATTATTAAAAAAAAAATTGGGGTGAACTACCCTTAACATTCAGGGGGATGAAAAATACATAGTAGCCGATTCTCAGACCTACTGAATATGTATATAAAATTTGGTAAAAATAAGTAAAGCCGTTTCGGAGGAGTAAAGTAACTAACATTGTGACACGAGAATTTTATATATAAGATATGTCTGTATCTAAGTATCATCAAACCCGTGATATCCCAATTAAATATTCCAATTTGTATAAATGACTAAATAATATTTCGATTTAATTGGTATAATATCTTTTTGGAATTTATCACGAGAAACGGCGGGGTCGTTGTAAATAAAATATGATTCAAGTCAAGAATTAATGTACAGTGCATAATTGGGTGCATATCGTTTTTAAGACAAAAATTCAAAATCTTTTCTTCAAAATTATATTTTTACTACCTCGAAAGTTTAAAGTTATTACCAGGTATATCATTCAGAAACATGTGATGTGGGGAGGGGATAACTGTATACATAAAAAAAGATATTAATTATTGTTTGCCCATTTATTCTGGCTTATCATCATCATCATTTCAGCAGGAAGACGTCCACTGCTGGACAAAGGCCTCCCCCAATGATCTCCACGACGATCGGTCCTGCGCTGCCCTCATCCAACCTACTCCGGCGATCTTGACCAGATCGACGGTCCTTCTTGTGGAGGGCCTCCCAACAATACGCCTTCCGGTAACGTGGTGGCCATTCGAGGACCTTACTGCCCCAACAGCCATCTATCCGCCGGGCTATGTGCCCTGCCCAATGCCACTTCAGTTTTGCAATCATTTTGGTTTTGTCGGTGACTTTGGTTCTCCTACGGATCTCCTCATTTCTCGTTTATAGTGAGGGTAATGCAATTGGTTGGTATAAGACGGAGTTATAGTTATAGTATATATTATATAGTTATAGTTATAGTTATACTTTATACTACACCTACGAATAAAATAAAACAAGTAGGTTTACTTACGGGTTTTATTAGTTGAATAAATATTGAAATTTGAAAAATAGTATTAACTGACAAATTATCGCGATTACTACTCAATGGATTACAGCCCATTGAGTAGTAATCACTTAACTACATTTTTAAGCGTAATATAGATTACGGCCTTGTTCTCCAAAAAAATAAAAATGTCTTATTCGAGTAAGCTTGCATACTTATGATGAATTGTTTGTAAGGAATCCGAGCTATGTTCGAATACAAGTGGAGTGCAGTACCGGTGTCGTTGCAGATTTCATTGCATCTCTTTTAGTTATTTACCCAAAGAAGATCACTATTGACGGTTTAAAAGGATTATCAGCTTATGATAGTGATATAAGGTATCGAATTAAGTATAATATTATCACCGTCAACAGATGTTTTATGTTGATATTGATTATCACACTGTTTTCACCGTTGTCACCGTTGTCACCGTTGTCACCGTTGTCACCGTTGTCACCGTTGTCACCGTTGTCACCGTTGTCACCGTTGTCACCGTTGTCACCGTTGTCACCGTTGTCACCGTTGTCACCGTTGTCACCGTTGTCGCCGTTGTCACCGTTGTCGCCGTTGTCACCGTTGTCGCCGTTGTCACCGTTGTCGCCGTTGTCACCGTTGTCGCCGTTGTCACCGTTGTCGCCGTTGTCACCGTTGTCGCCGTTGTCACCGTTGTCGCCGTTGTCACCGTTGTCGCCGTTGTCACCGTTGTCACCGTTGTCACCGTTGTCACCGTTGTCACCGTTGTCACCGTTGTCACCGTAGTCACCGTTGTCACCGTTGTCACCGTTGTCACAGTTGTCACAGTTGTCACCGTTGTCACCGTTGTCACCGTTGTCACCGTTGTCACAGTTGTCACCGTTGTCACAGTTGTCACAGTTGTCACCGTTGTCACCGTTGTCACCGTTGTCACCGTTGTCACCGTTGTCACCGTTGTCACCGATGACACCGTTGTCAGGTGCACCTGCACCTGCACCTGCACCTGCACTTGCACTTGCACTTGCACTTGCACTTGCACTTGCACTTGCACTTGCACTTGCACTTGCACTTGCACTTGCACTTGCAATTGCACTTGCACTTGCACTTGCACTTGCACTTGCACTTGCACTTGCACTTGCACTTGCACTTGCAATTGCACTTGCAATTGCACTTGCACTTGCACTTGCACTTGCACTTGCACTTGCACTTTATTGATGAAATGTACTCGGCTAAGTTTTTACCGATGTTCTCAGCGAAGTACTCGGCAAAGTACTCGGTGAAGTACTCGTTGAAGTACTTGAATAACTATGTTACAGTTAAAGTAAAGCAATAATATAATAAAAATAAGAGATCAAGAAATGTATAACAAAGGAGCGTCCCATTTATAAAAGTCTTCATAGCAGAGTTTTTCAACTTCATATGGAAACGGCTCTTTCCTAGTAGTGGCAAACACTAGCAAACACAAAGTATACTATTGCGAGGGTGCATAGATCATTTTATTCTTTAAACTATTATCGATGACTGCATGAACACTGTCAACTGGCATGTACTGTCAAGATTATTGAATATCTGTACAGTCGAGTCGAGTGTATCATAGCCAAAACCATCCTATTTCGATTTTGACCTGGGTAGCAGTCGCAGTAAAGGAGTAAGTGTTTTAATGTGCCTCTTTCTTCAACAGATTTTATATATCTGTGCAGGATACTGGTACAATTTCATTGGCACCCCATTTGCGGTTGCTTTCGGAAATACCAAATACTTTTCGGGTACCGTTTTTGTAGAAACAAAGATTATATATCGCTAGCTTACGAGCATAATATAACAGTATGGAATCGCCACGATTCCAATGGCGAAGAGATTTAGTAATAAGCCCTTCCAATTCCTTTACCTCTTACATTAATGCAAGATTAATAATCTTTATTAATCGCTGATTTCTTCGCTTCGTAGCTGTAAATATAAAAAAAATACGAAAGACTTTTAAAATGAAATAGAAAATAGTTTTAATAACCTAGCGCATGTAAGTAGGTGGAAAATTTACTATTACATAATTCATTATCTATTAACTTAGTTACTTTTTTAAATTTACTTACTATAGAATCATTAAGAGAAAAATTTAAAGAAATAAACATTTTGACTGTTGCTTCTCAATACATTTTTGATAATGTTCTATATGTTCATAAGCACATTGAGGAATTTTCTAGAAACTGTGACATTCATAATGTTAACACGAGGAACAAACATAAACTTGTTATGCCTACTACTCGGTTGGGTCGAGTTAGTAAGTCTTTTGTTGGGCGATGTATATGCTTCTACAATATGATCCCAGAAAATGTACAAAACAAATGGGTTACGAAATTTAAAAGAATTGTTAAAAAACGTTTGTGTGGGAAAGGTTATTATAGCATAAACGATTTTCTTAATGACACCACGGACTGGGAATAAAGCGAACACCCTCAGGCTCTTTAATTATAAATGTTTATTGTACGATATCACATTGTAATCCATATTTTATATAAAAAAATGCCCGCTGAGTTTCTTGCGCCCATTCTTCTCAGGTCTGAGGCAGTCTCTTTTGAATGGGTGGTAGTTTTCAATAAGTTCAATAAGTGATTTTAAATCCAGTTTGAATAAAAATATTTGAATTTCAATTTGAATAGAATGCAGTCTGACCGGCGTGAGTGCAGAGTGCAGACACACGTGATAACCAAGCGACGGTTCGTCGCGCCCTGAATGTGTTTTTGTTCCTAACAGTCCCATAACGCGATGATACTAAACGACAACGCAACCCTTGCAAATCTGACAACCGTCATAGTCATATAAAAATCAAATCACGTGACATATATCTAAGCAAAAAAATGTTAATAAAGTAGGCAAATTATGTTTTACCAAGCGACTTACTACCAAATTGAATCTATTTAACAAAAAATTACTAAACGACGTATTTTAAATAGTGAGAAAGGGCAATTATTGACTAACCTAATTACAATAACTCACGTGGTAAAAATATTTAAGTCACTAAAATAAAAATAAATAAAGGGGGCAAAAATATCTTAAGAGTAAAAAAAAACTAAAAGCCAAAGTACTAAAAATAAAAATCAGGTAAAATTTACTATGTACAATATCTTATATTGGAAAGTTGTCTATGTGGCATTTTTTATAAAAAGGTTAGAAAGTTATCGTTTAGTCGCCGGAAACTATAAAAAATCACCTAAGATTCGAATACCTAAGCGACATCAAAAGTCATCATAGAAGCATGAGAGTGAGACTTAACGATGCAGTTTTTTTTTCTGAATCGTTTGATGTATATAACTGAATTTCGCAAAAAGTGTCGCTTAGTAAATATTACCTTTCCACCGTCGATATATCAGATCCAAGCATTAAAAGAGTTGCAGTTTAAGATTTAGAAAATTTGGTACATAGTGCAAGACACGTCCGGAGAGGATGATTTTATTTTGTAAACTATTTTTTTTGTAAATAATTTTACTTATTTTTATTCCATGTCAGCAGTTCATTCAGCTAATAAATATTTTTGAATTCTGTGAGTTCATTTCAGACCAAATATACCGTTAATAATGAGATTTTATCTCATTGGGGTTTTTAAAATAGTTGATAGGTTTATGTTGTCAAATAAAAAAACAGTATTGTTTGTTTTTTTATTATAAGAACTATATGATTTCAAAAATAATATGCTTTCATTAATTAGATAAGTAATTTTCCCGTAACAACTCATAGTTCCGCTGTAAGAAAAAATTAACAAGAGAGAAAAGTTGTTTAATGCTTCTGACCAGATTGCACATTATATTTTTCAAACAGAACAAAGGCATAAAGAGTACTTATTTTTATAATTCAATAAAAAAAATTCAATGAAAAAAAGCGTCATATTACTTCCGTTTCAGTCTCATTCCATTGCAGGGATGGAATGATTATCTTTTTTTGTAAATATTAATGTTGTAATGAACATTGACGTATCTATTCACATACTTTTTATTAAAAAACTGTCTAATGAAGAGTAGCGTAATTTACAAAGTAGATAATTACTACTTAAGTATTAACTTTTACTGGTAGCTTGTATAATTAGCGAAAAGAAGATTTTTTGAAATTTTTTTTCAATAAAAAAGTGGATTCGACAGATTACTAAATATAAAACACACTTTTTACACTTATGCTTTTGTTCTTCTCAAGGTACGAAGTGCTCAATATAAACTGGCTTCTATTATAGAGATAACCCCATATGTAATGTGTTTAGCTTATGGTCCTTGTTAGCATTTTTAAACTTTCTTGCTTACCGAACTAGACAACTGTAGAGTGGACGACAAGCCTACACTACGTAGATAGATATTTCATAGCTCACTGTTGAGTTCATTTGAGGTTTCTGTTGACCCACACACAAACTCATACACATAATAATATGAGTATTATTTCTGTATTTGATTAAGTTGAAAATAAATTCTATTCTATTTAAAAGTAATTTACTGACTCTTGCGACAATAAAGAAAAGTTTCCATTGGTAAGTACGTCACTTATTTATGATTACGAAAGAGTTTAATTAAGTTTCTTTTTGTGTTTGATTACAGAACTAATATACAAATTATGTGAACACCAAAATCACAGAAGACATATTATTATGTACCAGTACGGAAACTACCTGCAAACGAATGACACACACACACATGCGCATCGACGAGGCCCCTAAGCGGTTTTCACCACGGAACAGAAAAAACTAGTTGAAGTGGCATGTGGGCGTTATTTTGTCGCCACTATTGTGTACAAATGTACCTACTCGAGGCTCAAGTGAGACCAGTCATTTAATGTCAAGTGAAGCTAAGAAGTGAAGCATTATTATCTTTTAAAAAAATACAAATATCCCTTATTGTGCCATTTTGAACTGTAGAAACCATAGCCGCAATAAAAATATGTCCAACGAAGGGATTATCGTCGGTAATCATAAATTTGAGATTTAAATACAATTAATTTTTTTATGTGTTGTGCAAAATATACAATTCAAAATGAACCATAATATTACGACGTATGGTTCATTTACCTTTAATAGATGCATTTTTTGTTAGAATAATTAATGTAAACAATAACAAAATATTGCTATTCAACAAGTGCATATATGTACATATCAATATAATTTTATCGAAATAAATGTTATCTTTATAAATTGTATTTAAGTATTACTCTTTTCTATGCATCACGCGATAAGGGTCTAACTAAGCAGAATGTTATAATATGTTTGTGGTAATTATGTACAAGAGAGACTACGATAAATTCAAGGTACAGGTAATTATTATGTAACAAAATATGTGTGAAAGATTCCACTTAAACTCAATAAGCGTTAATTTTAAAAATATAGACAAACTATTTTTTAATTAAATTTTAATATTTGGCATATGTTGAGGTTCCATCGATACGAGTCAGATTGAGTAGAGGAAATACGTCATAGAATTTTGTAAAAATCGAAACCATGAATTCTGAGAATGTTTGACATCATTGTAGCATATGCACATCGTAATATAAAATATCATAAGACTAATAAGATTATTAATACTTCATTAGTACTTATAGCTTCTCTTTTTATTAACCATTCCTTACTGCTTGTTTTGGAAATTTTCTTTCCGCACGTGCATATCGTATTGAAGCTGTACAACTTATGTAATCCCATGTCTTACTGGCCCCTGGGCTTATAGAGAATAACGATGAACACTTATAAAAATAAATAGTAAATATAATACTGATATTGTTACTTTCCAAGACTATTCGTGTACGCTGTCTTGATTTTATTTGAATTGAGCTAAACATTGTGCATCCTATCAAACAAAACTATATAAATAATAATAATAATATAGCCTTTAATTAAGATCTCTTAGTACAATGAATTTTTAAACTTATATAAAGGACTAGCATTAAAATCTTAAACATAATAGATATGAATAAATTTAAACTAATATTTGTTGCTTGGTTATCTTTCCTAGATCTGTTTGCCAGTCGGCAAAGGCCTCCTCCAACCTTTTCCATTCCTTTCTTTCTTGAGCAACTCTGTTCCATGTGACTACTGCCACTTGTCTAACGTCAACGTCCCACCTTTTCTGTGGTCAGCCTCTTTTCCTTTTGCCTTCCCTTGGGTACCACCATGTCACCCTTTTGCTCCATTTGTCGTGTCCTCTTACCAGGTGACCAGCCCATCGCCATTTGAGTCTTTTGATTTTGCTTATTACATCGGTAGTTTTTGTTTTGATTCTAATGACGATTTTTTTTACTCTGTCGGACTTTTTAATGTTTAGCATACTCCTTTCCATTGCACACTGGCAAGTTGCTAGTTTGTTTGAGGTGATCTGATTTAAGGACCATGACTGACACCCGTACGTAAGGACAGGTAGTATGCAGGTGTTAAAAAGTTTGCTTTTTAGGTTTATATGGAGCTCTTTATCTTTCATAGCCTCTCTTAGCCTCCAGTATGTCTTCCAGCCATTTGTAATTCTTCCGTCCACTTCCTTCTGCAAAGGGTCTTTTTGACTTTGAGCTGCCCTAGATATACGTACTCGTCTGTATACTTGATTTCAGTGTTTCCTAGATATAAAGTATATTTGTACCCGTTTGTCATCTTCCTAGTTTTTTCTGGATTCATTGCCAACCCTAGTCTCTCACTTTCTCGCAAGTTCTTTTATCATTTTGGTTAAGTCTTCTGCTGTTTTTGCCAATAACACTATGTCATCAGCAAAACTTAAGTGCGATAGCAGTTGAGCGTCGATATTAATTGAGTCTTCGGAAGATTGATTCTAGTACTGCGGGGAATGATTTCGGAGATAGAGGGTCTCCCTGCCTTACGCCTTTTTCTACTCTGAAAGGAGTACTTTCCTTTTCTACTTGGATTCTGCTGCAGCTATATATATTTCTTATTAATCTAATGTAATTGTGCTCAATTCCTTGTTCTAGTAACGCCTCCCATTTTGCCTATAATCAATGAATGCGATGTAGTATGTGAGTTGGTAGTCGCTGTATTTCTCCAGAATTTGACGCACTACGCGAATGTGGTCGATCACTGAGTAGTCTTTGTGGAATCCTGCTTGTATAGGTTGGTTTTCGTCTAGGGTTCTTTCAATCCGTTTTAAGATGATCTTAGCAAAAATCTTATATACATTGGACATAAGACTTATAGGGCGATAATTTCCTATGTCATATTTATCACCTTTCTTATACAGTAGGATGATGAGAGACTCGGTCCATTCAAATAAAACTATACCTAAGATAAAATATTGGCCTATTATTATTTTAGCTTACGACGTAGTTTATCGGTAATATAAAGTATATTACCTGCATAAATGTATGTATAAAGTAATCAACCCTGATTACATCATTTCTAGTTTTCACTAACTTATCCAATAATTTATCGATATGTTTATTCATTTTCGTACGACACTAGGTATTTTGACAGAAGTCAAATCTATGGTCACAGTGTTTCTTTTACTTCAAGTTTTATATGTTATTTTTCGCAATTTAATAAAAAGTTCTGAGGTTGTCATAATTACTTTATGAATATGAGATTAGCGTAATTGATGTAAATAAATTTGTCTTTTCGTGATTGTGAATTTAGGCCTATCATAAAGCTGGAATTAAGTGTGTGTTTTACATATTTAATAGATAAAAATGTGAGTTTGGCGACATCGGTTTCCATAGTAAAATGGCATGATGCACCTTTCACTAGTTTTTTCTGTTCTGTGGTTTTCACGGTCTTGCAGTAGCGGGTGTCAGCTTCAAGACGAGTATCAGTCACGTTGTTATTTGTTTCCGCGATCTTTTTAAAAATGCCAGCGTATTGCATGGTATACGGCCATTTGAACTCGGCTCCATCAAAACTCCTGTTTTCGTTTTTTAAACTCTAAATATTGGAATATATAAGAATGATTTATTGTTATATTATTATTATAATTAATAGGTATGCGAATTTATAAGTCAGTGAGATCGATTATAGTAAATTCGTGAACATAGTTCACAATTTTAAACAAAGATGGTGACTGCAATATTTTGTTTTCATAGTTTTTAAGGATGTTAAAACTGATAGTGGTGTCAAAATGTAAATCCAAGTTGGAGCTACATGAAATTCGAATTTATCAACCTTTTTTATCATGGGAGTTGTTTTCATGATTCTTGAGAGTACCGATAATGCAGGGCATTTGAAATAAAATTGTGTGTTCACCGACACTCCCGAAAATCTCGAAAATTATTATATGAAATATTGATTTCATTGAAAATGTCACATCTGTCATCTTGGATCTTGGAATGGGTGTCATGTTTAGGTTTGACACTCCCGAAAATCTCGCAAATGATACTCATTTTGATTATATTGTAAAAGTCACATTCACTATCTTGGATCGCAAAATAGATGTCATATTCGGTATTAACACTCCCGAAAACCTCAAAATTGATACCTATAGTGATTTAATAAAAAAAAATCATATCCACCATCTTGTATCTCGAAATAGATGTTAATTGTTCTTAATAATTGACACTCACGAAATCAATAATTGCCCCCCTCGACATATTAGTAGGATGACTGCAGGGTAGATTTTCGTAAGACTGTGGTAGAAGTGAAATTTCAACGGACACAGTTTAAAAACACATATTTCAAAGTTTCCCGTCAATATTTCAAATAAAATATTTCAACGAAATATTTAAAAAAAAAATTTCAAGAAAAACATTCAAGTAAATGTTGTTTAAAATGAAATCAATAATTCAAGTAAAAGTCATCATGTAGTCTATAATATTGAATTAGACACCGTATAGCCATCATACATACACTATATATAAAAATCTTACGCATTTTACTTTTTTACGCTCCGCAACGCCCCATAAGGAACTTCGTTCCAAAAATGCAGTCGAATTGAGAACCTCCTCCTTTTTTAAGGTCGGTTAGAAAAAATAACCTGACAACCCTATTGCTTTAATGGATTGTACGCACGTGTAAGAAAGTTTTTTATTAACAAGGATTGGTTTCCATACTGTTACATATGTCAACTGTGCCGAAATGTTTAATTAATTCTAAAAGTAATTAGTGGAAGGGAAATTACTTTGTTAAATTATGCAAGACTACACCTTTAATTAAAGTAAATATATGGTATAAATAGATCTGAGGGCATATTTTATTTGTCATACTTTACATTGTTAACTTGAAGAGCATCCAGCATTTAATTTGTTAAACTATGAGGGGGAGACAATTATTATTACTTGTGTTACTATGCCAAGTTGTTTTCGTTCAAGGTTACTAAAATTTTCTTCCCCAATTCAAGCTAATCTTGAGTTCTTTGTATATACCAAAATGTACCAATTTTATTTATTTCAGATGTGTTCAGCCACTCAAGCGGTGATACCACAGCTAATAAAATCGTGGGTGGGGAATACATCGGAATTGAAGAAGTTCCTTTTCAAGCTTTTGTGTTAACAGATAAGAATACTTGTGGAGGGGTCATATATAATGAAGAATATATTGTGACTGCCGCACATTGTCTTCAAAAGTATGTGTTTTTATTTTAATTACCCATTTTAGTTCTCAATTTTGTCATCACTGTTGTCGTCGAGTTAGTCTTACCTAGGATTGCACAAAATGTGATCGAGAACTTTTTATCTGAGTGGCACGATAGGCCCTCCGGCCAGACTAATATGGTCTGGGATGGGGAAACTATAATTAAGTGATATAAAATATTTTTTGCAAGAATCATTATCAATCAAGAGCCACTGAAAAATCTGTGAGCCTTGTAACCGTCATGAAATATAATCGATATAAAAAATAACCGACAGACCCAACATTAGTTTGATTTTGCCCAACGGTATTATGTTATTTTAGTTTTTGAAGTGAAAACTTCTTTAGCGACGTTGAACACTTTTCTTTAAATGGCTATAAAATATTAAACTCGCGTCAGGACACGTGGCATGATCAAAGATCCGTAAGATAGTCGTTGAAATTATGGATGAAAGATTTATACTTCTAAGTAATTATAGTTCGGCTATTTCAACTTAATGATCATACGGTCATTAGAGCAAAGGTAGAATCATTGTGATTGAGAAGCCGAAACACCGCAAGGTCGAGGGATCGAATCTCAGCCGTGAAATATTTTTACAGTTTATCATGAATGACAGTTGATTGTTCTGATGGATGAATTTTTTCAAATCAAATCAAATCAAAATCACTTTATTCATGTAGGTCACGGAAATTACACATATGAATGTCAAAAAAATATTTTTCTTATTGAATCTACCGCTACTTCGTAAAGAGTTGAGCTAATGAGAAGAAGTAGCAAGAAACTCATTGCCACTTTTATATCAAGATTTACATTTCCATTGATATACAAATCATTTCAATTACAATGTAATATGTAAAGTGATGCAACAAACATACTCAAACGTCAAATAGTCAATGCCTTACACGAGAAAGTCTAAAAAGTAAAATTATTGTAATAGTTCTGATGTGTTAACTTTTTATGTCATTTAAATTGTGATTTTAGTGTACGATAGCGCAATAAATGAATTAAACCACATAAATGCTAGTTCATGTTTGCACTTCTGCCAGCACTCCCGTATTTTTGCTGTATCGATAAAGTGCTTTCAAACTGTTTTCTTTAAGGAGAAGTCCTCTGCTTTTCCATTTTATGTATTTTTTTAATAACTTGTCTTTTATTAGTTTTTTAAGCATACGTATCAGCTATTCTTAGTAAATATCTTAGGTTAAGCAGATAAAGTAAGATGAAATAACCCAAAGATCGTCATTCCGCGTAGTTCTAATGCGTTTTTTCCAAACTATTAAACTTAACATTTTTCAAGTCTCAATTCAGTCAATTCACCTCTGTATTAACTCTGCTACGTGCCCCCTGCCTATCTCATATTGATATGTCAATACCACGAAATGAAAATGTCTAATGCGTACATAATATCTTCATCGCTATGACAGATACGCTCGTGACAGAGCGATCTTGATTGTGAAGAAGGTTCTATGTACAAGCTGCCTCCTCTCGATGTGGTCCAAAGATGGCGAGTATACAAGAGGAGTATACTATGGAAGATAAACGCTGTTTGATTTTAGTTCCTAGCGTATAAAAACTTTGGCACGAAATTCGGTCCATGAAGTATCCTTCTCCAGCACCACATTTTCATGTATATCTTCTTCTCTTCAACCTCTTGCAATGTCCACGTTTCAGCGATATAAAAAACTCGGGTGAGATAAGCGCTAGCATTGGCCTGATCTTTGTGGCTTTTATAATATTTCTGTTCTATTTTGCCCATTTTGTAGACTGCAGTTCATGTTCTAGCCAAAAATATATATAGTATAGTATTTACCTTTAATGAAATTCATTCTTTTTCTTATGTTTTAGTATCAAAAGAGTTCAAATAAGAGTGGGATTTAACAGTTGGTATGATTCGGAAGAAGTAAGTAAAAATATCAAAAATACTTTTCAAAGCTCAACAAAACTAAGCTCTTCCTTTACATTGACAAACATAAAAAGAAGGTTATAATAATAATTCATTAGGAACATTATATTGTTTTTGCTTTTAGTCTCATGCGAGGGAGTATTCAATAGATTGATATATTATATATTATTACAGAAATATCCATACATGAATGGAACCTATACCGTGCATGAAAAATATAACAATCCTGGAAAGAATACTAATTTTGATTATGACATAGCACTCATTAAATTATTAAAAAAGTTGAAGCTTGATGGTGTTAAAATAGCCAAAGCCACCTTCGTCGAACGGGGAAAGGAGCTCGCTGATGGTACAAACTGCACAGTGTCTGGATGGGGCTCTACAACTGTAAGAAATACTTATTATTCGTTATATATTTTTATCATTTGGGCTCGTTAAGTGTCCTGACTCCTAACATAGCTCTGTTTTCAGGAAGGCGGGGCACCCTCTGCGTATTTAAAGTCAGCCTTTCTTGAGAAAGTAAGTTATAAGGAATGTTCAAAAGACTACGAAAAATATCTAACACCGAGAATGGTCTGTGCTGCTCCTCCTTCAGATCGTTGGGCTGAATTTTCTAATGTGTGTCGGGTAAACATATATTTATATTTATTAAAACGTTTTTTTACAGGACATTCGCTAATTTTCTAAAAATAAAGTTTTCAGGATGCTAATGGGATCTATCACAGACAGAACTGTTATTGCAAAAAGTTCACATATTGTTTTGGTAGAGTCGAGTAACGTTTTGCTGGAATATAAACATAAATCAAGAAAAGCGCGTACACCTTCCTTAAAGGCCGGCAACGCTCTTGTGACTCCTCTGGTGTTGCAATTGAGTGTGGGCGGCGGTGATCACTTAACACCAGGTGACCCGTACGCTCGTTTGTCCTCCTATTCCATAAAAGCTTTTTCACAATGTCCAAGAAAAGTATTGTCATAGACTAGATAAATTCATTCCGAATAACACATGTTGTATATCACACAACTTCACTATGTTTATATACAGCCATGTCAGACGTAGAGGTTGTGTGTGCTTCATGATTTTTACTAAGATATTTTAAAAAAGAAGAAAATAATAAAACTATGTTGGATATCCAATATGTACCAAAAAAAGAAACCAAAATGGTGGTACGTACACGTACGTACATATCCTATCTATCCTTAGTTTAACTTACTAGAGGTAGACAAATCTATCATTTTACGATTACATACTTTTCTATAACCTTTCGTCTAACGTCTTACGTATATGGAACAAAACTATGGATAGATAAGATCTTGTCATTAAAAGGTGACAGTAATATATCCGTAACTAGAGAAATGTTATTGAAGACGCCCATTATAGGCTATTTCACAACGTAGAAGTAAGGTAGCAATTGTCATAGGCTAGATAAATTCATTACTACATAAATGTTCCAAATAACACACATTGTATATCACACAACTTCACTATGTTTATATACAGCCATGTCAGACGTAGAGGTTGTGTGTGCTTCATGATTTTTACTACGGTATTGTTATTTGAAAAAGAAGAAAATAACAAACCTGTATTGGATATCTAATTCGCACCAAAAAAGAAACGAAAATGGTGGTACGAATTGAATGAATATTCCAAGAAACAAAAAAAAAGTTGAGTTCCCGGGATCCCATAAAATTGTTTTCTTTTTGTAATTGTTAATAAATAAAAGTGTGTTTTCGTTGTCCCACTGCATTATACTCATTGAAAATCGTGAGTGTAAAACCAAATGAATTGCGCTTGCGACTTGCTCTGTCGACATGTACGGTGCAATGACTGACTTGTAATGTAACATTCAAAGGGATTCGCTAAAAAACCGACAGTCGAGTGAAGCACGCGGTGCTCGTCGCGAATTATACATTACAAGGTAACGTTACAAGTCAGTCTTTGGTTTCTGTTACAAAAACTCGATATATTAAACCAAAATATTACAAGTCAATCTCATCCTTTATACGAAATAATGTTACGCATTCTTAAGGGTTTTTAATGCAATATTTTTTTTCATATTTTACAGTTTTCTATTTGTAAAATATCTCTAAATGACACTTCTCCTATTTTTTTCACAATAAAATCAATTATGGCATAATTGTCTTGCATTTTCGTGTAACGAAATTTAAGAATGTCAACTATGTAGTTGTCATGAGCCTTTCATAATATTGTCCGTAAGTCATAACATAAACAAACCATGTACCAACATTATAGTAGAGGAGGCGGGGATTTTGTGATTTATTTGACCACGTCAGAATAACATAAGTGTGGCAAACTACCATCTTGTGAAGTACTCCCACCATAGTTAAGTACTTTAAGATAAGTTAATTATATTATGCAGAAAAATGTGCATTTCAATAATTTGACAATTTGAGCGTGACATAAGGAGATGGGAAAGTTTCAAACCAAATCTTTCAAACCGTCAGATTGAGGGAATCCCTACATATAAATGTCAAATTATGGGTCAGGATGACAAGGTCATTAAGATAAACCACTTGCATAATTTTTTGCATTGTCAAAAATCTGTCATAGCTTTTGGCCATATTGTAATCGTCAGTCTTTTAAATAGAAAATTAAGATAAATATTTTTCTGTTATCAGAAACACGTGGGGCTCTAATACGTGTGTATATAGATCAAATATTTTTTTTTTCTTTTTAACATCTACACAAATCCTTCTCAGTGCAATATGTAATCACGACGCTCAAGTTAAGCCCTATTTAGCCTCTAGGGCTCCCCTACTATTATGTAAATTGACATTATTTTGTCAAATGCTAGTCACTCTGTCAGGTTATCTAGAACCCGGCAAATAACTATGATAATTCTAGATCCATCCTATAACTTAAACGGCGCTTATCTGCTAGATAACACTTTTGATACATTGTGAGACGCAAATGATATCTTTATTCGATAGATGAGTTGCAAGTAGCCTATTCGTAATTTTTCTTGTACATTGTGAAACAGGGCATATAATACAATAAAATAAGAGCAATTTATTGTTATAACAGCTAAATTAAATGTCACTGTCAAATATACTTAGTACTGCTGAATCTTATACGATAATCTTATCTGGAGATTTAGGACTTTTGAAAATTACACGGTGACTGTAATTACATTAGATTTTCTGTTAGGCATTTAAATATATTTTTATTTCTACACAGGGTGATTCCGGCGGTCCCCTCTTTGACACGGCAACCAAGAAAGTCGCTGGATTGACGTCTTTTCTACAAGATTGTGAAGAATATATGCCTGCGGTTTTTACCAACTTAGCTGATGATGGTTTGAGGGATTGGCTTAAAAATCACACACAAAGCGAAAATTAAATCAAGAAAAATTTAATAAAATATTTCCATTGATTATTTTTCATTTAATATGTATATTCATAAATGTGTGTATGACAAAATAATTTAAATTTAGAGCTTCGTTTCAGTTAAATCCTTCTTTAATTAAGAACGCTTATTTACAGGGAAGATTATTTCAAATCTGTATTGCATATCGGTAAATTCATTGTTAGATACTATTGACTAAACAATAAAAAGATACACTTTATACTTCAAATCTGAACTTAGTATTACTACTTACTGGCTGGTCAAATAGTTTAAACGTTGTATAGTGCAGCCACTATGCTTGGCATTCGTGGACTATGAGAAAGCCTTTCAGTCGATCTAAACCTGGGCGATGGTCTCTCCAGAGGTGTCACATTGCTTACCGATATATCGAAGCGATTAATTGTATGGAAATGCCACCATGTCAGTCCGTCTCCAGGATCAGATCTCGAAGCCTATCTGACTGCAGCGGGGACTCCGACAAGACAATATCATAACGCCCAAGCTGTTCACCGCTGCGTTGGAAGATCAAGACAAAACAATCCAGTTAGGCAGGTCTGATATCGCGAAAGAGGTCACTCGTTGAATCCAACTCGGATGGGCAGCGTCGGGGAAGCTTCGTAAAATCTTCTCGTGCCAAATACCGCAGTGTCTGAAGACGAAGGTTTTCTACCAGTGTGTGTTGCCAGTGATCTCCTACGGTACGCAGACGTGGTCGCTAACTATGGGTCTTATGAGGAAGCTCATTTTCGCTCAGAGGACAATGGAGAGGGCTATGCTCGGAGTTTCCCTGCGAGATGGAATCAGAAATGAGGAGTTCCGTAGGAGAACCAAAGCTACCGACATAGCCCATATGATTGCGAAACTGAAGTGGCAGTGCAGGGCACATAGTTCGTCATAGGCGATTGGGGCATTAAAGTCCTCGAATAGCGACCACATACCGGAAAAGTGTTGGTACAAGATGGACCGACGATCTGGTCAAGATCGCCGGAATACGTTGGATGAGGGCAACACAGGACCGATCGTCGTGGAAATCTTATAATATTAAATATTACCTTGTCTTTAATTATTACCAACCAACCAAAAATAACCCAGGTCACACTTATAATAATAAGCATTGCCTAGGTATTGTATACAATGCCTGAATTATACAGATTGCCGGTAACACATACATGACTTTAGGTTTGATTTTTGAAGAACGCTCATCATGGACTTAGATATAGATGTTTTCTAAAGATATTGAAGAACGAGCGATTGACTACCAAGTTAGCGTTTTCTACAATCGCTTACTCCGAATCGTTGACGTTTGTAGAAATTCAATCGATACAAAGCGTTTGTAACTTGGCTAGGCCTGCAGTTGTCTTTTCACATTCCAAGTCAAAAACAACATTCTCCTAACTTGTCATGATTTATTGGTATATTATCGTGTTAGTCACAATATTTCTATATTAATTATTTTGTGTTACATCCGATCTTTTTCCAGTCGCGGTAGATATCTGAGCCATTTTAAATTAATATATTTGTAAGAATAATCTCCCATTTTTCATTTCACTCATGTGGTTTTTGATTGAGCACATTCCGTTTTTTAAATACCATGGAAACAAATGGTTACAAATGGAAAGAAGAATGTGTGTTTACCAAAATTCGTGGAGATATTAGATATTGCTGATGTATGTTGGAAGAAGCACTACTACGAAAAAAAAACAGTGCAGTTTAGGCACGCCCGAAAGAAGTCAAGGTTTATAATACCTATAAAGCTACTCGTTTTTCACAGTTTGTGTTCATATACCAGCTACCGAGTATGTGTTGATTCACAATAATTTGTACAGTAGGTACCTAATAACGAGATAAATATATACAAATGAAAGATTATAAGATGAAATCTGCTTTTATATTGCTCTGGCCCAAGCGAAATGAAGCAGTTTCAATGTGGACGTTTATGACCACATACGCCCGTTGTATCAGTGTCATTCTGTCAACTTCCAGGACAATCAGTGCGCGAAATTTAATTGAAATATTACTAACTGTGCAGTGAAAGGGTGTCACAAAGTGTCTTATAATAAAAAATATGATAAGAAAACCACATTTCACACATAAATACTATTTCACAACTATTAATTTAAGTTAATACATTTGTCAAAACAGCAAAATATTTTGTAAAAAAAAACAGACGCCATTAAAAAAATATGTTGCCAGCTATGAAAGTACTATATACCCCTAGTTCCTACGCTGGGTTCGCTTTTTGTGTTTTTTGGTGGGTATTGAAAGGAGGCGATAATGTACGACACCACATGATGCTGTAAGTATTCAAAGTCAAAGTCAAATTATTTTAATTCAATTAGGCTTAAACTAAGCGCTTTGAATAGTCACTATAAATATTTCTTTTAAATTACTGATTCTACCATATGTTTGGAAAAAGTTGAGTTCGTGAGAACATAAACGGCCACTCTTTTTAACCGAGATCAAAAAAGGAGGAGGTTCTCAATACGTCGGTATGTTTTTGAAGTGAAGCTTCTTTATCGACGTATGAGAGAAATTTTATAGCAAATCATCACGATTTTCGGTTACGCGCCATTTTGTATTTTTACTATCCAAGATGGCCGCCGCGCAAATTTTTGATTCCAATATTGCTATCGAATCCAAGGTTCTTGAGGGTACAGAGAACGAATTTGAGATCATTTTTGAAATCCAAGATGGCCGCCGTGCAAAATGATGATTACAACAATATGGATATCGTATCCCAGGTTCTTGAGTTTGCAGAGAACGAATTTAAGATCATTTTTGGAATCCAAGATGGCCGCCGTGCAAAATTATGATTTCAACAATATGGATATCGTATCCGAGGTTCTCGAGGGTACAGAGAACGAATTTGGGATCATTATTGAAATCCAAGATGACTGTGGTGAAAATTGTTGTGCCACATGGAACTAAAATCGTTGAATTGTTATTTAAAAGACGTAAACCTTTCCGCTTCGTAAACAGATGTCTATTCGAATAAGTTTTTGGTTTGTGATTTATAGAGGTAGTGTTAGAACTATTATCCGATATTTATCTGTGAAAAGGAGTACTGCTTCCAAAATATCCAATGCAAATATAAGAAAGTAAAAGTAAATAAATTGCAATAAAGAATTTATTTAATAAGATTTATGATCGATGCGTCACTCGTACAGTTGGTAAGGGCTTCAGGCGGAATCGAGAGATGCAGCGTACATTAATTTTGGTACAAATTAATTTTGTACATTTAATCCCAGAAGTGAGGGATATCACTTGAAAGTAACAAACTGTTCTTAAGTATTTTTGATAACCTTTCCGTTCCGGGAAACATTGATCGCACGGTATGACATCCATCGGCGTGATTGCTTATAATTAGGATGATTGTAGTGAATGTATCTGAAAGCTTTTGCAACAAGCTATAAGACCGTGCAAAATAAACCATCTTATGTACAAAATAAGTGTCACAACTTGGTGACGGAATAGTGTGCCGTACGGCACTCTCTGTTTTGGTGTATCTGAATATCTAGTGCCCTGGGGCACTGCCGATTTGCAAACAAATTATTAATTATTGAACATCATTGTATGAAACATCAAATTTATATATATATAACAAACCACTTAAAATAACATATATTCTCTTACCTGTAACTTACCTGCGGTTTGACCGGAGCAAGAAATTTAATTAGATCTTATAGCACGCTCCGTGCGGGTCAAAACACTTCGCTAAATTGCTACAAACGAGAACGTGTTAGAAAATACCCGTCTACTTTATAGATTAAATTAAAAATATACTGCACCAGTTTAAATCACATTAAAAGGAATTAAGCTGTTTTAGAGCCAAATGGTTTACCCACCGCGATGGCAAGCATCCTGACTGAATGACTTTGTTGGCTTGGGCACGGGGAAGCAGCGTCTGGGACGCAATTTGCGTCGGCACTCCTTCTCATGTCCAAGTTACGTCAGTTGGTGCTGGGATTGTTGCTCCGACTGCCGAAAATAGAAAGCATCGCGAATATGTCGGTCTCAATGAATCTTACATCTTTTTTTTTTAAATGTAATAAGATTTTTTATATTATTACTAACTTCAGAAGTTATAAAATAAAACAAACAATACAAAATTAAGTTTAATTCTAAAATATAAATTGGTTTAAAAGCGATTGTAAGGTTACTGGTTTTATTAAATAATAAACCATTTTTGATAATTGCTTAGTGAATTACTCTACTCAATGAGTCTAGCTAACTATTTATCTATACGTTAGAAAAGTCCTTTATTAAGTTAAGGCGTAAAAGGCTTAGTTAAGTATTAATATTAAGTTAAAATCTTTAATATTATTGAATTCAGTTTTAATTTAAATTAACAACGCAAAAAAACCAAGATAAGTTAGTAAATTTTACCATTTTCCTTTGCACAGAATGCCGGCTAGATCATGGGTACCACAACGGCGCCCATTTATAGTGTTTCGGTCTGAAGGGCGCCGTAACTAATGAACGAGAAGCAAACGAAATTTAACATCTTATGTATTAATAACCATCAGATGAACGTCCTGCAAGTCTCATTCCTTATTGTCATAAAAAAATGTAAACCAAACTTATTGTGAATTTTTTTTTTTATGATAATAAGGGACGAGCAGGACGTTTTAGCTGATGATAATTTATTAATTATGATCAGCTAAAACGGGCGTATCCGCCCTACCCATTGCAATGCACTGCCGCTCAGGATTCTTGAAACACAAAACTTCTGAGCGGCACTACAATTGCGCTCGTCACCTTGAGACATTAGATGTTAAGACTCATTTGCCCAGTAGTTTCACTAGCTACGGCGCCCTACAGACTGAAACATAGTAATGTTTACAGATTACTGCTTCAAGGCAGAAAAAGGCGCCGTTGTTGTACCCATAATCTAGCCGGCATCCTGTGCAAAGAAGCCTCCCACTGGTAAGTTGTTAGTTGATAGGTAACATAACAATTTTTATGTTAGACTAAGTGGACTCGTATTAACTAACAATAGAAAAGTATGATAATCTCCAATGTTTAAAATACAAAGCTTGGATTTAATTTTTACTTTCACTTTGTACAATCTTTCCCCGGGGACATGAAAAATTCATTCCGTTTCAACGTACAGCAATAAATATAACATATGAATGACGAGCTCCTTATGTTTTATTTTGAGATTTTTAATCTAACTCATACAGCCGTGGTTTAAGTCGTGGTTTACGTATATTGAGCTATGAGGCAATTTATTTCTTAAAGCTTACTATTTAGGATACCATTACTTCACTTGCAAGTTATTGCTCTTCATTTAGATAAATTTTTACCAATACGGGAATACTATACAAGTTCGTTTCTTGATATTTTTCGCTCTACTTCACTTTTATAATCTCAAATATATAGATAAAAAACATATTATTGTATGCCGGAAAAATATTATATTAGACTCGAACTAACTTGTGTACGTTGGTGCAACAAAAGTTAAATAAACGACTTGAAAATTGAAATTTAGATTAGGGATTGGTCTCCGCTGCGCTCCAACTAGATACCGCACTACAAAGAAAAAAGCTTTTTTTATTACGGCAACAAAATCAGTATCTTTCTTATTTCTTGTAGTTTTATTTTTACAACGTTTTACTACGCAATCTGGCATTGTAGTTTCAATTATTCGCAAAGTTTAACAGAACATGTGGCACGTCAACGTCACACATTGTTCGAGACTGGCTTGAGTACGCCTAATTGGGCGTAGTATTAGTTGCCGCACTTTCTGAATACGCCTACAGTGTCTTGTTTGAGCGCAGAGAAGACCAATCCTTATCTAATTATTGAAAAAATCATTTAATGATTGAATAATGAGAGTACTTTATTATATTATGATATAAAATTAAAACTTTTTTGTATCTAAATAAGTTTGTATTAATTTGATCTGTCATTCAACTTTATATCAAAAGTTCAAATTCGATAATTGAAGTGAAAAGCTGTTTATTCGTGCTAAGCACATTATTTTGTGGGTATTTAATGAGATTGAGCTGTCGACACTGTAACACTGATACAGGTTGTTGTAGGAGCAACTTCACTCCACTCTATGGTACATCACTCTATGTAGTCTTTGTCAGCTGGTGGCCATCTTATACTGTATACAGTATATGAAGTGTGGGTCCTGGGATACTCCTTTCAATCTAATAGCGTAAATCGTAATTAGTATGTTCGACAAAGCTACAATACAATAAAGCCAGAAAGATATATTTTTCTTTAAACTACATTAACACAGGCAAGCTCAACTCAAGTCGGCTGAGGGATATTCGCTCGTTGATCATAGCTATATTTCGTATGATTAACCTCACCATGATAAAGTTTTTATTTCTGGTTTATTAAGCGTTTATTTGTCTATGTAATATTCTGAGATCTGTATTTGATGTAAAGAAAGACTAAAAATTATGCTTTAGTAAAAATATTTAAATGTAAAGATTAAGGTAACTAAAAAGTAAAACACTAGTAGAACTTACTTTAGTGGTAGTAGTCATACTAACGTGACTTCACATTTCTATATTATGCTTAACGATAGAGTACATCTCAATATATTCCCAATTAACACAATTTCTCTTGGAAATGTTGTGCTTAACATTATCGACCGCGTTCAATTCAATTCAATTCATCCGTTCAACGGAAAATGGTTTTCAACAGGACCTTTAAATTCTATTATTAACTAAATATTTGTTGCTGAATTATCTTGTGAAGATATCCGTAAACTACATATCATTGAGAGGTTCAAAGGAATTGCGGTCCTTTTCATTAGCTCTATTATAATTAATGATACATTTCTTATGCTTTATGATTTGGAACATACTTCATTTGACTTTTGATTTGACCATTTTAATGAGTTTTGGGAAAACGAGATTTAATAAAAGGCACACATCAAGGGGAGGGCCCTTTTTAAGTCAGCCAAATGAAATATAGATATTTAAATAAACAGCCTAGTTCGAGTAAATAATTGTCTAGCTAAACACTTTTGTAAAAAATTTTTCGCATCGCCAATCCTTATTAATATATTATATCTAGGCAAGTTCTAAAAGCATCGATTCCTTTGTAAGATATTTCTCAACACGGATATGTAAATGTATCCCTTTGACCTCAATAAAACAAGCTTTGAGTCGGATTCGCTCAGTTTTACATCTGTTAGGGTTAAGGTTTGAACCGAACCATTTCATAGCATTAGTTAATGGAAGCAAACTGAAACAAATGATCGTCATTCATCGCGTGCTTACTGAAACGTAACTCGCTGATACCTCACGAATACCAGGTACCCACTACCCACGCTAGATTACTATACGACCATATTGTGATGTTATGAATTTACTTATGAGTACGTTCGTAGGCGTTCAACTATTGGCTACAATTAGCGTCTATTAAATAATTGAACAACGAGATTTTGTAGAAGCTGATAGAAAGATACATATTTATGATATGATGCGTATTACAAATGCTTTTCCATAAATCTACTATCTAGTTTTATTTTATCTAGTTTTGAAGTTTGTTACGAAAACTACTAGTGTTATGGAGTGTGAGTTAATTCGTTAGTTTTTTTATGCTGTCTCGCCTACCCTTCCGAACATTATGGATATTTGTACACACGGGTGTGAGGTGTACAGAAAACGACATTTTCTTACCACGGTTCATCAAGAAAAACAATTTTTTTTTCCAAGTGACAAAAAAGTGTTCAATATAGTCAGATCTAACATATTATTTACTAGAATGCACTAAATGTTTAGAGGTTGTACAAGGCCGCTATCCCAAGAAATCGCCAAAATTGCACGTAATTGTAACCATTTCTTAACAGTTTATATAAAGCTTATATTTTTACAAAAAATAATTATTAATCTACAGAATATGAGAAGAAAATATATTTTATTCTTTACATTTCTATTTATTAGAAACAGTGCGAAAACAAAACATCAAAATACCCCCAACTTGTACAAATGGAGCCGTGCTAATTTTTCAATCTAGATAAAATATATTAATTGCACACCAATACTGTTAAGCATCACATAGTTTTGTAAAGAAAATTCTATTGTGTTTTTAATTAAAAATGCTTCTAATTCTGAATTAATACAATGTCGATCTTGTGCGAGAGAGTTAACCTAGCTCCGCTCGATTCCTCAAGGCTTATATGAAGATTACTGAAGTACGAATTTAACGTTCCATATTGTGCTTTATGACGTAGAAGTGAAAGCTAATATAATATAAATTAAATACAGTAACCAAAATTTACGGAGAGTTGAAGAAACATACCAATATTTATGGATAATTCATTCGGACGTTTATCTAAGGACGCTTAACCGTATTCCTAAAGGTGGGTTTCAAACCCCGCATCATTCATAAATTTTGGCACATAAATGTAATTTGTATATTTAATCCCACGTTATGATGGTACTATTGTTCACTAATTGCTCTAGCTCCGGCACCCTTCATAACGAAACTCAAGCAGTGCAAAGCTGTTGTAAAACCCTTAACAAGGATGCGTCACAGTTAAATGCTCCCAATATATATTGTATTATAACTTGTCACCTGTTGACGATATACTACTTATTCCCTTAGCATAACTTAGAATAAATAATTTCAATAAATATAAGGAGTTTACTAAAATCAATATCAATCAGAATGAAAAGCGAGAATAGAAAGTTCCTTAATAACGCCTTCAAAATGTACATTCCAATTAATTGTTTGTCAAAATGGATTTAATAATCTGATTGTACTTGAAGGAAATCAATCAACAGAATAATAAAGATGATCTTTCTTAAATAAATAAAGTGTTTGATTGTTACTTTATTAAGCATATTATATTTTATGAATTTAATGGTAAATTCATTCAGAGACATCTATTTAATATAAATATAAATTAATGAATCTTAAGCAAAAACTATGTAAACAATATATTTATCTTAATACTTTATTTAATATTGATTATTTCAGATATAAATAAGTATATATTTTTATAAAATCCAGTAAGTGTCAACTAACGGCCGTTTCCAATATTCAGTCGATCTCCGGTTGTGGCCTTCTTGAGATAAAAATCGTAACTATCGTTGACTTTTCTGTCCCAATAAACTTATCGACGGTAATTCACCTTATCCGTACACGCTGTCTGTCAATGGGAGGACGTATAGCGTATAGCTTATCAGCGACAGAAGTTTGTATGGAAATTGCAATTCACGCATCCCAATATAAGGCGATAAGAATGACTTATCGGGTATATTGGGACAGCTTCAGATTATTGACAGCTATTTACTGATAGTAGTTGAAATTTTATTTTATTTAAAACCTAATTTCAAAATAGTTTGACGTAGTAGGTATATTGTAAATTAACAACGGTTTATGTTTTCCATTTGTGATAAATAAATAAATTGATATACAAAATATATATATTATATTCCTTTCCTTCCTATATAAGGATAATTTTAACCCCCATATGCGTAATTCAAAAGTGAACCAGTTTGATCCACCAAGTTTTTTTGCATTTTTTTTTTTCAAAATAAGTCAATATCTGAAACTTATTTCAAAAAGGTATCAGTTGAAGTATCAATTCACCAGGCACCTTTGCAGAGGATGACGGCTACATTATGGGTACCACAACGGCGCCTATTTCTGCCGTGAAGTATTTGTGTTTCAGTATGAAGTACCTTGTGAAATTACTGGGCAAATGAGACTTAACAGCTTATGTCTTAAGGTGACGAGGGCAATTGTAGTGCCACTCAGATTTTTTTGTTTTTTAAGAATCGTGAGTGGTACTGCATTGTAATGGGCAGGGCGTTTCAACTACCATCAACTGAACGTCTTGCTCGTCTTGTCCCTTATTTTCATAAAAATAAAATCTATTTTCTTTTTTTTGATTTATAAAAACAATTAAACACTGGTTATTGACCAATATTAGTGAGGAGAAGGATTAATTATATTTTTACCGGAAATTAATTGCTTTCACTTTCATTCCACTCAATAAAAACAAGACAAACCACGTTAAAGAGGCAATCAAAGAGAGTGATACAGAATCTTTTAGACACTTGTGTGATGACAGCCGGAGTATTGAAACATTACAAACATGGTTCAGTCATATAAATGTTTGAACGATTGATTTTTCCACAATCTTTTCCTTATGGACTTAAGTGCTATCACGAAATAGCACCACGACACACGAACCTATAAGGAAAGCCATATTTCTTCAGCGTCAATCAACATATTTTAATACAATACAAGATTTTACGATGACGATACGTCACTCGACGGTTAGCTCAGTTGGAAGAACACTCGCACGGAACGCGAGAGGTCGCGGGTTCGAGTACCGCATCGTTCATAAAATTTTGTTTTCAAATTTTATTTGTGTATTAAGCCTAGAAGTGAGGGTTATCACTTTAAAACATAATAAATTGTTAATATTAAAAATATTCAAAAGATGTCTTTAATATTGTATGATGAACACAGCCACATTTGATCTTTACAAAAAAGTTTTTTATATGAACTGCAAAAAACATTTACTTTATATGAACTGCAAGCACCAAGCTTCTTCGATGATCTATATGGAAGACTCCTTTAATTTCTTTATAAGATTTTCGGCAAATTCTGGATTCAACAGCACTAATAATAGCCTTTTTAGTTCATACAGCACGCGGCCGTCCGAGCCTTTATTAGAGTTCACTTCCACGAACTTGTACTTCGCCGGTCTGCCGCTGTGTTCTTCAGATGGCGGTGCCTTCAGCAGATCACAACGCATTGAACACTCGCACTTTATTATTGTATAGTTGCCTTCAAGGCATTGATAATTTAGACATAGTTTGGCAACTCTCGTCATGTACGTCGAAGCGTTGCTACGCGACAATATATACGTCCGAATTGTCTTGAAAATTACCAATGGATTCTAGAACAACAACCAATTCTACGTATAACGCTACAAAAATAATTCAAAACTTATTCAAAAGCATTAATCTTTGGTTTGAATTTAGGACACGAGAATCCGCAGAATTATTCATTCGCAATGTTGAATATTTGATATTGAATCAAAATGATTGATTGTTTACTAACGAAAACAATAAAATATTATTGTTACATGTAATTTTCAGTTTCAGTTGAAACTAAAAATTACATGTAAATTATTGTGCTCAGTTTTTATCAAAGTACTGAATTTAATTTTATAATTGGCTTTGTAGTTAATTAATGATGAATTGAACAGCGTTTCAATAAATGGTTGAAATTTCAAAAGTATAAACAGACAATTTTCATTATACGAGTATCCGGGCTTAAAGTTACTATTTTAATTGTTACTTAGATCATTTATACTTCTATATAGACTCTGACAGCTGTGAAAACGTCAAAAAAAAATAGACTAGAAATAACCTCTATTATAAGCAATTCACTCACACCAACACAAATTGTCATACAAATCGCGAGTGTAAGACGTAGCTTGTCACGCACACTAAACTAATATTCCTGGTCTGTTTTTACTAGCTGTCTAAGAACAATAGAATCTATCTAGACGCATTAATTATCGAAGAATTGATTTTATAACTGTGACTTAAAGCTGAAATCACAAATTAATAATAATAAACTTTAAAGGTAAATAATGAGGAAATCAAGACATTTTACGATTCTTAGAATTCTTACAAAACATAACAAACATACCTAATATACATGGACATAATACATAAGCATTCTAACGGACACTACGATTGCGTTCGTCACTCATTTATTCTTCAGTCGAAGTCAGGGTCCAACAGTCCACATAATATAAGCAGAAAAGTAAGGTTAATTTGATGCTTAAATATAATCGGTAGGAGTATTATATGCATGTATCTTCATGGACTTAATTTCGTACTAAAAATATTAACATTGATAATGGATATTATGTAACTTTGTAGAAGTAGAAGACAGTAGTAGTATATCGTCTGCTCCACACTTCCGTCTACAATACAAAGTGAAGCGGACAAGTTCCTAAATCATTATTAGTCAGAGCCCGTTCACTCCGACAGTTGTATTTCCATAATTTGTGTAATAAATGGCAACATTAATTGATACTGATCCGGTGTATCGTATTTCGTTCTAATTTCATTATGAATTAAATCAGGGATCATTAATGATGTTTGCTGAATTACTCCATAATACATTTAGTAATGGGTTATTGAATTACACACTCCGAAATAGTCGTATGTTCTGGTATGCGATTGTGTAATTAAAATAAATGTTTGTAGACGAAGTGTCCAGTTATTAATGTGTAAATTTGTAGCCTTGTATCATAATAACAAAGTTATAAATATGGCCATTGCTTGATTTGATAAATATGGTAATGGTTATTCGGAGTAATCGTATTATAATCTATAAATTAAAAAAATATATATTGTGAATGTTTCTCAGGTAAAATATTGACCTATTCAAATTTAATACAGTTTCATTTAAGTTTATATTTCATATTTATGAAGAAAGTTAGTTAACAGCTTATATATTAATATTGTATTTAATACCGTGGAATATACTTATATAGTTTTTTAGCATTGTTTATTTCTGCCATCATCACTTCAGTTTGAACTGAAACCTTAATAATATTTAATGGTTTTAACGGTTTTTTAATTATTCCATTATCTTTCGATCGCTATTATTTTGGGTTGCGTTGTGTATGCAATAATCGTAAGGATTTATAATTATGTGAAAAAAAACATACTCTAATTTGCTATGGTTTTTATCGAAACATAACATTTTGAATAAATTTAAAGAACTTTTTGAGCTTATTCACAAAGAACAGTGAGTTCTATGCTCTTTATAGCTCTAGCGAAAAAAACATTTATTTTTAAATTTGGGGATTATATACAGTATTTGCTAAATATTATAAACTGTAATTGTATAGACTATAGATGGTTGCGAAACTGAAGTCGCAGGGCAGGGCATATAACTCGACGGACCGATGTCCGTTGGGACAGTAAAGTCCTCGAATGGCAACCACGTACCGGAACTCGTAGTGTTGATAAGCCCCCCACAACATGGACTGAAGATCTGGTCAAGATCGCCGGAAGACGTTGGATGAGGCCTTTGTTCAGCAGTGGACGTCTTCCGGCTGAAATGATGATAATGAGACGTTATTTCTGTAGTTTTTCTTTCTGGTTGGTTCTGATATTTTTTTCATTTAATTAATAACATATATATCTTCCCTTACATTAAAATAGTTCGGTTTAATTTACTACCATTAAAGTTATGAGATACAAATGGATGTGCGTGAAAGCTTTGTAAAGCATGTATTAAGCTCTTGTTAAGCTTTCTGTGTAATGCAATTATCCCACACGAACCCTACATATTATTCCGGTTAATATATGAGGAAAACTATATGTGCTTGATAGGTTTTACTTGAAATAGTTATGTGACTGTGGAAAATTGTGAAAAGGTACACTTAATATGTTAAGCAATCGTAATAAGTACTTAGGTTATGAAGTTTTAAGTATTTAAAATGCAAAAACTAATTCCTACGTTGGTATTGTTTTTATTATAAAACGATTACAACAAATAGGTAGGAACTTATTCCTACAGCCTTCTGCATTAGTTTGTACTTAGTGATAAAAGCTTGATGAGTTTTATTATCATTGCCTGAATGTTTGCTAACTTGAGTGTTTTAATTCGCAAATATAAAGCTTCTAGATTGAGAGAAAATGAACAATTATTGCGTTTACAATGGCTTAAGTTTTATATGTATTTTCTTCCAAGACATTTTATTTTATTAAATTGATTAGTGACCAGTATATAGAATAGAGTTGTTATAAAAAATATCATGTAGGTACTGATAATATGAAAATATTCGTCTACGGAATTTCGATTCCACAAAAAAAAATGCTGTAAAAATATAAGCGAACAAACTGGTAGATAAGTGCGGCAATTTATATTCTGCGGTTTTATTCTAGCATTAGAAACCAACATCGCAAGTATTTTGCTGCAAGTATATCTAGTTAACGCGACTACGAAGTTGGCAAAACGTAGCACCGGGCTATTACACAATGTCTTGACCCACTTGTGTTGGCGGTCCACAAACAAGTGACTACAAATCCTAGTATTTCACGCGTGAATCAATTAACCATATTTCGGGAACATAATTTGAAAACTAATTTTATGAACATAAAGGAACACCCTGAGACTTGAACAAAGCATACAAGACTTTCTCAACGATATTTCACTTGAACAGTTGGCTCAGTTGGAAGAGCGTTCGCACGGAATGTCAGAGGTCGCGGTTTCGAGTACCGCATCGTTCATAAATTTTGTTTTCAAATTTTATTTCGGTTATATTCAAATTATATTTATTAAAATAGTTCGGTTTAATTTACTACCATTAAAGATATGAGATACAAATGGATGTGCGTGAAAGCTTTGTAAAGCATGTATTAAGCTCTTGTTAAGCTTTCTATGTAATATAATTATCCAACACGAACCCTACATATTATTCCGATTAATATATGAGGAAAACTATATGTGCTTGAAAAGTTTTACTTGAAATAATTATGTGATTGTGGAAAATTGCGAAAAGGTACACTTAATATGTTAAGCAATCGTAAAACGTACTTACGTTATGAAGTTTTAAGTATTTAAAATACAAAAACTAATTCCTACGTTGGTATTGTTTTTTATTAAACAAAACCAACAAATTGGTAGGAACTTATTCCTATAGCCTTCTGCATTAGTTTGTACTTAAGTTTAGTGATAAAACCTTGACGAGTTTTATTATCATTGCTTGAAAGTTCCCTACCTTGAGTGTTTTAATTCGTGAATTTTCATCTTCACAAGAAATAGAACAATTATTGCATTTACAATGGTTTAAGTTTTATATGTATTTTCTTTTAAGGCATTGTGTTTTATAAAATTGATTGCTTTAGAATTCTTTTTGATGTCATTTCTAACGCTACTACCGCTCCGAAAACACATGGCGCTCTGAGAGAAAAGAAGCGGCGCAAGAAACTCTCCCAGCATTTTTGTTGCGCTCTTTTTAATATAATAAACATTATTATGTTCCGATATTTAAAAAATATGTACGGTATTATACCGTGATTGTAAATCTTAACCTAATATTTTGTAAACAGGTTTATTTCTAGATCTACAAATATTGAGTCTTCTATTATATATTAGTGCATAATAGAAAGAAAGGAGAAGGAAAAAAGAAAGAAAAAAAAATTATTCCATGCCACACACATAAAAATACAATCTAAATACTTAATATATATTCCAAATCCTAACTTAACTAAATATGCTATGGCGGCAAAAGAAAAGGCCGACGCTCAGCTTGTGCTGTAAGTCAAAACTAGCTGCAGCGCTGATTTTCAGCATGTACCTGGTTAACTGTCGGAGTGTCAGTAAATAATAAAATTTTAAAAAAGAAAAAAAAATGAATGAAAATATTATTACTGTTTTATAAAAGAATTGTGGAGACACAAAGCAAGCCCTTTAAAATAAATAATCCACCATTCAAAGATAAGAGCAACCCAAGCTACATAATGTCTCAAGTCCGAGCTCATAATGACTTGTGAGGAAAATAAAAATAAGAAAAATTAAAAAAGCCGTAAACCGCGGAGTGACAAATCCATTTCAAGTTAAGTTGGACACAAATCCTGACTGTCACAAACTTCCGTCCATTCGTATTTCATTTAGCTTCACCTTAAATGACAGTGATAAACGTTATTAAATGTTATTTAATGTAGAACACACTGTGACATACGAAAGTTATTTCTTAATAAGGGGGCGATACTGATATTCGGACCTATTCCATTATCTTCATAAAAAGTTCTTACAATAAAATTACTTTGACCGTATTTTGATTTAACAGAAGGGTGAAGGCAATATTCGGTTTAATTGTCAACAACATTCTTGTTCTATTTTCAATTTATTCCAAGTATAACCATACCACAGAAGACATATGTAACAGTATTGAAACTAAGCCTAAAACATCCTCAAAAACCACAATCATAAAAATAAGCTTGATAGCAAATATTTCAGTCGCCATCTTAGTTTAACATTTTGTACATAATGTGAATGCCTACCAATTATAATAATAATATAGTATGATAAGCGTTATTAAATGTTATTTAAATATGGAACACATGACATTCTGGCGCATTCCATAATCTTCATATTACCTTCTCACAATGAGGGTCTTAATAACGAAAAGACATTAATTTAATTATTTTTGATGTAATTTCTAATACTACTACGGCTTCGGAAACAAATGGCGCTCTGAGGTAGAAGAAGCGGCGCATGAAACTCCAGGCCCAGTATTCTTATTTGCGCTCTTTTTAATAAAATGTACAATATTGTACTGTCATTGTTATTGCTATTAAAAAATCATAACCTAGTCCCAGATTGTCCGATCACTTAAATATTGTGGTGTAGTAGGATTTACGACAGAGCGATTTTAAATGAAACATTTAAATTTATTTATAGATAATACCTGAACAGTGGCTAGGACTTTATTATGAAAGTGTATGAAGCCTACTAGATTAAGTTACAAATCAATAGAAAATACTGGTAGGTATAATTTAAGCATATTAACCCATGGGGACTAATAAATTACTTTATTTTTTGGGCATTTGATTATTTCATTAAATTAAATACATAAGTATAATTATCATTAATAATACGTTTTCTTACGTTAGTTACAATAACAAGAATAAATATCATGTCGGTACTTATAATTTGAAAATTTTCGTCTACGGAATTTCAAATCATAATAATAGTTGGTAAGTGCGGCAATTTATATTCTGCGGTTTTATTCTAGTATTCGAAACCAACATCTACTTCTACTATTTTGCTGCAAGTATATCTAGTTAACGCGACAACGAAGTTGGCAAAACGTAGCTCCGGGCTATTACACAATGTCTTGACCCACTTGTGATGGCGGTCCACAAACAAGTGACTACAAATCCTCGTATTTCACGCGTGAATCAATTTACCATTTTTACGGAACATCTATCGTAGAATACATATTAATCTATTTGAAGCTATACAATTTGGTACTCTACAAATAAAATTTGAAAACAAAATTTCGCGTTCCGTGCGAGCGCTCTTCCAACTGAGCCAAACGTTCGAGTGACGTATCGTTGATGAACCTTGTATGCTTTGTTCCACTCTCCTCAGGTTGTAGCTTCATGTTCCTAAAATTTTGTTTTCAAATTTTATAATACAATTTTTTCTGTCTTCCAGATGGTAGTTACAAATTACGGAACTCTATTTACCACAACTCTTAATTAAGCATGCTCTTCATATTGGCACAGCGTCTATTGCGCTAACCGAACGTGAACAAGTGGCTCGATTTAGGATGTGTCCAAAGTTTGGGTCACACACAGAGAATATCCGCTGTCACAATACACAGTAAGTGTTGCATAAGAATTTTGAAAGTCAATTGGTGCCCCAGATACAAATGTCTCTATAAAACGCATAAGAAGCATTTATTTTCTCAAAATTGATTCCTTTCGAGTTCTTTTTGATGTTATTTCTAATTTTAGATACTACTATCGCTTCGGACACAAATGGAGCCCTCGGAGAGAGGAAGTGGCAAGAAAGTCTCCCAGCATTCTTTTTTGCGCTCTTTTTAATGAAATATACAAAATTTTACTCTCATTGCTATCGTAATTTAGTACCAGGCTATCGGATCCCTTAAATATTCAGCTATGGAGTAGTAGGATTTAGGAAAGAGCCATTTTTTAATAAAATATAATAATGTCTCGATAGTACCTATATTCGTCTATCATTGCATCGTGTGCATGTGTTTAAATTATTCGGATAGGTTACTGAAAAAAAAATTAACAAAATACCGATTTCAAACAGTCATTTACCATTTACTTTATGTTCCCTCATATAAACCGTTGAAACTCTAAAAAAAAGTTAAAAATTATTCTCCTTCAGTACATGTACCTACAGTCGATGTGATCGTGGAATTCCTGCTTAATTTGACATTTGCCAACACTTTCATTTACGTTCTGGACTATCACAGCTGTGAAAACGTCGAAAAAATATTATATTTAGAAGTAACCTCTATTTAGAGCAATTCACGCACAACTAACAGAAAGTGTCATACAAATACTCTATCTAGACGTAGGTATTAATTACCTAAGATGATTATATATCATTTTATACTCAAATAAGCTGCTTTATGTTAATGTAAAATGTAATGAATGAACACTCAAGATATTATTATTAATAACATTTTAGATAATCATGGATTTCCACAAAATAACGCCTTTTTTAATTGCTCACCTTGGCCTTTCTTCAGAATTAGGTCACAGTGAATCGGTAGAACTTCTTACTAAGTCTCTCCGCTAAAAGATGTTCAAATCAGGAATAAAACATTAATTTAATTTGTGGAATCTTCTTGGCTTTCATGCCGATGTGTATGGCTTAGCCGTTAAACTAATTTAAACTACAAATATTACATTTTGACGATAAACTTTTCATATTTAGATATATTATACTACATTTATATAAAAAAATCTTTCCAGAAAGAACAATGGCAGCTAACAATTTTTAAGCTATTGAAGAAGTGATCAAAATCTGCAATTCATTTTGTAATTTATACACATCCTCAAACGTTACATTTGTTCACCCATAGCTTATTCTTGTGTTACACACACACAAAGATGTAAAAGTAATATGCGTTGTTTTTCTTATAAACATCATATATAATTTAATATTTCTTAAATTTAATAAATAAACAAATATCTTTATTATGGTCAAAAATCCACACCGCATTGCGAATTACACAATAATAATAAGTTAACCCAATGTTTCTCAAAGATACAAGAGTAAACGAGTTAGCCATACTTTATGAGCATGAGAAACGTTCGTGGTGACAGAATGGACCAGTTACCCCTTGGGCATCTCCCGTTCACGTGCATAAAACATCGCCTTCCTCATCATATTTTATAGAAGGAAACAAACTGCCCTGCACATCTACCAGAAGCAGTAACACTTAAGCGGTAATGACCAAAACTGCGTCAGGAATTTACAGAAGTAACTAAAATTTGTTGAGCTTTTCTCTGTGAACGCTCACGAAGATATCAGTTTATTGTATTGCTATAGATAAACTACAAAGCTGTTAATGCTCTTTGTTCTTATGACCCATTACTTTAAGATATCAACATAAGCTGCATTAAATACGATATTAATAAAAATCAAATTACCAAAATGATGGGCTTTTACACAAATTATCGAGACTATTTTTCCGTAAATATATTCTATCATTTGAATGAATCTAGTGAATTATATAAAAATGCACAAAAAAAATCATCCGTCAAACGGTAGTGTGAAAGCATTGTTGTGTTTTGGTTTGAAGGGCATTATAACAAGTAAAATTATTGGCTACTTTTAATTTTTAATTAATGGTTAAGGCTTAAAGTCTTATGTATCAAAGTGACGCAGTTGCGCCTCCACTCAGAATTTTTTGAGAATCCCAAGCGGCACTGCATTATAATGGGCTGGTTGTTTTACTTTCCATCAGGTAAAAGATTTGTTCATCTCGTCACTTTTTCTTATAAAAAAAATAAAACTCATTATGCTAATGTCGTAAAAGCAGTGCTACAAGAAACTGAGACTGTTTGTAAATTTAAACACGTCTCACGTGAATTTTGCTTTTCCGGGAACGATTCTAACAGCTTTAGATTTTTTGTCGATGAGATGAGATAACACAGAAGGTAATTAAAGTGGTTAGTGAAAGTCTATAATTAGAAATAGGTATAATTAATTTCATGAATGAGAAATTTCCAATTCTTACGTTTTGAATTTACATAAAATTAAACGAAAAATATTCATCGCTTCAAATTTAAACGTTTCTTGTTAAGACCTACCTCAAAGATTTGAGGTAGATTACCCGTCCGTCAACAAGGTATTCATCGCGGTGCAATTAAAATAATTATTATTCATTGAGTTCTTTGTCAAATTGTAATTAGAGTGATTGTAAATAGTGTGTTTTGAAGTGTAGTACATGGTTTAATGTTATCTCGAAATTTAACAGTGAATCGGAAAAGTTATTTGTGTTTTAAAATTTAACAATTAAGCAGAATAAAATTAAAATTCAAAATTACCCTCAAATGCTATAAAATATTACTTGTAAACAAAACCACTTCAATTTAATTACGAAACTGACAAGTGACAGCTGGAACATACGAGTCTGACATATATCATCTACAAACTTATGAGTGAGTGTCATTTCTTTTTTTTTTTTTTGGCTTGGAATACTGAGACCTATATAAACAAAAGAAGGTCTTAACGTATTGGCCACGTGGGGCTGTGAATTCATTCCCGACCTAGTACTATCCGACTTGTTATTAAATTTAGAAATTTTATTTGTTAGTAAAATAATTTACGGATTTATACAATGCTACGTTCGCCATCTAAACAATATTCTAACTCTAACCCTGATTTGAGTTCTGAAAATGACTCCCAACAGTCTCAGGCACTAAGGAAACGTAAACAACCTCACTGTGAGTTAACAGAATCTTTCAAGCAATTCACAATTATGATGCAAAATACGCTTTCTGACTTTAAGTCCGACCTAGACATCAAAATATCAAAAATAGGAGAAAATACTGAAAATATCCGGCTGGAATTGGACGCATTGTCTGCATCAATGAATGAGTTTAAGAAAGAGCTGTGTTCTTTACGTAATGACCAAAAGACGACCAGTGAGCAGGTTTTGCAGTTAAGTGAGAAACAAGAGGCTTTGTGTAAAGAAATGGGGGATGTTCAAATCTCTATAGATTTTACTAACAAAATTAATGAAGATGTTAAGCTACGTGTTTCAAAACTTGAGAAAGATGTTAAAAAGTCGGATAACTCTTTATCTAAAATACTGTCACTTGAATCCAAAATCGAAATCCTGGAGGAGCAAGCTAGGAGCTGCAATATAGATATAAGTGGTATACCCGAAAAAAGGAGTGAAAACCTTATTGAACTTATGGAGACTATATGCAGAACTATATGCTTCCCTATTGATCGGAAGGATATTATTGCTATACATCGAGTACCACAAGCTCTACTACAAGTAAACCGGCCTAAAAACATTGTTGTGAAGGTATCTTCTAGGATTCTAAGAGACAACATATTAAGTGCATTCCGAAAAAGAAAAGATATTACATCGGATCAAATAGGCATATCTGGAACGCCTAAACCAATTTATATGAACGAGCATTTGACGTTAGAAAAGAAAAAGTTGTTTCGTATCTGTCGGGAAACTGCAAAGAAAGAAAAATATCAATATGTCTGGATCAAACACGCAACAATACTTGTGCGGGAATCTAACAATCATGCGGCTTTTGCGATACGATCACAGAGTGATATATCTAAAATTAAAGCTGGTGGTAGCAGGATACTTAATGTCAACAAATAATTTATGTTACTTTGTTTTATCAATTTGCTATATTGTGCTATTTAAGTATTTTCACTGTTCATGTTTCCTTTTATGGTGTTTAGTTAAATATTTTTATACGAAAATAATCTCTTGTGTTGTATGTCCGTACATAACGAATGGCGCTTGGATTGTAGGGAGTATAATTCAAACTCGGATCTCATTTATTCTACATTTTATTATCTACGTTTATATAACTGAAATCGCAAAAATTGCTTTGGTAACGTACAATGGGCTTTATAATAATAAAGATGGCTAGCATTACGTGCTACTATCAAAATTGTAGGGGCATTCGCACTAAATTACATACGTTGTACATGAATATTCTTTCTCACGAATATGACTTAATTATATTAATAGAAACATGGTTGATACCTGAAATTGACAATAGTGAGTTCATAGACCAGCGCTACAATGTTTACCGTTGTGATCGCAACCGAAGTGCTACGAATAAAAAGGATGGGGGAGGCGTGTTAATAGCTGTCTTAAAGGGTCTACGACCAATGCCTATAGATTTAATTTATCATAGTAGTTCTTTACAAGGAATGGAACATGTAACTATTTCTCTTCCCAAGTCAAACGGTTCAAACCGACATATTATCACCGCAGTCTACATACCACCGAAAACGTCAATAGAGTCGTATATTGCGTACTTCGATTTATTAATAAGTACTCTAGAAGAAACAACTATAGAAAGTTTCTCGCTTTTTGGGGACTACAACATGCCAAATATAGAATGGGTGTCCTAGATCGATAGTCTTAAAGGCTTTGATTGTAAGGGCACATCCCCACTAAGTACTCACTTAAGTAACTTTTTGTCATATCTTGGGGCAGTGCAGTATAATTGTATTAGAAACGGAACAGGAAGAATATTAGACTTATTGATATCTAACAAAGAGGTTGATATCACTGTACCTACTATTCCACTTTTACCCATAGATAACCATCATCCCCCATTTTGTGTTTCAATCGCTTTTAAGGTTGTTTCTTATCATATGCCGCGGTGCCCACTATTAAAGTATAATTTTTATAAAGCCAATTTTGACTTTATAAACAAGGACCTGGACAATCTTGACTGGCCTACGATACTCAGTACAAGCGATGTAGACGAAGCTGTTGATATTTTTTATAACTCAATTTTTGGTATATATAAATTATACACTCCTCTGACAAAGCAAAAATCTACTAGATACCCTATTTGGTTTGCATCATCGTTAATTCACATTGCTAAAAACAAGAAAAAAGCTTGGGTTAGGTGGAAGAAGTATAAAAACGCTTCTGATTATGAACAATTTTCTTTATTCAGATCTAGGTTTAAATTAGAATGTAACAAATGTTTCACAAAATATTTATCGTCAGTTGAAGATAGTATAACAAAAAATATTAAACATTTTTGGTCATTTATATCAAATAAAAAAACAAAATGTAGTATTCCTTCGTACATGCGTTACAAAAATCTTCAATCGATTGAACCTTACAGAATTTGTCGAATGTTCTCTGATTTTTTCCACTCTGTGTATGAACCTTCCTCTCTTTCACTCAATACATGGTCGCCCCCGCCAGAATCAACGGCGAATGATATAACTTTAGACTATGTACACCTCACCGAAAATAAGGTTCGAGTAGCATTAAAAACCCTGGATTCATCAAAAGGTACTGGCCCTGATGGGCTGCCTGCATTTTTCCTTGTTAGAACGGCTAATGCCATTTGCAAACCTTTACACCTGATTTTTAATAAATGTATTCTATATGGTGTTTTCCCTGAAGTATGGAAACGTGCAAACATTGTACCAGTTCATAAGAGCGGCTCTAAACATTTAGTGGAAAACTATCGTCCCGTTTCTATTTTATGCGAAGTAGCAAAGGTTTTTGAACGACTTGTTCATAATGAACTTTATCCTGTTGTCCATAGTACAATTTTAGAGGAGCAACATGGTTTTGTTAAAAAGCGATCTACTATTACCAACCTAATTAATTTCACTTCTCTTCTATTTAATAATATGGACAATAACGTTCAAACAGATGTGATTTATACTGATTTTATGAAGGCATTTGACAAGGTGGACCATGAAATTTTGTTAGGTAAAATTGCTTTTAATGGTATACGTGGTAATTTGTTACGCTGGTTTTCTTCTTATATTACAAAAAGAACTCAAAAAGTAGTTATTAATGGATTTAGGTCTGAAAGTATAGATGTCACTTCTGGCGTACCTCAGGGCTCCATACTTGGACCTCTCCTGTTTATTATTTATATTAATGACATAAAGCAGTGTTTTGATAATTGTAAATTTTTAATATATGCTGATGATCTAAAAATATTCAAGTCAATTACAAACCTCAACGATTGTGAGTTAATCCAACAGGACCTAAATAGATTATCTGATTATTGCAGAAAGAATAAATTAACATTAAGCCTACATAAATGTAATTCTATCAACTTTTCAAAAAAAAAATGCATTATTAATTATAATTATTCTCTTTCTAATGTTACGTTGAGTAAAGTTTTATCTGTTAGGGACCTAGGAGTTATCTTGGATAATAAATTACACTTAAATCTTCATATTGACAAAATTGTTAACACTGCTTTCAAAATGTATGGATTTATCATGAGAACATCCATTGACTTTAAGAAGCCCTATACTTTTTTACATTTATATAAATCCCTTGTACGTTCCCAATTGGAATATGCCGTTCCTATTTGGCACCCTTTTTATAAAAAGTATTACGAAATGATAGAAAATGTCCAACGTAAATTCTTAAGATCCATGAGTTACAGATGCTATGACAATTACAATATGTCGTACGCAGATTTGATAGATAAGTATAAACTACTATCCCTTCAATCAAGGCGCAAACTTCTTCAATGTATGTTTCTGCACGGCATTATACATAGCAAATTTGATTGTACAGAATTGACCAACAAATTAAATTATGTTATTCCTAGAACAGCCCATATCCGAGGACTGTGTAATCGTAAAATTTTTGCAACAGGTAAATTTCGTACTAATGCAGGAATAAGATCACCTCTGCATCAATTAGTTGACAATTACAACAAAGAATTCATTAGTGTTGACATTTTCCATTTATCCGAGAGCCAGTTCAAGTGCCAAATTAAAAAAAAAATACTGGATAATATTTGATTTATTTACATACATTCTTTTAAATACCTACTGATCATCATAAGTACTTTAGGTTAATATCATTGTATATATAGTCATAATTTAGTGTAGATTTGTGTAGATAATTATTTCTTTTGTTTTCCTTTTTGTGTTTATTAATTGTTTGATTTCTATAAATTTAATTTACTCCAACTAGCCATAATATTAAGAACATTGTGTATTTCTCTTTAGTTTCAATTAGTATTGTATAAACATTTATTTTTGTACCTAACATTGAATACCTCTAAGTTTTTCATAGTAAGATGTGGATAGCGTATCTGACTACAATTTTATTAGACTTAATTGTTATTTCTTTATGTATCTACTTTGTAAGTTGTAGTTGTTTGCTGTTCCTAATAAAAAAAAAAAAAAAAAAAAAAAATATTTAATCTCGTATATATAAAATTGTCGTGTCCCGGTGTTTGTAACCAAACTCCTCCGAAACGGCTAAGCCAATTAATTCGGAAATTTGTGTGTATTAGTGTGGGTTGGTCTGAAAATTGGCCAACATATATTTTTCATACCCCTAAATGATAAGGGTTACCCCAAAATATATTTTTGACATTTTTTTTAGTTTTATTTTTGTATCGCAATTTAAATATTATTCTATTCCATAGACAGATACGCAATAGTAATTATTATTGTAGTACGATAAATTTTATGTGCGATATATTTGGTAGATCTGAGAATCGGTCGTCATCTATTTTATACCCCAAGAATTTTAAAACTCTTTAATGCGATTTTTCTGACGTCTACCTTTAAGGTTTTACATAAATGATACTGTATTACTGATTGCTGATGTATTTTGCTATAATTAATTTATTTATGTTATATTGTAATGAAAAAAATTTAACCAACACATTTTGGTGCGTTGCCTTTGAAGGTTTCGTATTCCTCAGAGCATTTGAGAATCGGGTTTCTGAATTTCAGCAAGTTTGTTCATTAGCAGTCCTGAATAAATCCTAAACTTTCCAAAGGTAAATAGTGCTCTGGGTCTTAAATTAATGTATATACCCAAAATACAACTCTGCTTGCTCATCAAGTTAATTTTCTGATTGGTTTATATTAGATCTTTGATTGTAAAGTTGTGTAGTTAAATACTACTTTCGTGATATTTATTTTCGTAGAATATATTCACTAAAGTATTTATATTATATCTTTATATATATATTCGTAGAACATAATATTTACTAAAGTAATCATACAATATCTGCGTATTTAAATTACACTGTAAATACTCAGTAAACACTCTATTTTCTAAAGATTATATTAAATTTAAAAAATATGTGTTAGACGCCGTTTATCAATATTTCTCGTAGGGATTGGCCAAAAGCAAAACACTTTACTTCACTAACATATCTGTAAAACTAAAACACATGAACATTTTAAAACTAGTCTCGCGATATTGAGGAGAGTGTTTGTTTATACTAAGTTTGTGGTTGGAGCAGATTTTCTCGTGTATACCTTACCCTATCATGTATTTTATATGATCAGAATTGCTGTGCTTGTTGCTCACATATTTCTACAAATAAATAGGCACTGTGTATCCTAATTTTGAGTTGCATTGCACAAACAATGTAAAATAATTTACTAATTAATATAATTATCGAGCAATCGCCATAAAGATCACTTCAATATTAATTTTAAAGCTTCTACATAAATAGATAAGTACAATTATATTACAAATCTACTATTTCTCTATTTCAATGCAAACGACGTTATATTTTGCAACAAGCTTTAACTTTCATAGAAAAAACTTAGTTCACTGTTCCAATGATGAACAAATTCGAATTACATCATCATTCTAAATCTAGTTTAATTCCACCTCATGCTAGGCATTTACTGAAAGTTTTTTTTTATAAAAATTAGGGACGAGACGAGCAGGACGTTCAGCTGATGGTAATTCATACGTCCTACCCATTACAATGCAGTGCCGCTCAAGATCAAGCAAAACCCAAAAAATCTGAGCGGCACTACAACTGTGCTCGTCACCTTGATAAATAAAATGATTTTATATATAAATTGAACACTGCAGCAGATCTTAGATGGTGGACAATATTTTCTTATGTATAACAAATGAATTGATTCATGTGCCTTTTTGTCGTTTATTTTACGAACACAAAACTAAACAAATTTAAACCTCAATATCAATTTAGCTGGCATCCCCCAGCTCTGTCTGGCATGAATTTTATGGATTAACGATTATGAATTAATACAAACAAAAATTTCGAGTTATTTTCAACGCAAAATTTAGTATAAAATTTACATATTAATTACAAATACCACGTCTTATATTGTTAGTGTAAATTAAACTTTTATATTTAGTAAATCTATTTGTAATCGATATTTAAATTGTGTTCACTTACAACTGTCTGAGTTTTATCACACAGCATGCTCCGATCATACTTATTATTCATATTACTTCCACTAATTAATATTTTTATTTCATCTTTAATAATTAATATTCTGAATTATTATATATCACGGAGCTTGCTGTAACTGTAGTAGTGTAGACTATAAGCCACTGCTGTAATAAACACCCATTTCCTTTCCCCATTTACGGTTTTGTATTGCCAATAGATACAGTGCAGACTGAGCCAACAAGCAATAAACGGTTATGTGCGTGTCGACATCCTTGCTAAGAAATGTATGACCACATTTAACAGATACCGAGACTACAAACATAAGGGCCATTTAACCAAAAAGAGAGTAGGTGATTATATTTTAATACAATCACAATGAACGAGAAAAGACTTCAGGCTATATTTTAAGAAACTCATGTGGAATCGAAAATAACTACTTATTTTCGAATCAATTTCAATAAAGAGTGAACGAAATCTTGTAATATGTGAATGTTTTTGTGATTTGATATTAAAAAGCTTTCAACAGGTTCAAATTAAGTGCCTTGAGAACAGATATATGAATATATTATAATACGTCTGGCCATTAGTTTTGTATAATTGAAATAAAGGAACTATCTAATCTATTCTGATCTATGCACTCTTCGCAACTCTAGAGATTCCTAGTGTCATAATTAAATAAAATACTTTTAACATTAATATTTAATGATAATAAGTATGAGAATATAATTTTCATTAAATTAAATAAGTGTATCATTTGACGTGCATGAGTACCGAAAAAAAGGAATGCGTTGATATTCAGTAATTTCCGGCTAATTTCTTAACATATAGAGAGATCTTTTCGCGCACTCGAAGTGAAATAACCTCTTGAAAGTACAAATTTGTTTAAAAAGCTGTTATTTATTATTAGGGTAGGGATTGGTTTTGTTAAGAAGAATAAATGCTGTATCTACTATGAGTATTGTATTTCCTGACAAAAGGCACTCACAAAAACACCTCGGAAAAATGCACTGCTCATATAGCCAGCTCGGTTCTTAACTCCCAAATTATGACTGTTGTAAATTTTATCAGTTTTATAGAGACCAATTCGAGCTAATGTAAGAAATATATATTTATATTTCCACGAATTTATCATTTACTTCATTATATTTTACATTTAGTATAAAGCCAAAAAACAATTGGCTGTAAACGATGTTCACAAGATGATTATATAAACCACAAAGAAATTAAAGAAACTTAGCATACGAATATTCGGTGGAGATATCGTTCCAAGAACTGGCCGGATGCCATAACGATAACAGTGACATTATTGTACTTTATTTACTTTTAAAGATAACAAAACCTGTCGGATATTTATAATATACCTAAAAAAACATAATAAAGAAACAAGAAATCCTTCGGCTAGGCTTATATAAATATGAGTTGAAATCTAAATATTTTATATATTACATAACATAAAAATGAGTTTGGATATTTTAAAGGGCTGGGTCAAGTTAAGCACATTTATAAATTAATTTGCTTTGCAATAATTGTACTAACTCGGTTTTCACAGGTTTTTTTTTAAATTAGATACAATTTGGGTATGATTGAGCGAAATTCAAGACTGTTAATAAAGCCAGCTTTTTAAAATTTGGTTTAAAATTACATATTTTATTGTGAGACAGCGAGTAAATTTTAAACTACATAGTTGTAAGCTGTGATGTTTGATTTACTTTCAACGTTTATTTTTAATTTTGTTACAAATTTCAACTGTATTATCATTTCCATATTCGGCTAAAATTATTCTGTTAAGGCCAAAAGAAGTTCAAACAAGTGGACCACCAGCTTTCTCACTGGGCATACAGGAAGTTGTGGACGGTAATTGCCCGAACCGGTGAACGCTGGAGCGCCTCAAGGCCGTATGCTATCTTCTACACTGTTTCTTCTGTATATCAATGGTATGTTGGATGACAGCACTGCTACTTCCGCTCAAACACAAAGTGACGCTGTACAAAACCATCGTACGGCCCATACTGTCGTCAAGCGTCGTGTTCGCGCACACCCGACCGAGCTACTTACATCCGAAACGTACATCTTCACCGCGATCTAGAGCTTCCGACGATAGCTCAACACTTTAAAGAGATCTCGCGACGCTTCTTTGACAAGGCGCCCGAGTCTCCTTAGGAGACGCCCCGCGACTGTTGTTGCGTAGTCTTTGCGGCCTCCACGGCCCACGTCCTACTTCGCTGTAAAAGCCAGGGCTAAGAGCATAGAGGAGGTTTTAGTCGGTATGGGGTGTCCGCTTACGCGGACACTCGAGTCCGACATATTACGCCCTGTTCCGTGGCGTAAATACGTTACAGTATGTCCTCCTCTCAAAAAAAAAAAGACAGTACTGGTACCTTATACACGGGCCATGCAGGTCTCTCTCGGGAAATAGGCGACAGACTATCGGGAGGTCACGCCCCGGTGATTCCTCCGGTCTTTCAAGAGAATGTGGACGACGGTGATCACATATCATCAGGAGATATGATCTTCACATCATCGCTCATTTGTACTTCTTTAAAAAAGTTCTTGTTGAATAGGCTGATTTCATGTCATTATAATTATTATAAAAAAATTGTAGATAGTGATTTATTTAGACTGCTTAAAATATCTTGGCTATGGCTCTTTATCAGTTTCAAATTTTAACGTGGTCAGCAATCATTTCTATATCAATATCTAAATATTTTTATTCTTTTCACAAAACAGAGCAAATATTATTATATCAATAACAGGAAGTTAGTCTTTAAGTAGGAATTATTCATTCAACATCTGTTAGAAGAAATACATTTTGTTTTCATCTTGAGATGTTTTAACGATAAGCTAAATTTATTAATGTTTGTAAGTGATATTATGATTATCACTAAAGCTTGTAGATATTACCATTATTAGTATTATTATTAACTTTACCAGTGGAAGGCTCCTTTGCATAGGATGCCTTGCAACGGTGCCTTTTTGTGCCGTAAAGCAGTAATGTGTATGCATTATTGTGTTTCGGTCTGAAGGGCGCCGTAGCTAGTGAAATAACCGGGCAAATGGGACTTTACATCTTATGTTTCAAACTGACGACCGCAATTGTAGTGCCACTCAAAATATTTGGGTTTTTCTAGAATCCTGAGCAGCACTGCATTGTATTGGGCAGGGCGTATCAATTATCATCAGATGAACGTCCTGCTCGTCTCGTCTCTTATTGCCATAAAAAAGGTACAGATTATATTTCTGCTCTGAGTAAGTTTAAAGAGAAGATGTTGAGAAAACTGTTTATCGATGCTTCCATTTCTTTGTGATATAATTATTGATTGAAAAATCAAATTTTAATATACAACAGAGATATTTTTAGTCTTATAAGATTCATAAGTATACTTAACATAAATAATTATTTTATGAATTTTGTGCAACAATAAATTATTATTGTGGCCGTATCAGGCTACAAATTAATTCAATGGTTTAGTCCTGACTCAGATATTTAATTGGCGATCATTTCTAGACCAAGCAATAATACCTCGTTACTTTTCATTTGTAAGCCAGTCTGGCTGTAATTTTAACAATCAAATTTTTGTATGGAAAATAATTTTGGGTTTTAAAAATCTAAAATGCATTCTGTAGAAATTTCAGCTTTACTAATATATTAAAATAATTTTTAATTATTAAAATTTGCGATCTGGTAATGATTAACACCGATAAATATATCTAGTAATAATAGATTAAAAATTATAAATATAATTATAATTTTATATTAAAATTTTAAAAAACGAGCCAAAACCAGCGACCCCATAGGAAACCTTAATACAGTCCCAGACATTATCCCTCGAGCCGAACAAAATTACTTAAAAAAAATATCCTGTTTTAATACGAGTATTTATATAAAACATTCGTTGAATTCAATTAAATACTTTTATAGTACAATTGAATAGATTATTTTCTATAAACCTATTTAATTAAATGTACAATATTTATGTATTATTTAAGTTACCAGCAACGTACCTACACAATGTGAGAATTATGAGAGAAAATGAACATCGAACGACGAAACAAAAATACAAGTATATTCAGTTAATCAGAAAAAATATTAAGGCAATATATTTAAAAATCCGTTTGAAATTCATGAAATTCATAAATCTCATTATACAATAATATAGACAATCTTGATATACCCCAATTATAATATTTTTAGTAGTTCAACCGTAGATTAAGGTTTGGTCTCTGCTGCGTTCCAACTAGATACCGCAGGCATAGTCGCAAAGTGCGGCAACTAATACTGTCATCTCTCGTCTGGTGCACCCCAGTATCAGCTCGATCCATTTGACCGCGTGCAATGCAGAGCAGCTCGAATTGTCAGGGAACCAGAGTTCTCTGAACGACTGGATCACTTGGCGTTGCGGAGAGACGTCGCCTCATTGTGTCTCCTACTGCATTTATCACAGAGAGTGTACCGAAGAGCTGTTTCAGCTGCCGACGAATTCTACCTTCGCACGATATTCCACAAATTAGGATATCATCCTTACCATCTGGATGTGTGGCGGTCTCTCATAGTGCGGTTTTCAAAGAGATTTCTTCCACGTACCTACTACAAAGCTGTGGAATGAGCTTCCTCGTGCGGTGTTTTCGGGACGATACGACATGTGTACCTTTAGAAAAAAGCGCATACACCTTCCTTATACGCTCAACGCTAGTTCGACAACGTTCCTGTGATTCCTCTGGTGTTGCAAGAGAATGTGGGCGAGCGTGATCACTTATCACCTTTTCCATAAAAAAACTAACGCTTTTCCTTCTTCATCTTCTTAAATTTTATTTAGGTCGTATCAATTACTTGAAGTATTTCTAATATATTGTACCTGCTTTCAAGATTTATAAAACTGTTTAAGAACACTCAATCTGATTATGAAGGTTCCTAATATTAAGCCAATTATAATATAAAAGGTGCGCTAAAAGTTTTACCAACACTAATGATCCTCGTCAAAGAAATTTAGATTTCTTTTCTCTCTGTTAAAACACTGCGTAGTTTTTGCTCGTAAGGAAGGAAGTAAATAAATCCACTTGTAACTTAGTAGACGCCAGGGTCTTATAATATCCGGGATTTATAAATAACGAATGTTATACAAAACTATGGGTATAATTAGATGTAATTTATAATTCAGTTTCAGTAATGATATTTTACCATTTTGATAAGTATTTCGGCTGATTTGAGAGCACTGAAATGAAGGAAAAAAGAATTCTTTGATTCTTCATAAAATCTATTATTCATCTAATTAATAAATTAATTTGAGCTGAATCTTCGTCAAATAAGTTATCGGCTGATGAGGATGAAATTATGTAGTTCCTTCAGATTTCTTGACATAAGTCTCATTACTCAAGTGATTAATGAGACTTATGTCAAGAAAAAAAGAAGGCAAGTGCCTCGACAGGTTTTTTTTTATGAAAGTAAGGGACAAGACGAGCTGGATGTTCAGCTGATGGTAATTTATACGCCCTGCCCATTGCAATGCAGTGCCGCTAAGGATTCTTGAAAAACGCAAAAATTCTGAAAGGCACTACAATAATTGAGCTCGTCACCTTGAGACATAAGATGTTAAATCTCGTTTGCCCAATAATTTCACTAGCTACGGCGACTTAATGTATACTGTATAAGGTTTAATTTTCTAAAGAGTCTTCCAAGAGCGACTCCCAAATTTTGACAGTTGATAACGCGTTTCTTGTTGAAGTTACATCTGTCAATGTATGTTATTTGACATAAGTTTGTAATAGTAGTAATTACAGTATGGCGATTGGCGACGAAGTATAATCCGTCTAAGTTTGAAAGTGAATAGATGCTTAAAACGTAGTGAATTTTGGCTATCTCATACAAGATTATAGCCGTCATCTGTCAATTTATCAATCAGTCAGGTTTCATACAATCGAGTGAATCGCATTTTGGAGTTTACTCTTTAAGAATCAATTTTCATATAAGGTCTGAGAAAAAATGGAGAGTAAAACCTACTCATCAAATGGCATAGTAACGTTTTTGGTGCCCATAATTTCTCGCGGATTTATTCACTTTATTGTATTTTGAAGCTTTATTATATTATTGAAATTGATTTATTATTATACTTTCATAAAGTTAAGAGAAAATTTTATAAATTATGGAAGAAAGTGGTGTGAATAATAGTACCGGGAAATCTGATAAGCACGTGGTATATATAGTTTCAATTCATACATTAATATGACATGTATTGTATATATAAACATGTGTGCTTTGTATTTATTAAATATTGAATTATCAATATAGTTCATACAAATTAAAATTAAATGTTTAATTTAATATGGGAGAGTATATATATATATATAGCGCATTTCACGCCAAATAGACATGTTTTAACCTAATCTATTATTTTTATTTTTTTGATATAAATTTTTTTTTTAAGTTATTATGATTTATTTTCTATGAACTATTTTTGTAGTTTCAGTTATGATTGTTAATGATTCGATTATATAATTATAATGATGTAATCATGTAAGATCTGCTTTAATGTAAAATATTTGATATATAATATTTCGCCGAATAGTCGTAAAAATGTAAATAATATAAAAATATATATATTCCTTAAGAATTTTCATTAATGCGTTCATTTACCCTTACATATGATGTTAATCTGTTTTAATTAATACGCTTTTATTAGCTTCTGCTGTATGTCTGTTTGTAACAAACTCCATTGGACTTGATTTTGTTTAGTACCTATTCAAAGACAATCGTTCTTAAGGAGTAAACTCCAGTCGGAGCTGACACACACACTTTTTTTTCTTAGGGAGTTTCGCTAGGCTGGTCTATTTTACCAAATCATTATGGATAGACATCTACATCACGTACAAATAGTAAAAAATATTGGGTGTTCTGTTCGGGTAACGTACTGCGCGCTTCGCCCATTTTATGGGCCCCATAATCGTCATACCGAAAGGTCTAATCGCAATGTGGTGGATAAATTTTATTCCACTGGTTCTGTAAAAGATCGACCAATACCCGTACGTCGATGAAAGTCACAAGCGAATTTTACACGCATACAAAATTCAACTGACTCAGGAACTGAAGGTAAACGTAGTATTGACGCTAAATGGGCTTTGAAGTAGTTGGCAACTGAAGCCTATTTTAGGATGAATCCGTTAGACATAAATATTGTTGAAATTGGGACGATAACAATCGCTTGCATAATCAGATTATAACTACAAGCGTACTAAATAATAATCACTACATATTATAAAACAAAGGCCTCCACCGCGTCTGTCTGTCTGTCTGTTTACGAGAAACTCAATAACTATTTCACCGATTTTCATGCTGTTTTCACCAATGGATAGCGTGGTTCTCAAGGAAAGTTTAAGTATATAATTTGTTACGTTTTTGTCTACATTTGTATAAGTCGGAAAATTATAAGCGTCTCAACCCTTTGAAAAATAATAAAATAATGTATTGTGGAATCTCATTAAGAATATAATAATATAAAATCATTCAGAAATACGTTTTTGTTTCATTTTTATATATTAACTTTGATTATATATTTCTGATGGCTGTAGACTACATCATTCCTATATAAGTATTATGTAAGTACATATTTTTTTTCTATTGAGAACACCGTCTGTCGGGTAAGCTTAAATAATATTATGACTATTAAACTTTTGGCATTTAACACGTTCTTTGTCTTTATTATAAGACATGACGACACAAAATAAGTCTGATTGTGCTCGATATTCAGAGAAGATTTAAAATCTCAGTAGCCCAGTAATTGCACTCACATACAACACAATTAGTGCTTACACAGAACTACTAATACAATAAAATAAATGAAGATAAGTATCTCTTTCCTAATGAAACAGTAAAGCACTATCACTTGGCACGTCTTAAGCTTGGCAAGGATTAGTAAATAACTTAGATAGGGACTCTTCATTGTTAAACCTCAAGTCCTGTCTGCTAACTAGAAAAAAACATTTTATTTTGTAGAGTAGTCTATACTCTCCAACTTATACAAAAAGTGACAAATACTCTATATAATATATAAAAAAGCTAGTTTAATCAAATACTTTTCACAAGTCTGTACGAAATCTAGGCGCACACACAGACAGAAACGCACTCGTGTTTCGAAAATAAACCAAAACACTCATATACAATGGAAAATATCTGATGAAGAAAAGAACCTAGCTATTGTTTTTAATAAGTAAGACGTCAGCAGTACTGCATATCTCGAGCATGAATGCCTCGATTGTCGACACTGTGGTCGTATTTACTGGGCTCGGCGCACATCAGATCACAATGTAATTAAATACGGATTCACCAACAAATATTTGAGTAATTTTAATAAAATTAACTATTCTTGTTTTTATAATGTAGGTGTGTTGTAGTGTTTGCGCTGATATATCTATTTTTGAAGCCGTTTCTTTGCTTATTTTTTTTTACGTACATTGATGATATTTAAAAAGACGTCAATTGTCACTCTAGCTACTAGACATTATAAATTAATTATATATATTTAATTGCTAGATATTGATTATGTTTTTGAGGTTGAAATTTATCCTAGACATTTTAATTAACTAATCTTACCGAATCTACAGTCTTATAAAATTTCCCCTGTGTAAAGTAACCAAATTAGTTTTCAAAGATTATTTATTACTGGAAAGTAATTGCGATGAATAATTATGCTGCTGTAAGGATATATTTTGAAAACACAACGCAATAACCTTTTCGTTATAACTCATTTATTACATTATAAATCGAGTTATCTATTAGTTATCGTTTCTTTTACAATCCCGGTTTCAATATTTTTGCACCTGGTACGTTATATCGCCGCTCTGCTACAAAAGAAGAAAACACCGACAAGAAAATATATTTAAAAAAGTGCTTGTTACAAACTTTTTATGTTATTTTAACGTGAATAACGTCTGAACAAAGAAATTTGCTTTTATCACAAAAGTGACGAGAACAAATAAACCATACGATAGTTAAAGAATCAATTTAATTTTGGAAGAGAAAACTTCTTAGCATCTTTGTGATTTGAAAGTCGATGAAACGATAAAGCGAGACAGTAAGTAGAGACAGAAAACATAAATTCACTGGATTTAATGGGACAAAATGAGATAGGAAGCATTTTACAGTGTTTTGGTACCAGGCGATCATAGTTGATGAAGAGATTGTCTTACACGAGTACATGACGCGAGTATAGCTTAATACATTTTGACGTCATGCGCACGACGTTTTACTACATAGTCACCAGGAGAAGATAAATATGGTAGCGATGATAGTAATGACTTTTTATAGCGGTTAAAATCATGTGCCATTCTAGCAGCATGTACCAAGCCTTCATATGGAGTTTAGAACTTCATGCACAATGCAGGTTTCGCGTCTTACATCTGTACTTTGTACGCACGCATTTTGTTTATATTGAATGAGAAGTGTAAACCACTTTAAGACGAATACAATTCCCGCTTAGAATATCTTTTAACTTGAAGAACCTACTATGCTCATTTATGTTTCATAAGATCGATATTATATATATTACATGGAATGTATACATAAAAATTAATATCTTATTGTGAATATAATCTCACTAGTATAAGATATTAATATAGATAAAACAAAGGCTGTTTTAGAAAAGACATAGACATTTTTTTGTTTCACATCACAAAAATTAAGCCTTTAACAAAATAATATAAAATAAAAAAGTTATACACAGCAAAAACTCTTAAACTAATTTTAATTTTATTCAGTACTCTTAATGTAGTTCTATCCTAAATTTTTATGAAATAATATTTTCATTCATTTCAAAATTCTTTATTAATAAATATAACAGAAATATACATTGATTTACGTTTGAACATTAAACATGAGAATGGCTACACAACTTTGAGGCTGGGAAAAAGAAGGAACGCCTATTAAAGTCTTAACAAACATAATAACATAAATCTCGCTAAGACAATGTATAACTGCTACAATTATTAAAATAAATTGTGACAATAACATCCAATGCGTATTATTTGAATATAATTACGCTTGTTATAATATATATTCACAAATCTAAAAGTTATAATTTAATGATGTCCATCACAATGTACAACCAAATACAACCACATCGCAGTGAGCCACCTCGCCTCACGGCGTTAGGAACTGAGCCTGAAATAATATTGAATGATATTGGACCATTGGATTTTAACTCTTCTAAAATTTCAATATGTGAGACGTAATAATCTATATCTATACTAATATATATGAAGCTGCAGTGTTTGTTTGTTTGTTTGAACGCGCTAATCTCTGGTACTATTGGTCCGATTTGAATGATTCTTTCAGTGTTGGGTAGTCCATTTATTGAGGAAGGCTATAGGCTATGTTTTTTTTTCAAAATTAGGGATCCGTAATAAAATTGCTATTTTGTAACACAAGGTGTAAAATCGAAAACCTATTTTTGCGTGCGCTACAAAAACTATTGACAATAGAACAAAATGATGTACAGGCTATAATATAGGCAATATTTTATTACTTATAAAACTATCGCGTGAATTATACTTTATATGGCAAAACAACGTATGCCGGGTCAGCTAGTTATTAATAATTAGTTCCACTACCGTGGGACTTCTTTTGTGGGACGGAATCTAAAAACAATTACTAAAATCAAAAAACAAAATTCAATTTGTCCAACAATGTCTCATTTAAGTAATGATGGATATTAATATCTGAAAATGCTTTGATATTTTTAAGCTTAAAAAACCATCTTAAAAGGAGAGTTATAGGTAAGTGTTGAAAGAATTAATTTATATATATTTCCCCTAATAAAATTATTATGCTACTAAATTCCTATATTTTAAAACTGTTTTGGTAAGTATTCGATTTTACTACGAAATCAAAACTATTCTATAGGTGGAACTTTTAGTTACAAAACAAAATCAAAGATATTAATATTTTTATTTAAAAACAAATTTTTAGTTACCCGATAAATGGAATAGGGTAAGACTGTTTAGACAATTTCATTATATAGCTTATTAGAGCTATATAATTGTCAAACTTAAGCGTATTAACGCGGACTTCGATGACTCTTGAAGAGCTCAATCTCCTGTCCTGTTCAATTAGGACACCCTCTTACACACTTCAAAGATACTTGGAGCCAGTAAGTTCACAGGACCGGGATTCACTGCTTCATGCTATGAAATAATCAAGAATATAATTGAAATTATTTTCAAAGTCTTGACCTTGGTTTGGTTGCGTAAATGAGCCAGGGAACCTATTGTGGCGTGTGCGCTTTTGATCTGAATTCTCAAAAGTTTGTTCAATAATTTGCTGGCAATAACTTCATATAGTTTTTTTCTCAAGGTGACGAGCGCAATTGTAGTGTCGCTCAGAATTTTTGGGTTTGTGAAGAATCCTGAGCGGCACTGCATTGTAATGGGCATTGCGTATCAATTACCATTAACCCAACGTCCCGCATGTCTCGTCCCTTATTTTCATTAAAAAAAAATCATATTTGTAGAGGATTGGTTTGTTTGTTACAATATTAGAAGCGGACGGTAAAAAAACAAAGGCATGTGTTTGTTAAGTCATTTTATATGCAAATTGTGAGTACTTTTTGCTTCATTCTATGATATCTTTGACAATGTCGTACTCCCTCAACTGGAGTGAAATATTGATCTAATTTAAAGAACTTTACTTTCCACGCACTACAAAGGTGTGGAATGAGCTTCCTTGTGCGGTGTTTCCGGGCCGTTATGTCATGGGTACCTTCGAAAAAAGCTCTTAAGGAGGGTCCTTAAAGGCCGCAACGCTCCTGTGATTCCGCTGGTGTTACAAGGGACCCCTACTTGTACTCCTTTTCCATAGAAAAAATTCCTTTGTGCGATCATTCACATTGTTTTGTTTATTTATTATTAATATTTATTTTATTTATAATATCATTATTTGAAAATATATTACTATTACCTTGTGTTGCAGTAAAAGAGATGCCACTCGGTATAACCACGCCTATACAGTTTCAATATTTCCTGAATTTTTTGTCTTCTGTTTTATTTCATTAGTTGCCTTATTTACTAAAGTAATAGTGTATTCATCCTTACCAATAAGTAAAGACTAACCTCCTTTGTAACGGTTACCAAACAAAATATATTTTACCATAATATGATATTTTGCGAATGGATTTATCTTGTTTTTCTTATTCTTTTCCTTAATTTCGTTAATGTACAAGATGAATAATATAATCGTGGTATCGGTGGTTACATGACCATTTTTCCAATCTTGATTATTTTGGTAATTAAACAAATTAATCTGGTGCTTAAAAATTAGCGTAGATGTAATGATTTCATATATAAGAAAAGTTCCGATGCGTTATCAGCTCGTGCATCGCGTGTATAGTTTTGTAACTGTGTCGCATTTTGATAGTTACCATTCAAACTTATGCTCACTGTTATGGTTTTTGGGTTGGTTTGTGAATGATTTTTCGATTGATTTTTTAGAATAAGAATATGAAAACATGTCAATATCCACTTTCTATCGTGTAATAGTTTGATTTTTCACTGATTTCTTCATTCACGTTAGAGTGAACAATTGTTTATATATTACATATATACATAAAATTTCATTGAGAAAATCAATTATAATTTTCAACTAAATCTTTGGAAATCTAAGTCATTTTAATCTTGATCGCCGATTGTTTTCAGACCATCAGTTGTTATTTCACTAAATATTTGTGTATAGAAAATTCGCCAATTCGATTCTAGTCACGTTCACCAAACGCTATTAGGGTAAAGGATATTGTGAAATTATTTTAGATCAAATACTTTCCTGTAATCTTTATTACTTTGATGGGAAAGTAATATCTGAAGCATCGCTTTGTCAATATCCGCACTGATCAGTCCTGTAAAGTTAAAGTTGGTTTTCTTGACAGGCTGCTGTTTAGTGTTTAGTGTTTGTTTTGTGCTGAGTTTCAGTTACGCAACTTATTTATTTTGATGCAATTGATCGAATTCTAAAGTTTAAAAATTAACGTTTTTATTGTACTTTATTATAAAAAAAATACTTACTATTGTGTTCATGTGAAAAATCTCAATTAAAAACTTTAAGGCTAACTCTGGACCCATGGTGTTGCGGTGTCCATGTGCTGTTCCCTTACAATTTCCTCTTTCTATGGCCTCATGCCTGTTTGCCCCCTCTTTTATAATATAATTATCTAATTTAGTATTATGCGCTTATGTTAACAACACACAATAGTATATCGAAAGATATAGCATAATATGGTATTTGAAAATGATAGAATTAAGATAAATCAAACAATATTTTTTATTAATTAGTAAAAATTATTGATTAAGAACTTGTTTTACTACCATAAAAAAAAGTGAGCCGTCACGGGACGCCTGGCAGATGTGAAACATCGACATTATTTTGTAAAAGTAATATGCAGAAAATAACATATTGTGATAGGAACTAAATATGTCATAATGATAAAATAAAATATTACGATTTTTTTCCAGATAACGATGATTATTTATTGAATAAACATTTATTTTCATTAAATACAAAAATTTACGAATTTATTTTAAATCGTGACTACTTAATTCGTTTAATCAGTGACTTCGGTAATAGTTATATTCGATGTTGCCTCTGAGGACGGTATTACTGTGACAAGGCGACGCGTCGCCACGGCATGCGTCGCCACGCCAGAAATCGGTTTTACGTGCGGCTATAGATGTTTCACATCAATATGAGAATAGTTCGTAATTTCATATTCTCAAACGTACGTAAGCTTATTTATTATTTATATATATTTTTTATTATTATTGAAGAGATTTGAACCAGACATATCATGAACCTTATGTCACTCGAAAGTTTGGCTCAGTGGAAGAGCGCTCGCACGGAACGCGAGAGATCGCGGGTTCGAGTCCCGCATCGTTCATAAATTTTGTTTTTCAATTTTAATTTGTGTTATAGAAATCAGTATCTAATATATAGTATGTATAGTAAAAGGTATGTATACATCTTTCTAGTTTACGAGCTGGTACGTCATACGCATTAAGTGTTTTAATATCGCTTATGTGCTGATGGTAGAGCTACGAACAAGAAATTGTTGTTTTTTAATAATAATTTGTTGTTTATATTGTATACTAACATAATGCCAGTAACCAATTTATAATTAAGCGTTTTTGAAGTTCAAAAATTCAATAATATATATTAGAAAAGGTTTTAAATTTACTCACACAAAAAGTTTTTCCAACACTAATGGGCCTTATCAAAGCTATTACGAATAATCTCTAAAACGCTGCAAAGTTTTCGCTCATAAGAAGGGAATTAATCTGGTTTGAACATAACTTCATTTCATTTTTAGCTTAAACCAATTACGTTTTATATAAAATTAAGTTTTTTTTTTAAATTTTCTATACAAGACCTTTATCACACTTTGAAAATACTGCAAATGAGATAACCGAGTACCAATAACGTACCAATAACAATTTATATTAATTTATGTTTTCTTGAACCTGAATTTTTTTAACAAAAAGCCGACTTAAATGGAACTATTTTAAAACAATACCAAAAAAAAAAAAAAAATTGCGTATTATTCTACAACTTAACAATCAACAAATTTTTAGAGTTCTCCAAAGTAAAATAAATGAAAAATATAAGACTACCAAAAAGTCAATGAAATTATTACGACAAATTTAATATACTTTGGTTACAGTTACTTATTTTTGGAATCGGTGTACTCCCGCCGCGGCGCCGCTGTTGCCTCTCAACTCGTTACATCTTAGCTTAAACTATGTATCTAGTAATAAACTTACCTTGCCCGAAAATTGTTTTATGCTCTAGAAAAATTGTTTTTTTTTTTTAAATTACGAATTCTTTTTATACAGTATACAGGAACTTTGGGAGATTTTGTGCTATTTTGTATATCTGTGAGAGCTAGTTGTTTTTTAACCGACTTCAAAAAGGAGGAGGCTCTCAATTCGACTGGTATTTATTTATGTATATATACTGAGTACGCTGAGATTAATGATCCAATTTTCGTGATTCTTATTTAGTTTGATATTTGTAGGTGCACATTTATAACAGGTACTTACACTCGCCACACGTGACTTTGAGCGGGATAGCTTTTTCTAGAACCAAACAACCCAAGAGAGCAGGCACCAACTTAACCTATCAATAGGTGGCACGTACAAAAAAATAGTATTTTATTAATTTTAAAGGTATAAGACTTGCATACTTAAATTAAATCTTTATATAGTTATTTTATACTTTACAGTTTTTGAAGACGGTTTTTTTAAACGTAGTTTTTTCTATTTGTTGGAAATACTCTTACTTAAGATATCTAATTTGCGTCTGGAAATAATATCTTTGCTATAATTGTGGGCAAATGATCCGGGCATTAACTATCTCTAATTATAAGCTTTATAGAATTTTTATATTCTTTATCTTATACATGGTTATGTTTAAAACGAAGAGTCCGATATCGCATACTGGCTAAAATACTAATGAGAATAATACCGCAAGCAGCTCTTCTGTAGCGTAAAAACTATATTAATGGCAGGAGCATGACTCCACATCGAGATTCCATTTGTTATAGAGCTACAAAAATAATAACGGTACACTAATTTGACTGTAGCAAGATTACTACTCTCGAATTTTCCTAACGGTGATTGATTCAGATGAGTCGAAAGATATGATGATATGTCCACTTATTGGTCGATGTAAGCCCGTAATATTCACAAGCTCCGATCCCTTGTTTTTTTTTTTTTATTCTTGGTTTGCTCCTCAAGAATGATTGACGTGATGTACCGTCAATTTTTTGTTTTTTTTTTTGCTTACTAGAAAATTATACGTGTCGGCTGTATTTTAAATATGAGTAGGCACTAGGGAAATCATATGAATCTAAATAAGAGGGTACCTGAAATATTATAATTTGAAAACAAAATTTATGAACGATGCGGGACTCGAACCCGCGACCACACGCGGTCCGTGCGAGCGCTCTTCCATTAAGCCAATCGTTCGAGTGACGTAAAGTTCATAAATCTTCATATGTCTTTTTTCAACTCTCAGGTTGTGGCTTCATCTACAGGATCTACTTTACAGTTCAAGCCGCGACCTCTCGCGCTCCGTGGGAGCGATTTTCCACTGGGCCAACCTGTATATGTAACAAATCAACATGATGTTGATGTTCACAATGCATCATTACAAAAACAGGGAATTCAAGATCATGTTGAAACTGTAAGATAGTTTTATAGACTTATACCTATGGCTTTGTTTTCAACATAAAGATGAAGTTTGGGTTTCATTTCTTAAAATGGCTTCAACAACGTAATATGCACGTACTCAACATGCACAAAGTGAAATAAAATCACCAGTAATCACAAGTTTCTGCTCACAAACTTTTTATAATTCCAAACATATAATATTATATTAATAAAATGACACGGATGAATCTGAAGTTTTCTTTTCTTTTTACATCTACCACCAGTTCGGAAAAGGTTGAGCTTTAATGAGAAGAAGTCTCATGAAACTCATGGCACTATCACAATATTTCATTATAAATCATCTGTCATCATTGCAAGCCAATAAAATTTACACACTCAAAATAAAATGTCGGTAGATGAATGAAACCATTAATCACAACCAAAATTAATGAAACAATTTTTTCCAAGTCATTTCATTTGCAAATTTTAAGAATGATTCATTTGGTCGTTTAGTTAACAACTGTCTCTACTCTCCTCTTCTCTCAGTAACATCTTTGGTCTAGTTCACTGTCAATATTCTAACTATATATAGATAGGCATGTAAATAAAGGCATTGGTCGTAATACAGTGCCTTATTAATTAATCAATTAAATTAAAATCGACTCTAGCATCAAACTTATAATTTAAAAAACTTCCAATGTATGATATATTTAAAAATGTTCTTGATAGAGGTAAATTATATTTAATGAATGCAAATATAAATTTAATTTAATGAAAATGAACACTTCGGAACTTTTGTATCAATTTTAGGACTTTATTATTGTACGACAAACGGATAAAAACTTTTTGTGACATAATAGAGCTTATGTTTAGATTACATTCTGTAAATATTCATGTAGAATCATTTTAGGAAGTTGACGTCAAAATTATCGATTAATAATGAAAAAATTTTAAGATATGAAATTACGTTACATAAAATATGGCATTATTCAAAATAAATTCTTATCAATCTAAATAAAGATGAGAAAGCAATATATAATTATGAATCATGAAATATGTATGTCAAATTCTAAAATGTTTTAATATTTTTGAATACAAAAAAGATTGACATAAAAACACATTAGTGACCTTCGACCTTTTTCAAATACAACAATTATGTAGCCTTTTGTGGTGGGCTCGTATTTATTATTGACGCAAAAAGGAAGCTTTCATGTTAGACAAAGAGCTAGAGAAAAAATTTCACCAAGCGTTAGTAATTTTGTATAGGTCTTTCTATATTCTTATTATTATGCTTTTATCATATTGAGTGTCTCCAAACAAATAAAACATATCGAACATAAAAACAAATAAGTTTTTGTAGTTTAAAAATATAATTTTATAACTTTACTGCGATTTTCAAAGATTAACCTAATATTATTCTTTAATAAATTGTCTTTATAATAATAAAATTATAAATCTTATACTAAAATATATTATAGTTAATAATTAAGGCTAAAATAAATAACGTACATATGTCGAATCACTTTCAATCTTAACATTTTGTTAATCTGGTCACATTTCTTATAAAAAAAACTCGTCCCATTTTCTTCAGTTGTTCTTTGCATGAACAAGTTGTTTTTTAATATATGTTATCAATAATTCAGCATCTCTTGGTACACTTTGTGATCCCACTAGAGCTGTCTTAACAGTATATTCACCTAAATTGTCAGTCCGCTGTTTCGTTTTAAATGTCAGATTGGGATATACATGAATGTATTATGAGAGCACACAAAATGTGTTTGACTTGCTGCTTTTCATTGGCATCAATATGCAAATTCACCAATGTGGATTCAATGGGTGAAATTAGATTACGTTTATTTAAAAAATGGTTTATTTTAAATTGCTTAATCTCCTAACAGACCAACATTTGCTTAGCGGATGTGACATGTATTTTCAATTTTCGATAGATTTGAAAATGCCGTATTTATGTATTTTTTAGTTGTTAATTTAATAACTAAAATATATTTCGATGGCAAGTATCACAAAAATAGATTTATTTACATTTTACTTCGATTCAAAGTCTATCCTTGTTCTTAAATGTACACAAGAACATAAATTGGTCAAAGTTCTTCACTAATAACTACAGTGAAGGGATCAATATGTTATTATACTTATATAGCAACTTAAACAGAATGAATGCCAGTTTTAAATTTTTTTATTTCAATGTATTCAATCAATTTGAACTAATCGATACGTAACTAAATATTTTTAAACGACTTCAAAAAGGAGGAGGACGTCTTGTTCAACTCTCAGGTTGTGGCTTCACGGTCGGCTCAGCTCGCACGGAACGCCTGAAGTCGCGGGTTCGAGTCCCGCATCGTTCATAAATTTTGTTTTAAAAATATAATTTGTGTTTCTTAAATAGTTATAGCCGAAGAAGCAAAGGGTTTTCTAATATTAGATTTTATTAGTAGTTACAAACGGGTCGTTCTAATGGTTGGGATATATATTGTCACTGTCCAAATTAAACCCACTTCAATTATGAATCCCCAAATAGAACAATTTGGCAACCCTTACTCCAAACCTTTATACATTATTGATGTAAACGCTCAGTGGGACCGAGCCCTAATGAAGCTTTTAAGACATACGCCACCTGAACTGTCATTCAATAATTTTAAGAGATAAATTTTAGAAACTAGATCGATTACATTAATAACTAACTCTATTTTCCTTAAGAAAATCTTTTGTCAAACATAGCATTTTCTTTGATTAACGCGAATGTTACACATTTAAATTAAAACACTTCTTAGGGCTACAGCAGTGTCGAGGGAAGGAAAAACAATGAAAAAATTGTGATTGTAGACCGCATCAAAAATTTTTTTAATGAAAATAAGGGACGAGACGAACCCGACGCTCAGCTGATGGTAATCGACACGCCCTGCCCATTAAAATGCAGCAATTCTTGAAAAACCCAAAAATTCTGAGCGGCACTACAATTGCGCTCGTCACCTTGAGACAGGATATTAAGTCTCGTTTTCCCAGTAATTTCACTAACAATGGTGGCCTTCAGACCGAAACACAATAATGTTTACATATTACGGCTTCACGGCAGAAATAGGCGCCGTTGTGGTCCCCATAATCTAGCCGGCATCCTGTGCAAAGGAGCCTCCCACTGAAAACGTTAGTTAATAGATTGTGTGTGTGTGTTGAAACTTTTAATATATGTTGAGACTTGGAGCAATCGAATAATTAATATAAAACATCTTATATTAAGCAATATGAAATTATTCATTTATTTTCAATAAATTTTCATTTGAGTGTTGTTGATGTCCTCGTAATATAATATTATTATCAATGAAACGAAAGATACTAACTAAGACGTGATAACGTGAGATATTCTTAGTTGATGAAATCAACTAAGAATATCTCACGTTTATCACGTTTTCACTACTATCTTGTAGGACATGAACATGAACTAATATTTAAAATGCAAGGAATAAAAGATATCTAACTTATTTAACAACAACTGGATTATATATAAATATTATTCAGTATTCTGTAAATAAATGTGTGTTCGTGTCGCGATGATAAAACACAAGGTGTAACACACTCGTATAAGAAAAGTTACTCTGTTAGTGTACGGGGATGAATACATAAACAATAACTCTGTTTGAAATGAGATGGTACGACTCTGTTGTAACTTGTTGTTTATCAAACTTGTAACATTATATAACTTATGTCTACATAACAACGGCAGGACATATTTTGAGTGATATCGTGAACGTGTCATGTGTCTTAAATGAGTTATCTATTCTTTGAATAGAATTTTGAAATTTGACACATAAAATAACATTTAGAACCTGTTATTTATTATTACCGTAGTGTCTGAAGACGAACGTTTTCAACCAGTTTGTGTTGCCAGCGATGACTTACGGTACTCAGACGTGATGGCTAACAATGTGCCTTATGAGGAAGCTCATTGTCGCTCAGAGGGCAATGGAGAGGGCTATGCTTGGAGTTTCCCTGCGAGATCAAATCAGAAATGAGGAGATCCGCAGGAGAACCAAAGTCACCGACATAGTCCAAATTATTGTGAAACTGAAGTGGCAGTGGGCAGGGCACATAGCTCGACGGACATATGGCCGGTGGCAGAAAAGTCCTCGAATGCCGACCACGTACTGGAAGACGCATTGTTGGTAGGCCCTCCACAAGATGGACCGAAGATCTAGTCAAAAGCGCCGGAATACGTTGGTAGTCACGGAGATCTTTGGTGAGGCCTTTAGTGCGCAGTGGACGTCTTCCGACTGTTGATGATGATGATTTATTAATACGGCTTTATTCACGATTTATCGGTGTGGGTATCGACAAGTTTCGTACCATTCGGAGGAGACGGGACGTTATCGCGAACCCACTACACTCACCCTGATGAAGGACCTCCGCGAGTAACGCCGTATTAATAAATAACTTAACAATTTCTCACGAAAGTTTTATTTATTTAATTGAGAACTTTGTTCACTAGTTTAAAAAGTTACAAGTGATTTAACAAGTTTATGTTAACCCGACTCATCTCCCCGTAAAAGATACAACATTATGTGAATATGACCACGATTTCGCCCCAATAAACACAAAACCAAAAATTCAAATCTAGTAGTATATTGGTAAATTTTATTATATATATATATATATATATAAATATGCATTAACAAAAATATACAAAATAGCATCTTGAACTTATTAGATCACAGCGATATAGTGCAATTTTTTGATAGAGCTAAATCTTTGATGATATGACGATTGCTCAACTCATTCTTCCATATAAACGTAGCATGCGATGTAGTCATCGATATATCAGGATAGTTCCTGATAGAAAATTTACGTTTCAAATGAAAAGTAATGTTTATTCGTCTCATTATTATCTTATGTGGAAACTATACAGTAAAAAAATATTGTGGAGAAAGTTATAGGCGTCGAAACTTCCATATTATTTCAACCGAAACTTAACGTATCTGTGGGCGTAAAGTTACCATACAGAGATAGATTTAAGTTAGGTTTCACCAAACACCATATTCTGTCTACAGCAAATACCACCTCCGAAGTAATAAATGGCTCTAACCTTTACTATGACAACTATTACAAACGACAGTCCCCCTGAAAACGAGATCTGGAAAGGTCTTGAAACTTCTTTACGGATTAACTAAAATAACCACGGAACAGAAAAAACTAGTGGAAGTGGCATATGGGCGTTACCCTGTCGCCACTATTGTGTACAAATGTACCTACTCGAGGCTCACGTGAGACTGTCATTTGATGTCAAGTTAAGCATAATTTTCTTTTAATAAAATACAAATATGCCTTATTGTGCCATTTTTGACTGTAGACATCATAGCCGCAATAAAAAGATGTCCAACGAAGGTAGTTCCTATCATCGGTAATCATAATTTTCCGATTTGAATATAATTAATACTTATAGTAGTTTTTACGAAATATCCATTTGTGTAAACAGTGTGTCAATATTATTATCCATACGCCCGTGTATAAAATTTTACGCTCTCGTTTTCATCATAAATCATTCATTCAGTCTGTGTGGCAGCCTAGTGAAACTCACTAAGAAAAAAAGCGATTCACTCGATTGTATGAAACGTGGACTCATTGATAGATTGACAGACGATGGTAATAATCTTTAAGTTTTAAGCAAATGTCCGCTTTCAAACTTAGCCGGATTATACTTCGTCGCCACTCGCCATACTGTAATTTCTACTATTTCTAACTTATGTTAAATCACTAACACACGTTTCATATTAAACTACATTTCAATTTCACTTAGGCTGTCCCGGCTCTCGTTGAGCTTGAGCGCACTAGCTTCTTACTGTGTGATAGCATGCATTTTAGTCGCGCCCATCGAGTTCTAGCCATCGGCTGATTTATTTAATTTTAAAGTTAGACAGTCGTATACATTAGTAAATAACATGTATAACATGACCTCGCGATATAAAAGAGGAGAATAACCAATTATAAATACAAAATACAAATGCGTTTATTTCTCCCAAAATGTTTAGTTAATGTATATGTATTATGTTAATGTTTAATGCTAGATAGAACCTGTGCTATGAGTCTCCTGGCCCCCCCACTCTTAAGTTTTTATATAATTGCATTTTATTATCCATATTATTGAGAGAAAATATTATATTTTTGTGTGTTTGTACGTCTGTGTATGATTATGAATGCTTTCAAAAGAGTTTCATTCTTTTCAGTTAGTGTGTGTGTTCAGTGTTAAGATGATAAATATTATATGAACCTAAATGTATTTATTTGTAATAAAGTAACATCGGTGCTAACAGATTTTCTCTTTCATCATAATAGCATTTAAGTAGCCATGTTATTAATTCTTTCTTAGTGTTGCGGCTTCAGAACAATCCCTAATACTTGTCCTGAAAACCGTTGTCTGGCGAACTGTCAAAATATAAAAAAACTCTTATAATGGCCGCGTGCATAACCGCATCGTCGCTAGTGAAAAATACAGAAAGACCTAAGATCGATCAATCGCCCGGAAAACTGTAAAAGTACAAGTTATAGTGCCGAGTCTACCATTAGCTATCTAGGTTTCCGAAAGAAACAACTCTGAATGTAACAAATGTTCGATATTAATTTTCTCAAACATGCATGGAAATATTGTCATTATTTTCGAAGAACGAACATGCGAAGTATCTTATTTTCGGACAAAGAAAATCAAATCCATTGCAGGAGCGATTTTTGAATTTGGAACATTACAACGCTCTTGCAACGTTGTATGAAACGGCGTGCTGGCGTTATTAAATACTCTTTGATCGGATCTCTTTTGTCATTCTTTGTATACCATAGTCTCTTTGCGTTTGCCTGTCGGCACAGATGATTAAAAAAAATTGGCGGCAAAGCTGAAAATTCATCTTGATTTGTTATTTACAATAATTAAAATAAGTTTCAACGGTTCAGAGAGTGAAATGGAGATTGATTGTACTCCACCACATTTAAGATCAGAAACCAAATTTGCAACCGAAAACCTGCTTCCAGCGAAGTCAAAAGAAAAATACATGAAAGCATAGAATAATAACGCTCAGAACGATAGTTTCCTACATACATAGTTCCTGTCAATTTAGAAGTAACATTAATGTGTGCGTGAGCGTCACGTACTTACATTCGCCAACACGCACACAGACAGCCAAATAATGTTACACGTGAATAGACATTTCTCTAAATCAGTAAATTCTAAGAAATCCTAGATTATATGTAATAAAGAAAGAAGAAATAAAATATAAATTAAGAATTTAATAAAAACATCACGTATTTAATTGTTGTTGCAACAATTTTTAAGTGTGAGTAAAGAAGTTCTTTAGAATCATTGTTATTTGAAACTAGAAGAAACGCAAAAACGAGACGATAGAGACGCTATTCAGCTATATCCGAGGTTTTCTAGTGTATAGAGAACGAATTTGGGATCATTTTTGAGATATCGTATCCGAGGTTCTCTAGGGTGCAGAGAACGAATTTGGGATCATTTTTGAAATCCAAAATTACATCCCAAATTCGTTCTCTGCACCCTAGAGAACCTCGGATTCGATATCAATTATCGGGGACCCAGAGCTCTGTGAACGGCTGGATCACTTGGCATTGCGTAGAGACGTCGCTTCATTGTGTGTCTTCTACCGCATTTATCACGGGAGTGTTCCGAAGAGTTGTTTAAACTGATTCCTGCCGCCGAATTCCACCTTCGCACGACACGCCACAAGTTAGGATATCATCCCCACCATCTGGGTGTGTGGGTGGTCCTTACTATTTACTTTGGAGGACCAAAGAGCGGTTTTCAAGGAGCTTTTTTCTTTGTACTAAGCTGTGGAATGAGCTTCCTTGTGCGGTGTTTCCGGGACGATACGACATGGGTACCTTCAAAACAAGCGCGTACACCTTCCTTAAAGGCCGGCAACGCTCTTGTGATTCCTCTGTTCTGTTGCATGACAATGTGGGCGGCGGTGATCACTTAACACCAGGTGACCCGTACGCTCGTTTGTCCTCCTATTCCATAAAAAAAACAATATTGTTTAAATCATAAATTTGCGCGGTGGCCACCTTGGATTTATAAAAAAGAAAATGTTGCGTAACCGAAAATCGTTTTATTTACTATAAAATTTCTCTCATAGGTCGATAAAGAATTTTCACTTCAAAAACATACCCACGTATTGAGAACCACCTCCTTTTTTGAAGTCGGTTAAAAGAGTGGCCGTTAATGTTCTCACGATCTCAACTTTTTCCAAACGTTAATAGTAAATTCAGTAATTTTAAAGAAATATTTATAGTGACTATTCAAAGAGCTTAGTTTAAGCGTAATTGAATTAAGATTATTTGAATTTGACTTTGAATACTTATCGTAGTAAAAGCGTCGTAAAAGGCATAAAAGGCATTTATTTTCTCAAAATTGATTCCTTTAGAATTCTTTTTGATGTCATTTCTTATACTACTATCTAGTAGTCATTTGTTTCCGAAGTGGTAGTAGTAGATACTAGATAGATAGATAGATACTACTACCACGTCGGAAACAAATGGCGCTCTGAGAGAGAAGAAGCGGCGCAAGAAACTCTCCCAGCATTCTTTTTTTTGCGCTCTTTTCAATAAAAATATACAATATTGTACAGTCATTTCTATCGCTATAAAATAATCACAATCTAGTCCCAGGCTGTCCGATCATTTAGATATTCAGCAGTGGAGTAATAGGATTTACGACAGAGCCATTTTTTATAAAACATTTAGATTTATTTATAGATAATGCCTGAACAGTGGCTGGGACTTTATTGTAGAAGTGTATACATTTACCCTTAAAGCTATTATGTATCTTATGAAGCCTACTAGAATTAGTTACAAGCAATCCCTTATTTCTAGTGTTATAATAATGAAAATCACTATTAAGAGCAAAAAGGTGACGATTTTTGTGAACATATATTAAATTTTCATAAATGTACTGACAATGAACAGTCATAATATTTATTTCTTTAAATTTTTCTTTGAGAGACTGTCTATAACCAAGCTGATATATAGCACGAACAGCTCTCTTTGCAGTGCAAACACTATATCAATGTCAGCAGCATGACCCCATAGTAATATACCGTACGTCATGATGCTGTGAAAATAACTAAAGTACACTAATCTAGCGGTCGCAACATTCGTGTACTCTCTAATTTTTCTAACTGCATATGCCGCAGAGCTGAGTCTATCTGCAAGATGGGTAATATGTGGACCCCACTGAAGCTTTTTATCAAACGTGATACCCAAGAAGACCGTAGTGTCCACAAGTTCCAATCTCTGGTCATTTATAAGTACGTTGGTTTGTACCTCCGCTGTGTTTGGTAAAAACAGGCAGCACTGAAATAGGTCTGAAATTAGCAGGGTCAAAAGAACTGCCCGATTTAAACAATGGTATAACTTTGCTGTATTTCATGAGGTCAGGGAACACACCCTCATTTATGCATTCATTAAATATTATTGCTAATTCAGGTGCTATAATGTCAAGTATGTATTTTACAATATTAGTCGAATGGCCCCATAGGTCTTTTGTATTTTTTAGGTTAATTAATTTGAAGATTTTTTACTATATCGCTACCTGTAACATACTTAAATTTCAAATCAGTGGAAGATACTGGTACGTGTAATTTAAGCATATCATATGCTGCTTTTGGCGAAGAGTTAAGGTCTTTGGTCTTGACAATCGGGATTTCGGAGAAGTATTTATCAAATTCATTTGCAATTTCTATTTCCGAATTTATAACGTGATTATTAATATTTAAACAGATATAGGTATTACGGCAATTCGATCTACCAGTTTCATTGTTAATTACACTCCAAGTCGCTTTTACTTTAATATTACTGTTTTTAATTTTATCTGCAATGAAACGTGTTTTCGCTTCATGACAAACTACTTTAAAGAACTTGGAGTATTTTTTTACATATATTTTAAATTCTTCACTATTATTGTAATGTTTCTCATAATAAAGGTCATATAAGCGTTTACGACTTTTGTGGATACCCATTGTTGCCCAATCATTAAAACTATGTTTGTTGTTTACTGTCACCGCTACTGGAGTAAAATCCTGTCAAATTCCTCACAGAAGGAATTCAAGACTAAGTTACAGTGAAAATTAGCAGTTTCAAAACAGTGTAAAAATGTTATCGTATTTACCAAATTATTTCTAAACCTCTCAAGACGGCTACCCGTAACTGGTATAATCGTCACCTTTTTAGGTCTGACATTGTCCAATCTTGTATTTACTTTTATAAGTTGCCCACTATGGTCGGACTGAAGATTATTAATTATGAGTTTACTAGTAATAGTAACATCTGTAAAAATATTATCTAAACAGGTTGCTGTTGTAGAAGTGATTCTAGTAGGTTCCCAAAATACATTGAACAAATTAAAACTTTGAAATAAATTTTTAAGGCTTTATTAAAATCTCCACACACTATAATTGACTTGCTAGTTTTGCTAAATTTTGATAGTACCTCCTTCATTCTATGTTGGAATTGTTCATATGATTCAGTGGGGGGGGGGGCGGTATACACTTACAATAATAAATTGATCTAGTTCTATACAAGCTATCTCAATTAGTTGTTCTATAGAGAGATTAACAATATCTCTTCTATTTTTACATTTTAATCTATTATTAATAATAATTAGGGAACCTCCATGTATTGCCCTACTTCTACAAAACGAACTGACTACTTTATGTTCTCTAAAACTAAAATAAAGTAAATTATAGTAAAAGTAAATTATATATATAAATATATATCTTAAAGTAAATTATAGCCTCCTTTCAATATTTACCAAAAAAACACAAAAAACTATCCTAGCGGAGGAACTCGGGTTATATAATACTTTCATAGCGGGCAACATATTTTTTAATGGCGTCTGTTTTGTTTAAAAATTTTTTTGCTTTTTTGACGAATGAATTAGGTTAAATTAAAAGTTGTGAAATAGTATTTAGGTGTGAAATGTGATTTTCTTATCATAATTTTTATAATAAGACGCTATGTGACACCCTTTTACTGCACAGTTAGTTATTTTTCAATTAAATTTCGCGCACTGATAGTCCTGAAAGTTGACAGAATGACACTGACGCGGCGGGAAACTTATGTGGTCATAAACGACTACATTGAAACTGCTTCATTTCGCTTGGGATTAAACACGTTCTAAGCGTTAATATTCTAAGCATGAAAGTATATGAAAATTTAATGAGTTGGAAAAACGAGATAATAGTGAAAATTTTCCCCGAAACAGTATTTTTGGCGTATTTTAATGAGGTTGCTAAAATTAAAAAGCCATTAAAAAGGAAAAAACATTATGGGCAATTTATTTCATGCTAGAATGTACAGTTCATGTTAAAAACGACACACACTTGTTTAATTTCCCTGCATTATTTTGAGAAAAGCACTATATATGCTTCGGCGGGAAATGGTAATTGCCTGTATCGTATTTAGTGAAGTCCTCGCCTACGGGTCGGCCTTCAAACTCATACTCGACCTGCAATTGCCTACTTCCCAGCCTTTGCAATTATGTACTATTCTTGCATACAAATAATTATGTATTAATTGAAAAAAACTGTTAGAATTATAATTAGTTAAGTTATTTTCTTTTATGAAATAATTTTTGGTTAAGGCGATTACATAATATCACAATATAAATTTATCACTTTTGGACTGTTTCTTCATTCTTTGACATGCTATACTCACGAGGCCAGTTATACCAGTGGGAGGCTCCTTTGCACAGGATGCCGGCTAGTATGTGGGTACCACAATGGCGCCCATTTCTGCCGTGAAGTAGTAATGCGTAAGCATTATTGTGTTTCGCTCTAAAGGGCGCCGCAGCTACTGAAATTACTGGGCAAATGAGACTTAACATCTTATGTATCAAGGTGATGAGCTCAATTGTAGTGTCACTCAGAGTTTTTGGGATTTTTAGGAATCCTGAGTGGTACTGAATTGTAATGGGCGGGATGTGTGAATTACTATCAGCTGTCGTGCTCGTCTCGTCCGTAATGTCAGAAAAAAAGAAGCATCTTCACCAAACCATTAAGTATATCATACCTTTGAACGAAATTTCCTCTTCTTTTACTGAAAACAAGCAGATAATTAAGAATGTATCTTATAGAAAGGAACGGTTACTAATTAACATTTAAATCGTTTTGTCCTCCCATTTGCATTACAAAAGAGTGTGTCATTGACATAGGCTCAACAATAAATAAGGAGTTAGGGTCACCTTCTTTAAGCCCGTATCTCGAATTTACATTTATATAAGTTGTTGATTTGTTTGAGGTTAGTTTCTAATTAAAGTTGGGCGAAAATTGTGTTTACGTCAAAACGGAGACATTTAATTTGCATTATAACAGCTTATAAATAATGATATGATTGTTTATGTAGTTGTTTGTTAGTATTTATGGATTGTTAGATATTGTTATAACGGGTACTCACGATATATATATTATTGATTTGATGCCGATATTTCGATCCAATTGCATGAATTGTGAGTACCTGTTGTTATAATTACAATACCAAAGTTCAGTATAATTTTAAATCTGTTACGTGCAGTATCAGTTTTATTTTTTTATGAAGCTTATGGGTCTCCTGATGAGCTTATGGTTTTTTTATGATAATAAGGCACGAGACGATCAGGTCCTTCAGCTGATGGTAATTGATACGCCCTGCCCATTACATTACAGTGCCGCTCAGGATTCTTGAAAACCTCAAAAATTCTGAGTGGCATTACAATTACGCTCGTCACCTTGAGACATAAGATGTTAAGTCTCATTTGCCCAGTAATTTAGACCAAAACACAGTAATGCTTACACATAACTGCTTCTCGGCATAAATAGGCACCGTTGTGGTACTCATAATCTAGCCGGCTTCCTGTGCAAAGGAGAACGTGGAAGGAAGCTCCGTGAAAACCGCACTGTGGAGTAGCGGCACACATTCAGATGTTGGGGATGATATCCTAATTTGTGGTGTGTCGTGCAAAGGTGGAATTCGATGAAAGGAATCAGGTGAAACAGCTCTTCGGAACACTCCCCGTGAATAAAGCAGTAGAAGGCACACAATGAAGCGACGTCTTTGCGAACGCCAAGTAATCCAGCCGTTCACAGAGATTATTGTCATAGTAATCAGCTGGTTTGATTTCGAAGTGGTGACGTTTATGGGATTAACAAGAACAATGGCGTTATTCTTTCCATGACTTCGTCTTTGACTTTACTTGGAGGAACCTTTCAGATTGGGGACACAGAGTTGTACTCTTGAAGGTGTTTTATATAAATAATATATCAAACATTTTAATCAATGTTTCTCAAGTTTTAATTCCTTCGTAATTATTTCCTTTTATGGCGCTATTTATTCATAGATGGGAGGAAGATGTTTTTTTTTAAATGATAATGAGGGGTAAGACGAGCAGGACGTTCAGCTGATGGTAATTAATACGTCCTGCCCATTACAATGCTGTGCCACTCAGGATTCTTGAAAACCCAAAAATTCTGAGCGGCACAACAAGTGCGCTCGTCATCTTGAGACATAAGATGTTAAGTCTCGTTTTCCCAGTAATTTCACTAGCTACGGCGCCCTTCAGACCGAACCACAGTAATGGTTAAGCTTCAAGGTAGAAATAGGCATCGTTGTGGTACCCATAATGTAGCCGGCATCCTGTGCAAAGGTGCCTCCAACTGGTAAATAATAAATAAAACACTCATACTAAATGTGTTAAATTTGGAAGAAGTTTGTTATTTGTTTAAATACTTCAGTAATGCAATGTGCATTTTGATCTGAGATCATTGTTTTAAAGATTACTAATGTAACTAAAAAACTAAATTTAAAATTCCAGAGGTTTGTTAAATTGCAGACACATCTAGTAATACATTATTAAAGAGCGACAAAAGTAAATGAATGCCGATAAGGTTAACAGCTCTGCACGCAAAGGGTTAACTTTTTTTGCTTAGCTTGGAATTAAATTACGCACGGCAAATAAATCTTCTCAAATTAAAAGTGATATGATAAATAGGATAATATTTAGTGAAACACCACACAATAAGTAAACTTTTTTATTGTTATTATTTACAAGTTCGTCATCCATTCAATGTTATTTACGTTAAACTTACAAATAATATTGTAATTAATTTCTGCCAAAGTAATTATAATTAGCTATTATTTACAAAACATTCTCTAAAACTAAATAACGCTTATATTAAATTAACTAGGCAAATTCTTTAACGACTGTATTTTTACTTGATCTGTAGCATTTATTCATTATTCAATGCTTCATTATTGTTATTTTATATATTTCTGTGTCAGAATACAGAAAAAAAATGTGTGCATACAAATTTATATCTTGCGAATAGTTACAATATAATTTCATACACTATCATTCGTTTCATACAGTATTGAACTTATGCAATAGTATATAGAAACAACTAGCTGAAAAAGAAAATAATATGTTACGAGTCAAGTGAAGTGAGCGGCGGGTGTCTGAGAGGTGGCGCTTGTGTAGCGATGTGAAGTATGATGTGAGTCGTGGATGGGTGAGGAGAGGAGAGGAGATGGATATAGAGGTATAATGACTTGCTTTTGTGTTGGAATTCTGTTTTTATTTTCCCTGACTGAGAAGACAAGAAGTTTCTGGTTGTACAGACTGTAATTACATATTATATTTACATTAATAATGTATTCCAGCTAAAAATATGTTTGTTTATTTTGAACTTTGTTTATAGAAACATACTATTTAAAGAAAGAGAATGATATATCAACAATATTTTTATATACATGACTCAAAATGGCAAATTATAATAATTAATCCATAAATTATGATGCGTATTGTGGAGCAGCTCGATTTCTCTTAGACGACACTCATTTTATGAATTCTGTAATGTAAGTTGCATTACCTTATAAAATCCTACAACACAGCGCATTACACAGACTTAGCAAACAAGTCGCATTTAATGCTTTCCTAACTTAGTATCCTATAAATCACTTACTAAGTTAAATACAACTTCGGTTTAATTACATTATTAATAAATATAAGTTATAAAGATTATTGATATGCTTTCTTAAGATCTGTTTTGTTATCATGTTAATTAGTTGCCAACGGTTTACCAATGCTATTATTTTTCATAATTTCTTATATCTAAATGTTTGTACATATCTATATGTTATCTTTACAATAGTTAGCAATATTTATATTTAATGAAAACTAAAATACTATGAATCGTTTGTTTATTTAACGAATAAAAACATTGTGTGAAAATTTATCCCAGCATAATGGTTGATAAAGTCGCTTTTAAAACAAAATGGATTCTCCGATTTTTCGTACAGTAATTATTGTTGATGGTACACCCTTAGATAATTTATGCGCCTAGATACAGCCTCTTGCTGTGATGATGTTGTGAAAACAGGTAAGGTTTATGACTGTAGTGTACGAAATAAGCTACGTGTTACACTCGTGATAAGTATGTTACTTTTTTTAGCGTGAGTGGCTGAAAAAAAAAATAGAGGTTAACAGTTCGCCGCTATTTTTTCAAAGTGTATAAATTATCTAGGGTTACAGCAATACTGATATAATTAACATTAATATGTATGTATTTTAAAAACACTTATGTAATCAAAAACTTTTACTTAAATAACAGTTTAATATGTTAAACGAAAACACAGAATCCAATTGATAATGGAAGTAGTTATAAGTTATTGTCTTAGATACTGAGAGTTTTTAAACCAGGTTCTTAGAACATGTTTTATGATACAAATATCTACCTATATTCAAATTTACCATACTTTTACAAATCGGAAACAAAAAATAATTCTATACAAAAGTAATACTTCAGTTGATCGTTAAAACTAATCCACGAAACTTATCATCTTAAGCCGTTGATTGAATTTTTATAATTAACTATCATTAAACTATCATACAGATGAATTAAAATATTGAAAAATGTGGGTAGAAATAATAAGAGAGACGAATGCACGGCACAGGTTCCGCGTGACTCCACAGTTGGAAGCCAGTGGTTGTCGAGGACGGACTGTTCTATGACGTTCTGCATTGTATCTAAAAAATAAAATATAGATATACTGTTAACTCTTGAGTTACAAATTCTGAGAAGCATATATTAGAAGAAGATTTTTTATATTAGAGGGGTAAAAACGGGCTCACGCCTTGGGAATTTGCGCACAAAACCCGTTGTAGAGATGCGTTGACGGCCTTTAAGTATGCTTTTAGCTCGAAAGTCAATAACAGCCGTTCCCTATATTCAGTCTATCTCTTACTTGAGATAAAAATCGTAACTATCGTTGGCTTTTCTGTCCCAATAAACTTATCGACGGTAACCCACCTTATCCGTACACTCTGTCTGTCAATGGGACGACGTATAGCTTACCAGCGATAGAAGTTTGTATAGAAATTGCAATTCACGCGTCCCAATATAAGGCGATAAGAATGACTAATCGGGTATATTGGGACAGCTTCAGATTATTGACAGCTAATTACTGACAGTAGAAGGTAGTAATATATCTCTATCTGTAGACAGTATATTGGGAACGGCTGGAGGTCGTATCTGTTTGGGAAAACTGCAGCCGCTAATTGATACCACAAAGTGGCTGTCTGGGCCAAGAAGTTCTTCGCAAATTCAACATAATTCTGTAGACATTTCTCATTTTGATCATATCCAGTGATGGAATTTGACAGCTAGTATCAATCCGAACAACTCTAAGCGGTTCGCTATTCGGTGCTATATGCTGATAATCAAGCCAATCAGAGACTACTTGATCACCAATGATTTGTGCTATTCTTCGTTGTATGCTGTCAGATGGAACTGGTACTAGAGAGCACCCGCAAAGAGTTGAGAACACTGAACAGTACTCCATGTGAGGATTCAAACTTGACACCAATTATTCTTACTGGTAAATATTGAATAAACCGCTTCTCTATTACTAAGGTAAGATATTCTTCATTCAATAATATTTTTTTAATATAATATATTCATACATACCATAAGTAGTGACATCGGATGTATAAAACTTCTGTTCGGCAGGTTGCAACGCCACGATGTATTCTAAAATTTAGAAGAATTCATTTAGCTAATTTAATTCACGAGAAACATTACAATAACATTACGTGAACAAAACAAAACTATATCTAAAGGCATCTAACATCCGTTCCTAATATTCAGTCTATCACCGGTTGTGGCCTACTTGAGATAAAAATCGTAACTATCGTTGACTTTTCTGTCCCAATAAACTTATGTAACTCACGTATAGCTTACCAGCGATAGAAATTTGTATGTAAATAGCAATTCACCCGTCCCAATATAAGGCGATAAGAATGACTTATCTGGTATATTGGGACGGCTTCAGATTATTGGTATCTAATTACTGACAGTAGAAGGTGGTAATTTATCTCTATCTGTAGATAGTATATTGGGAACGGCCGTGAGTCAATACATTTAGATCAGGCTGAAGAAAGACAGACGCCGTAAGGGACTTAGTACATCTTAGTTCGCTAGAAACAAGGCAAAACGAAACGTCGACAGAAGTCAATAAAAAAGTTATGGCGGCCAAAAAAACATATTTCAACATATTGAGATACTTTCAATCTTTAAATATAGCTTCATATATATACCACTGTTTTACAAGAATCTGCTCGGAGCCAATCTAGGCCTACGGATCAAAAAAGATAATCTCTCGCCGATAATTCCTTCCAAAAGAAAAATTCTCTGAATAGATAGTACAAAAACACATTACTGTAGAAAAAGCCGCCCATTGGTATTATACCTTCTAGTTTCTAAAATTAAGATTTATTACAAAGTTACTTAATGTTTTCATAGTTAAAATGTTGAATGTACCTAATTAGAATAACCAACATAGAATTAGTATGTAATTGCAAATCAATTTTTAATGTTAAGTTGAGTTATTGTTGGTAAATCTTGAATAAATAAATACATATATAAATATCAAGATCAATTGGAGGTCCTTCCTTATATGAACCAAGGCCGTATGCGCTATCGCATAGTGTCTAAAGCGGCATTAATACTCAATTATATAAAGACTCTTTAAAATATTTTAACAAATGTAAATAACGATTCCTTCAGAAATAAATATAAGGGGTCAAAGAAAGAAATTTCTGATTTATACTGAAATATTGAAAACCTTTTTTTTTATTTAGCATATTTTTTTAATCAAAATAATAATGTTGTTGAATGTTGCACATATTTAAAAAGAAGAACTACATAGGTACCACGTGAAAACAGTTTCGCTGTCAATTCGATGTACCTATTACAATTAAACGGCAATTTTATACTATTACCTATTAAATTGAAAGCAATCATCATGAAAAAATGAATAACGAATATTTTAGGACCTTCTCAGTTGTTTAATCAAACTTATTATACGTATTAGTGATTCTTAAATTTGAAATGAATAAACAAAGTAAGCATGTAATGCTGTTTTGAATTTTTGTATGTAATTATTTATTTTAATATGATTACGTAAAGAAACTGAATTGACTGTGAATTGAAAATATACGCCTGACTACCGTAAACGTAATAAGTTACGTAATATACTGAAGCAGTATCGTAAACGTAACTTATTACGTTTACGGTACTGCTTCAGTATATTATTGTTTTTTTTTATGGAATAGGACAAACGAGCGTACGGGTCTCCTGATGTTAAGTGATCACCGCCGCCCACATTATCTTGCAACACCAGAGCAATCACAAGAGCGTTGCCGGCCTTTAAGGAAGGTACCCATGTCGTATCGTCCCGGAAATACCGCACAAGGAAGCTCATTCCACAGCTTCGTAGTACGAGGAAGAAAGCTCCTTGAAAACCGCACTATGGATGACCGCCACACATACTGATGGTGGGGATGATAACCTAACTTGTGGCGTGTCGTGGCAAGGTGGAATTTTGAAACTCAGATCCAATTATCCTTTTCTTATTCATGATTACGATAAATTAACAAATTGGCAATTTTTTACTATCATTATGTAGAAAATATTAATAATTAATCTATATATAAAATATTAATCTTAATATTGTATGAAACACAAAGCTTTTGATTATTTTGATTATTATTCTTAATATTGTATGAAACACAACGCTTTTGATTCCAAATAATATTTTTTCTCATAATTTATTAATTATTTCAATATTTGTACAAAACATTAATTTTTTTATGAGAAAAAGTGAGCAACTAGAAATCTACCACTGGGAGGCTCCTTTGCACAGGATGCCGGCTAGGTTATGGGTACAACAACGGTGCCTTTTTTGCCGTGAAGCAGTAACGTGTAAGCATTATTGTGTTTCGGTCTGAAGGGTGCCGTAGCTAGTGAAATTACCGGGCAAATTAGACTTAACATCTCATGTCTCAATGCGACGAGCCCAATTGTAGTGCCGCTCAGAATTGTTGGTTTATCAAGAATCCTGAGCGCCAATAAATTACCATCAGCTGTATGTGCTGGTCGTCTTGTCTCTTATTGTCATAAAAATAGATGATTCTAAGGTACTTTGGCGATAGCGCTCGTCCCTTGGATAAATGAGATGTAAAGTTCACACTGAATTACAAATGTAAAATTTAAAATTTTAATCTTTATGAAAACGTTTATTTTTTGGTATGTTAATAATTTTTGTTTCTATTGTTATTGCGTAATTTTGTATTTTTACACCCTTTACATTAGTTTCACTTGTATGTTTGTAACTTTACACGCGATTTTGACCCACTTTAAACTAATTTGCTTTTGATAAGGCAGGAATTGATGTTAAAGTACTCAATAGTTTTAAAATAAGCTTTTATAGAAAATTTAACTAAAAATGTAAAAATAAATAATAATATATAAAAAAAGCGTGGGGTGTAGAAGAATTATTATTATAATAATATCTTAAAAAGCACCCCACGCTTTTTTCACAATAAAATATATTTTTTTTACATTTTTATTAATAATAATTACTTAATAAAATTTATATTTATTAAAATCTATTTTTAATTTTTTTGTTGAATTTCATATAAAGTGTATTTCTTAATTTGTTGTTCAATAACCCATTTGTCAACTTTAATATATTTTAGCGTATAAGAATGTAACAACAACAGTTTTTCCAATAAAATAAATAAAAAAAATAGTGTTTACACATTACTCATGCCTTAAATCATTTATACGTCTAGATAGACTATGAAAGCTGTGAAAACATTAAAAAAATTGAGTTTAATGTTAACCTCTATTATCTATTTACCTCTATTTTGAGCACGCACAAACTGAGATACAGACCGCGATTGTAAAACGTAGCTTGTCACGCACACTATAGTACATATAAAACCTGGCCTAATTAAATCAGTTGTGTTACAGTAAGAGACTCTATCTGGACGTATAAATTATCTAATATTACTACTTTACGGTTGGAATAGGCATCCAGCCGGTTGTGTTACAGTAAGAGACTCTATCTGGACGTATAAATTATCTAATATTACTACTTTACGGTTGGAATAGGCATCCAGCCGGTTGTGTTACAGTAAGAGACTCTATCTAGACGTATAAATTATCTAATATTACTACTTTACGGTTGGAATAGGCATCCAGCCGGTTGTGTTACAGTAAGAGACTCTATCTAGACGTATAAATTATCTAATATTACTACTTTACGGTTGGAATAGGCATCCAGCCGGTTGTGTTACAGTAAGAGACTCTATCTAGACGTATAAATTATCTAATATTACTACTTTACGGTTGGAATAGGCATCCAGCCGGTTGTGTTACAGTAAGAGACTCTATCTGGACGTATAAATTATCTAATATTACTACTTTACGGTTGGAATAGGCATCCAGCCGGTTGTGTTACAGTAAGAGACTCTATCTAGACGTATAAATTATCTAATATTACTACTTTACGGTTGGAATAGGCATCCAGCCGGTTGTGTTACAGTAAGAGACTCTATCTAGACGTATAAATTATCTAATATTACTACTTTACGGTTGGAATAGGCATCCAGCCGGTTGTGTTACAGTAAGAGACTCTATCTAGACGTATAAATTATCTAATATTACTACTTTACGGTTGGAATAGGCATCCAGCCGGTTGTGTTACAGTAAGAGACTCTATCTAGACGTATAAATTATCTAATATTACTACTTTACGGTTGGAATAGGCATCCAGCCGGTTGTGTTACAGTAAGAGACTCTATCTAGACGTATAAATTATCTAATATTACTGCTTTACGGTAGGAATAGGCATCCAGCCGGTTTCATATACACAGAAACCACCCACTGGTAAAGGCCTCTTGTAATTTATATTATTAATTTAACTTACGAGGTGATGTTGTCATCTCAGTGGTAGTGGGCGGTGGAGTTGTTGTTGTTGAAGTTGTCGTAGTCGTGGTCGTTGTTGTCGTGGATGTTGTCGTTATTTTTATTTCTACAAAAAAAAAATCTTATAATTGAAGTACAATTAAAAAAAACGCATTAGTTCGTGGCGGGTGGCGTTCATACACCGTAATTGGAGCCAATCTAATTCCTGGCCAACAGATATGTTTGAAGTGTTTACGCAAAATCAATCATATGATATATCGTGAACTTATAATGTCAAATTGTGAGAGTCAACGGTTCTCTATTTGTTGCGCCAATACAATGTTATGAGGTTTTTTTTTTGTTTTATGGAATAGGAGGACAAACGAGCGTACGGGTTACCTGGTGTTAAGTGATCACCGCCGTCCACATACTCTTGCAATACCAGAGGAATCACAAGAGCGTTGCCGGCCTTTAAGAAAGGTGTATGCGCTTTTTTTGAAGGTACCCATGTCGTATATAAACGAGTATAAAAACAAATGTATTATACACGCTTGGCTAGTTACAGCAGCAATCAATACGTATTTTGTACTCTGTGGAATGTATTCAGAGTAAGTTTATTGTGTCATGATAGGTAAACTGTCGTGGGTAAGGTAGGTAGGAAGGTGGATAAGTTTATTATTATAATTTTTTATGTTTACTGTTACGATTTCATTTAACCGATATTCAATTCGGTCACGTTAAGTAATCTATGACAGTTTTTCGAATAACCATTTTTTACTCTTTGTGCGAGTGACGCGGTTTTGGTCGCGTCTCCCGCCTTACCTCCCTCTGCGGGTAATGTCATCTTGTAGACCTTACAAGATGCCAAAAGTCCTTTTGTTAATATAAGATCCTTCATCTGACGCACGCTATGCATCGACCAATGAAGAGACAGGTAAGATGACCGACCTCGAGGAAGTATAGTGAAGTGTTTTTTTCTATTGTTAATTAGAACACTCTTCAGAAGCCACGCAGAAGATTAAACAACCATCCATTCTTTCTTCCATTCCTTTTTTTAAGGGGTAACTAAATTATGTAATAATTTAAATAATGTGCACAGATTGTCTTATTATATATCTTTGATCTTTATAGGCACTAGAATAATTCAGCAAATTATATATATAATTTCCATTGGTAAAAAAAAACTATTGGGATGCATAAAATAAATTTAGAAATAATAAGTTAAGTGAACCCTTAATGAACTCCATACTCTACATCCTTTCTACTTACCATATAATCGTATGATTCCCTCAGATTTTCCGATGATGTTTGTGCAAACACAAGTGTAAGTTCCAGTATCTTCTATTTTATAATCAGATATCAATAGTGTAGAACTCGTTTGATATGAAGATATTCGGATCTCGTTAATTTCATATCTACCTCTGAAATCAAATTCTTTATAAATTTCATCAGAATCTTCTAAATGGGAAATTGTTTACACAAACGTATTTTACTTGCAACTCATTAATGGACGACAATCGATAAATTTTCATATATCTAAGTTTTGACAGTGTAAATATATTTTTTTGTAAATATGTTTCTGTAAGACAAAAAGGGATGAGACGAGCAGGACGTTCAGCTGATGGCTATTGATACTCAGGATTCTTGAAAAACCCAAAAATTCTGAGTGGCACTACAACTGCGCGCGTCACCTTGAGACATAAGATGTTAAGTCTCATTTGCCCACTAATTTCACTAGCTACGGCGCCCTTCAGACCGAAACAGAGTAATGCTTGCACATTACTGCTTCACGGCAGAAATAGGCGCCATTGTGGTACCCATAATCTAGCCGGCATATTGTGCAAAGGACACTCCCACCCTCCACTGCAGTATGTTTATTCTAAACGTTTTATCTTTACCCAACAATGTTCAAAATTGAAAAAAAATATAGGTGTTATCATTTCGTTCATACAAACGTTGCAACTAATCAGTTGTAAATAGTAACTTATTTTTTTTAGTGATTACTCTTACTTGCAAGATTTTGGGGTTGAAATCCCGCAAAGTCCATAAGTTTTGGTAATTATACTAAATTAAATTTGTATTTAGCATTAGATTTATATTATAGTTGTAACACAAGTTCAACAATTTCGTGTTTCATTTCATTTCTATAATCTTCTTAATAAATATTATAAATTTTTAAGCATTTTAAAACAAAAAATGTAGTCTGAAATTAAACAAACCAATTTGCCCTATTTTTAACACTTAGAAAGGAATAAAGTTTAAATTGCTCTTTCGCAGGACTAGCGCATTCGATAGCGCGGAGCTCGAGTGACTTATCGTTAGTTGTGATTGTAGATTTGTTGGAGAGCGTTCAGCAAATAGCTTTGGGAGCGGCTGTCAATCTCTACTAGCATTTTGCAGCGAAACTCCGGAAAATTCCACTCGTTGAATAGTTCGGAAAGTCGTATAAAGCGTTTGTTGATGTATCCATCCCACTTAACTGAGTGCGATCAGGCATTTTATCCTTTGTCAATGTTTTGTAAAAGAGCTTGTTTTGTTTTAAGCTAAATCAAACTTAATAACAAATCACTCCAAAAGAATAAAGACTTTAACTTATATAAAATACTATAGCATTCATAGAGAATGCTTTTATCTAAGACTAAGGATCGGTCTCCGCTACGCTTCAACTAGACATCACACTACCGAAGAACAATAGCTTCTTTATTACGGCAACTATTAGATGCTTGTGTGCGTGGCATCCTGACACTAAATGGCATCTTTCAAATTTTGCAACATACGCTTCGTGTCCTTACATTGAAATCAATAAAAAACAAAATACATACTGATGATATGTGAACCCAGTGTCTTTCTTATATCTTGTAGTATTATATTTACAAAGTTTAACGCAACCCAATATTTTAGTTTCAATTATTAGCAAAGATTAACAGACCACGTGGCACGTCAACGTCACATATTGTTCGAAACTGGCTCGCATATGCCCACTTGGGCGTAGTATTAGTGGCCGCACTTTGCGATTACGCCTGTGGTATCTAGTCTGGAGCGCAACGGAGACCGATCCTTGATCTATAGCCTTTATTTTGAAAATAGTGACATTAATGAAATCAAATCTCAAACAAAGTTAAAAGGTGTAATTACATGCATATAATGAGATAAACCATCTGTATTGTCTTGGCTCGGCCTTAATTTAATAAGGGACGTGTTGGTTTACTCTAAAACTTTAATGGTTTTGTTATGCTATACAACTGATCATATTATCACTATTACAGGCCAATAATTACCCATTAATTCTGTATTCTTGTGTTTAAGTTTAAAAAATACCTCTCTTATAGAAAGTATAAATTTACTAAGTAAATATTAGATTAGAGGAGGTTTTGCTAATCTACTTACCCAGATAAAATCATTTCTTCACCACTTTTTAGCCAGTAGCTAATTGCTCGTGGATATGACTCAACCAGGCATTCCAGTTTTGCTTGAGAGCCGGTTGGAACACCAATAACTTTTGATGGTATTGAAATCGATGGAGCAACTAAAATGGCATCAAAAACTCGTTTACTATTTCACATACATAGAGAATCAAACGTAGGGACTATATGTATTCCTTGACTATTTTTTTTATAAAAATAAGGGTCGAGACAAGCAGGACTTTCAGCTGATAGTATTTGCCCTGCCCATTACACTGCAGCGACGCTCAGGTTTCTTGAATATAAGATTAATTATCAGATTCGCAAATATTCTGACTGGCACTACAATTCGTAGTACAGGAGCAAAAGAAGTACAGCACAGTAATAAAGGAGCCTCCCACTGACTAATAACTGACTAACTTATAATGGTCAAATCTATAATGTAGCGAAAGTTATACCTATAGTGTAAATTATTAATTGACAATTTATCATTCATATATCGAAATAAAGGATGGAAAAATAATACTTACAATTAACACTGAGCATAATTCGCTTACTGACAGAGGGTGGTACATCATTTGATGCAATGCATAGATAAGCGCCCATTTGTGTTCTCTCCACTTTTGTTAAATTGAGATGTGAACCCGTGAACATGTCAGCTAAAATAAAACACACATATTAACAATAATTATAGATAAAAGTAAATTATGTTTGTTGGATGAAATTACTACTTGTGATAGTAATCACGACCATCATGTTCACGAAGCATTCTTACACAAACAATGAATTCAAGCTCAAAAATTTGATGCATCCAATATACGATTATTTATATTAATAGATTTTTATGAAATAGTTTATATCATTTAAAAAGGACCCGTATATTGGATGCAGCACCTTAAAAACTTATTTGTTATGTATATTACTGCCATTGTAAATTACTCTATTTGATTCAAAAGAGTGGTCGTTGAGTTTCTTACATGTTCTTCTAACTCAACTTTTTACGAACATTTGGTAATTTAAAAGAACTATTTGTAGTCACGATTCAAAAGAATAAAGTTTATTTAACTTTCACTGTGACCTTATACAATTACAATTATACTCATTAAGTGTGACCAGGCGATTATTCCGATATTAAAATCCTTAAACTGATATCGAAAGAACGTTACCTAATTAGTAAAATGACATCAATAACTTTTTGAAAATCAAACGAGGAATATTCAAATTTTAAATTAAAAACACCCATACATCGTATAAGATTAGTGGAAAGGTTTCGGTTTCCTTATTTTAAAAGGTTATTTTAGCTTGGTAGTGATATTAAAGGAAACTGCTTACTAACCTAACTATTTAGTAAAATTGTTTTTAATAGAATAATATTTATTTTTAGTAAGTACAAAATTAAGTATTTGAAGTGACGTCATTGTTGTATAATACAATGGCCATCCTACTAATCTATACATATAAAAAATTGGAGTGTCTGTTTGTAATATTGAAATAAGCGTTTTTTACTACATGTATATGAATATATATACGGTAAATATATTTTGTCTGTCTGTCTGTCTGTTTGTTGGGGCTAATCTCTGAAATGGCTGGACCGATTTTGAAGGGGACTTTTATTGGCAAGTAGCTTATGTAATAAGGAATACCTTATACCAAAATTCTTATATTTTAGAAAAATAAAGTGATTTTGCAATGTCCAAGAAACGGTTTAACTCTATATCTTATATGGCAAAACAACGTTTACCGGGTCAGCTAGTCTGATGTATCATCTGCTATTTTACGAGCGTAAGAACCAATTTTATTATTTCTTTTCAGGATTATAGATCTATACATTTTTTTTATGGAATAGGAGGACAAACGAGCGTTTGTAACCGCCGGCCGCCCACATACTCTTGCAACACCAGATTGATAATATTCATATCTATTGATAATATTCAGGTCAATACATAAAATAAAATTGACGTCATTTGGTAATTCATAAGTCATGTAAATGAACATGAATGTAAATTTATTCTAAAAATTATTACAAAAAAGCCCGAAATGAAAAGACATTTTATAAAATGTAATAAATCTCACTAAATAAACTTTTAAAATGCTTAAACTTTTAACTATTAATAGCGTTATCTCGACATAGAGGATGCTTAGTCCTTTTTGAAACAGCAAACATTTTAGCTCTGGCAATAATACTTGTATCTAAATTGAGACTCGGCGTTCTATTCGCTATTTGGAAACTGATTCACTGGAATTCTGTTTGCATTTCGCACACACTTCAATTGCACGGCTTAGTAACTTACACTGGGCTGCAAAATGTTGTGAATAGAACACTACGAAGCATTTCTGCAGTGAAAAAAGACTAGTTGAATATTGTTTCTGCGTTTTTAATGGGAACGTATAAAAAATATAACGTATTGCCCATTGGCTAGCATCTAGCGAGATATATAAGTGTCAAACAAAAAAAGTGTAGGGTTCAATCTTCGTGTGCAAATGCATGTATGTGTTGCTATTCAGTATTTATAATTTAACAGACTGTAACAGATTTTTTTTTTAGTTTTAAATCTTTGTCGATTTAAAAATTCTTTTTTGTATTATCTATGATGTTTTAGTGACCATTCTATTACTAATTAGTAATTTTGAAGTATGTTTTAGTTATAAAAACTTACTACATTCATGAGAAATAATCGAAATGTAATAAATTAAATTAAATTTGTTCAAATTGTGCAGTATCTATTGTTTATGTTATCTAACAAAGCGCTAGCTTGCTTAAAAACAAAAGCGTCGACCTTCATTTTTATAAACAAGCCCAAACACTTCAAAAGCAATAAATTATTTTGTAAACCGAGCCCGTTGCGTTATGCGGTGACCTTGGCGTCGGTAGACACAAATGGTGTGCGGTGTGGTAGCTTGGCACCCCAGCTGATAATATATTCCTTTAACGAAACACTGTAGAACGAGCAATGGAAGTGACATACAGATTTTACAGCTTAAGTTAAAATAAAACACGATCGTTGGCGCGATTAATGATTTAATCAGGTTTATAAGTTTGCATTAATGATATTATTAGATTCATAATTTAGCATTGACAAATTGATCAATTCATTATTTCATTTCATCAAATTTCATCACAACAATATATGGATTTATAATGGTCTGAATTCAATGAATTTTATTTTTAATTTATTTTTATTATATAATTTAACTCATAAATCGTTTGTTCCATGCCCGCGCTCTGACTCCCCGTAGAATTCGGACATCGATACAAATTGATTAATTAGTATCATGTCCATAATTTTAGGCAGGATATATTGTGAAAGTTTAGATTAAGAGCTGCGCTCCAACTAGATACCGCAGGCGTAGTTGCAAAGTGCGTCAACTAATCCAGCGTCCAAGTGAGCATACTCGAACCAGCCTCGAACAATGTGTGACGTTGACGTGCCACACATTCTGTTAAAACTTGCTAATAATTGAAACTAAAATGCGTGGCTCGTAGTAAAACTTTGTAAAAATAATACTACAAGAAATAAGTAAGACACTGAGATCACATATCATCAGTAAGTATTTTGTATTTTATTAATTTCAATGTAAAATAACATGAGACGTATGTTACAAAATTTGAAAAAAGATGTCACTGAGTGTCAAGTTGCCACGGACACAAGCATCTAATAGTTGCCGTAATCAAAATGCATGTTCTACGATGTGCTAGATAATAATAATATTAATAACACACGTTTACAGAAATTATTTTGCCCCAAACTAGGCATAGCCTGTACTATGCGTGAAATACTATAATATATTTAATACCATATACATTAATACTTAGAAACATCCCTGACTCAGAAACAAACCTTCAGAATGAATACGAACTACGGGCTATATAGGCCATCATAATAAATATATTATTATTTTTTATTTATTATTATCAGATCTGACACTATAAGCAATATTTTACATGCTTATTAGTACTAGTAAGCCTACCTGAGAATCCGAGAATAAGTGCGTCAGAGTCTTGAAATATTGAAAAACCGTTTTTAAACATTACCTTGTCATGTATTTTTTATTTTAGCAAATCAATTAGGAATATCTGTGTTTTCAGTTGTTTAGCAGGCCCTAAACTAGGAATCTAAAAATGTGTACCGTTCATGCAGGGGCATATATGACAAATAATATAAATAATATAATGGTAAATAAAATATTTTTTGGTAATTTTGCACTTGTACTGACTGATGAAGAGTTGCCTTTGTGGATAATCCTGGATGTTGATCAAGATCATGCTTAATAAAAAAAAATATTGCAATCTAAACCCAGCCTGCATCTGTTCAGCTCCATCGGCTGAGGATAAGAGATTTGAAAAGAAATTCAGTTCCAAGTAATAAGCCACGTCACTGATAAAAAACTAATTATACTTATATGCCAAATTCTGAGCGGCATGTGGTGTTCAGTTTCATTAGCCCCCTGTTATATCGTTGTCTACGACACAGGAAGAAAAAGTTATGGCTGATATAAAAAAATTGCGAACGGAAGTATATGTAATTTCGAAACCCTCTTCAAAACAAGGAATGATTGAACATGACGTTCAAGTATTGCCGTGTTATAAAGAAGCCTTTTATAAGATAATACGTAAAATATTATGAATACAGATAACTAAAATTGAGGAAAATTGCTTCGAACAAAATTGAAATTTTCGTATTTAAATTTATTCCGAAATCCAACGACCGCAGACGTGATAAGAAGATTAATAAGACTAGGTAGGTATTGACCTTTAATCTTAAATTAATATTATTCACGAATTAACAGTAACCAGCTATTTTGTCTTAATTAGAGATTATCTTATCGGGTGAAATCCGCTTATATATTCCAATTAGTAGCAACATTTTGTTATGATAATATTAATAGAATAATGTGTAACCTGTTAATATTATATTGTTTTAGTAGTAGTAGTTGATAATTGTTACGAATGGCGGAATACGTGGAGCTCTACAAATAATAGTTCTAATCACACGATGTATCGGGTTAAGGTCTAATTACTCTGGAATTCAGGCTGTTATGCTATCTTGCACTACAGTACTTATACCAGGTGTAATCCTGGACTCATGAAATTCGATCCATGAATAAGGTGATAGCTTGGTTCCGGCTAATAAAAGACCTATTACTGACTGCTTCACAAATTATAAAATACTAAACTAAGTGCTTTAAACCAGTAATTGACTATTTTCATTATTTATAATTTGATTATTTTATTGACTATTTATATTATTATTATATTGACTATTTTGATTATTTTCATAAAAATAAAAAAAGACTTATGTTTGCACGTTAATGATTTAGGAAATACTTCAAGCCGGCCCATAATGTAGCGCTCTACAAAGGTCGGCAACGTTTCTGTAATTCCTCTGGTGTTGCAGGTGATCACTTAACAACAGGCGACTAGAACGCTTGTTTACCTTTCATTTCCATAAAATTATTCATGTATGATTTTAACACCTTAAAATGCTTTTGTATAAGAATTGTGTAGAGCTGTACATAAAATACTTATTAAAGTTGTTTTTGCTGCCTAATAAAATCCTTATCTAATTTATATTCTTTTAAATATCAACGGATGATAAATTATTACCGTAGAGAAAGTAACGTGAAAGGCAATTATTGGAGAAGATTTGATAATAATTGATGTTTTGTCTAGCTCGATATCAAAAGGATGCTAAATCCAATCATTGTTTAATAATATTTTCCTGAGAGAAATAATAAATTATATCCAACAATAGGGTCTTGATAAGATACCTCTTTTAATTATCCAGCCATTCTTCCAATTGATTTATGCCAGAGAGCCTCATCACGGGGTAATAAATTAATAAAATCCTCATTTTATCTTTTCGTAAGGCCCTTAGACCTTTTCTTATCTCCTCCAACAAGATAATAACGATATTGATATTATATAACAGTTTAAAAATATCAGGAATGAAGTATGATATCAAGAAATATGGAAAACATAAGCTATAGCCGGAAAATGAACGATTTGATCACACTATACGATTCTTTTGGGTATCTGTTGTTTTGATAAAACTAATTTTAAATGAACATTGAGGGAGTATGTAATGTATTACTAATGTGTTGCCTATAAAAAATCGGCAGCAATTAACTGTAATAATTAATAAAGAAATGTTGCAAATAATAGAAAAAAATGGTTGCCAGCTCTCAGTCAGCCGCAACATTAGGGTTGCCAGGTGTAAGTAAGTATATTATTGTTAATTATTCACAGTCAAATTCTTTTTTTTAATAAAATTGAAGTTTTATATTTAATGTTTATGATAACATATGGTTGCAAGTAAAAAAATAACCGCAAGTAGAAAATGCGATGATTAAAATAAACATATCTCGCTCCAGGTAAGTGTGAGTGCAAGAAGAAAGATAACCGGATTGTTACGTGCTGTGAACAAGATTATAATGTAGTGTTGATATATTCTGATGACACAATTCTTGTATTGTATTCTTGTATCAAGTTTTATGAACCTTACGTCACTCGAAAGGTTGCCTCATTAGCACTCGTACGACCCGCGAAAGGTCGCAGGTTCGAGTCCCGCTTCGTTCATAAATTTTTGTGAATCAATAAATTTCGTTACCTTTTTGCAACTCGCCAGCTGGGTTCCGCACCAGTATACTACTGCCATCTTCTCTCCTCCAAAGTATCCTCGGAAGAGGTCTGCCGTCTGCTTTGCATCTCACGCTCACATCAGTACCCTCCCGAGCAACTAAATCACCGCTTGTACCTTCATCAACTATATTCGGTGGAACTGCAAATACACAAATTATTGACAGGTAAGAAGACACAAATACAAAAATGTGTAGGATGAAAAACCGGCAAAGAATGAGACAGAAATATGCATACTATTGAAGTGAAAGCTTCTTTAGCATCGTTGTGATTTGAAAGTCGATGAAACGAAAAAGGGCGACAGTAAAAAGAGACAGACACATAAATTCATAAGAAAAGTGGGAGAAAATGAGATACTAAGCATTATACAGTGTTTTGGTACCAGGCGATCATAGTTGAAGAAGAGATTGTCATATATATGACGCGAGTACCTTAATAACGTCATGCGCACAACGTTATACTACATAGACACTAGGAGAACCTTAATTTTGTAGCGGTAATAATAATGTCTTTCATAGTCGTTGAAATCATATGTCATTCTAGCAACATGTACCAGGACTTCATATGCAGTTTAGACGTTTATGCACAATGCTGGTTTCACTTCTGAATTGTGTACATTGTACGCACGCAATTTTTTTCACATATTATTTTAGTTTTGTTGACAAATTAACTGCCGTTTTCAATAACGTATATCTAGTTGCTGTCACCGTTTAATGACAAGATCTATCTATCCATAGTTATCTCCAATATAGTTAGTCCTATGCTTTATGTCGATAGGTTATTGAAATGTAAGTAAGCGTAAAAGTATAGATTTGTTTAACTCTAGTCAGTTAAACTAAGGATAGATAGGTTATTGAAAACGGCCGTAAAGCAATATGTAAAACAAAACAGATCGAAGTGCTTTTTATACTTGTGGCGAAGATGGGCGCGCCAATGTAACACATAATTTATTATAGTTCATATCATAAGCCAAGTATAGCTGTTTATAATAATTGCATTAATTAATGGAATAAAATATAAATGACCAGATTTTCAGAACTTCGCTCAGTGTGCTAAATAGGCAAAAGCGTCTTCTCAAAGATAAGACTTCGATAGATTGGTTTTTCAAAAAATCCCACGTATAGCGTTAGTATTTTATGTAGTGTAATTTACCGTAAAATATAAATATAAAACAAGGATAAACGCATGTGTACAAGAATTGTCTATTTAATATAATAAGTATTCTACTGTAAATGATCATAGTTTGTAGTGTATTAACAATAGGTTGTTTGCTCAGTCAATGTAAGTATAGGATATGCATGTGAAACTTTTAAAATAAAGAGATTTTTTAAATAGTTTAATTATACGCCCTGCCAATTACAATGCCATGCCAATTTGGCTTTGTGATTGAACCCAATATTCTGAGCAGCATCGGGATTGCGCACGTCAGTTTGATACCCTTCAAATCGTAAGGCACTAATTATTGCAGCGACTATTTAACTAGAGCTACGCTGCATCCTGTGCAAATAGTATCCAGTTGGAGGCTTTTTACTGGTGATGGTATAATTTTAATAAAAGTAAATATTTTATTCTCCTAATGATTTTCTTATTTATTGATTGCATATCAGTTAATTATAACCTCTCATTATAATTAACTGATATGCAAAAAAAAACGGGCGGAATTATTTCTGTCCCTTTAGAAAAAGCAATACTAAAAGAGGATTTAATCATTTGAGAATATTACTGGCACATTTATGAAGTGTTGTGGGGCTTAACTTCTGCCCGGGCAGCTAGTGGCAAAGTTTATTTAAAATTCAAATTTAAGACATAGTTTCACTTTAGCAAAAATTGCTGTTAATTGCGTATCGTGGCGGGAATAGTTCGTATTAACTTTAAGAAAATATTTTAGATAATTATTGTTAGATTGTCCTATTTCCTTGATATTTTGAAGCTTTGATACCATTATTTAGCGGTCTCTTAAATGGTTGATAGAACGGTTATAGCGATCAAAATTATAGCGCTACTTGAGGAAGGGTGTAGTTCATGTTATGAGTCCTAGAGGCAGATGTGAGTTGATCGACTGTCCAGAGGACTTGGCAACGATATCAAGACATTTATCCCGTCAGTAGGCGGCCTGGGTCTGGAAGAAAATCATGCCTGAAAGAAGCTCGAGATGACCATTTCCTGGTGAAGAAGGCATTGAGAAATCGAAAATCTTCTTATGTCCACCTCAAAAAGACTTTAGAGGAAGTGAGAGTTGTGCAAACCAGCTTACGGACTGTCAGGAGGAGGCTTCTCGCTGCCATTATATGCAGTTGCCATCCAGCCCGTGGCCCTAAATTACTCCGCGAGCATAGAGTTGCTAGAATTAGCTTCACTTAAAATTGTGTGACGTTAGACTCAAGAGGACTGGTTCTGGTGATAGTGAAGCTTATATTCAAGGGATTCGTCGTTTGGATTGTCCAACTCGAAGTCACGACCTCAATCCCTGGGGATGTAATGATCGGTACAGCCCACTCCGCTAAACACCAGAAACCTAAGGAACGTAATTTCTGCGCAGTAGGAGCGTATTCAACAAGAAACAATTAAGAATAGCATCGACAGCATGCCCGAACGAATTTGATAGAAACTACGTTTTGCTTATCTATTTAAAGTATTATTATGATACAAGGTCACCAGAGGGAGGCTCCTTTGCACAGGATGCCAGTTGCTAGATTATGGGTACCATAACGGCGCCTATTTCTGCCGCGAAGCAGTAATGTGTAAGCATTATTTTGTTTTGGCCTAAAGACTTTAACATCTTGTATCTCGAGGTGACGAGCGCTATTGTATTGCCACTCAAAATTTTTGTGTTTTTCAAAAATCCTGAGCGGCACAACATTATAATGGGCAAGGCGTATCAAATACCATCAACTGAACGTCCTGCTCGTCTCGTCCCCTAATTTCATAAAAAACACAAGCTACTAAGAATTAGGAAATAATCTGACGATGCCAGTGAAACAGGTTAATTTTTTTTGTGAAAGAATGTTTTTGTGAATGAAAGAATTGTAGATGTCACCAAGGTCTGTGACTGGTAGAACTGATTACCGCTGTTATATGATATATAATAAATAAGTAAATCACAAGCTTCGAGATAAAGAAATATTATATAAAGGGAACAATATCAAATCCGAAGTGATATTACGTGATAATAAATCATCTGTACTCAACGAAACGCCCTCGTATTTCACGGTTGAATACTTGCTAGATTTCTGTTATTTTCATTTGAATTGTGGAAAGGTATTATGAAAAACAATGAAAGGCGCTATGAAAAATTGTAATTTATAGGAAATGGAGCTGTTTTTTATCGATATAAACGTTTATGTTGCTTTTATTCGTTTTCGCGCTACGTTTTTGGATAGAATTATAAAAATAAATACGAAAGGGATTCGTAATAAATATTTACATTTTCATTAGGCTTATTGGATTTTGTTATCTTTATATTAACATATATACAACTCTTTAATTTGTAACAAGCGCCATATGGATATTTTTTGGAGACACAGTAGCACAATTTAAGAGAAACCGGACAACGTGATTAGCAAAATGTAATGACCTAATGTTTTATAAAAAACGAATTGACAAAATATATATTTGTATTTTTGTGATTATAATGAAATGACATTGTAGCTTGTAATGATTTGTAAAATTAATTTATCTTTTTATATTCTTTTCTGACATTTTAGCGTATAGGACTTACATTTACTTTCATTAATATATATGTCATTACAGGAACTTTTGGACTTTGTGGTATAATTTAATGAATTGAAATGTGTATTCTGTGTAGGTGCCATAGTAAATAAATTAATAAATATTTTAATCAGTTTATAGAGAACTCATTAAATTTTTGAATAGAGGGTACTATTTTCATCCCCTTACATCAGACTATACATGTTTATACAATTCATAAATCTTATCAAGATCAGATGTGTAGTGTAGTCGTACATTTATAATTTTTTCGCCCTCAATATTAGATTACCAGTGCTTTTATGAGTATAACCTTAGATTTAAGATTGGTCTCCGCTGCGCTTCAACTAGATACCGCAGGCATACTCGCAAAGTGCGGGAACTAATACTACACCCAAGTGGGCGTACTCGAACCAGCCTCGAACAATGTGTGACGTTGACGTGCCACATGTTCTGTTCAATTTTGCTATAAATTGAAACTTTAATGCCGGGTTGCGTAATAAAACTTTGTAAAAATAATACTACAAGAAATAAGTAAGACACTGAGATCACATATCATCAGTAAGTATTTTGTATTTTATTAATTTCAATGTAAAATAACACGAAAGATGCCATTAAGTGTCAAAATGCCACGCACACAAGCATCTAATAGTTGCCGTAATAAAAAAGCTATTGTTCTTAGATAGTACGGTATCTAATTGGAGCACAGCGGAGACCAATCCTTAATCTAAGATCGTAAACTAAACAAATAGCTAAAAGTAAATACAAACAAATATACAAACATATTTGTTTTGGAGTAATAGATGATAAATATTCCTGTCTAAATCGAAAAATAAACTGTATTTTAATTAAAATCTAAATATCTCCTTTGTCTATTAATACCTATTATAAATATATCTGTGGCATCTACCAGCATGTATTTTGTATTTTATTAATTTCAATGTAAAATAACACGAAGCGTATGTTACAAAAATTTGAAAGATGCCAGTGACTGTCAAGCTGCCACGCACACAAATACCTAATATTTGCCGTAATAATATACCTATTGTTCATAGGTAGTGCGGTATCTAGTTGGAGCGCAGTGGAGACCAATCCTTAATCTAAGAGTGGAACGTTATATTTATAAGTTGCTGTATCTTTGACAATATGTTATCACAATTGCATCAATAATCTAATAAGTTGGCACGTAAAAGCGTACCAAAGATAATAAACATGCAATATATAATATTTATTATTATTATTATATTTATTGAATTATTGTCAACTCCGTGGGTAAACGAACAATGTAAGGTATGAAGAAAGTGGCGTAACCCTCAGAGGACAATAATAATTACAGTCCCGTCCAAAAACCGTGAGTAAAATCTTTACATTCGGGACTTTATTCTCAACAATATCCTCCTCCAAAAATTAACTAGCTTAACTTATTAACTAAATATTCTGTGGTCGATTTGTGTGCTAGGCCTCTCTTTGCGGCCTCTATATGATAGAGCCTTTATAAGTAATCTTTGAAGTACTCTCTAGCACTTACAAAAACAAAAATATCAGAAAAAAACAAAACAGAGAGACACAGATAATGTTGGTATTGATCTTTTTTGAAATTAAATTTGACTAAGTGTTAAAAACTCAGAGAGGCTTTTACGAGTGGGACGCTTCTTCTTTGCACAGGATGCCGGCTAGATTATGGGTACCACAACGGTGCCTTTTCTGCCCTGAGGCAGTAAGGAGTAAGCTTTATTGTATTGCGGTCTGAAGGACGCCGTAGCTAGTGTAATTACTGGGCAAATGAGACTTAACATCTTATGTCTCAAGATGATGCAGTTGCAATACCACCCAGAATTTTTGGGTTCCTCAAGAGTCTCACTGCATTGTAATGGATAGTGCGAATCAATAACCACCAGCTGAACGTCCTTCTCATCTCATCCTGTGTTTTCATATAAAAAAGCAATAGTCAAGAACATATCTTGTATAAAAATATGGCCACTATAGTTTCCTATGACCAAATTTTCTTAACTTGACTTAGAGACAATCTATTTTATTTAAACTCGATGCAGTGCATTTGCAGAAAACCCGAGAACGCGAGAGTTTGCAAGTAAATCACTAAAATCGGACACAAACAGTTCGCGTTGCGGTGTCGAGAGTAACCACTTGCATGGCTGTAAATGATTTGATGCTAATTTAATTGCTCCTAACAACATCGTTGCACGGTTGGCACCATTTATTTTATATATGAGTTATTCATTGTATTGGATATTCAGTATTGTGATGTCTGATAAATTACAATTGTATTTTTATGACTGTAAGGGACGAGACCAGAACGACGTTCAGCTGATGGTAAGTGATACGCGCTGCCGATAACAATGCAATACCGCTCAGGATTCTTGAAAAACCCAATATTCTGAGCGGCACTACAATTGCACTCATCACCTTGAGACATAAGATGATAAGTCTCATTTAAGTAATTTCACTAGCTACGGCGCCCTTCAAACCGAAACACAATAATGCTTACAGATTACTGCTTCACGGCAGATATAGGTTGTGGTACCCATAATCTAGACGAAATCCCCAAATCATATTAATCTAGCCGGCATGCTGTGCAAAGGAGCCTCCCACTGGTAAAATCTCCATCTGGTTCAACCCTAGAATAATATTTAAAGTATTTAAACACAGTTTAGTTCACCGTGAATAAACCGTACAGATATTAAATCACAAAGTCCGGAACACGGTTTACGCTGTGGCGTCGAGGGCAACCACTATAATATTGCGTAGTTGAAAATGGTGTTAATTCGATTGTACATTAAAATTGCTGAGTATAATAACTTTATACTGCAATATATCTATATCTGTACTTTTTTTATGGAAAAGGAGGACAAACGAGCTGGTCACCTGGTGTTAAGTGATCGCCGCTCACATTCTCTTGCAACACCAGAGGACTCACAGGAGCGTTACCGGTCTTTGAGGAAGGTGTACGCGTTTTCTTTGAAGCTACCCATGTCGTATCGTCCTGGAAACACCGAACAAGGAAGTTCATTCCACAGCTTTGTAGTACGTGGAAGAAAGCTCCTTGAAAACCTCACTGTCGAGGACCGCCACACATCCAGATGGTGGGAATGATATCCTAACTTGTGGCGTGTCGTGCGAAGGTGGAATTCGGCGGCAGGAATCAGGTAAAACAGCTCTTGAACACACAATGAAGCCACATCTCTACGCAACGCCTATGGATCTGTAGCATCTGTTTTAATTATTTTTTTGTCAAACTTTGTGATTGTTTTGTAGCTCACTGACACTATGTCTCTTTATAACTAAAAAACGGTTTAAGGCTGGGGACCAAGCCACAGCCTTGAAGAATCGAGGGATAGGTTACCCCTCTCGCAGATGATCGCCATAGTTATAATTCATATTAAGAATCATTTTCAATTTATTACAAACATAATACAATTTTCTTTACAAGAATAACAAAACTATGTCATGTTAAATAGTATATGTAAACAGTTAATAATTTTTCATACAACAATTATCTAGATTGAATGAATAACATGGCTCCAACTGTAAAATTAGGGTACTTTGGTGATTTTTTCGCAATGTCTAAGAAAGATGGAAATGTAAAGAAAACATAAATTTTCTTCTCAGTAATGAAGTTTTTTATAGGTATAATTATATTAGTATCGAGTATGGAGGTTTGAGTTTGACCACTATAAATATAAAATAAATTAAAATGAAAAAGCACGCACTAAATAATAAAAATACAATTATTTAATGTACTTCATATTTAAAATTATTATTCATACTATTTGGTTGGGATTTTCAATTAAAGCGTGCTTTCTGATCCTATATATAATCCAGATATATTACAAATGAAGTTAGCAGTGTGAATTGAACGTCGAGCGTTCTGATTGGTCAATATTTTTTCATACGCGATATCCAAAACAATAATAGTAAACATTGGACCACGTATGCAATTTTCCACGTATGAACAGAGGCCGATTCGATTCTGGCAATCGCCGGCCGCTGCCGCGGCACGCTACGCTCGGCTCGTGCGTTGTGGTCAACAGTCTAAATTTGTTTTTGGGACCTACTAGTGAACAAAGGCCGATATAATAATGCCTATATAATAAATAGAAGAAACAGACCTATCAGAGACGGCCTCTTATACTAACGACCATTAAAATTGTCAAAATATTATTGCTGTACAATATCACTATAGTGTACCCGTGACATTACAATGTCACTAAAACCAGGCCGTTAAATTGTAAGAAATGAAGTCGATTCACAATCTACCGTTTTATTATAATATCACTAGTGAGATTGTAATATCACAGCTTTGACAATATAACTGCGACATACATAAATATTATCTCGAGAATTTTCCATGTATGTAATATTAGCAATCGCATTCGCTAAATCGACGAAATAATCCCCAAAATGTTTCGTATAAACGAGAACACGATTAAATTACGCATCGTTTGAAGTGGCCTCGAATCGAGTCTCGTGTGTCAGTCTAAGCGTTCGATGTGATTGAGATACATTGAACTCTATCGATCTAGTGAATCATTTTAGAGGAGATTTGTGGATATTTCGTGCGCCGTTGCAGATATCGTACCAGAGTATCTTGATTGATTTCAGGTGCATTCAGATGTTCTATCTCGGTATTTCACTTTCAGTATGACGTCATTGAGTATACAGTATTATAATTGTAAATAGTTTAACTTTACTAAGTCTTTAAAATATTGTAATTGAAGTTACAAATGAGACAGCTGTTGCCTATCATACATAACCTATAAATTAACGGAAGCATTGTGAAGATTTTTATGTAATTAAAAAAATTAAATTGTTTATTATACTTATGACAATCCAATACCATAAATATAACAATAATAATAATAATTATATTTATTGCCTTGAACTTAATTTAAGTACACAATATCAGCTTATTACAAACATACATTAAGACAAAAGGGAGTAGGCTCAGCTTATGCTGCTTGAAATAATATTTTCATGCAGCGCTGGTTTTCAGCCATTCCCATCTCCCTAAGGTGGTAAGGTAAGATGGGATACATAATAAAGAGGGCAAACTAATAACGATTAAAATGCAGATCTAAACTTTTTCTAAATGTATCAACCTCTATATAAATTATGAGTGTATTTGTGAGTGTGAGTGTATAAATATATGAGTGTGTGTCAATATGTCAGTTTAAATGCAATATGAAACGAGTTGCAATTGTTATGGTTAAATCATGAAAAATATTTATTTAAGGGAAGTTCTTTCCATACAAAATTGTCTCAAAAAGCTTGGCGTACTGTGTAAGGCGAGAAATTACTTCATTTCAAATGTTTTTTTTCGAATGGACTCAATGCCTGGCAGGACTAAGTGGCTTTTCCAGCTTACAGCGGGTACAACGGGTCGTCTCCTACGAGACTCAGACCTTGGCCAATCTGTACACTAGAAGGTGGTGAACTCTGACAAACGTCTACGTGACGAGTGCCAGCGGTCGGAAACACCGGACCTCACCCTCGTCGACAGTGGTGTAGTGACCTGACGTTAGTGCTTGGGTTGTGCAGCATTTGTGTGTTTATGTCAGTGTTGCGTTCGCGATGCGGGATCTTTTAGGATGTATCGAGGTATGTGTTTCACACTCGGATTTGGTACCACATAGTCGCATACCTTTCCCAAACGTAACTGTATAAGATGTGGCATCGGGGAGTGAACAGTGTACATCACATGATATCAAAGTAATAATATTGGCACACTTTTACACAATTTATCTTGCCCCAAACTAGGCATTAGACTCGGAAACAATTAATATTATTATCAGAAACAGAAATTATTAGCTTTTTTTCAAAATTGTAACAAAAAATGTTTTAATTTTCACTACATGAATTGATAAAAAAAATGTTTTATTAACTTTATTAATTAATTAACTACAAATACAAAAAAATACAAATTCATTTATTTCGCACTTTACATGTACAAATTAACATTTTATACTGACCCCCACACTAGGCGTTGCCTGTCTCGTGGGGGTAATAGTAGAATTAACAGAAAATAAAGATATACAAGCGGCTAGTGACAACCCGCTGATTACTAAAATTTAACTAATCATATAAAGAAATAAACTAAAAGTAATAAATATACAAGTATTAATTGTGTGTATATATCCTTTAAGAAGTACCTTTTGATTGTACCTTAAGAAGATTTTCAGTTTCCATATAAGATAGTTGTATTAAACATTTTGATAGAAGCTATCTAGCCTTGAAGGTGGAGTGTTCTTTAAATTTACATAGCTGGACCAGTTTATTATAAATCCGAGGTACAAAAAGGTTGGAAAGCGACATGCAAATGCAGTTTTGACAGTAGTAACAGGCAACTCGGTTTTTAAGCAATGTATTGTACTCTTTTAAATTCAGAGCTGTTTTGTGGACATGCATCGCCACTCTTATCAGGTAAAGCTTTCGAGCGCCGAGCATCTGAGCGTCGCTGTACAAATCATTCGTTGGGTATGTAATCGGTTTCCTCAAAGCGACTTTTAACACAGCTCTTTGCGCTCTTTCCAATTTTATGAGGTTGGTGGAATTTGTACCTCCCCAGGCTAGAATGCAGTAATTTATGATTGATTGTCCGAGGGCTCAATAGATGATTTTTAATAATGAAAGCTCAGCGGACTCTCGAAGCAATTTAATGGTGTATACCAATTCTCGTAAGCGAGTTGAGACAGCAGCAACGTGATCTCTGAAACTTGATGTGTCGTCTTCAACTATTCCAAGATATCTTATTGCGTTAACTCTTTTTATGTGGTTACAACTACATTTTTGGGCTAGAAGTCTAGTATAGTACTGTGAATTTTAATATAAACAATTTTTCTAAAATTAATTGAAGTAATTAACTTGTCATGTGCATACTAATAAAATAAGTTTTAAAACCTCACCAAGAACATCAACGCATCCAATTTGCTTCTTCATAGTGCTCGTGTTAATCTGGCACATGTAGCATCCTCTGTCTTCCACCTTCAGGGGTCTGATGTGAAGCTGCCAGGACCCAGGTGAGTCGTTTGTGACAGCATACCGAGGGCTGTGTGTCACCAGTCTTGTATGAAGTGTCAGTATCGTCTGATCGTCGGCTCGAATCCATGCGACCTATGAAAAATATTAATTAAATTTATAATATATTCAAAATATAAAAAGAGTGGCCGTTAATTGTATGTTCAAGGTTTATTTTCTCCGAACATATGGTAAATTCAGTAATTTTAAAGAAATATTTATAGGTTAGCTTAGGTTAATCTAACTTAGGTCTACAATAATCGTAGCTAGAATTAGATTAATTAATGAGATTTTAAAAAAATACACAATATTTTTTACTTTTTAGTGCATAATATTACATTTATTGTTTTGGAATAGTGTTTTTGATGTCGGTTGTTTTTTTGTTATTTTTTTTTTATTTTATGCTATAAATAGGTAATAAAATTGAGTTATTAATATTTATCTGTGAGATCAGCAATTTCTGCAACTGGTCAGGATTCAGTATTTAGCTGTGTTCTGTATCTGGGTCTTTATCGAATAAATGTTAGAATAAGGCATAAATAGTATTTTTGTGCATTCAGAAAATATCAATTTAATTACAATTAAAAAAAAGCGAAACCAATATAATATCTTATATATAAAATTGTCGTGTCACAATGTTCGTTCCCGTACTCCTCCGAAACGGCTTGACCGATTCTCATGAAATTTTATGAGCATATTGAGTAGGTCTGAGAATCGGCCAACATCTATTTTACATACCCCTAAATGTTAAGGGTGTTTAATTTTTTTTTTTTTATTACACTAATTTTTATTTTTGATGTTTTTTTACATTTTTTTATATTTGTTTGATTATGTAGTCAGCATTAAAAAATACATACAATTTCAAATTTTCACCCATCTACGATCAACAGTTACTTTTGTATCGCGATTTTAATATCGGCAATACAACGTTTGCTGGGTCAGATAGTAAATATATAAGTATAAAGAATTAGATAAACTAGACGTAAACTGACTTGACTGTATATCGAAGATTGGACCGTTTCGTATCGTACCGTAGAATACGTAATAAAATTGTCATCTTCCCCGAATATATTACTGCTAAATGATCGTAATAAAACATTTCAGGGTAATAAAATCAACATAAGCTCTTCTATGCCACCACAGCCGGGTTTTCAACTATGATGTTTATGTACCATGAAATATATCATAATAATAGTAAAATTTTAAAGAAGCTAAAAATACCAAATAGTGTTAAAACTATTTTTCTTTGTAAATGCGATATAATTCATGCATTTAATTTTTTTTTAGTTTTTTATACTATTTCATTAAAATTTATTGAAGTAGGCGTTACTTTGCGGAAATCCATAATCATACAAATGATTTAAGTTTTCTTTAGTGCTAATTCCGCCAATATTTGTTTTTAAACAATTCGACATGTGTTTCGCCTCTACACGAGGCATCCTCAGGACGTGTTGTCTCGCCAAAATCTGGCACGAGACGAGAGAGAATTGTTTAAAAACAAATATTGGCGGAATTAATACTAAAGAAAACTTAAATCATTTGTACTATTTCATTAGTCTATTTTTAAAACGATTACAATAATTAATTAATTTATATTTTGAATCAAACCTAGGACCACCAGGTTCAATCCTTGTCCATCACTTACCAATGTTTTTGGTTTTCGAATTCGAATGTGTTAGTTTATTCGATACTTTATAAGATTGGCATCGTCCTGTGATTCCTCTGGTGTATGTGGAATATATGAGCCGAAGTGATCACATCTCAGGAACGTATGTAAAGACATCAAAATTATTCGTTTATTTCTATTAATGCCAGTTGTATTGATGAAAACACTTGATTGATTTCAAATCTATTAATTTATTTAAATTAATGCAAATTCAAATGTGTTGGCTTACTTATAAAATTTCCAGCAACGTTTGTTGAATGTCCAACGTATATAAGAGGAAGGAGGTACAAATCGTGCCACTTTTATTGATGAGATTTGCGGACGATTGAGAGACAGGTGACGTAATGGTAAATATTCGTCACTTTCGACGTCCTTTTTTATGCCACATTATAATTTTAAAGGGCTTTGCTTAAGTTTAATATAAGGCTTGAACCAATTAATTAACTCAATCATTATAAAAATATTTTTATTTGATTATAACAATCTGCAACAAAACAGTAGATATAAGTATAAAAATTAACCCATAACCAGGTTTCTGAATATTAGCTTGATAATCTATTCATTTAATGGGATTTGAAAGAGCCACTATTAAATACTTACTAAAACTAATAAGAAGCTTGGCATATTGATTTCCGTTCCACAATCTTCTAAAATGTGATGCTGTCTGAGTCAAGGTAAACACTTTTTAATAATTGTGTCCTCTACATAATCTTTTTAGTTATGCTATAAGTATGTGATTGGATAGTATTTAAAAAATATTAACATATTACTAATTCATATCTATTTAGGAAAACGTAAAGGCCTTTATATATTTTTTAAATTCACATCTATATCATACATACAATCATCACAGATTGTCAATGAATTTGTTATTTTTATGAAGTTATGAGTATAGCGGTGGTGGTTTAAGGACGCGTTTACGAATCCGACAAAAATAAGATATTTTTCGGTAGAGTTTGTGATGAAATGAAACTAAATCTAACAAAAATAAAAATTGCCACAAATAGATTACTTCTTTATCTCCAATTAGCGGGAAATTTTTGCTTTGAAATTTTGATATTTTGTGTCGTAAAAACGATTATCCGTTACCTCTTCACACAAAATTGACGAAATGGGGCTTCATTCAGGATCAGTTTTCTGCTACTACTTACATAATTTTGTCACCTAAAAATTACGTAAGGAATGCAGATATAATATTTTCAAAAACATGGGAGATAAATTAATGCATATGTTATAAGCAATCCCAGAAAAAAATATAAATGAATCGTCTAAAATTCATATATTTTTCTGATAAGCATGAGCTTTAAAGTGTGGTATTAAGGGTTATTTTATTTTGTCACTCCGTACGCATTGCACAGAAATATCTATCGAAACAACGTCAGTCCGCGCTCGGCCGCCGTCGTGGGTAGACACTGTATCGGTTGTAAGCAGCAGCTCGTACTCGGAAAGATCGCTGTACGAACATGAATATTTTTTATAAGCTCTACAATACTGTCTTTGATACTTTACATATTTTGTAAGCAGTCAGATTTTCTAAAAATTATGTTTCTGTACTTTTTTGAAGAATTAGTGATTTTTAAGTTCATCTCGAAATATAAGGTCTATATTAAATCGACATCGGGTCAAAATCGAAATCCAAGATGGCGCCTATGAATTTTACCAACTTCTCTTCATGGGTGTCATTTTCATGGTTTTCGGGGTCAACAATAACGAATATCGAGTCAAAATCTAAATCCAAGATGGCGCCTATGAATTTTACCAACTTCTCTTCATGTGTGTTTTCATGGTTTTCGGGGTCAAAAATAACGAATATCGGGTCAAAATCGAAATATAAGATGGCGCCTATGAATTTTACCAACTTCTCCTCATTGGTGTCATTTTTATGGTTTTCGGGGTCAACAATAACGAATATTGGGACAAAATCGAAATCCAAGAAGGCGCCTATGAAAATTACCAACTTCTCTTGATAGGTGTCATTTTCATGGTCTTCGGGGTCAACAATAACGAATATCGGGTCAAAATCGAAATCCAAGATGGCGCCTACGAATTTAACCAACTTCATGGGTGTCATTTTCATGGTTTTCGGAGTCAACAATAACGAATATCGGGTCAAAATCGAAATCCAAGATGGCGCCAATGAAATTTACCAACTTCTCTTCATGGGTGTCATTTTCATGGTTTTCGGGGTCAACAATAATGAATTTCAGGTCAAAATCGAATTTCAAGATGGCGCCTATGAAATTCACCAACTTCTTATCATGGGTGTCATTTTCATGGTTTTCGGGGTAAACAATAACGAATATCGGGTCAAAATCGAAATCCATGATGGCGCCTATGAAACTACAAAATTTTCTTCATGGGTGTCATTTACATCGTCAAAATTAGAATTCATTCATAAACTTAAATTATATTATAAAAGGCCTGTCTTACAATATCCCACATGCTAAATTAATTATTCATTACCTAAATACATAAATATTTACGTTTCGACTTTTCACCCACAATATTTACAAAACACATTCCGCTACCAATCTAATTAAAAATCTCAAGATTTGATTTTGAAAGACTTATCTATTGATACCCTACATGCAAAAAAAATTTTCATCCTCATTTTAACCACAAGAAGCTCTACCCTTCTTATCAATTATTATCTCCATATGATGTCAAGAAGAGTTATTTCAATAGATATTGTAATCATTAGGTATGAGCTATTACATAAATGTAACGTATGTCTTCCTTAATCCCGAATTACTTTCAAAAGAGCAAAGGAAATGTATCAAACCTGAATCTAACTTTCAAAGACCTATCCAACGATACCCCACAAGGTAAGTCTCCAGTATTTTTTTCAACTCCACTTGTAGGGGAGGTGTCCTTAGGGGGGAAGCTACGTCTAAAGCACCAGACAACACAAAAAATGTCGTGCGTACAAAGTACACAAGTCAGAAGTGAAACTTATTTGTGAAAACCAATTTTTAAATCTCGTTTATATTAATAATTACCCTAATCTGTTGTCTAAACGGATTGAATTTTGTCAATATTAGAAATGATTAGATGTTTTACTAATTATTATTACTCAATAAACCTGCACAATACAAAGCTAGTAGGGAAGACGTTCTACTAACTCACGGCCGCGAGCTAAACCTACATGATACAACGCTAGTATTGAAGTTGTTTTACTTCACAGCTCACAGTTGTTTTTCTCACTCTCAATCTCAATCAGACTCAATTTCCCTTCCCTCTTCTTGGATAAAAACCTCCTTCATTTTCGTGACACTTTATTCCGTTTCATCCGTAAAAAATTTACCCTCATGCGGGCAAAGAAGTTTCACTTCAAAAATGATCCCAAATTCGTTCTCTGCACCCTCGAGAACCTCAAATACGATATCCATATTGTTGATATCATAATTTTGCGCGGCAGCCATCTTGTATTTCAAAAGTGATCCCAATTTGGTTCTCTGCGCCCTCGAGCTTCGGATTCGATATCCATAATATTGAAATCATGTTTTTGCGCGGCGGCCGTTTTGGATTTCAAAAATGACTCCAAATTCGTTTTCTGTACCCTTGAGAACTTCGGATTCGGTATCCATATTGTTGAAATCAAAATTTTGCGCGGCGGTCATCTTGGAATTAAAAAATCACTCCAAATTCGTTCTCTGTACCCTTGAGAACCTCGGATTCGGTATCCATATTGTTGAAAGCGTAATTATGCACCGCGGCCATCTTGGATTTAAAAAATGATCCCAAAATCGTTCTATGCACCCTCGAGAACCTCGGATACGATACCGATATTGTTGAAAGCGTAATTTTGCGCGGCGGCCATCTTATATTTCAAAAATGATCCAAAATCGTTCTCTGCACCCTCGATAACCTCGGATACGATACCAATATTGCTGAAATCATAATTTTTCGCGGCGGCCATTTTGTATTTCAAAAATGATCACAAAATCGTTGTCTGCACCCTTGATAACCTCGGATCCGATACCCATATTGTTGAAATCATAATTTTGCGCGGCGGCCATCTTGGATTTCAAAAATGATCCCTAAATCGTTCTCTGCACCCTCGATAACCTCGGATACGATACCCATATTGCTGAAATCATAATTTTTCACAGCGGCCATCTTGGATTTAAAAAAAAACCGCGTTTACTGCACACGACGTTATGCGACAGAATTGCCATCTAAAGTTCAAATATTTAACTACTAAACGAATACATCAACCAATTATCAAAGATACATATGTATTAAAAAAAACAAAATTCAAACTTGCTAAAGTATCAAATTCATTTGATTCCCGCTATTAACTTTAAGTACGTATATGTGTTTGAGCGGTGTTAGTGTAGTGGTACGATTCGATACCTCTCTGTTTTGAGAACGCGTTCTTAAATATAGTGGTAGTGAATTATTTTCAGTAAATATGCATTTATATTTTTGTAAATAAATATATTTATGCTATAATTAAGCATAATTATAAATAAATTATAATCCATATAGCCCAGTGGGTTAGTAACCCTGCCTAGTGAGCTAGAGGTCACGGGTTCAAATCCCGGTAGGTGCAAACATTTATATGAGGAATATGGATGCTTGTACCCCATATCACAGGTACAATTAGTGTAAAAGTCTGTTAATATTGTCATTCTTATTATAAATTAGAACATACTATTGGTGCTTCTTATACGAAGTATGGATAAGTAAAGAAGATGAAAAATCGCGAATATAATTATTATTCGTATGATAATAATTAAGTATTTTCACATATTTTTTGTGGTTATATGTATATATATATTTAACCACAAAAATAATATAATAATAGTTTTATATATATATATGTATATATATGTAGGTATATCTTAATGATATATGCGTATAATATATCGTCCTGGAAACAATGCAAAAGGAAATTTATTGAAGTAGGCGTTACTTTGCGGGACTTAACATGCCCTGAGGATGCCTCGTGCAGAGAGGAAACACGTGTCGTATTGTTTATAGACAAATATTAGTGGAGTTAACACTTAAGAAAACTCAAATCATTTGGATACTGCAAAAGGAACTTAATTTCAAACTTAGATAGTATAGGCATAAAGTTGCTTGTAAACCGCACTGTACATAAACGCCACACATTCAGATGGTGAGGATAATATTTAAGTTTGTAGCGTGTGCTGTGAAGATGTACTTTGACAGCGGGGAATAGGTCAAACAAATCTGCAACACCTCCCATTATAAATGCAAGAGAAGACACACAACGCACTTCGTTGTACGTTTGTACGTCGCATCAGTTGATCGAGGCATTCACAGAGAACATCAGATATCCGATGAATAGAGTACCTCTGAGGTTCACGCGGTCAAATAGTTTGAGCTGATACCTGCGAATTGTGGAGCGATAGAATGTGGGCGGCTCAAAGTAAGTTCTTTGAAGGCAATTTGGCTTTGCATTTTAGATATCGTGGAATAGTCGATCAACGAATAGCCTAGAAATATTTTTAATCTTAAAAATATTTATAAATTTGTTAAAGTAACATTGTAGAATACAATTAATAAAATGAATAGGAATGGTGATAGATATTGGATTACTCTTCTATATAATACACAAATGTAATGAATGATATAATGGCAGTACACATCCATAAATTTTGTAAAACTTAATCAACAATTAAAACAGTTGTAAAGCAAATAAAATTACTTTTATGATTCTCTGTGAATAACGCGTGAAATCGTTAGTTCCCGATTATGATGCCACATGTCAGTAGGTCTACTCATACGGCCGTTTTCAATAACCTATCTACCATAAGTTTGACTGACGGATACACTGCTGTCACCGTTAGATCTTATCTATCCATAGTTATGTCCAATATAGCTATAGTACAATGATTTATGTCAATAGGTTATTGAAATGTAAGTTAGCGTAAAATGATTTATTGAAGGTTATTAAAAACGGCCGTTATTCAACGAAAAACGAAGTTTTGATCGAAGTTTCGTGAGTTTCCTACTACGATTCCATTTATTTCGAAGTTTCGTCCCGAATGTCACTGTTTGACATTTCAAATTTCTAAGCCTACTCTAATTCATTTACGTTGCGAACGAAAATTTGAATATGACAGCTGTTTGTTCGGAATTTTAAGCTCAAATTGATGAAACCAAAGAAATTACCTTTTGATTTTCGTTTGTGTGGATTTTGTTGCAAATTTGCTTGAAATGGTTTCAAGAATACTTTTAATTGAGTCTGCTCTACGTGAAGAACACTTAGAACGTAGAAGGAACCGGCGCCGCCTGCGCAACCAATTTAATATAAGTGAAATTCCCGACTTAGAGTTTGAAGGAAACTGAAATAAATTATAGCCTGCTGTGTTTTACATATGTTATATATAAGGGGTGGTATTGATATTCCCCAGTTGACAGGCGATGAACTACAAACTGAAAGTAGCAGGCAGGTTCCCTCTCAATCAGTTGCTTCTTCACCTCAAGCTCTACAGGCAGGTCGAAGGGCATGAAAAATATACCTATAATAGAGTGGTATTAAGTAGAGGCAAAAAGTTTAGTGAAAAAAACAAATAAGTACTTAACTAATATTTACTTAAAACTTTTTGATAGAATGAGTATGTATAGCGATTGCGAGGTGAGTTAAAAAAGCTCTTTAAAAGATGATAATAAATTATAGCACCATAATTAAGAACTCTTTTAAGAAAACTTTTTACAGAATCCAAACAAAAAATCGTAAGTGCTAATTTAACATGTTTATATTGCGTGTGTAATACAGATAATTATGGATGTCATCACTTACTACGAATCACTGGGATGAAATAAAACTCTTCAAATTAGTCAATCGTTCACCATTCGTTCCCGAATATTGTCTATGGTACCAAGCTTCGTCGATGTGTCCGAAAACAAAATAGAATAGGGTCACTATCGAAACTTCGTTTAAATTTCGTTCGTTTACGTCGTTTCGTTTCGGAAAAAAAAGTAGACTCTCAGAAGTCAGTGATAACTCAAAAATAACAATCAGAACTTCAGGCAACTTGGTGATGATTATTGTGCTATGACGTCATTCACAACTCAGTTAACATAACTAATAAAAAATCATAATAATTTAATAACAAATTGTATCCTAAAGAATATCTTAATATACATATTTATATTGTGCGTCTGTTGTTAATGAACTCCTCCTTAACGGCTGAACCGAAATTAATGAAACTTTCTGTGTGTCTTCAGGTGGATTCGAGAGTGGTTAAGATTCACAATTGAACTACCTCCTAAACGGCTGTACCCATTTTGATGATTTTTTTGTGTGTTCCAGTGAATTTGAGATTGGTGTGTGTCTTCAGGTGGATTCGAGAATGGTTTAGATTCGCAATTGAACTACCTCCTAAACGGCTGGACCGATTTTTATGATTTTTTTGTGTGATCCAATGAATTTGAAATTGGTTTAGATTCTCAATTCTGTCCATATAATATAATTCTCCTGTTCATGTGTATGTTAGTGAACTCCTCCTAACGGCTGGACCTATTTTTCAAATTTAAGACGTATGTACAGGACTGTCGGGTCCACTAGTAAACTATGTAAGGATATAACTGAAAAGTAAAGAAATGAAAAGAAAAGAAATACCAGTGGGAAGCTCCTTTGCACAAGAAGCTGGCTAGATTATGGGAACCACAACGGCGCCTATTTCTGCCGTGAAGCAGTAATGTGTAAGCATTACTGTGTTTCTGTGTGTTAATATTAGATGTGGGCAGCGTAGTACCGATCGTTGTAGAGATCTTTGGGGGCTTTGGGCGTATTGAAAGAAAGTGAAAAAATATTATACGTTGATTACATGGCTAAGTGCTAGACACTATTTTCAATTACTATTTTTTTCACGCGGTTAATACAGATAAAATGTATATTTTCATTTTTGGATACTATCATTACAAACTTTAATTATCTGTAAACTTGATTCAAATAATATTTAGGTATCTAATTCTTCCAACAAATCTTCCAAATACCAGTGGGAAGCTCCTTTGCACAAGAAGCTGGCTAGATTATGGGAACCACAACGGCGTCTATTTCTGCCGTGAAGCAGTAATGTGTAAGCATTACTGTGTTTCGGTCTGAAGGGCGCCGTAGCTAGTGAAATTACTGGGCAAATGAGGCTTAACATCTTATGTCTCAAGGTGACGAGCGCAATTGTAGTGCCGCTCAGAATTTTTGGATTTTTTGAGAATCCTGAGCGGCACTGCATTATAATGGGCATGGCGTATCAATTACCATCAACTGAACGTCCTGCTCGTCTCGTCCCTTATTATCATTAAAAAAAAAAGTTAGTGTGATAAAAATTATGCGTATAATTAAATGTTATTTATTAATATGATATGGTGCTCCCGTACAAGATCACAGATTAAATAAATTAAGCTCATTCGAGTAGGATTCAATTTACGTATATGTTTAAGAAAGTCATTTATGTTATAGTAAAGTTTTTTTCACAACTTTTTTGACTATCGTGTGTAGGTATGTGTTAATATTTGTTTTGTACATTTTCTGGGATCATGTTATAAAAACATATCCATGGCCTAACATATATCGAGTATCTATAATGGAGAAGTAGGCATAACAAGTTTAAGTGTATTTAAATTGTATGTAAATTTTTTTTATCAATTAATTCTCTCGGCTGAAATCGGTCGGACAACCTACGATATAAGCGATGTATTATTTACGGTTCAAATTTGATATAAATAATTTTCATCCATATAAGTTTCTGTCATATCTGATCCGAAACTGACCACAAAAGGCACTTTCCGTAAAACGTTATCCTTAACGTTGTTAACGTCCAGTATATGAAACGATCTTTCAATTGAAAGGTCAGCTGCGCAATAGCTGGAACCGTTAACCCTCACAACTTATCAGTTTTTGGTTTTCGGAATTATTTATATATGTAGGTTTATTCGACTCTTTTTATTTATTTATTAGTATTGCCAACACAAAAAAAAACATTAAATATTGACCTAAATAAATCTTAACATATTGTTATATTTTTAAAGTGATAACTCTCACTTATAGGATAAATACACAAATAAAATTAGAAAACTCAATTTTATAAATGATGCGTGACTCGAAACCACGATCTATCGCGTTCCGTGCGAGTACTCGTCCAACTGAGCTCACCGTTCGAGTACGTATCGTCATAAATTTTGTATGTTTTGTTTAACTCTCAACTCTCGTGTGTAATAACTCGTTGTGTTAATAGATCTAAATTAATGTTTTTGCACTCATAGGCAACGACCATTCTTACTTTGGCCTCTTTTACTTTCACGTCGGAAGACGCAGTGTTGGTAAGAAGATCGCCGGAATACGGTGGATGAAGGCAGCGGAGGGTCGATCTTCGTCGAGATGTTTGGGGGAGGTCTTTGTCTAGCAGTGGACGTTGATGATGATGATTGTAAAACTCTGATATTAATCTGATTTAAAAGAGTGGCCGTTGAGTTTCTTGTATGTTCTTCTCGAAAGCTCTACTTTTTCCAACATAATATATATCGGCGCAAATACTACACACACCTATTATAAAAACGAGAATAATTCAGTTTAACTATTATTTTTTATCCTTTAATTACATTGTGATGTGAAATTATTGCAAAAACAACATGAATTGAAAACACGTGCAGGTGCACCGAGACCGTAAATACGGCCGCATTTCAAAACACGTGCAGTAGCACGTGCGCTGGGTCTTATAAATATAGCCCGCACGATCTCAAAAAAAAAAAAAGACACTGGAGGCAGTCGTGCTCGGGCTGTCGTACGGTACGGACCTCTCTGGGACATCGTAACACTGCCCGTTGAATAAACGAAAGTAGTAAAATACCTACTCGTGTAGTTTTCTTTAGACGAACCAATGAGTGATCTTCAGCAAGATAGCAATTGTGGTGTCAATTACAGTAGTGACGTCACACCTTTTAAAACAATACAGAGGTTCTTCCCTCGTCATATAGTATATCAAATAAATTAAATATTTATATTGACGATTCTAAAGCTCTTAGCTTAAGCCTATTTATATTAAGTTTATTTGACTTCATGTACCCGTTGTACACCACCTATTAAAAATTTCTTTGCAAAATGAAAGTAAATTAAGAATTACAACATTATTATTATAATTACTTCATATCTACTCAAGGTACCTAATAAGACTAAGATAATTAAAACATCTAGATAGAGTCTCTTGTTGTTACACAACCAATAAAAACAGGCCAGGAATAACACTTTAGTGTGCGTGATAAGCTACGTCTTACATTCGCGGTTTGTATGACACTGTGTTAGTGTGCGTGAATTACTCTAAGTACAATTATTTTCGACTTTTTCACAGATATAAATGATCCAAGTTCAAAGAAATTAGTGAAATCCATCAAAAATACACATAGCCAACCTCAAGAAATTGTCGACAGCATAGCAACATAACGGTGACTTATTGTAGTACACGTAGAAGAGAGTAATATTAGTTGAATTGCATTTTATAACATATTTAATTTTATAATGTACATCATAATGTATACTTTTTATTATTAGAACAAAATACAGGCAACAAACACATATATCTCATATTTGTAAAGGCAAGCAAGAAGGTTTTTATCCAGTGTGTGGCAGTAGCCGGTGGGGCAGTAAAGTCCTCGAACGGCGATCACATACCGGAAGACGAAGTGTTGGTAGCCCCCCCCCTCAAGATGAACCGATGATCTGGTCAGGATCGCCAGAGTAGTTGGAATATTGGATGAGGTCAGCGCAGTACTGATCGTTGTAGAGATCTTTGGGGGCAACCTTTGTCCAGCAGTGGACGTCTTTCCGCTGATGAAGATGAAGCAAGAAAGCTAATTTTATAATATAGTGACCCACATGAAGAGAGTTATCCATCATTAAACTCAAAATAGAGTCACGCAAAGCATTTGGAATATATATTATTATGATGGTGGCCACCACAATAAAACGATACATTTGGCAACATGGTGAACCCGAACTTTGTTTTTGTAGCACATACCTAATACATACTACGAGTCGTAGCACATACATGCTACGACTCGTAGCAGTAAGAAGGTTGTGTATTCGTAGATGCTTTACATAATAGCATATTGTATAAAGTGAATAAATATTATAGTCTATTAAATTATTGATTCCGAAATTTATCCTTATCTGATGATTACAAAATATGGGTATACAGTGAACAGTTGTAGCAAATATTTACTTAACTCGATAGCACTGAGCTTTTCATCGTTTTACTATAAAAAAAAACTTGTCTCAAAATAACAAAAAGAATTTTCACAAAAAAGATTTACGTATTGAAAGAAAGTGAAAAAATATTATACGTTGATTACATGGCTAAGTGCTAGACACTATTTTCAATTACTATTTTTTTCACGCGGTTAATACAGATAAAATGTATATTTTCATTTTTGTATACTATCATTACAAACCTTAATTATCTGTAAACTTGATTCAAATAATATTAAGGTATCTAATTCTCCCAACAAGCCTGAATTAATAACTTTTAAAAGTATGATATTGAATGAAAAAATCTTTTAAATCTTCAGGGTTTGTATTAAATTATAATGTAATGAAATCATATAAAATTATCGACGCTTTTCCTAAATTCTCGGTTGAATGCATATAACAAGAGGAATGAGAGTCAGGAAAAAGGAAAACCGATCTAATGAGATAACATCCCAGCGCAATGCAAATGAATTTGTCGGATGGTTGGTTCCCGGGGCGTTGGCTCGGAGCTCGAGTGAATCGGAAACAAATTGACGATAGATCATAGATAACATTGAATTAGGGACGGGGTTCAAACACGATAATCGTTTTATGCGACAAACATTGTCAATGTTCAGTTTTTCCTATATAAACAACGTTCAAAGTCACATAGCCTTCTTTTTTATAATATTTAGTTATTTTATTAAAGAATTATTAACGTATTTTTCGACTTTGTCCGCGTACATAAAGATTTTTATAAATAACTAGCTGAACCAGCAAACGTTGTAGTGCCTATATTAAAATCGCGATACATAAGTAACTGTTGATCGTAGATAGGTGAAAATTTTAAGTTGTATATATTTTTTAAAGTTGACTCATAATCAAAAAATTTAAAAAAAATGTCAAGAAAAAAAAAAATTGGCTAGGACCACCCTTAACATTTAGGGGGATGAAAAATAGATGTTGTCCGATTCTCAGACCTACCCAGATTCCCGTTTTCGCTCCCGTTCTCAAAATATTATATGAAACTTATTTCGAAGATGATTGCTATGGTAAACTAAACCTACTTAGACGTAGTTATAGCTCATCGCCGTGAATTTCTAATTTTTTCACAAATCCCGCAGGAACTATTACTTTTTTCCGGGATAAAAATAAAATGTATGAATGTCCTTTCCTAAGCACTAGTCTATCTCTGTACCAAATTTCATCAAAAGCGATTTCTTAGTTCCAGCCTGAAAGCGTAACAAACAAACTTACATTCAAGAAGACTTTTCAATGAGTCATTCGTGATCAAATGGGTCTTGTCAGTGTCTTAATAACTATAAACAATAGAGATAAACTACAGTAAGTTGATCACGGATCACGTATAGAGACGCTTTCTGGAATACAGATCTAAAGATCAGTGGTTTGATATTTTTTGAGTGGTGGATTGATATAGGCACGATAGACATGAGATATTCCATTTTAAATATTATCAGGGTGAGTGCCGCAATCTCACTATCTAGGTCGAGTCGAATGAAGCTACGCATTAGAACACTTTGTATTCCGTTACAAATTCTCATCCTTACTCGAATAATGAAATCAACCTCGTTGATGCATCCAATATACGATATTTTTATATTTATACAGTTTATAATTTATTACTTTTTATGAAATAATTTATAATATTAAAACAGGATTCATATATTGGATGCAGCACCTTACAAACTAATTTGTTTTGTATATTACAGCCATTGTAAAATAAAAATAAAAATCTATTTGATCGAAATGAGTGGCCGCTGAGTTTCTTGTATGTTCTTATGGTAGATTCAGTAATTTAAAACAAATAGTTATAGTGAAGATAAGACGACAAAAAGCATTTAATGTAAGCCTAATTTAAAATAGTTTATTTATCAATACTGTTTTGAGCAGATGCTGCTGGACTTAATAGGTATCAGGCGGACGGTCAGCCCGTTTTGTCACTAACTCCCATAAAAAACAATATAACAAAAAGAACTGAAAATTTAATAAAAGCGAAGTTAAAAGTACGAATTGCAATAATCTGTATGTTTTACATTAACAAGATCATAATGTACTTATCCATTAATATATACATGTAAATAAATAACATAAATACTTTAACTTAAAGTCTACAATTTCGAATAAATCAAATCTTTTTATCTTCTGCAGCACAAATTGCTAGTCCAACAAAATTATTAAAGTTAATAAAGTAATAAATACAGAGTAATATTGAATCAGAGCCTGGAGAGTCCAATAAGTCACAGACTGTCGTACTTGAAAAGGTCGCAATCAAATCAAGTTATTTTTGTACTTCTTTTACGGATTATCTTATTTTCCTTGCAATCATTCTTTATATTCTGTGCCAACATAAAGCGCTGTTGATTTGCGAATTACTGTGATCACATCATACGTTTTCCGATCTGATCGGTGAAACTAGGAATTTTTTGTTCGAGTTCCCGTAAGTGCCAACGTTTTATTGATTAAAATATATAAGTTTCAACTTCAAATTAAAATATTTTTATTGTAAATAGGATATTATATCACATTATGAAAATCAAAAACTACCACACATTCCAAGATGTATGCGTCAGACCTGAGAAGAACGGATGCAAGAAACTCAGCGGGCTTCTTTTTTTTAAATAAATATATGGTTACAATGTAAAATCGTACAAAAATGTTAATTAATAGCCTGTGGGTGCTTCATTCTCAATCTGTGGTATCATTAAGAAAGTCTTTTATGTTATAGTACCCGTTACCACACAAACGTTTTTTAACAATTATTTTGAACTTCGTAATACATTTGTTTTGAACATTTTCTGGGAACTTGTTGTAAAAGCATATACATAGAGATTATTTCCGAGTCATGATAACTTGTGCCACAATAAATATATTTTTTTTATGGAATAGGAGGACAAACGAGCGTACGGGTCACCTGGTGTTAAGTGATCACCGCCGCCCACACTCTCTTGCAACACCAGAGGAATCACAGGAGCGCTGCCGGCCTTTAAGGAAGGTGTACGCGCTTTTGTTATATTGTTTTTTATGTATAATTCCAGCCCAGTATTTTGTTGACGTGGTTCAATTCAAACGAGTTCAACCGGATTATTTAAATAAAATATAAAACAGCATAATTTAAAAATAAAACCGGGGAGAACTTTTTAGAAACTTGGCGCTGGTAAATTAATTCTCCAAATGAATATCTGCTTTCTGTAGCTTTGGTGATACTTTTTAGATCTTATGCTTAGTGACCGCTGGCAAGCATCCTCTGCGCCTACCACATCGCCCCTTATGTTGCCCTTGTATCGCGAAGATGTTCTAATTATACATTTTTACTAGAAAAAACTATTAATTGCAAATAAGACTTAATATCTACTTAATAATAATAATATTGATAAAAATATTGACACACTTTTCACACAAATTATCTTGCCCCAAGTTAAGCACATATAGCCTGTGTTATGGGTTACAAGACAATGATATATTTAATACAATATACTTACTTGAACATACACAAATTCATATAAACATACATAAATACATTTAAACATCCATGACTCGGAAACAAACATCCATATTCGTCATATAGCTTAGTAGGTAGGATCGCTAACCACTCGGCTATACAGGTCGTCAGCCTTACTTACTTAAATGTATAATATAATTGAGAATTATAATTAACCATAATATGACTCATCTCGTATGTAAAAAACCTAAGTGTGACTTAATGTCCACCAACTATTTAACCTTTTCGTTCCGGGAAACTGATCACGCGGTATGGTTCAGATCAGCGTGATATTAGCGCTTGCGCAGCGTCTGTTAATGCGTATTATTTTACGATTAGCAATAGACTGCTTCTAATTAGGACGATTTGAGTGAATAAATCAGAAAGCTTTTAAAATAAGCTTTAAGACCATGGAAAATACACCATCTTATAAACAAAATAAGGGTTGCTAAGGGATTAGGGTGCCGTACGGCACTTTCGGTTTTGGTGTATTTGAAAAATCTAGTGCCCTGGGGCACAAAGCAGCAGGAAACAGTCCTACATACTATCCCTCAACATTGTTTGATTTCCCTTTCCAAACTAGGCTAATAAGGCGTATTACAATATACAAACATACGGAGATATAAATAGCAGAAGCGGACTAAATTTTGCTTTCAGAATGAAGTGAATAATATTTATTTATGCAGATTTTTGCTGCCAGAGGGTTTGTGAATGCTTCCTCGTCCTCTTTTCGAGTCGAGTACCCATGAATTATGATAAATAATTTTCGTTTCAACATTACATCTTTATTAATCCGTCGTGAGAAACTAAGCATATATTAAACTTGTAATGAAAAGCTAGAAACGGACATTATTGAGTAACGATAATTCATCATGATTTTTTTATTCGTCTTCTAATTTAACTAAAAATATTACATGATGGATAAAGTTATTTAGATTTAAAAGCGCTCAGACCCGTGAGAGAATCTTACATCAGCAACGAGGGAAAACATCCCTCCCCCATAACTCATAGGAAAAATACAATATCCTTAAAAGAAAACAAAACTTGTCATCCTCCCTTATCCGCGTTTGACAGATCACATTTTCTCTATTAATCTTAATATATATAAATTACGTGACACGTTGTTTGTCCGCGATGGACTCTTAAATTAATGAACGTATTTTAATAGGGATTAATTCATGGAGTGCAGTTTAGTCTAACTTGAGAGATAGGATAGTTTTTATTTCGATTTGGGACCCATAATTATTTTTATTTTCAATATTTGTTTTGAATGGACATTTTTTCTATGAGAGAATTTAGTGATGCACGGTTTGACAGTTCCGCTGTGAAACAATTTCATTATAACAACAGAAATAATTCTTGATGTTTTGAAATATTATTGGCAACCTCCTATAAAACAGTATTTTTTTTATTATCTACAGAACAACGTCTGTCTAGTTAGCTAGTTTTATATACATATGTAATCTTGAGAAACGAAACACGATACTAGATAAAAAAACCACTTAGTCGAATAACGTTGTCATTAAAATGCCGTGTCGTGTTAGTGTCTTTTGAGATATTTAATTGACTAACTGTATTACGAGTAGTATTTTAATATATATTTCGTTTTGATTAATTTAAATTTATTTAAACTAGCTAAGAATTATTTTTTGTCTGATTATTATTTTACTATGTCACAATCCGAACATCAAAAGAAATAAACGGAGCCCTTATAGAATTACTTTGTAGTCTGTCCGTCCGTCTGTCTGTCAAGACCATTTATCGATGGGAACGCGTGGAGGTATCTATTATTTAGTAGAAATTTAAACAATCTACTCAAGTCTACAGTCTCCTGTAGCTGTGAAAAAGTCAAACTACTGATTTAACGTAAAAAAAAGAATGCGACCGCTTACGTCGCAAAAAGCGTATAATCTTTCAACTCCCTCAAGGGAATCAAAATTAGATAGATGTCAAGAGCTGATGTATTGGCTTATTCAAATTTTTCAAATTCAAATATTTTTATTTAATATAGGATATGACATCACTTATTGAAAGTAAAAAAAAACTACCACCTATTCCAAAATAAAAGCCTCAGGCCTGAGATGAATGGGCGTAACAAACTCAGTGGGCTTTTATTTTCATCAAAAAATATGTTAACAAAGTAATTTTGTACAATTAAACTTATTATTTAATAGCCTGAGGGCGGTCGCTTCATTCCTAATCTGTGGTATCATTAAGAAAGTCATTTATGTTATAGTAACCTTAACCACACAAACGTTTTTAACAATTCTATTGAATAACGTAATACTTTTGTTTTGAACATTTTCTGGCATATTGTTATAAAAGCATATACATCGCCTCACAAAATACTTAATTAACTTATTTGACAGAGGTCTCGGTTAAATAATAAACATAAGAATAATTTAATATGGGTCAAGAATATGTAAAATATCTCTCTCTGACATGTATTTAGTTATGCTATTTTGGATTATTTGAGAATACGTCTGAGGTGTCGGTTAAACCCAGTTCTTATTTGACAAAGGACATTTTTGGTCCTTAAGTACCTTCGGATATCACCGGTCCTTATATATCTTCGGATATCCCCTGTTCTTCCCTGGTCATACCCGGTGCCGGTGTAACTATACCTCTGGACTCATAAAATGTGAACCCTAAAAGAACTATGGATTATGCTGGACTTACTGAATATTTTCATTTGATTATTTTCAGTTATCGCTTACAAAATTTTTGCTTGAATAATTTTTCTGCTAAGTTTTCAATGGTATGAGCACTTACATTTAATTCAGGAAGGCCGACTGTCAGCTTGATGTACCAAGCGCTACCAACGTTATGAATTGCCATAAGATATCCCAATTAATAATTAGATTTATTTAAATATTAACTACTGTTAATATTTAAATACTTTTTAATATATTTACCACTGTAATTAGAAATAACTATAATAGCATATAATATTTAGATCTTTAGTTAACTGGATTCGTGTAAGTTAGTTGGCACTACAGCAGTGCCATCTAACAGTTGGTAGCATCATCACGGTACACGGTCGTGCCCTATATAAGCTAGAGCGCTAAGTTCGAGTTCAATTAATTATTGTTACTTCTAAGGAGCTGCCCAAATTGTATTGAGTCAGTTATTATTAAAATTATTAGTGGAAATTGTATTATACAGATATTTCAATTTTATTATGTGCGTTTAAATTACCAACCCCTTCTACATACCAATTCACTATAACATGCGATTATACGATTTGAATAACTACTAATTAAGAAAGTAGACAAGTGCGAGTTGGAATGGCCACTCAAGGGTAGCAGCAAGTGACATAAAAGTTCTTGTAGTTCATTGTAAAGATTGATGACGTATTAAAAAAAAACTTCTAACTAGGTCTCGTTCAAACCAATTTTCGGTGGAAGTTTGAATGGTAATGTACATCATATATTTATTTTTAGTTTTATCATTCTCTTATTTTAGAAGTTGCAGGGGGACACATTTTACCACTATGGATGTCTCTCGCGCAAACCATTCAGTTTACAAAATAAATATATAACAGACCTCAATATTATTTTTGAAGACCTACCCATATATACCCTAGACTTTTGGTTTTGGGTTTGTCGAAAAAATTTTTTTGAGTTTCAGTTGTAAGTATCGGGAACGCCAAAAATTTATTGTATTTTTTTTCTTTTTTGGTGAGTAAATCTTGATGCGGTTCACAGAATACATCAAGTTACCAAGTTTCAACAGTATAGTTCTTATAGTTTCGGAAAAAAGCGTGACATACGGACGGACAGACATGACAAATCTATAAGGATTCCGTTTTTTTCCATTTGGCTACGGAACCTTAAAAATAAAAAAAAATGTCAGTCAGTCGTGAAAAACAACAAGGGTTACTGAATACAAGCATCCATCAACACATACTATATAAATAAAGTTATTATGATAGCATTATATGAAATGATTATATTCTGAATATATAAATAATTATTTATTAAGTATTATGTTAAGTATATGGAAAAATGTAAATATCTATATTTAAAATTCTTGCATTTAAAGTATTAAGTTTTAAATTATATAGAAAAATGTAAATATCTTTATTTAAAATACAAGTATTTAAAGTATGAAGTTAATTTTATAAAACTATGTAAATATGTATTTATATTTAAATAGACTCATTCCTGCAGTCAAACTGTCCGAACAGTTTTGCAGGGTTTTGTTAACATTTGAATGTTATCATTTAATAAAACAAAAAAAATTGAAATATATAAGATAACTTGTATCACTAGTATTTTCAGAAACTATCAAGTGAAAAACCGACCTCTCTACCCTTAAAATACAGTACATATAGAAATTAATAAATTTTATCTTTGTTTTGAAAATATAACAATCCACAGCATTACTTAATGGAAGCTAAAATAGTAGGTACCTAACAAGGAAGCGAAAGCAGTTTGATTTACATCGACTTTAATATCCGCTTTGCATTGTTTGACTTTCCTCTTGAAACAAGCTTACACGTATTAGATGTGCAAAGATTGCAGAAGTGAACTAGTTTTGCAATCAAAATGAGAGAATGAAATTATATTTATAACTTAAATGCTGCAAGAGTTTTTGAACCGTTAAAAATCCTATTTTTTTACCGACTTCAAAAAAGGAGGTTCTCAATTCGTCGGTATGTTTTATTTATGTTTGTTAACTCAGAACTTTCGACTGGGTGAATTGATTTTGATAATTCTTTTCTTATTTGTAAGCTGGTGCTTCCCGTGTGGTCCTGTTGCAATAATTGCAATTCGGTGTCAGCCAAGGTAGGTTTGTTGCAGCTACATACACAGCCATAGGTGAGATGTGCTTGAGTGGCACGTGCGATGTAAGGAGGCGAGAGGCGAGAGCGGAGCCGCGCCGGTAGGAGACCGATTCCAAAAATAACAATAATCGTAACTAGAATTAGATTAATTAATTAAATTGTATAAAAATACACAATTATTTTAATAAATCTTAGTGCATATTATATGATCTATTGTTTTGGTATGATGTTTTTGCAGTCGGTTGTTTTTTTGTAAAACCAATTTTTATTTCACTACCTCTGCTAAATTATTTTCATTTCATTGTTCCATCTTATATAGATCCACCATTATAAATGATGGATATTTTACTTCTAATGAAAAGCTGGAAATGGACATAATCCATTAATGATAATCCTTCGTGAATTTTTTATCCGACTTCCATAATAGCCGTTGCCATGAATGAGAAACGGTATGCGAAAAATACGAGAGCGAAATTTCGGATAAAATTATTGAGATTAAAAAGCATTGAGACCCGTGAGAGAATCTTACATCAGCAACGGCGGAAAAACATTCCTCCCCCATAATTCATAGGAAAAATACAATTTCCCTCAACGAAAACAAAACTTGTCATCCTCCCTAATCCGCGTTTGACAGATTACATAGATATGTAATCTAGGGAATCACTTATATACACAGCGCTAAATAAAAAACACTTACTCGAATAAATTTGTCACTAAATTGCTGTCTCGTAATATTCTTCCTTTTGGGACATAATGTCTTTTTTATTTGTGGAAATGGAGGACAATCAGTCTCCATGTTTTAAACTTTAACAAATAATATGGCAATTAAGGTGTTGTTCCCTATATATGCAAATGTCACATGCGTAATAAATACAGTTTAGATATATTGAGCGACTAAGTCAAATAAGACAATATACGGAGCATCGATGGGGTAATAATAGACAGTCCGCACTGTCTGACGTCTTACCGGTTCGTTCCATTGCAAATTGGTACTTTTAGACACGCCAAACATAAAAAGTTCTGTTTTTTGTTCTGAATTTTTGGACATTTTTAGAGAGTTGATGTCGATTTCAGATATATAGCGACATAACAAAGGATTTGAGCCACTATTTGTATTTCTCACACTTCATCGTTTGATCTTAATTAAAATCATAACTGCATAAAAAAATCACAGGATTTTTAACTTTAAAAATTCAAATATAAAATGTTTTAAATATATTCTCAATACGTAATACTTATTTATGCAACTGATGTGTAATAAGGGGTACTAAAGAACGAATGTGGGTAATAATAGATTGCATACAAAACTTTATCTATACCCATAATATGAATCCTCTTTAAAATATTCTGAAACAGTTCGCTTACTGCAAACAATAAAAAGCCAGTCCTAGTAGCCATAATATCATCCAAAGGAGTGTTATTATGAAAACGGATGATATAATGTTGTACTGAATTTCTTTACAACACTCGTTTGGATGATGTAATGGTTATTAGGACATTAGGTGTATTAATGTTGTCAATAAGCTAACCGTTATAGAATCTTTAATAGAGGATTTAAATCATGGGTGTAGATAATGTATTTAATTTAACTAGTCATATTTTGATGTTTGCTTCCCAATTTTCTTTATTTTTTATTACAGTATTTACTTAGGTACCATAATATAATTTTGTATTCAGAAAATGATCAATGGTTTCTTTAAAAACATCGTTTGTCACACACCATGGCTTAATGGATGTTCCATAAATATGGGTTATTTACGGTGTCCCCCACAAAAACACGAACCGAGTAAATCCAACAGATAAAATGTTTCCAGGAGTCTCGCATTGAAAGATCATTAATTATGTTTTCTTCCCGGATCGCGGTCGCCACGTTTCGCGAGTCTCGCCTGAGAGCCATATTGCAGCTGTTCTTCGAAGGGGAATGATAAATAGTCTTTTTGCTATGAAAAGCGTCTGTAATTTTATACAACAGAAAACTCTTTAAACTGAGTATATTTATCACTGCTAACTTCATATCATTTAAATAAAACACTTTTAAAGGATTAAAACTGTTTGGAATGTCGAGTTAACTAAAATAAAAAATGTAACTTTTACGCAAAAATCTAATGTAAAAAACACGCGTTTTAATCCTTTAAAATTGTTTTATTTAAATGTGTAATACTCGCGTTAATATCAACTTAATATCAATTTAAGTGGCTTTTGTTGTAGTTAGTTTTTAAATTAATTCAATAAAAAGTGATTTTAAGTGACACTTATTTAGAATAGACTCCATTTTTAATAAAACTTCTCAGTGTACAAGTCATATTACGGCATTACGATATGGGTGATTTTAAATATCTTTTACCAAAAAAGAAGACATAAGTAAGTCACTCAAATTGTTATTAAAATTTAAACCATCTAATACTTATAAAAAAGTACGTGTGCTTGAGACTACATGACAGAAGTAAACTTCATTAATTTGAGGTTTATAATGCGAAATCCAAGTCAATTCGGACTTCATTCGAACGAGTGGTACACAGCTCAGGTGTCATCTTAGTAAATTCATCCAATTCATTATCACCATCAAGAATAGCAGTTGTGATCCCAGTGAAAAAGCAAAGAGCCTATAAGCCCAGTCGCCCAAAGTATTCAGAGAAGAAGTGCAAGGGTAAAGGGCTCAGTCCTGGTTCTCCTAATTCCGCCTCCAACCGAGGGTGAGAAGATAACTCGACGACGACATTTTAGCCTCATTGAGTGCCCATAAAATAAAATGGTCCTTGCGCCTAAAGCATTGACATAAAAATATATTATATATAGTGAAGTTTAGCCTCGCCCATATACGAAGGATCAGTGAGGACCCTACGAACCATAAACAAGAACAGCACAAAGAAGAGACGAAGGATTGGGAAACTATATTGAAATGCAGTTTATGTCTTTATTTCACAACCTATAAGCCATATAAATACAATTATGCTTGTCTATTTTCATTTCGTAAAATCCAAGTCATACCGTCTCAAAAACAAATTTCAATTAAAAATTTTGTATAGTCTGTTTGCACATGCATTGATGTGTTTTGATAATGAAAATCATCTCATATTCATTATATTAATTTTTATTTGTATATTAAATTCTCGTGTCGCGGTGTTGGTTACCAAACTCCTCCGAAACGGCCAAACCTATTTGTATGAAATTGGGTGTGCATATTGAGTAGGTCTGAGAACCAACAAACAACCAAATCGGCCAACATCTATTTTCCTACCCCTAAATGATAAGGTGACCCACCCGTAAATATATTTTTAAATTTTTTTACAATAATTTTTATTTAAAAAAAATACACACAACAAATTTTCACCATTTACGATCAACACCTATTTTTGTATAGCAAATTTTATATTATTATTCTGTTCCATCAACAGATCGGCAGTACGGTTGCAAGATGGCAATTGAATTTAATAATTATTGTAGTACGATATCTATATATAAATATTATTTGATAGGTCTGAGAATCGGTCGTTATCTATTATTTATATTTTTTTAAATACTTTATATGGCAACACAACTTTTGACGTTACCAAACTTTATTATTATTACTAGTTGACCCGACAGACGTTGTTCTGTATATAATAAATAAAACAATATTTTTATATGAATTTGTCAATAATATATCATAACATCAAAAATTACTTCGTAAAATATGCACCCTGCTGTCGTAATGAAATTGTTTCACAGCAGAACTGTCAAACCGTGCGTCAATAAACTCTCTCATAGAAATTATGTATGAACACATCAAAGGAAAAACAAATTTGTTGTTTTTATTTAATTTAGCAGCATTTTCCTATTTATTCAGCTTTTAAACCTTCTCTGGACTTCCACAAATAATTCCTGACCAAAATTAGCCGTTCTCGAGTTTTAGCGAGACTAACGAACAGCAATTCATTTTTATATATATAGATAGATTATTGAAGGAACCCAAGCCATAATTAATCTACTGCAGAACTTAATAACTTTACAGCTTAAAGCGTCGTAAATGTTGACTCTTAAACATGATACGAGTATAAGCTTAAGTTATCAAGTCCATGGCAAGTTTTCCTTGACAAAGTCTTGGAATTATTCCCGAAGACAAACTTTAATAAAGGGAATAAACGTGTTTTATAACACTTTAAGGTGTTCTTAAGCCCAAAAAATGGATTACTTTGCACATATTAAGACTATAATATTTAGTATATAGGAATTGAAAGTTTTCTGTTGTGTATTTTTTCTATGGAAGCCGAGGACAAACAAGCGTACGTGTTACGTGATGTTAAGTGATCACCGCCGCCTACATTATCTTGCCACCAGTGCAAGGCTCCTTTGCACGGGATGCCGGCTAGATTATGGGTACCACAACGGCGCCTATTTCTACCGTGAAGCAGTAATGTATTATTGTGTTTCGGTCTGAAGGTCGCCGGCTAGTGAAATTATTGGGAAAATGAGACTTAACATCTTATGTCTCAAGTAGACGAGCGCAGTTGTAGTGCAGCTTAGAAGTTTTGGGTCTTTCAAGAATCCTGAACACTAACACAAAATGTCATACAAATCATGAATCTAATATGCGCTATAACTTATCACGCGCACTAAACTAATATTCCTGACCTATTTTTATCGGAGACTCTATGTGGACATATAAATTATCTATGTCTAAAAGGCATAAAATGCATTTATTTTCTCAAAATTGATTCCTTTAGAATTATTTTTGATGTCATTTCTAATAACTACTAGATACTACTACCGCACTGGAAACAAATGGCGCTCTGAGAGAGAAGAAGCAGCGCAAGAAACTCTCCCAGCATTCTTTTTTTGCGCTCTAGCACAAATCATTGAATAACCCTCCATCATTTCAGTTTCAATAAGCCCCGATTATCTAAGCGCTACAAAAATTCCTTTAAATCTATTTTACACAGGCACTAGTTTTCTTACGGAAAAGTATTTCATAAGTGAAACCATATTGTGTGTTTGAAAGTTTAATTAAATCCGTATCAAAATCGTTCATAATTAATATTTTAACTGTACTTGCCAATATTAAACGTGCTCGAATAATTAAATTTGACAATTAACTACTTTACAACACAATTAAAACAAATTTATCTGAAAATATGTGTGTTGGAAAATTAAGATTACTGGAGCATGAAACTAGGTTTTTAGGTGCCTAAATAATTTTAATGGCAAAGTTTATATTTGTTCTATAATTAATTACATTTACGTGTATATCGAAGCAGCCGCTGTATTGATATTTACCCTGTATTTTTTTTTATGGAATAGAAGGACAAACGAGCGTACGGGTCACCTGGTGTTAAGTGATCACCGCCGCCTCCATTCTCTTGCAATACCAGAGGAATCACAAGAGCGTTGCCGGCCTTTAAGGAAGGTGTACGCGCTTTTTTTGAAGGTACCCATGTCGTATCGTCCCGGAAACATCGTACAAGGAAGCTCATTCCACAGCTTTGTACTACATGGAAGAGCGCTTCTTGAAAACCGCACTGTGGAGGGCCGCCACACATCCAGATGGTGGGGATGATATCCTAACTTGTGGCGTGTCGTGCGAAGGTGGGATTCGGCGGCAGGAATCAGGTAAGGTTGTATGGTACCCTCGGTACAAAAGTCAAACCTATGCTTTATAATAAGTAAATATTTACTACTACTACAAAATGAAGTATATTTCATATATTCGTGGACCTTTTATAAGCAGCAAAATTACTATGCCGGCTTCTAGTCTATATGTTTTCTCGACCTTTTGTGAATATTCATAGAATATTGGAATTAAATATTGTTAATAGCATTTTCATTATGTATTATCCATCTGTACGTACCTTATTCAACAATTGACTGATTGATTGAACACCTCCGGCTCTGAGTTTGATAAGACATACCAAGATTTATGAACGATACGTCACTCGAATGGTTGGTTTAGTGGATGAGCGCTCGGACAAAAGCCGAGAGGTTGTGGTTCGAGTCCCACATCGTTCATAAATTTTGTTAACAAATTTAATTTGTATTTAATCCCAGAAGTGAGGGTTAACTCTTAAAAAAAAAAACAAATAGTTAACTTTTAAACTTACACTGAAATTCAAACTGTGCTATTTGGATCTACTTACTATATATATATTAGATCTGTATAACGATTGTATTCTCAAATAACAAGGCGTTATACGAAGTTGAAATTGGACTTTTTCTAATCCAGTTTGTTCCATGTTACAATTGAAATTTCTACGTCGAATTGAATTTCCCCGGAACAAAGTAACGCAAGACACATTATGTAGATTGGAACTATGACGTAGGCAAGTACAGAATTGAAATAAAATATTACGTAGTTTTGTATAGCCTATTTTAGAAAATAATATTCACAGTCATACAAAAGCTAAACATTATAGTAATATTATCTTAGAACATTGTCCTTTTTTCATTTGTATAGACTATAGAGAGTTGGCCTTTAGGATCATCTCATAAAAATGGCAGATATACCAGTGGGAGGCTCCTTTGTACCGGATGCAGGCTAGATTATGGGTGCTAGCTACGGCGCATTACTTTGTTTCGGTCTGAAGGGCGCCGTAGCTAGTGAAATTACTGGGCAATGAGAATTGACATCTTATGTGTCAAGGTGACGAGGGCAGTTGTAGTGGCGCTCAGAATTTTCGGGTTCTTAATAATCTTGAGCGGCACTGAATTTTAATGAGCAGGGCGTATCAATTACCATCAGCTGAACGACCTGCTCGTCTCGCCCTTATTTTCATTAAAAAAAATACATTTTTATTTTATAGAGTCATGTCTAAAATCTATTAATTACTTTGGTACCCATCCATTACGTTACATTTTACACACATATTTAATATGCTAGGGTTATGAATAATGAAAAAAAAAATTTTTGAATTGAGAACTGAATGAGATTGAGCTCTGACACTATTCAAGGTAGCTCGAGTCGAGCGAACGTTCATTCAAAGCAAAATTTACCAAGGTATATTATAAATTATAAATGTTATTGGATGATGAAACTCATTGAATTGGTGGTAATAATTATGATATTAATTTCGAGTAATGAAGTATTACAGAGATTAAGGGCACAAAATGCAATTAAATTATAAAAGTTCTTGTCAACTTGCAGTATACTTTTCATTGCGCGATGATTAACTCAATCAACAAATAAAAAAATATTTTATTTTTAAAACCGATCCCACTGACAGTGATGGATTTGAGGCATTCATAGTGAAAACTTATAATGTATTGCACGTTGTAAAAGAGATAATATTTTAAGGCTAATTGATGATGGAAATAGATAAGGATGACTAAGGCGTATTTTGCTAACCCCTATGGGGTGACGGCCCAGGGGGTTTCTACACAATAAAAGGCATATTCTACTAAGGACCCATATTACGATTAACAAAAGACAGAGATTTTTCTTCGAAATTTTAATGGAAATGATAGGGATGTATGTGAGGACTACCGAAAATGGACCTCCATTGACTTTTTTAAAGGTTTAGGTAATGTTAGCGGAATTTCATAGCAGAATTGTAATCTATATATATAATGAAAACGGTCTTTGTTTGAGGCTCAGTCACGCCTAAACCACTGATCGCATTGACATGAAACTACCACCTTTCGATGCAAAATTTATCTTAGATGGTTTATGGCTACTTATTTCTAACGTTTCTTCCTTTTAAAATTCGCCCAGTGAAGCGGGCGGGAACAGCTAGTTATATGTATATGTAAGAAGCACTATTAGATATTTATATTAAATCAGCTTACCTTATAATCACCAATATCCGAAACAGAACATGTGAGTATGGCTTCCCTGCCTAAGGCGACAGTTACGTTTTCAATGGGCCCATCGAAGTTAGGCTCCGCGTCTCTCACGGCCGCCGTGGGTCCCACACGACTCAAAGGTGAAGTAGTCTGATAACGCATGTTACTTTTCACCACTGAAACAAATAAATATATTTAATTAAGTACTAGCCGACCCTAGACGTTGTTCTGTATATAATAAATAAAATAATGTCCTTTATGAATTTGTCGATAGTATATCATAATATCAAAAATTATTTCATAGGATTTGCTCCGTGTTGTTAAAATGAAAGTGCTTTACAGAAGCAGAACTGTCAAAATGTGCGTGAATAGATAGTTATCATAGAAAATATGTCCGTTTTGTCAATTTTCTCCCACAATGACAACAGCCACTTCGTCTATGGTGGGTGACTTAAACCTCCTTGTGTGTTCACCGGCAGGTGATTTGTCAGCTCCAATGACAATATTATGACTGTTTAATTTGCACGCACTCGTTGCATTCTAAGCCTATGTACTTCATTGTCATTCACTAAGAACGCAATTCTGACATAGCAATACGACAATTTTCTTGATCTATCTCTAAAGAGAGACCAGAGGTCCTCATTGCGGTTAGCACGTGAGGTAGCTCTTCGCACGTTTGATTGACTGCGATGACCTAAGTCAGGTCATCTTCTCCTCGGCATCATTAATTGTAATTAATCAAAGTGAGAAAAGTTCTCGCCCACTTAGTAGTTAAGTGTCAATAAATTGTAGTTAAAAAAAATTAAAATACATGCTTTTTAGTTTGGCTTATTTATAAAAGCGTGTTTTTTTTTAACTATTATTTGTATTGTTGCATTAAAATTTCTCTTTGGTATTCAAAAATTGCCAGGTATTAAATAAATAAAAGCTTAAATTTAGTTTATTTTTTACCTCCTGAGAAAGTTAGAACGATATAAAAATTCTAATTAGTTATTCATTTTAAACTATTTCTGCAATGAGCTTCTTGCTACTTCTCATTAGCTCAACCCTTTACGAAGTAGCGGTAGATTTAATAAGAAAAATATTTTTTTGACATTCATAAGTGTCATTTCCGTGACCTACATGAATAAAGTGATTTTGATTTGATTTGATTTATTATTAAATATTGAAGAGGAGGAACGAGCGAACGGGTGACCTGATATTAAGTGATCACCGCTGCCCACATTCTCATGCAACACCAGAGGAATCACAAGAGCGTTGCCGGTCTTTTAGATATGTGTATTTTGGCTTAATGTACACAATTGTAAGTCTGGTTTATTTTGGCTTAAGTTTTTACACAGTAGATAATACATTTATCCACTAATGTGTGTGCTTTCACAAAACTGAATAATATCAAGATCAATCCGCCCAAAATATACCATCTAATATATAAAATTCTCATGTCGCGGTGTATATAGTTAAACTCCTTCAAAACGGCTTGACCGATTCTAATGAAATTTTGAGTGCATATTGGGTAGGTCTGAGAATCGGAATACATTTATTTTGCATCCCCCTAAATGTTAATGGTGGTCCACGCCAAAATTTTTTTTTTAAATTGTTTGATGAGTGATGATGAATATGAGTCAGCATTAAAAAATACATACAACTTCACTCAAGGCCGGTGACAATAAAATACTTTTTGAGTATCACCAGAAGAGTCGAAATAATCTTAAAAGAAAAAGGAATCTATATATAATTATTATCTTAACAGATAGAAGTATCTGCGACCATTCTGTAAACTTCTGCTTTCCGTTTTTCAAGTAATTAATTTTATAATAATATTGACACACTTTTTACACAAATCATCTTGCCCCAAATTAAGCATAATATACATAGCCTGTGTTATGGGTTGCAAGACAACGATATATATAAACATACAGAAATACATATAAACATCCATGACTCGGAAACAAATATCTATATTCATCATATAAATGCTTGCACCTACCGGGATTCGAACCCGGGACCTCAAGCTTAGTAGGTAGGATCGCTAATCACTCGGCTGTACAGGTCGTCATTTAGAAACTTACAAAAAAAGGGTGACTGTATCAGGTAGGTATTTTTATGACAATAAGGGACGAGACGAGCAGGACGTTCAGCTGATGGTAATTGGTACGCCCTGCCCATTACAGTGTAGTGGTGCTCAGGATTCTTGAGAAATCCAAAAATTCTGAGCGGCACCACAACTGCGCTCGTCACCTTGATACAGAAGATGTTAAGTCTCATTTGCCCTATAATTTCACTAGCTACGGCGCCCTTCAGACCGAAACACAGAAATGCTTACACATTACTGCTTCACGGCTGAAATAGGCGCTGTTGTGGTACCTATAATCTAGCACCCTAGATATCCTTAAAGGACGGCAAACTTTCTGTGATTCCTCTGGTGTGAACACTCGCTCCATCGCACAACCCGTACGCTCATTTATCCTCCTAACATCAAAACAACCTTATTTCTTAAATATAAATAAATCGTCTTATTAAAAATATGTTTTAGCTTATATTAAAAAAAAAAATCCTATTTCTCAATTTATTTTACGAAAGCTAATTCTTAATGAAAACACTTTAATTAGAATGTAGCTGTCCCCAATCTTGTTAAGGGCTCCACGGATATTAAAACGAATCGTATACTTATTTTGTTAAATGAAGACTGAGTATAATGCGAATAAGTTTCAAAGTTAGGTTTTATGAGGTTTCATTGAGGTGAAATTCTCTTAAAATAAATCTCGTAATGTTATTATACCTTTTTAAATGCCTATAGTATAGTAGATTATATTGAAGATACGTGGTTCTTGTCTTGTTTTGCACAAGCCTAAAATTGTATAAGATTGTATTAAATTCTTATATGATTTAAAATATAAGCTGGGAGTTTCTAATCAGTTCATCTATCCATATCAAAGCCTCTTTACGAACTGATGTGGCTTCATTACATCGGTACCAAATGTAGTGCAATATGTTATTGTTTTTCATCCTTGGAAGGTAACTTTATTCAAAAATTATAATGATAAAAGATAATATTAGACTATCCAAGAAAATACATATATCACTGGGAGCATTGTTTTAAAGAAAATAAGGGACGAGACGAGCAAGACGTTCAGTTGATGCTTATTTATACACCCTGCCTATTACAATGCAGTACCGCTCAGTATTCTTGAAAACTCAAAAAGTCTGAGCGGCACTACAATTGCGCTCGTCACCTTGAGACATAAGATATTGAGTCTCATTTCCCATTTCCCATTACACTAGCTACGGCCGCGGCGCCCTTTAGACCGAAACACATTACTGCTTCACGGCAGAAAAAGGCGCCGTTGTGGTACCCATAATCTAGCCGGCATCCTGTGCAAAGGAACCTCCCACTGGTGAACTTCACCACGCAATATTATATCAAAATGCGAAATACCACCGGCATCATGATCACGTCTGGGATTTTGAAACCGTGCTTTTTGTGAAGAAATCCTTGCCTAATACGGCCACTTTGTGGAATCAATAACCGGCTGCAGTTTTCTCTAACCGATACGACTTAAGGAACTTAGCTTAGAGCATGCTCCCAGCTTATAGGGCGGATGTCCATGGGCAGTTACCCCACCAAATCTCATCACATGAGCCCCTTGCCTTTTTGCCCCCACATATATAAACATATTTATTTTATTTTTATAACATAATTTACACAATACCATGTACCCATTACATTAGAACTAAAATGTAATATAATTGATTTTACCAAGATACATTTTAAAATTTATGGGATACAAAATGAATTGATTTAAGATAATAATTAGGTAGTATATTTTTGTTCAACTTTCAAGTATATTATAAGCATTATCTTTATATTTGTCCATTTCATCAAACTCATTCATTATAATATTAAAACAGTTTGAAATCGTCAGTTCATTGTCCTTAATAATCATCACATGCGATGATTTCGGCGTTACCTATACACAAATTTATAGTTTATACAAAAAAAAGTCTTAAAAGTTAATCTTACCGCTCTAAAGCGGAATATCTAAGCAATCGGATGGCCTGGAATATTTCATAGCAACACATTATTTACATCACACAGTACAATGTTGTATAAATTGTAATTGTTATTTTATAAATTCTATGTTTCTTGTGCCGTTTGTTCTTCTCTCTCTGTGTGCCATTCGTTCCGAAGTAGCCGCGATATACGTCAAAAAGTAGCCGAATGGAATAAATTTTGATAAAATAAATGCCTTTCACCACGGCTGCAAAAAAGGTCTTCACGACATGGTCACAATCAAATAATAGGAATTCAACGTTCAATCTTAAGAATATTTGTGTTTTTCCTGTTTCCCTGGTCTTGTTGTAATCCGACCTCTGACTGATATACGTCCTGCAGGATTTTACGACGACAAAATGGCTAGCTTGAAGCTTACAGGAAATGTTTGATCGTTGAGGAATATATCTTGATCGTATTTTTTCACGAGAACATGGATTTTATCTTTTAGGACTAACATATAGATGCCACAAATGCAACATCTATATTTTTTTTTGTAAAAATTGCCAAAGAGGATTTAAAAATAACTTGTAAGCTATTAACGATATTCCTACTATTATTATAACGACCAATATTATAAACGTGAATGTTAGTTTGTTACGCTTTCACGCCTAAGCCACTGAACCGATTTCGATAAAATTTTGTACAGAGATAGACTAAAACTTGTAAAATAACTTGAAGGTTTAAGTAAGTAACTTCAACAAGTTACTTACTTAAACCTTCCTCAAAAACCAGGCTATCCAGTGGTAAAAACAGCATGCGAATCTGTGCAGTAGCTTTTAAGTTTATTACGAACAGACAGATAGACAGACGTGGCGGAGGACTATGTTTTATAATATATAGTGATTACATTAGGTATTAAAGGCCCAACCCCAGGCTTAAATTTCTAAGCAACTTTACATTAAAATTATTTCAAGAATTGATCGGCTCTAACATTCTGCGTACTTTAGGCTTATTACGTCATTGAAGCTGTTGTAAATACATATGTATACAGGTTGGTTTTTTCATTACTGCCCTTCGGCAGTGATGGCCAAGTCGGGTATATATCCTGTAATATAATATAAGTTCATGTTATCAGTCTTATTAGTTTATATCTATCTATCGTCTATATATGACAAAATTATCGACAAATAACTCGATTAAATTCAAAGTTTAATGAATAACTACCAGCCCCATTCAAAGGTAAGATCAACTAATTGATAATAATAGAAACTTACGAAACATTCACTTTCATGTTCTGTTAATGAATTAAGTTTCATCATTGTGTAAAACTTTCGTGACTTCAAAGTATTTACTGAGTGCGTGTTTATGACTCCGAAGCGTATTCACCCTTTGATATTTAAGTAAATTTACCATGAAATAGTCTAATACTTTATTGGGTAGAGGTAAGAATAATAACACAAAGTTCATTTATCTTATAGAACATTTAAACAAAATTTCAGATAATTCTTATTTTTCATAAATTGTGGCAATATATAAAAGTCATTCTGAGAGAGCGTGATGAAGTCGCAGGTTAAAAAATAGGAAGATACTATTGATGTTGTGATATTTTTTGACGAATAGGAGGACAAACGAGCGTACGGGTCACCTGGTGTAAAGTGATCACCGCCGCCCATATTCTCTTGCAACAACATAGGAATCACAAGAGCGTTGCCGGCCTCTAAGGAAGGTGTACACGCTTTTTTTGAAGGTACCCATGTCTTATCGTCCCGGAAACACCGCACAAGGAAGCTCATTCCACAGCTTAGTAGTACGAGGAAGAAAGCTCCTTGAAAACCGTACTGTGGAGGCCCGCCACACATCTAGATGCTGGCGATGATATCCTAATTTATGGCGTATCGTGCGAAGGGGGAATTCGGCGGCAGGAATCAGGTTAAACAGCTCTTCGGAACAGTCCCCGTGATAAATGCGGTAGAAGACAAGCAATGAAGCGACGTCTCTAGGCAAGGCCAAGTGATCAAGCCGTTCACAGAGCACTGGGTCGCCGACTGATATTACTCATAAACACAGTGGGCGGCTCCTTTGCACAGGATGTGGGCTAAATTAAAGATACCACAACGGCGCCTATTTCTGCTGTGAAGCAGTTATGTAGAAGCATTACTGTTTCGGTCTGAAGGGCGCCGTAGCTAGTGAAATTATTGGGAAAATGAGACTTTGTTTCTTATGTCTCAAGGTCACGAGCGCAATTATTGTAGTGACGCTCAGAAATTTTGGATTTTTCAAGAATACTACGCGGAAATTTTTTGTAATGGGCAGGGCGTATCAATTAGCATCAACTGAACGTCCTGCTCGTCTCGTCCCTTAATGTCATTAATGTAAAAAAAAACAGTTTTGCTTAGGTCTTATTGCTTCCTATAGATTATAACTTGAAAAAAATAACGTATTGATAAAATAGTGGATCGGTGGATGAGTTTATACGTTTTTTTATTACATATCTCACTGCGAAGTTTTTTTTTTAACAATTTTTTTTTATCTTTAAGAAATTTATCTATTGTTTATATAATCTAACAAAGCGCTAGCTTATTTAATAACAAAAGCATTGACGTTCATTTTTATAAATAAGCCGAAACCCTTCAAAAGCAATAAATTTAATTGTAACACGAGCCGGTTGAAATTGGCGTCGGTAATGCGCAGCGGCTTAAGACGTGCATGGGCGCCACGCGCTTTGTTCATATTGATATAATATTATAGTGTTTGTCTCATATATATTGTGTATTTTTTTTTTTTCCTAGAAACCATGAAACATGTATCTATATGTCGTAACACGGAACGCCAGCGCCATCTGTCGTGTCGTTACACGAAATGCCAGCGCCATCTGTCGTAACACGGAACGCCAGCGCCATCTGTTGGCGTTCAATGGAGTCAACGTTCCCCCGGCCGAGAGGAGCGCACTTGACTTCTTGTGCAGCGGTCGGCCAGAGCGGTCGAACTTGAACCATCGCGCGTTCCATTTATCCCATAGTGTGTTTATTTAAAGTGATTCTACATTATAATTTGATTGTGTGAATAAGTTTGTTCCGTGCACTGACTTTACCCATCGACACCCACTGCTAGGAGTCTAGGACTATGGACCCTGCTAAGGACGGTGACCCTCTTCCGCCGTTATCAGAAGTGGGATCAATGTTGGTGCAAAATGAAAAAAATAACGAAGCGAGTATTTGGCGTGCCATGTTCGAACAACAAAACCAAAACATGCGAGCGCTGATCGACGCCCTGCAAGCGCCGAAACCTGTCTTCCGTGACAATCTACCCACATTCGACCCTGACAAGCAAGATACGGATGCAAGATCGTGGTGCGCAACAGCTGAATTGTCTTTCTCCGAAAATCCACCAAGTGGCTGTCAGCTCGTGCTAGCCGTCAGCAAGGCGCTCAAAGGTGAAGCATCCACGTGGCTATCTCAAATTGCATACGAAGGAATGACGTGGACCGAATTCAAGGTACTTTTCACCGACAGATTTATTTCGACGGAAACATTGGCAGGTACCCTCATTAAATTAAATGAACAAAAACCAAGTGAAAAAGAATCGCTACCAGCGTATGCAAGTCGATTAATAGCCTCTTTGACGAATCGTTGGAAAGATGTTAACAAAGAAGAAATCGCGGTAGCTACTGTACTGGCTCATATATCGCAATTTGACCCGAGACTTCAACGTTTGGCGTTTACTGCTAACATTGTTTCGCGAGAAAAATTACAATTAGAACTAAACGCATTCTCGCAATTGAAACGCAAGATAAATACCAGCGGCGACTCATCAAATGCACTCGATTTTAAACGAGCGAAGCTGACCACTCTGAAGTGCTTCAATTGTGGAAAAACCGGCCATAAGCGAGCAGAATGTACAAGCAAGACTATCGACATAAAAGGACGAACTATAACATCAAAAACGTCAAGCCCAGTGATGCAGCAGCCTACACTAAGGCCTTTAGTGTGTTTCAAATGTGGCAAACTGGGCCACATCGCCCTTCAGTGTACCGGCGGCGGCGGCGGCGGCGGCGGCGCGTCACGAGGCGAGCGACGCGTAGATGTCTGCGTCGTGCAACCACCGTCGGGCACGTTACAACATAAAGGTGCACTGATTTGCTTTACTCATGATTCGGGTGCTGAATGCTCGTTAGTCAAAGAAAGTTTTTCAGCCAAATTTAGTGGCAAGCGTTTTACTAATGTTGTTGCTATAACTGGTATTGGTCAAGCGCGAGTGTTCAGTACAGAACAGATTTTGTCTTGTGTAGAAATTAACGATCACCATCTCGAAGTTTTGTTGCACATTTTGCCCGATAATTACCTACAGAGTGACGTCATGATAGGGCGCGAGATTTTAAATCAGGGTTTTGCTATGAACATGACGGCTACGAATTTTCGTTTGTCCAAAGTTGTTTCTGTCAATTCAGTGACTAACGATAACGCGCGTAAACCAGATTTAACCGCTATTGAGACGGATGTAGTAGGTAGTGACAAGTCGAGACTTTTGCAAACGTTAGATCGGTTCTCTAATTTTTTTATCACAGGTCTGCCTACGACTCGTGTAAATACAGGTGAGCTTAAAATTAGGTTGATAAATAGCACTCGCACGGTACAGCGTCGACCTTATAGGATGTCGGCTGACGAACGTAGTGTTATTCGTGACCGCGTAAAATACCTTCTAGGTGCGAATATTATCAGACCTAGCTGCTCCCCTTTTGCAAGCCCAGCTTTACTTGTCAAAAAGCACGATGGTTCAAACCGTATGTGTATTGATTACCGCGAACTTAACAGTAACACTGTTCCTTATCGTTATCCACTTCCTTTGATCTCCGATCAAATCTCACGGCTTCACGGTGCTAAATACTTCTCCAAATTAGACTGCGCAAGTGGCTTTCATTTAATTCCGGTAAATGAGGAGTCCATAGAGTGTACTGCTTTCATAACTAACGAAGGTCAATATGAGTTTCTGACCATGCCTTTTGGCTTTAGGAATGCGATATCAGTTTTTCGACGGGCTATCATGAAAGCACTAGGTGATCTTGCCCATGATTACATTATAGGGTACGTTGATGACACTTTAATTGTCTCTCCCGATGTAGAATCAGGCCTAGAGCGACTTAATGCTGTGTTGGAAGCTCTGACGAAAGCTGGGTTCTATTTGAACCTAAAGAAATGCTCCTTCCTTAAAACGAAGGTAGAGTTCTTAGGGTTCGAGGTAGAGTCCGGTCAGATCAGACCTAACCAAAGAAAAATAGTAGCTCTCACGTCTCTACCACCTCCTGAAACTTTGACGCAGTTAAGGCAATTCATCGGACTGGCTTCGTATTTTCGTCAATTCGTGCGCGATTTTTCTAAAATAATGGCACCTTTGTATCGACTGACCTCTTTGAAAGGCGATCTAAACTGGAAGCCTGAGCATGAATTGAAAACCTGACATTCGTCAGAGAATCATCTCGATTTTAACAAACGACCCTGTGTTGAAAATCTATGACCCAGAGCTCGCGGTAGAGCTCCACACGGATGCAAGTAGTTTAGGTTACGGGGCAATTTTATTTCAAGTGTGGTAGCTTACTTCAGTAAGAGGACATCGCTGGCAGAGAGCAAATACCACTCTAACGAGCTGGAAACCCTTGCGGTGGTGAACTCTATTAAACATTTTCGACAGTATCTCTATGGTCGGAATTTTACTGTGGTAACGGATTGTAATTCTTTGAAATCATCACAAACAAAAAAAGAGCTGATTCCCCGAGCGCATAGATGGTGGGCTTTTTTTACAGTCGTTTGACTTCGACATCGTTTACAGAGAGGGAAAGTGTATGTCGCACGTAGATTTCTTTTCACGAAACCCGATACCGTCAGTTTCTAAATCAATAATAGAGCCGCGTGTAGAGTCCAAACGAATTGAAGTTACTGAGCTTTCCCCCAACTGGCTTCAAGCAGAACAACAACGCGATGTAGAAATCTCTAAAATTATCACTGACTTAGAGAATGATAAATTAGACGACAACGTAGCTAAAACCTATGGTATTCTGTATCGTAAAATTCAACGTAATGGGAAGTCTAAATGTTTACCTTATTTACCACGCGCTGTCAGATGGTCAGTAGTGAATAATTTTCACGACTCTATCGTTCACCTCGGAGCTGACAAGACAACTGAAAAGCTATTTGATTTTTCGTTACATGTAAAGTAGCGAAATCTCACTCCGGAAAGGTTCAGTCCGAGTTGCATCCAATACCTAAGGTGACGACTCCATGGCACACGGTTCACATAGACGCAACGGGCAAGCTTAGCGGGAAAAACGATAAGAAAGAATACGTTTTTGTTTTGATTGACGCGTTTACAAAATACGTTCTTCTGTTTCATACGATGAACATTGACTCCAAAAGTAGTATTCACGCGGTGACTAAAAGCGTAGCTCTTTTTGGGGCCCCTACTCGGATAATCACACCAGTTGATGAATGTCGTTGTTTTGCCAGTAAAGAATTTCAAGATTTTTGTGTGAGTAAGAACATAAACTTGCATCTCGTAGCGACGGGTTCGTGTCGCGCTAACGGGCAGGTAGAGCGCGTTATGTCCGTCTTAAAATCGATGTTAACCGCAGTTGAGACTAGTGATAGTAAATCGTGGCAAGACTCTTTAGACGACGTTCAATTAGCGATAAATTGTACTATGAACCGAGTAACAAAAGCTTCTCCTCTAGAGCTTTTGATAGGTAAAGTGGCAAGGCCTTTGTCGATGATATGCAGTGACGTAGAAACTAACTTCGATGACATTGAAGAGATTCGCGAAAGCGCGTCTGAAAATATCAAAGCGTGTGCGGCTTATGATAAGTCTCGTTTTGACAAAACAAAGGCTAAAATTATCAATTTTTCGGTGGGTGACTTTGTGTTGTTAGCGAATGAAGAGCGTAATCAAACGAAATTAGATCCGAAGTTTAAAGGGCCGTTTAAATCAGTTGAAGTATTGAATGGTGACCGTTATACGTTGAAATCCTTAAATTCCAAGCGTACTTACAAATACGCACACGAGGTTGATGTTAATAATGTTGATCATGTTGATGATAATGAAGATCAAGCTTAAGTTGTGGCGGAATATATAATATGTCTACCCAAAATATATTAAGAAAATTAATCGCCAGATTTCAAACTTCTCACATGTATGAGTGAAGTTTGAGTAAACAATGACCAGATTTTAAAATAAACTATCAACTTTTATTATTCTCTAATGGATGTTTATTTTCCAACAAACTTATTTCTTACTTGTCTACGTAAAAGTTTTCAAATATCGAATCAAGAAGTTTAAATATTACTGATATTTATTATATCGGCAGTTTTGTGTTACTCTGTATAACATCAGTTAAATCATCTGTTTCCTCCCTCTCAGTAGTTAATATTCAAATTCAGAAACAAAATCAATCCATTTAGTTCATTAAATGGCACTTATGATAAAAATGTTTTTTTGTCACTTTTTCGTTTTTATTTCTATTCTACTACTGACAATAACTCCAACTGAGAATAAACATCTTAATCATCTTAAGGTGAGGAGAGCAATCAAGGTCTCTATAGAATTTTGGGACTAACTTAGAATCCTAGGCAGCTGACATTATAATGGGCAGGGTGTTTCACTAACTATCACCTACTTCTCTTCACAATAAATCTTTTACTATTCAAAGGAACTGGAATGCGTACTACTTGGGAAACATTAAACTAAAATAATGGTGGTAATAAACTTTTTGAGGATTTCAATCTTTTAATTTCCAAATAGAATTTATTACACTATAGCACACACAGAAGGAAGGACAGTATTGCCATAGGTAGGAAAGCCGAAACTCATCTATATATACAAAACTTAATAACTGATACACGAAACACAAACTAAATATTTACGATCAGGTTAGATATAAAATTGTACAAGGTAGCATAGGTCTTGCGTCGATCACCGTGAAAGACATACTAAAGATGCCTTTAACCACACTTTAACTGATGTTTGCTTGTGTCCGCTGCGGTTGTTTCATGTTTGTACGTTGGCAATTTATTTTGTATGAAAATAATTAAGTGTACAAACAGTAAGAGTAATATAAGATATTAATATTTAATACAATAATATAATTTAAGTTAATATAATTAAAGTTTCACTACAAACTCATTTCCACTTAATTAAATCAAGATTTTTAGCTTTAGCATTTTACATAAAATTTATAAAACTTATGCAAACTATTTTTAGTATTTTTAACCGAAACACAAACAGCACTCAAATTAAAATACTCAGGGCTCGTATAAACTATGCCACCAGACATGAAGACGCGGACTTCAGCGCTCATAATTCTATGAATTAGGAGCGCTGTCGCAAGCGACGTCGCTTGAGTTTGTAATTTTGCTACAATTTTGTAGGATAACTTTGGCGGCCATAACTTACCTAAAATTTAGATAAGATAAAGGAATTTGTACTTGTATTATTTTGCAGGCTTAAATCAATCCTATATAATTTTGTCGTTTCACTTTGAAGACTGGTTTTTTACCATTATGATAACAACGACGCATGAAATTAAAAAAACACAGGCGTAGTCTTTTTTCCTATAGAAGTCCGCAATAGACTTAACACAACATTGAATCTAGCACTTAGGCTTGGACGCTGTTTGAGGTTGAGTGGAAACGTTACGTGTTTTGCGAGAGAGATTTTTTAAAAAGTTTTGCTGTACGGAGTCAGCGCGGCAGTGGTGCCGTCTACTTTATCTCGTACAAATGTAAAGTTCAAGGCTAGTCAAAAATTTCAAAAAACGTTAATTCTTGACAAATGTTCTTAAGATATGAACAATTAATCATTTGATTCGGAATGATGATTACATAAATGTACTACCTCGAGGATGTTAATTTAAAATGAAAAAATATGGTATACGTTGAAAATTTAATGTAATTGGTTGCTTGTTTTCGTTGCCGGTTGTGGCAGATTTACTCGCTGTTTCATATCTACCGTTTCGACTTATATTGAATCACTTACTAGGCATGGGCAATATCGAGTTTTATGATATTGGTTAAGCATCTGAGATTTGACTTGTACAAACAGATAGATTTACAAATACTGTGCTTAAGGTTATGCTTGAGAATAAACAAGAACATTCAATGTGTCGACTATATCGCTGACAGCACTGTCAATATTGTGTTAAAACAATGATGATTCTGAAGTTTTCAGAATGTCAAGCAGCCTTGCAAATAAATGCGGGAAACATTAAACGTCTGAATACACCAATCATAAACAAAATGTCTATTTCATAACGTTTTACATATTCTTGCTCGTCTCAGATATAAATTTATACTAAGTATATTTGTAAGGTAGTTAAAATGTTATAAATGATTAACTTCAGTGTTAATTACGCCAAGTTTTATAATTCGACACGAAATAATTGCATTTTCATGAGGCATCTTGAAGAACTGTTGACTCGCCAACCACTGAAATGGGAATGAATCACCTAATTCTTACACTATCCTATAAAACACTTGTCATTAGACCTGGATCGTTGCGATTGGTCGGCCGCTGCAGCTGTGACGTACTCATAAATACGTAACAACGAGGAAGAACCCAAAATTGTTTCTTCAATAGCATACATTTATAACGTTTTAATTAACATTCCTTTTCTAAAAAAATACCGCCAAACTAATTAATTATCAATAAATATTGTCAATTAAATAGCAGTTTTTAATAAGTATTTTAATAATATTTTGTAAGTTCCTTCGGCCCAATGACTTTATATAATTTTAACAACACCCATTAATGTTTTACACAACATAATACGAATATTTATTTATTTTGTGGGAAGTTTCAATTACTTAGTTGGAACAATGGAACAATTTACAGGAAAGTGCTTCAAACAAAATATCAAAGCAAACATTCCATTTGTATAGTCTTGTTTCAGAATATTTACAAAACAATCGAATAATGCCTGTCGGAAACAAACATTTTGATCGTTGTTATAAAGGTATTATAGTTATTATTTAAATGGTTAAGATTGACGATAAAAAAGGTAAATAATAATGCAATATAAAAGAGGCCTTTCAAAACTTTGCCTGCGTAAACTTCTTTTACATGGCAAATTGGAAACTAATTAAATCCACTTTGCAATAGGCATCATATAATCAGTTTAGTCTCATAAAATGAGCCATTTTGAAGTTTACGTCATAGTCACAACAAGATTTACCCGAGTAATTTATACACAATTATTAATCAAACATGTCGTAAATGTTATAAGTTTATGAATAAATAACACAAAATACTGTAGCTTAAATGCTTTTTATGTCTGCCTTTATTAGTTATATACATTGAACAATGGAACAATTTACCCGAAAGTAAAAGTAAAAAGTTTTTTAGTCTTATAATAAATAAATGTTCGTAGTATGCTGTGTAAAGTATTATTGGGTGTTATTAAAATCATACATAATATATACATTTGGAATCGTAATGTTTATTAAAACGATATAAACTTACACTTTTAAAGAAACAAAAAGATTTGGTTTCTTCGTTGTTGTTACGTATTTCTGAGTACGTCACAACAGCCGACCAATCGCAACGGTCTAGGTCTAATGACATACTGTGTTTTATAGGGTAGCGTAAGTATTAGGTTATTCAATCACGTTTCAGTGGTGGGTGAGACAACAGTTCATGAATGAAATCTCCTAAAAAAGCCGTACAAAAAAAACAATTATATCATCCACGTAGACAAACATTTTCATAAAATAAAAACTACTGGGCCAAACTATGTAAAAAAATATGGGACCAAATGGCATCTATTCCGCACCGAATTAAGGAATTAAAATCAAATTCAAATTAAATCTCAGAGTAATCGGTGTACATACATAAAAAAATACCGACCGAATTGAGAACCTTCTCCTTTTTAAAGTCGCTTAATCATTAATTCCTTTAGTGAAGACAAGTTTGCATACATATTATTTGTATGGATTATTTGTAAATGATGAATGCCTTAACCAAATAATGGATACACGTATATTACAAAAAATAAATTTGTAAACAAACTTTATGAACGATGCGGGACTCGAACTCGTAACCATTCGAATTCCGTGCGAGTGATAAATCTTGTATATGTCTTGTTCAACTCTCGGGTTGTGGTTTCATCTACATGATCTACTTTACAGTTGATAACCTTCTGAACCCCAGTATTTGCAAATTAGGAAATTGACTTGAAATATCGCTCTATCAAATCTAAACGATTTAGAGTTGAACAAGACATAATATACAAGATTTATCAACGCCACGTCACTAAAATGGTTGGCTCAGTGCACTCGCACGGAAGGTGAGTGGTCGAGCGTTCGAGTCCCACATTGTTCATAACTTTGATTTGTGTAATTAATTCCAGAAATACCGGGTATCACTTAACAAATCTGTGGAATGAGCTTCCTTGTGCGGTGTTTCCGGGACGATACGACATGGGTACCTTCAAAAAAAGCGCGTACACCTTCCTTAAAGGCCGGCAACGCTCTTGTGATTCCTCTGGTGTTGCATGAGAATGTGGGCGGCGGTGATCACTTAACACCAGATGACCCGTACGCTTGTTTGTCCTCCTATTCCATAAAAAAAAAAAAATTTGCTTACGCGGATATTTTTGTTATAGTACCATTATGTTGTATCAAATCCTTGCGTGGTGTTTACCATGCAGATTGTTTTAAGCCAACAAGAATAATAAAAGACCACTCTACAAATTGGCGAGTGGCGCTTAAAAGCAGTCAAAAACTTTAAATTATACTTATTGAAAAATTATGCAGCATCCGTACGACCGTTGACTTAATTTGGCGCAATCATGAGAAATTAATGCAAATTGAAGTTATTAAACTTCGAAGGTGGAATTATTGAGTGGGCCCCAGTTGCTTTCTCGTTTATCTGGCATTATATTTTTGTAGTAAAATACAATATGTTCAGTAAAAACTTATGAAAATTAATTAAAAATTGTTGAATTTCCAATTCTCATTATTGGTAGCCGAAATGCCTCTAATAATATTATGACTAAATTATTGGGCTATCATGTTATGTAAAATCCAAAGATAAGCACGTCCAAATAAAAAAAACATTAAATGATTGAAGCTTTATCTTACACACAGATTATTTATTAGTATTAGTCATATTACAATTTTACTTATAATTTCACTTTTTCGTATTTTGATTATTGTAAATTGATGTGCTACTTTTCGAGAGATTTATTTTCCTAGAATTAATATAAAATTTACTTTTTATCAAATTCATATAACTGGATTCAAGATATATATTACAAATATATTGTATTTCTATTTTATTTTAATAGAAGCTAAAAGATAGTAAAATCCGGTTTGAAGGACTATGGAAAATGGTATCTTTAAACTGTCACATGATGCGAATCACTCAGGACAAGTGGAAGAAATTGGTGACAGAATGGTAACCCCAGAAATGATATAAGCAATGAGCATCACAAATGGTGGGATGACGAGCTCAAGTTCACAGTTGGATCGAATTAGAGACGAGTTGCCATAGATGGGGTCCAATGAAAATAATGAAAAGAGGCCTTTGTCAAGAGGCACACTGAAGTCTGAGATATCCTGTAATAAAGAGTTCAGGATAATAGGCCAATTTATTACCTATTATTATTAATACTATTTATGAAAACTCCCACACCACGAGTAGCTATAATGTTACAATGTTTACTACGGTTAAAAGTTTATTCAATTTTATATCTACAAAGCAAAACATATTTTTGTTCAATGGGATTTTATTTGAACATAAACTTCAGCTGGCATTCAAACAAATTGATAAAGTCTAGCAAAACCTACACACGCATGCAAAAAACCTTCAAAAGTTTTGCATATAAATAACAGCATTCGTCACAAGCTAACGAAAGTCTGAATCGCGAAAAAAACTTTTTCAATTTATCTCGAAGACATGATGCTGTAATAAAAATAGTGAAAAACGTGCAGCAATCAGAAGCGAGATTAGGAAGCGACCTAGTAACATAGATCACATACATTGTTATATCTCTTGCTTCTAATGCTTGAGAAGCAGACGATTTTAAATTTCACATTTTATACATTTGGTAAAATATTTTAGAGGCGAACTTGATGTGGAGTTTTTCAGCACCAATTCTATTATGTATAGAACGTTTCTACTGTTCGTATGCCTATTTAGTTTGTTAAATAATGTGTAATATTTTTCAGATACTTTAGCTACTTTAGCTGTAATCAAACATAATAAAAACGTCTTACATACAACGCAAAAATTGTAAATATATTTTTCTTTAGGGAAAAAGATCGTTTACTCGATCCATAGCTATGATAAATAGAAGCATAAACAATGAAAATGAATTTATTAGAAAAGTGCTACTATGCCGTTAATGAGTTCCTAAACGAGCCAAACTAAAATAAATAAAAATATGGGTTTCCCTACTACGGTCTGCTGTTCAGACCAAATTGCGACACCCAAGCTTGGTATCCATAATACTGCCTTGTACATTAATTATAGTATTAACTCCAAATGTTATATTTAAGGACTGTATTTATGGAACTGCAATTAATTGAAATTGAAATTGACATGATTAGATTCAAATAATAGCAATTTATCCTTTAGTATTCTTTATGTGAGCTACGTTGGCGTGCAGTGGTTGCAATATATCAGCATTGAATTGAAGAATTAGCATATTTCATTACTTGATCTCGGAAACTTCGGCATTCAACTTCTCTTTTTAAGAACTAAATGAAGGTAAATTTTTGGATTTTTACGTTTTCTGATGTAGACAATTCTGACTTCTTCATTAAGTTTATTTTCGTGTGTGAATCATATTGATTTCTCAAGGGTTCGGTTGCACTACAAAAGCTGGTTGCTGCCTACGTAGTGATCAGAATAATATAGAAATAGCTTGCCCCTCGTCTTGAGCCAGGAAATCTTCTAATTGACTCTAGACCGTATTATCCAATCACCTAAAGTTTACATTTGAGTAAAGTATATGGGCTGTAGTTTTATACGTATTTAAACACGCGTCTTGCTAGCATAGTGATATGGACGAGAATGATTAACGAGAAGATAAAAATAACATCATTAAGTTTGTTTGTGACATATTCCTAGTTCCTGCAAACAGAAAACGCAAAGTTGTTTTGACGTATTTTAAACTATACCTATTAATGCGTATCATTACGGCTACTAATATGTTATTATTCATATTCTAATGCCACTAAAGGATGAAAGAGATTATAATATCATAAACTGTCGGAAATCAGCAATAAAAATATATTTTTGTAATTATATACTTTCGGAGACATAAAGTTGTAAAAGATTTAATTTTGGTACTTCTTTATTACTAGCTGAGCCTACAGACTCTGTTCTGTTCATAAGAAAAAAACACTATTGCGGGTGGAATTAAGCAAAATCCGTTCTAAGCTGACCTCTACTCTCCTACAACATTTCAAGTCTCTACGGCGTTATGATTCCAGAGATATCGTGTTGAGTCAATACATAGGTGGATTTTTTTTCTCTCTTTATTTTGCGTTGTGGACGTCTAAACATATTGTTTTAGATTTGGTGGATGTATCTTAGGCACAAATATTTTAAATAAATAACGATCTGATCTATAAAATAAGACTTCGCTTGGATAAACAAAAAATTATAAGTTATACTAATAAAAAATTACTAATATTTAAGAGTAGAAGGAAAAGTAGGACAAACGAGCGTACAGGTCACCTGGTGTTAAGTGATCACCGTCGCCCACATGCCCTTGCAACACCAGAGGAATCATAGGAGCGTTGCCGGCCTTTAAGGAAAGTGTACGCGATTTTTTTGAACGTGCCTTTGTCGTATCGTCCCGGAAACACCGCACAAGGAAGCTCATTCCACAGCTTTGAAGTACGTGGAAGAAAGCTCCTTGAAAATAGCACTGTTGGGAAACGCCACACATCTAGATGGTGGGAATGATTAATTATTTGAATTTATGCATTACGTATAGTTACATTTTTAATATTTTCGTGAACAAAACCAACTCTTGCGAATAATTATTGTAAACTTGATGGTGCCTTTTAATTGTTACAGGATTGATGTATGAACTATACAAGAAGTATTAACTTATATATTTTTTTGTATAAAGAGTGTATCCATGCGATAAAGTTTACTACCTATGTTCAAATTTATAGGTCGTGGGCGACAAAATACTCCTATTGTGTTCTAACAACTCGTAGTTTAGTGGAAAATGGCTCTAACGGAATGCAACTGAAGTACACAGATTTGAAATCTTATACCGTTATTTGAAATTGTGATAAAGGAACACAGCATATGTGCATTGATAGTAAATATAATGAAGCCACAACCTGAGAGTTGAACAAAGCAGAAAATATTTTATCAAAAATACGTCAGTCGAACGGTTGGCTCCGTTGGAAAGAGCACTCGCACGGAACGCGACAGGTCGCGGGTTCAAGTCCCACATCGTTCATAAAATTTTATTTTCAGTTTTTTTTTTTGTGTAATTAATACCAGAAGTGAGGGTTACCACATTGAAACATAACAAATTGCTTAGATTTCCAAGAGCGACATCTCAAGTCAATTTCCTAATATACAAATATTGAGGTTGAGCAGGTTATCAACTGTAAAGTAGATGTTCTGTACTGTACTCAATGATGAAGCCACAACATGAGAGTTGCACAACGCCGCACATATTTGAAGAACTCAAGGTGAAAGAAAGGCTTTCATCTATAGTCAGAGCGCGTATCCTCAGATACTTTGGACATATCAAGTGACGTGGGGAGCATGGCATAGAGACTTGTTGTTAAGGGAAGGGTCAACGACAGTAGGTCAATAAGACGCTCTTCTATGCGCTCGACAGACCAGATCAAAGCCCTAACCAACAGTCCCCTCAAAACATGTGCCAGAGAAGCAACAACCCTGGATAACTGGCGTAGAATCGTTCGTCGTTCTACGTGACCACGACTGCTCTGTCACGAGTAATCCGACGAAGAAGAGAGTTGTACAAAGTAGACAAGATTTATTAACGATACGTCACTCGAACAGTTGGCTCTGTTGAAAAGAGTGCTCGCTCGGAACGCAAGAGGTGGCGGGTTCGAAGCCCGCATGGTTCATAAAATTTTGTTTTCTAAATAATACTGTATGTACCTAGAAACCTATCTAAAATCAATACAATCTAAGCGTAATAAAGTATAAATTGGATTCATTATGTTAATAAAATTCTCTTTGTTGAGATTGCGGTACTTTCCCAGCCGAATGGTTCATTACGTGCTGTCAAAGGCAGCTTGATTCTAAAGTGAAATCCTTGGTTGTTGCTTCATAACTAGCTGAAGATAAATTTATTAAATAAAGCTGCTGAATTTATGAGTTAAGTGTTATAGAAAGAAAATCTTAAACAATTTTTAATTAGGCATTTTGGTTTTATTTAATTAGTTTAGCCTTTTTAAAAATACAATTGTTATTAATTATTTGATAACAGTTCTTAATACTCGTTTGATGCAATAAATATAATGAGAGAGAATTGTTATTTCATCTGTGTTGCATCATATTAGCTTTTATAGTTAAGGTTTAAGCCAAATTTAACGTTAACAGTAACGCTGAGTATAACAAAAACTGAGGAATGTGTTGCACCATCGTATTCTTTGGTATAGTTAAAGTTACGGTTAAGAAGTGAAATATCAAGTCAATATCGAATATTTATTTCAAAATTTTGACAGGTCATTATATAGCTATTTGACATTTACAATAGCTTTAACGGTTTCGGTTAACAGTTAAAGTTATGACGTCATCGAAAAATTGACAAAATGGTGCAACACATTTTTTCTTAACCGGTGCTTTAACATGTTTGTTATTGCTAAATTTAGTTGATCCCTTCTAAACTTATGCATCTCGCAACATGTATGGTGATACGGTAGTGTAAGAACGTTACATCTAAAAGAAAATATAAAATCTATCTTTTTTGTCCGTATGTCCGTTCGTCAACCATCTTTCTTCATGAATGCTTGGAGATAATTATTAAATTCCTTATTCCTTGGTTGGCTGTTAAATTAAAGCGCCTACATTAATCCAAACAGAATGTTAAAAAGTTTTTCCATTTTAAATCGTATATTTTCACACTTCGCAGGCAAATTAAAACCTTTACGAAATATTCTATTAATCTCAATATAATATTAAAATGTTGCACTATTAGTCCAGAACTAAAATAAAAATTAAAGAAAGAACATTTTTAAGAATATCACAGACTTCATTCACAGATTTTATAAAAACCACTCTCCTCCCCCGGGATTCGAATCCGTCTTAAAATTATAAAACATATATATTTTATAATACAGTTTTAAAATAAAAATTTGTTAAATATATTTTTCACAAAAAAAATATCTGAATAATATACCCCCTTGTAGCGACGGTTACACGTTCTCATACGCCTTAAGAAAAAAAATCATTCTTCACGCGAAATGACTTACATACCTTTCCACTGGTACCTAGTATTAAAGTTTCATTGTACTATTATAAGCCAATCAATGAATAATTCAATTCCCGTCTTAAATGTGACATAATTTCCTAAATTTTAAGTTAGGTACACTTTGTTGACAAACTTCCAAAATATATTCATAACTTACTTCCCAAAAAATCATATTATCATGTAAATTACACATCAATATTTACAATGGTTATAATTATATTTACAAGTAACATGTAACTTTTTACGATCATAATACTAAGTATCTTTTCTAAACAGGCGGTTTAATATTCATAACTTTTGTCAAAGCAAGCTGTAAATTCACATTTATTTCAGTACTTGACAGTTTTAGTTCAGCTGTGAGTGGGACAAAGTGAAGTGCATACATTCATGTCATAAAATAAAATGGAAAAAATGCTGTAGTTTCTTGCTGTGAGTTTTATATTCCACAATCCACAAGTGCTGCGTGGATGGTACGTAATTCCACGACAAAAGCTACCCCAGTCGTTATTCACTTGGATTGCATTTCACCTCCAAACAATTGTTGGAACTAGAACTAAGGTTTTTAAATTCGCAACTCGCTTTCAAACTGCGCTACGGTTTACAAACTGGTGAAACTTTGGAAATTGGAAGCAGGATTCACCTGGCTTTGTTAGAATGTTTTAATGAGAATGTCTTCTTTTTCGTGTGTTTCTATGAAATGGAAATTTTTAGAGGGTGTACAATTAAATCTTGTTATTAAAAGCTTCATAATACAGAACAAACTAGAAGGAGGGTTAAAACAAATTTGTACGCAGTCTCAATATATACTTGATAATGTAGTGTATGTTCATAGGCACATAAGTGAATTTGCGAGAAACTGTCATAACCATAATGTTAATACCAGGAACAGACATAAGCTTATAATGCCTACTACTCGGCTAAGTCGAGTTAGCAAGTCTTTTGTGGGGCGATGTATATCCTTTTACAATAGGATCCCAGAAAATGTTCAAAACAAAAGTATTACGTTATTCAAAAGAATTGTTAAAAAACGTTTGTGTGGTAAAGGCTACTATAACATAAATGACTTCCTTAATGATACCACAGATTGGGAATGGAGCTATCAAATAATAAGTTTAATTGTGCAATGTTACTTTGTAAATGTCACTTTAATTGTAAAACATATTTTTGATGAAAAAAAAAGCCCGCTGAGTTTGTTGCGCCCATTCTTCTCAGGCCTGAGGCATTCATTTTGAAATGGGTGGTAGTTTTTTGACTTTCAATAAGTGATGTCACATCCTATTTTAAATAAAAATATTTCAATTTGAATTTGAGTGCTTTGTATCCAAAATAACTCCCTCCCTGCGCCTCACTCCTGCTACCAATGCCACATACTGCAAGGTTAATAACATTAAATTAAGATAATATTAATTGAATAATTTATTATCTGTTATTAATATATTGTTTTAGTTATTATATTTAGTATATTTTTAGTAATTGTAATCTATACTAATATTATAAAGAGGAAAGTTTTGATTGTTTGTTTGTTTGTATTGAATAAGATCCGCAACAACAAAAACCGATTTGAATAATTCTTTCACTGTTGGGAAGCTACATTATCCCCGGTTGATATAGGGTTCATTACATTTTCACAAAAATTAGGGATCCCTACTAAAAGGCCGATAATGTAACCCAAGATGTAAAAATATGTACGCGAACGACGTCGCGGGGTATCAGCTAGTATTATATAATCACATGCAAAATCTTAGTGATGTCACTTTATTATGAAGTTGGTAGTTTCGTATTATTAAGTTGGTAGAGTGGTAACTGTTACGAATTCCTCTCAGCTATTAAGCACTTCTTGTTGGGGCATGTCGTGTATATAGCTGTAATTATAGTGAAATTATTGAATATTTATTCTATTCAAGTGGATCGTAAAAGTTTTTATTATAATACATTACCGCTTCTATGGGTTATTAAGTAAATTCAATATTTAATAAGATGAAAATATGGTAGGTGAAACGCAATCCCATTCGATTTCTTCGCATGTCTGGTACCAGTTTTGCAAGTAAGAACAACAAACTAGACAAAATTATTTAAAAACTGACTACTGCAATTTGTAAGCCTGTTGTAAACAGTACGCGGGTCGACCTTTGATAATTGACACTAAACTTAACTTACACCGCCTCACTATTGAACGCTTTTACGGTTACTAGTTTATTCTGTATTAACAAATTACAAAGTCCTAAAAAAAATGTTTGAAAATCTTGTACATTTGTTTTTAAAAGAAAATTACTTACCCATCTGTATGTGGAAGTAACTTTCTGTTTGAAAATGAGTAAACAAAACAAGCAATTTTGGTATGGCCATAATCATACAGGACCCCTTTGTGTATAGTATTACTATTAGCATAAAAATACTCAAATTTTACAAGAAAATATACCGACAATGAATCCCAAAGTTATCGGGAAAGGATGCAAACTATGTATTCTTTCCCGAACTATAATATCCTTGTCCAAATTTAGTAAATTTACTATCTGCACTAACGTAGAATGGTGAAGATAATGTTGATATCCAAATGTATGAGGTCAGAGGAGTCGTTATCGTGAATGTAGCACCGCTGTCAGCCGTCGACAGCGAGTACAATACATCAGCCGGAAGTCAACACGACAAATAAACCGAGGCGGGATAGCCTTATCAACGTTAATAGTCGTCGATAAAATTCTCCTCGTGTTGTGAATTAATTGAAACGGGTGCTTTTATAGTAACGATAAGTGGCGCAGGTCCATTTAACATAAAGATATGCGTATAGCATTCAATGAGACTGAATTTTAAGTTCATAAGGAAATACATATCTATATATAAAAGAAGAAAATCATTGCTACTCTTTTATATCAAAACTAGCTGACCCGACAGACGTTGTTATGTACATAATAAATAAAATACAGTTTTTTTTTATGAATTTGTAATAATATTTCATAACATCAACAAGTATTTCGTGTTTTATATGTGAATTAATTCAAAGTTCAGGCACGCTCGCGCTGTTCCGGCCAGCCGGAACCGCCGCAAACGCTACATCCCGCAAACTTTTAAATCTGTAATATCTTCGAAAATATTCATTTAAATCATATGCTGTAAGGGTTCATATAGATCTATATTAAACCAACAATGTATTTTAGGTATTTAATTAGATAAGGTTTAGTGCTGTATTGGTTAAAAGCATACATAGGGATATAGCGACAGAGAAAGCGACTTTGGTTTATACTATGTAGTGATTTACAGCTTACCTAAGAAATAGGTTGCCAGTCTCAGGACTAAGAAATATTTGGCCATTTGAGAAATGGACAGACAGAAAGCCAGACCTGAGCCATGTTAGAGTGTTTGGTAGTTCAGTCATGGTGCATATGCCCAAAGAAAAAAGACTTAAGTGGGATAAAAAGGCAGTAAAATATATCTTAGTTGGTTATCCAGAAAACATTAAAGGTTACAGATTATACAACTTAGAAACAAGGCAAATAACTATGAGCTGAGCGAATATTCTGGAAAAAGAAGACGCAAATTATGTAATAATATTATGTGGATATGTTACGCGGAATACCAACATTGGGACTACGATTGGACTTACACCTAACTCTGGCGAAAGCAGAAGTTGTTCCTAAAATTTTCCAAAAAATTAAATAAAATTGTATTTAAAATCTACTCGGCCTAATTTAAACCTTAATATAATTCATGTATGCTCATTTTAATCATCATCATTTCAATCATTCAATCAATAGAACAACGCAGAATACAATTTTAACTACCTTATGAACCTAGATAACTTAATTATAATTAAAATTATCGTGTGTTTATATTGAGCTTATTAATTTTTACTGGCCTGAATAATTCAAAATTATGAACTTGCAATTTATAGGTCTGTACAGTTAGATTATGTATTGCTAATTATCTGTTGACGTGATCCAATAACGCATTAACCCCAAGGGCATGCAATGTAATGACATAATCCAATTGTTCCTGCACATCTGCCCTTCTGAAGGGACGTAATACGCATGGATGGATTCGATAATAGCCCCGATACACTACAACCGGGGGTGATTTATTACACCTTAAATGGATTGAGACTCCATTGCTGATTCGCTGTATCAATGAATCGATCAATCTCCCCTTTTAATTTTTGAAATCGTTGAAGCTTTCGTTTTGTTTTAGTTGATTATTTTGGAGAACCTGAGGGAAGCAAATATGCAAAGGTAAAGAACGCATTTAGTATGGGATGAATATTTTTGCGCGTTCTTTATGAAAGTATAATATCATATTTTCTTCAAAGGATACGAAGTACGAGTAGCATAGAATAAGTGAGGCAATTTATTGTTGTAGCTTTTTCGCGCAAATTTAAAGACAGTAAGAGCGCTCTCGCATTACGTTCGATCCGAATCCGATCCGTACCCGTAAAAATACGGTGCGGTGTAGTCGTAGAACTATTTCTAACAGTTGACGGAAGGAAATCGGATGACGAAAGCCGGATCTAGTACGAAACTACCATAGAAATAGTTCTACGACTACTTCAGAACGTATTTTCACGGGTACGGATCGGATTCGTAGTGCGAAAGCGCTCTGAGAAAATAAAATTTATTGGAATACGAATATTAAAACGGGACCTGAAAGCAGTTATTTGTAAATTTTATGAAACGTACTTTTTTGGTTAAGACTTAAGTGAACAATATCCATCGAACTCATTAATACAATATGTAGCCTCCCAATAACTGTATATTTGCATTGCATGACATTAAGTTAACCAACTGAGGTGAGCGGCACATTGAATGTCCATTGGTCAACTGACGATTACAACACATCGTAAACTTTCTCTACTGGCTACTATGGGTTTATTATATAAGATCAATTTACCTAATGCGGTATGTGAAAACGGTCGCTATTTCGCCACCCGTGCTATTAGGATAAAACAGCTATAATTTATACCGCCAGATGTCGAAAATTATGCAATACGTCAGGGACTGAAAGCGCAGCGTTTTGCTATATAATACTTAGTCTGGCCCTAAATACTGTTCTACATTTGAATATGGAATCTGTCATTTTTATATGATTGTTCATTGAGTCTTCATATTTTGGCGCCAATACATTGTACTATATTTAGCGATATTAAATTGGAGTGGGGTGATATAGACAACCGAATCGCTGTGATTGCATTACACAAAGTAGGTATGGACAACACCACACATGTTCAATAACCAAGAATGGTCCTTCCAGCAAGACTCGGTGCCGAGCTATAAAGCTCGGTCTACGCAGTCTTTGTTAGAAACGAACGTTTCGGACTTTATCAGAGCTGGTCGTCGTTTAGTCCCGATCTTAATCCGCTGAATTATTATTATTGGCCAGTTTTAGAGTACGGCTTGCTCTAAACGCCATGACAATTTGGAGTCCCAAAAACAATTCGTACGATTCGCAGTGAAGAACTAGCGTCAAAGTTTAAAGGACTCTATTACAGTTAGTGGAGACCACTTCGAATAAGCTTCTTAATTTTTATTTTTTTTTTTTATTTATCTATTAAGCTCTAAAAGTAATAAATATTATTTGCAATAGAAAGTTTTGTTTTCTTTTTTCAGTATTAATGGCAAGACAAGGTATACTTATTCATTTATCATTCGTTCTATCTTTTAACTACTATAGAAAGATTCAAAAAGAACAAATGTTGTAACAGGAAAATGTTCTTACATTAAGGAAAATGTACCGTCATACTTTTTAATTAACGCAATGGGGTAGCGAGAGCCTCTTAAAAGGCAATTTCCTCACTGCCAAGTAAATCCGCAAAGGAATAAATGCGAAAATGCTGCAGACAGCTATTTACGACTACAATATGAATTAAAAATACAATAGCTTATCCCCAAGAGGCGTGACGGAATGTTTAACACAAGGGTGATCGATATGTTTCGGACATCAAAGGCCTTTGTTGCATTTTTGGTTACAAGCGAAGAGAATATGAATATGGGAACAAAGAAAATTGTACTCAGTAATAAAGTCACCCGGTTAAAGTTTGAGGAAAATTTATTACAATACAATATGACATATCTGTAAATATATTCGAAGGGTGCAAACAAGGATGTACCTTTAGAACGAATGTTAGATTAACAGGGAGGCCCCTTTGCACAGGATGGCTAGATTAGCTAGATAGCCGGCAGTAATTTGTAAGCATTATTGTGTTTCGAACGGAACGACGCCGCAGCTATTGAAATTACTGAGCAAATGAGATTTAACATCTTTTGTCTCAACGTGATGAGCATAATTGTAGTGCTGCTCAGAATTATTGGGTTTTTGGGGAATCCCGAGCGGCGCTGCATTATAATGGACAAAGCATATCAATTACTATCAGCTGAACATCCTGCTCGTCTCGTACCTCACTATAAAAAAAAAACTATGAAACAAACAACCGCTTGAGAATCTTGCATAGCTAAAATTTTAAAAACTTATCCTAGAAATTACTAATATAAAATTTACTCACTATAAATGTATTTGAGGTATAAAAAATAATTATAAACGAAGATAAAATAATAATATATAATATTTTAATTTTAGACTGAGTTATTACCAATTTTCTCAATTTGATTTCACTATCAACTTTTAAACGAATTTGAGTATTTAAGTTATTATTGTCAATCAAATAAAATCATATAAAATAATAGCTATACATACCTATCTTCTAGACAAAGTTCTTTAAAGCTTTGATGAATTTAAAGTGTGTACTATACTTAGGGTTTTTTTAATTAAATGAGTCTGTGAAATGCTCTCAAAATTGACTCAAATGTTTTGATCATTGACCCAAAACCAACAGCGGAATTGGTGGTTTTTCGATTACATAAGCATTCATTTGGTTTAAAAAAAATCTTTTGAAACATTAAGAATAACATAACACACTTAAATTTTATATAAATGTAGCAATAATAACATTATATCGATCTTTTTATTGTGTTGTAAGCATGATATACAAAATAGACACATGTCAAAGCCAAACATTGTTTCAGTAATGAGTAAGCTGCGAATCATCCAAACACCCATTCTCTAGGGTCGTGTCTCGAGTTCAACAGACGTAAAATGTGCAAACAATTTGAATGAGCTCTTTTTTGTGTTCGTGGGGTTGTCGACAATGGCACTTTATGGTAACGACAGCTCTCTATTCAAAAAGCGTCCGGGGCTCTCACTATTGTACCGCATATTCCGTGCACTAGACATCTGTTATATTCACACTGCTGATATTTGATAATACATAATACTAATAGGACGTTATGTTAATACATATTAACAGGAAACAAAAAGTCAATGATTTTGTTGTTTTTTTCTTAATGGCATTTCATAATACGGTGAAGCCTTCGGATATTTTGCATGCCTTAAGCTCAAAGCGCGTAGGTATGTTCTAGTAGAGCCTGGAAATCAAAATTCCATCGATTTGCCGCATAAATTGTATCATATAACAAATACATTGTTTATAATATGAATGATATAAAAAGCACTTTATAAGAAAGATAAATGATTGTAGAACTTATAAAAAAAATTGCATGCGACCATATTTATGTCCTACAAGTGTCTATGTAGTAATTCGTCGTGCGCATGACGTCACAATATATTAAGGTATACTTGCGTCATAATCTCTTCTTCAGCTATGACCGCCTGGTACCAAAACATTGTGTAATACTTACTATCTCATTTTTTCCCACGTTAAATCTTATTAATATATTATGTGTCTCGCTGTTTCGTTTCATCGACTTTGAAATCATAACGATCCTAAAGAAGTTTTATTTTTTTTATTCAATCTGCTTTTTTACATTGTATGGGAAGCCATGCAATGAAAATGGCGGTAAAATTTTGTTTTGTTTAAATATTTTATTAATGTTGTCGATGTACATATCTTTCATTTTTCAATTTACTATTATTGGAAATTATTCAGAGTTTTATTGATCTTCGATGATACTATAATATTTTCGTAGGTTAATAGTGTGTATAATATTTATTATACACATTGCAACAAAACATACATATTTCAAATTAATTACTATAAAAAATAACAATTACATTTATAGAATAAAACCAGCGATATATGAGTTCCAATTTCAGTTTATTTAAAAAAAAATTGAAACGATGTTCGACGACTCTCGGTGACGGCACTTCTATAAATGAGAGTGGATATTAATGAAAAATAATAAAAAATATGTTGTTGTCTATCTCATTTTGAATATCTTTTGTAAGCTGATCGGCCTTGGAGAGTAACGCTTTTTGTTTGAGGTATCCCCCAAGTGAGGTCTAGTTTGGATGATGTATCACCTCAAAAATTAGCAAAAATATAATTTAAAAGAGTTTAACAACGATATCAAGATTTATGAACTTACTACTCGAACGGTTGGCTCAGTGAAAAAGCGCACGCACGGGACGCAAGAGGTTAAGAGGGTCGAGTCCCGCATCGTTCATAAACTTTGTTTTTAAATTTTATTTGTGTAATTGATCCGTGAAGTGAGGTTTGTCACTTTAAAAAATAACAAATTGCTTACATTTGAAAGAGCGATATCTTAAGTCAGTTTCCTAATTTGCCGATGAAGCCACAATCTGAGAGTTGAACAAAGACATAATATCAAGATTTACGAACTTTACGTCACTCGAAAGGTTGGCTCAGTGGAAGAGGGCTCGCACAGAACGCGTATCGTTTATAAATTTTGTTTTTTTTATTTAATTTGTATAAAAATTAATATTAATATTATAATTAAAAAAGTAGGCTTGTAAAAATACTTTTTGTAATATACAAAATAATATTATAGTCTAGTTGGTATCTTAGTATAATAGACTTATAAAGCGAAAAAACCTTCACTCGTTTTATAGAATAATATAGAATTCATTTCATCGTAAATACTGTATAAGTAGTATCAATCGGAAAACTGCGGGCTTCATTCTGTAAACCCATTCGATCTCATGCATTTAAATTCAAAATTAGCGAGACGCTCCCAACAACAACTTTTTAAGGTACACGAACGAATGGCTTAAAATTCGAACTTAAATTCAATTTTATTGAAGCCGTGATTCGTTTGATTAGTTTTCTTTGATTGGCAATATGTCTGTAACAGCTCCACAATATTTATTTGATTAATTTTTTTCAGAAAATACATAAAATTTGGTAAGGGTACTATAGTTTTCCGTCAAATTCAAATTATTGTATTTTATTCACTTCCGGATATTTCATAATATATTCATTTGTGGAAATTTCAGTTGTTGAAAGTCAGATTCTATCATTCTTAATGATACTCCATAGACTTAGGGACCTCATTATCCCTGGATGTGTGGCGTTCCTTTACATTGCGGTTTGCAAGGAGCTTTCTTCCACGAACTACAAAGCTGTGTAGAATGAGCCTCCTTGTGCGGTGTGTCCGAGACGATGCAACATGGGTAATCGTTATCGTTAATCCTCCTTTTCCATAAAAAAACCTGAGAACTCTGCTACGAAAATATTCCATCACATAATTTATCTATTTATTTCATGAAATCTACAGCACATTATATCTCTTATTAGCTAGGTAATATAGTACAACACATTGGCCAACATCGATTTTATATTATATAGGCAAAGCAATAAAAATAATCATAAATTCATAAATAATATAATTACTTCATGCACTACATGGTGCCGAATGTTCTATTTCCAAGACTCGTTCAAAACTAATAATTAATTAAAATACCAATCCTTGCTAGATTTGAAGATAATATGCATATTATTATATATTAAAACGTTAAATTTAATAGCTTATAGCTGCTGTCCGCAACGTCATCCGCGTAGACGAGATAAATCAACAAAAATATTTGCTGAATATAAAAAAAATAACAAAAAAACAACCAACTTCAAAAAAAACTAATCTAAAACAATATAACAGGCACTTTATAGTGCCTGTTATATATATAAAGTAAATAAAAGTCTTCTACAACTTAGTATTAATAAACTTATTTTTAGAGTTCTCCTAAGTAAAATGTAATGAAAAATATCAGAGTACCTAAAATTCAATCACATTATTACGACAATATAATGTAGTTTTTGGAATCGGTCCCGCCGAAGCCCCCTCCCCTCTCGCCTCGACACGTCGCGCGTGCAACACAAGCACATCTCATATGTATGAAGTACACTAACTAATTTGTCTGAATATGTGTAGACTTACTAAACCTGCTGCTTATATGAGACAGCTTTCTTTAAATTAATCAAACGAAGTCTCGAAGACGCCTATCTCAACAGAGGAAATCTATCTCGAAGAAAATTTCAAAAGAGTCTTACCAAGAGCGCAAAAATAAACAAAACGCTTGCGTCATGTTGTAATGAAGCAACGAACAAAATTGAGCAAATTTTTTGCCTAATTCCGGGGTATGGCTGTACGTTATGGATGATATATGATTAACAAAATTTTAAGCAAAAACTTGAATACAAAATTTTTCTTTAAAATAAAACTTCTGCTTCCAAATTACTTAACGTACAAAAAGTAGATTAATATTAGAACATAATATAGTAGATTCAGTTTTTCAAATTACTGAAATATTTTTATTGACGACTCAAATGCGCTTACTTTAAGCTTAATTGATTAAAGTTTATTTGACTTTCACTTATACATATTTATGAGGCCCAGAATGGATGAGAATGGCGAGAGAGAGAGAAAGATGGAAGTCTTTGGCGGAGGCCTATATCGAAGGACAAGCTGTTACAAAATCGTAAGCAATTAGTTAAGGATATATATTTCAAAAATGTTTTTATTAGTCAGTAAAGGCTTATTTTATTTTTATTTATTTTATTTTATATATACATATTTATAAGACAGTGCGTTAATTATTTTTGTAAACGATATTGTAGAAAGTTCATAATATAATTTTAACTAGAGCGTCTAGAGTGATGATAAAATAGAACATTTCATACTCGTTTAATGTATGATTTACACAATTTTTCCAATATAAAGGTTTTTCCTTTCTTGGAATGAAGTTTGATCCGTATTGTAAGCTTGCTCTGGTGCTAGTTTCACTATAATTGGATTCCGCACATTGTGTTCGAAGGAATATATTATTATACAATCTATCCGGCCTTTCATCGAAAATGTGTTAGCAGTAAGGACTCATTTCAAATATTTTTTTTCTTTACAATTTTTTATCTTAGATTTAGATAGCTTTTGGAATTAAATGTGCAACTTTCAATTATATCAAAATTAATGAACAACGCGGAATTCTAAGCCGTGTCTCTAGAGATTACGTCACCAACACTTTAACCGCTAAGCTAAAAGTCTAAAGACGCATGATCTATATAATCTCTGTATAAGAAATCAACAGACCTCTGGGGCATTTCTATTACCGTTTTACAACGGTTTGTTGTACAATTGATATAATTGCACCCGAACTTGCATTAATTTTCAATGAATGTATCGACTGTGGTGTGTTCCCTGATTGAATGAAACACAGTAAAATAACTCCACTTTTCAAATTAGGTAGTTGTTCTGACCCTAGTAATTTTAGACCTGTCTCAAGGCCTGTAAGGCACTTTAATTCGCATAAATTATTGCATTGTAAACAGTCCGGTTTTACAAGGGTAGTTCAACCATTGACGTTGGTGTCGAGTTGACATCACACATTTTTGATGCTTGGGAAGAATTGCACGATATTTTCCCGAAAACTCGCGGCGAAGCGTCATTCGAATTTAACACGTACAAAATCACTGGCAAAAGCTTATTGTAAAAATATAGATAGATGGAAGTGTGCCTACACATAACACGACAACTTATTGTAAATGTGATCAGTGTATGCCGACGTGATTGCATCGCAAACATAAGTAGTCAATATTTGACTTGCCTTATTAGATGTAAGGGTGGGAGCGAAGTACTAATGGAAATTGCGTACGCGTTTACATACTCTGATTATAAATAGATTTTAATAGGAAAATATTGGATTAATAGGCATTATATTGGACGAGTTTCATTTAAAAGATTCAATAATTGCACGGACATTTACACTAACACCGTTTGACTGTACTGAGTCATAAATAATCATAATATTAATAATATTGACACACTTTTACACAAATTATCTTGCCCCAAAGTAGGCATGGCCTGAACTATGGGTACAAGACAACGATATATTTAATACAATATATTTTCTTAAACTAATTATAAATACTTAATACACTTACTTAATAATTTCAATTTTTGTTTTATCTGTGGGGTAACCTTGTAAGATGTTCATTTAATATATAATAAATATATACTGATGGTTGTATTTTTTTTCTTTTCATCAGGTTTCAGTCACCTGTTTGTTTGGCTTCACTAATATAGAAATGTGGTTTATTTTACTAGCTTACATGCAGCAACATACTTCAGCTTAGAAACATTGAAGTAAGAAGGTTCGATAGGTTAACAACTATGACTTTAAACTTGTTAAGCAAAGATCAACCCATGTGTACTGCAGCAACGTTCGACACACAGTTTTCACAACTCTATTCACACAATCTACTACTAAATCATATCAGAAATGCATCAAATCAAACGTGAAGAGTTATTGCGTACTGTGGCTGCATCAATTCACACACACTGTAAATAAATAAAGGTTTTATGAGAATATTTTAAACGTGCAAGTAGATGCTCTTATGCATCATAGAATATCCTGCCTAAAATCGGCAGGCTGTATCAGTCGTCACGCCAGCATTAATGAAGTCATCCATAGAGCATTTGCCGCTCTTAATATACCAGCTGTTTTAGATCAAATGGTATTACCCGTCGCGATGACAAGCGTCCTGATGGAATGACCCTGGTAGTTTGGGCACATAGAAGTGCGCTGGTGTGGGACGCAACTTGCGTCGACACTCTGGATTTATCTCATGTCCAAGTTACGTCAGTTGGTGCTGGGGCTGCGGCTTCGACTGTCGAAGACAGCAAACGTCGCAAATATGTTAGTCTCTCAGTCATACATCTTTGCGACGTTTGGTGTCGAGATACTTGGCCCGTGGGACCTAGAGTCGCATAGAATGTACAAAGTAATATATCTACGCACCTTAATAGGTCTACTGAAAACCCAACAATAGCAGCCAGCTATTTCGGTCAACGGATCAGCTGAACTATCCAACGCGGAAATGCTGCCAGTATTCTTGCTACACTGCCCCGTAAAGATAGCTTTAATTTTATGTAAACATAGTATTGTAAAAATATATTTATAAGGTTTTTTTCAATACATAAATAAATATATTTTTAAAGATTTGACGTATATTGTAAAGGAATTATAAATATAGAGAAAATATAATTATAATTACAATTTTAAATTTAACAACAAAAGCAGGGCTTATAATGACAGCTTATTAAGTCATTACATGAAGCATCTGTTCACGAGCATGACGCATTGATGTAAGGATTTTGGTGAAATTTACTACACGAGATTTTCGCGAAAAATCATTCACGGGAAAATGTGCTTTACCGAGATTTCGTGCCATATGTCTTCCTGCTATCTCTCTCTCTCTCTTTTCGTATGAAGCTTCATATCTTACTGTTTTGTGTCAGCTTACATATTATAGCAAAAATAGCATAGATGGTGTGGTATCAAGTTGGAGCGCAGGGGAGACCAAACGTTAATCTAAGAATAGACAATATTTATTAGCAAATTACGTTCAATCAATAATAATATTTAAAAAATCTCTCTCTCCTCTCTACTAATCCCCAATAGGCACAAATAGGATTATAAATTCATTAACAGTAGGTCCATAGATTATGATAGGATTAATGAAAAGTTTAAGATGTAATAGTCCCGTTACATTCTAATAATAACTAAGCAATAATCTTTTCAAAGCCCAGCTTCTGTTCCATGTGATTGCAATTTTTCCATCTGACAAGGGTCGCCATTTGCAATCAGCATACCTTCCCTGTTGAACGGACATTTTGGTAGGACATAAATAATTCTATTGTGAGTTGGGACTCAGGGATGGTTCATACATTTACACAAAACAGTTTCTTTTGTCTTGTCTTTAAATTCATAGAAAATATACAAGATTTGAAATTTATATCAGTGTAGCAATGTTATAAATATTATTATTTATATGGTGAATTACATGCTTTAATAATATATCAATAATCATTATATTTAATGCTCGCATGTTCTCTTAAATTGTGGCTAACAAGCTATCTATCTATCATGTCTTTATCTTCAATAACTTCAAAAATTTCTAATCAATAAGTCGCAGGCTTCGCTTAGGCGGAATTTGAAACTACGCTCGCATTGAAACATACAAACCTTTACAAAACATATCCTATGTGTTAATCGAGTTAAAAATAATGTTTGCGTAAAATTTCATTAAGGTCCAAATAGAAACTTGACATTTATAATATTAACATTCTATTTTTTTTAATATCTGGTGAAGCAGTTGTTAAGCTTAGTGAGGAGTTTAAAGAAAAAATTAGAAATTATTCAAAAATATTTAAAAATGTTTGTCATGAAGCAAAATCGCCTTACCTAAGCTCAAAAATTAAAAATAGTCAAAATAAAAAAAAACACTTGGAAAATTATTAATAATGAGACTGGAAGAGTCAAAATTAGTAATAAAAAATTTAATTTTAATATTAACAATGCATCCATTAATCTGGATGAGGAAGTAGCTATAGCGTTTGAACATTTTTTACCGACATTCCAATCTCTACTACAAAATCTTTAAACTCCTCTCCCCTAATAGCAGAATCTCTATTATAATAAAACGTATCGGAGTGCAAATCTCAATTCAAATATAACTCTATTAATAATGATGATATCATTAGAGCTTTTAAACTTATTAATGTTAAGAAATCAACAGACCTCTGGGGCATTTCTATTACTATTGTAAAACCAATAATTGATATAATTGCACCCGAACTTGCATTAATTTTCAATGAATGTATCGACTGTGGTGTGTTCCCTGATTTTAATGAAACACAGTAAAATAACTCCACCTTTCAAATCAGGTAGTTGTTCTGACCCTAGTAATTTTAGACCTGTTTCTGTATTACCAACATTTAGTAAAATTTTCGAAAAAATAATTTTAAATCAATTGTTAAGGCACTTTAATTCGCATAATTTATTGCATTGTAAACAGTTCGGTTTTACTAGGGGTAGTTCAACCATTGACGCTGGAGTCGAGTTGATATCACACATTTTTGATGCTTGGGAAGAATTGCACGACGCTCTGGGCGTTTTCTGTGATTTGTCCAGGGCATTTGACTGTGTACACCATGACACATTGATCAGGAAACTACACCACTATGGTATTAGGGGTGTTGCCTTAGATTTTCTCTCTTCCTATTTGAGTGATAGAGTCCAAAGAGTCGACGAGAATGGAAAGCGTTCCCCAGGATCAGCGGTTAATTTAGGTGTGCCACAAGGCTAAATACTTGGACCATTTTTATTCTTAGTATACATAAATGATCTACCCCATTTTGTGAGGAACGATCATGAGGTTGTGTTGTTTGCAGATGACACGTCACTTTTATTTAAACTTAAGCGAAAACAAAACGTTTTCGACGATGTAAACAATGCAATGTCGAAGGTAGTAAAGTGGTTTTATATTAATAATCGTCTACTTAATGAGAATAAAAGAAAGTGTATTAGATTTATACTACCAAATGTGAAATAGACGATTCAAAATGATCAAATATGATTTCAATGGACAAAGATATTCAGACTTTGACTTTATAGATTACAAACAAAAATACACATGCATACATATATTTTTTTTTCTTTACTGATTTAGGGGCTTTTTATACGTATGTTTGTACCCATTATAATCTAAGTACATTAAAAAAATAAAAGAAAAACTAAATTCTTAACTTAACAAACTAAAAAAAAACTTAATAAAATGGAGATCAAGTTATACCTACAGTGTTCAACAAATTAGACTTATGGATTCGCAAACATAATATATAAAAATCTTTCAACAAATATAAGTCTAGATATTAATAGTATGGAGTGACATGCGATACGTTAATAACTGTTATCTACTTATATATAGGTAACTGCCACTACCAAGGGGTATAAAAGGTAAAATAACAATAAATTAATTTAAATAGAAGAGATCTTTATACAATATTTTCACTGTTTTTTTTTTTAATTTAAATTATATCTAAAGTTGTGACGTATTATTAGCTAATTATTAGCATCAAATGTGGTTTTTTAAATGCTGAGTCGACTTAGTTTTGTATATACGTATATTGTCTTGGTAAAAAAAATAAATAAAAATATATAAAATAGTTGACCAAACAAACAATAGGTTTTGTTAATTATTTTTAAATTTTTCTTAATTTATTCGTTTATCCAATAATCGTTACTAAATTGGTGAAAAATAGTATTCGTCCACGTGGAATAGTAAGTTTGGGCAGTATTTATTCCTTTTTTAGAATCTTTTGCAAATAACACACATGCAAACTGATGCAGTTAACTATAACTTTAACTTTACTTTGTTCTTCCTTCCTTTTCTGAAACATAATTTGCCGATTTGATACTTATGAGCATGTCACATAAATTTCCCATGGGAAAAACATTTTTTTCAGTATTCCTGTTACTTTTAAGCGTCCTATTTGTTTAGCAAAATAAAATCAAAATCGAATTCGCAGCTAGGCCAAAGGCGTGACTTTGTTTGGACATCCATAATATGAACTTTTATCCCTATTTTCATCCCCAAACAGGTTGAAATTCTAGAATAAACATATATTTATTTCTTATCAAATACGAAGTTTCATTGGGGCGTCTTCGATAGTGACAAACGTACATCCCATATTGTAACCCCTTCAAGCCTTTTTCGTTAAAAAAAAGGTAGCCTATATCCTTTATCAAGCTCTTGTTTCTCTCTGTATTGAATTTCATCAAAATCGTTTCAGTTGATCAGTGGTGAAAGCGTAAGAAACAAACTTACAATTATAATAAATTATGCAAAATACTCTAAATTAAAGAACTATAAGAAATAAAATACCAAACAAATATGTTGTATTTTATAAAAACAGCTTCATCTCGTGGAAATATGTATGAGTGATATAAAAGCACAGGGCCGTGGTTCGTTAAGTTTGTCACCCTCTGGGGAGTACCTTCGAACAACGAGCTCATCCAACATGAATTTGTCACACCTGTGTCGGTGTCACAATACTGATTTGGAACCACTACTCAACAATGTTTATTGTCCTTACTTCTTATTTATTATCTCGTTAATGCTGGCCTTTATTGGGTTTTTATACAGCTACTTGAGTTATAGCTGTCTCCTATCTAGTGTTTCATTAATGATTATTAATTATTAAATGATTTTTTTTATTGAAAATAAGGGACGAGACGAGCAGGACGTTCAGCTTGTGGTAATAGATACGCCATGCCCATTACATTGCAATGCCGCTCAGGATTCTTGAAAAACCCAAAAATTCTGAGCGTTACTATAACTGCGCTCATCACCTTGAGACATAAGATGTGAAGTCTCATTTGCCCAGTAATTTAGTAATTGCTAAATCAGCTTTTGTCTATTGATGGCTTACTAATGAATTATTCAATTTATAATTTATATTCAGAAATTTATTATAATAAAAACAAATTGTAATAAAAAATAGAGGAGGTTGATTAGACGGGAATATAGGCGTAAAACAGCTAATGGAATTATCTATTACTTCAACCTTGATTTCTTTGAGTGGTGCATTATTTGGTATTATATTTTATTTCTTTCGTTATTGTTACAAATTTAACCAGAAAATTCAGCTTATCGACAACAACTAGAAATAATCAAATCAAATCAAAATCACTTTATTCATGTAGGTCACGGAAATGACACTTATGAATGTCAAAAAATATATTTTTTCCTATAGAATCTACTGTTACTTCGTAAAGGGTTGAGCTAATAAGAAAAAATAGCAAGAAACTCATTGCCACTCTTTTAAATCAAGATGTACATTTTCATCGTTTTACAAATCATTTCAATTACAATATATATTTTTATTTTTCAATGCAATAACTATAGTAACAGTACAACACTTAACTGCAGAATTTAGTTGAAAGAGTGTTCATAGAAAACAGAATTACCTTTAGTGCATTCGACGAGACAGTCAATTCTCCAGAGAATCAACGCAGCGAATAACCTCAGCACCATTTTGTCGGGGGAATAGAACTTTTTACGGGATCGCCTCATCTCTTAATAAATCTCTAACTCTGCGGGTTGCTATGTTCACTACTGGTAACATTACAACTTTATTTCAACAACTTTGTGGATTATTTTTCAGAAGAAATTCATAGTCTCCATAGATTTAGTCCGATGTAATGTTCATTTTTAATTTCACACGAGATGAGATGAGGCTAATATGTTATCTTCCATCACATACTCAAATACCTGTAACAAAAAAAAGATTACTAAGATAACGATATACATACATTGAATTTGAAAATAAAATTTATGAACGATACGGGACTCGAATCCGTGACCTCTCGCGCTCCGTGTGAGCGCTCTTCAACTGAGCCAACCATTCGAGTGACGTCACGTTAATGATTCTTGATGTCTTGTTTAACTCTCAGATTGTGAAGAATCTACTTTACAGTTGATAACCTGCTCAACGCCAATATTTACATATTAGGGAAATTGACTTGAGATGTCGCTCTTTCAAATCTAAATAATTTGTTATTTTTTAAAGTGATAACCCTCACTTCTGGGATTAATAACACAAATTAAATTTGAAAACAAAGGTGTGCACAAACAAAAAGCAACTCAGTGGAAGAGCGCTCACACGAAACGAGAGAGGTCGCGGGTTCGAGTCCCGCATCGTTTTTAAAATTTGTTTCAAATTTAATTTGTGTAATTTATCCCAGAAGTGAGGATTCACAATTTAAAAAAAATAACAAATAGCAAAAAAATCTAATGTTAAATAATCTTCTTAAATCTTAAATAAAAAAATCTTCCTTTTCTATAAATGAGAGTTGATTTATGATGAGAGTGAGAGAGTGAGTGATATTAAATAAATTGTTTAAGAAACACAATTCATTAGACGTCATCATCAACTATACTATTAAATTTATCCTGAAATGAACAAGATTTTCGTATTCATAGATGGGATTATAATCTTGAGTAAGGTACATTTCATATCAAAACATGCCTCTTCTGAGTCACGTAGGTGTGATTAACATGACATTTGTATATAAATAAAGGAAACGGCTTACCCAAAAGCAGATAACGTGTTATCAGTATAATATTATATATTAAACACCTGACAATTATATTCGTTATATATAGTATATCGTTATATCCGTCTGCTGGTGGTACCCGCGTGTCGCGAGTCTTGAAATTGTTTAATCACCTCGTAGAAGCCCGCCCTGATTGTGATCTATTTACTAAGACTTGAGGTGTTTGTGCAGTTACTGCTTAAACTTTGTGAGTCCTCGCATAATCGCGTCTAGCAATAGTATAGTGTACTTGATGAAAGTGATTGGTGTTGGAACCGTTTTAATCAAAATAAATAAATAAATATAACAAAATCGGCTTAATTATTCTAATGATGTCATATTATTCATATTAGCAATGAATAATGATAATTCAGTAAAGGATAAATCTATGTGAGATGATCTGGCAAGTCTCTACTGTGATTAATATACAGAATAACTGTTATATTATTCACAGCTTCACTAAATGTTAGTACATAACAGTTATATTATATAGATTGATCGTGGTGTATGCAAACATTGATAAAATAGTTATTATCTTAACATAATTATATTAAAATGGTATGAAAAATTTATAAAGAAATTACAGTGGACTTGTGTGACGGAGGCCTAAAAAATGTTTTCAGAATTCTTATCTTTTTATCGGTTTTTTGTTGGTATCCCTGAGAATCTCAGAAACATTTAGAATGAGTATTTCAATTACATGCTTCAAACAATTACTGTAAGGCGTACTATTTCTGCGTTTTACTTATTGGGAGTATATTAAAAAATTTAAATAACTTTGAGTAATTGCCTTTATATTTAGCTTTAGTGGTTTTGTTAACATGCAATTTAAGAAAACTTTTTTGTAATAAACTCGAATTATCAATGTACGTTCTAAATGTAAGACCATAACTATCAAGAGCGTAACTCATTATTGAATTAACCAATATATTTTGAAAGTATTAAGCAACGAAACTTTTATGATTAACGTGGCCCGGGCGCTCAAAATGTGTCAAAATAACTCTACCCGCTGACAGACAGGCGGACAAATAAGCAGTAGGCACCCCTTTGTGATCTTACTGTGGTACTCTATTTTTTATTTCTACAAAATTTGTATTTTTGATGAAAATTGAACTTATAAAAGCATTATAATTGAATCACGTAATATAATCACACCATAGTAAAGAACTCGTGTTTCAGATTTTACTTCGCTTATTGTTACCGTGAAAACATTTCGTTCCACCGACAATATACAATTTCGAGCGTGTACCGTACCTCTGGCGCTTGCGGAATTCCATTAGCCGAATGGGTTCCACTCAAGCCTTTTATTTTATACACGATACACACGAGAACACGAGAAATTAACAAACTTAACTTTAAATTAACATAATTAGTGTAATCAAGTGGTAAGCGAACCCTGGGAAATAAAGGTTGGGTTAAATGTAATAAAATTCCGAGTTAGGTTTAATATTTAAGGGAGTCGTTTGAAACAACAAAGTGCAAAATATACGTTTATGATAGTTTCGGGATTTGCTTAAACCTTAATTAGGGTGGCGAATTTATAATATTCATGTTTTAAGGTGTAATAGAAACAATACAAGTAAACAAATCTTATAATTGGATTTTACAAATCTTAGATGTTTCTTGTAGTTAACCCAAACGATGGAAAGAAATGGTCAGGAAAATGTATCGAAATCACTTTACTGTATCAGTCATACTTTGTTTTATTATTAAGGAAACACAAAAGTTTAGAGAAAAAGGAGTAAAAGCATTAGCCAAGGTTCATCAAAAGACTATCTTCATCGTTCTGTGAATCCTCTTAGCAGTACACTTTTTAAGAATCTAATTTGGATTTTCCAGCATGATTCTGCACCTGGCCACAAGGCATGAGCTGAGCAACTTTGGCTAGAAGTCAACGTCTAGATCTAAAAACAGCTAAGGACAGTCGCTGATCTAGAACACACCTGCTAGCTCTAAGCGACACGCTCACCGAAAAAAACAGATAAAAAACTGTGCAAGTGAAGCTAGTTTGTGGTAAAATTCGGTTACATTACAGCGCGACCTTGGACAAACTGCTCATATAGTTAGTAGTAATAGATACTATAGTCAAATAACCGGATAAACTTAATGTACGGTGTATTAAACATTACTAAAATGACCTAAACAAACTTTAAACGACAGCCATTAAAGTTCTGCTTCATAAAATAAATATTCGTCTATGTGCCCAAACTACTTTTTGTTTGGGATAACCTTTATAACTTTATTTACAAGTACGAGTTTAAACTACCAGGAACTGTATGTAGCTGCTAAGCTACATTTTCTGGTAGGTTAGTAGGTAGTTAAGCTATTTACTTTGTGATGATTGTACTTTATGTGCAAAGCAGTTGTTTTAAGTACTTCTTAATTAGTCGCACGGGGCATATTTGACCCCAGTTTTATGTGTTAATGCTCCGTAATTTTGATGTATCGGCGCTAGGCATTATTCCACTCTAGATTAAACGCATCCTTCACGCGCAAAAAGAGGTGGTTTCAGAGGTTGTATCTGGGATATATGTTACCGCATCAGTACCCCACACGTGTTGTGTTGTCCGAGTCACTAGTAACAATTGATAAATTTTAGTTTTGTTTGCTGATGCTTGTTTTTAAAGCTTCCTGTTGTTAACCTTGCTGTTATTAATGTTTGTCTCATTTATAGGATATAATTTGACTATAAAACGATTAGAAGGGGTTTTTTTAAAACGCCTGGCAGCTAACTTGATAAAGGATCATAAACAGAATTATTCTATAGTTCCACAAACTATCCAGGGGTATACAAAAACGTTTAAAGAGTCCACGTGAAGATCCAATCTATTCACAAACTATGAAAGATCCCATAATATTTATTCAAGATTAAAAAAATAAGACATAATATATCTGCGAAGATGTTTGCGACGACCATCATGACATGGGATGATTTTACCAACTAAGCATTTGATTTATCTCCTTGAAATAATGAATAAAATTATGATTTATTAAGCTGTTATTCTAAAATACAAAGGTACACGATTCTATGCTGCATAATAAAATTAATAAAAATTTGTCAAAAATTTGTAAGAAAAAAAAAATCTCTGAGATTTGGGGGTTAAATTTTCTCCACGCGAGCGTTAGTGAAGCTTTAATGACGCTAGTAATAAAGGTATAAGTTCGAGGATTTTAAAAATGGCTGAACCTTTTAAGATTTAGTTGCAAAAATTTGTAAACAAAGGGCTTTTTCAAAGGCCTTGTGATTCCTCTGGTGCTGTTGGAAAATTGAGCGGCTGTGATCTCTTTAAATCAGGTGACTGGTATACTCATTTGTGCCCCTTCTCCAGTAAATATTACATAATTACAAACACCTGTTTTCTTCAGGTGTAGGCAGTGACCATGATTCGCCCCGTTCACCAATACTTACATATATGAATTCTCATTCTTGATAGTCTTTAGTTGACTCCTCTTTTCAATGAAACCCTTACCTGATCCTGGGACGTACATCTAGTTCAAACTTTTCTAACACAGAGAGTGTGACAATACCTTGTCATTGGTGAATTCAATCTACTTTCATTCATCCTCTCTGCATAACCAAACCAACCCAAAATTTCCTTGGCATTAACTGTCACTATGAAAAAGATCACTTTACTCCACATCGCACTTCTTACAAACATCATTTATCAAGACATGCCTTATCATTGAGAAATGCTTTATTTTCTAGTAAAATCAAGCAAATTTATGTTAGTATTTCCACAATTCCTTATCAAAGAGGTGACAGTGTGACTGTTAGATCACTCAAATCTGTCTGTAATATTTATTTAATGAGATATAGCTATAAGTAACAGTAATAGTATCTTTCTTTTGCAGGTATATCTCTTCTTTTATGATACTTCCTTCTTATCGAGAGAAGAAGTGAAATGGCTTAAAACTTTTTACGATGCGTATTTCACGGGTGACAAGATAATTAAGGATTGTAAAGGTTTCTAAACAGAAAATATAGCATTGGAATCCTAGCTTTTTGCTTGTCATGGGAAGCAGTCTTTATATACCCCATTACAGTAGGGGTACCAAATAGGTACCATTATTCTGAAGTTGAGAAAATTGTCTAATCGCTACATATAAATATGTACACATAAAGATTTCTTCATAAATCTTGAAGTGAAAGCAATATTCAGCTACTGACTTGATTTTAAAGCAAAGGAGTTAGTACAGCATAGAATAACAGAGTCGACCCCTATAATAATCTATCATTTTGATTACAACCTAGCCTTAGCCTAATAAGCAATTTAATTTTAACGTAATTTACTAAGTAGAGTTAAACTTAGAAAGTGTCCTAACAATTTGTTATGTTTTTAAAGTTATAATTATTATACAAATAAAACTGAAAACAAAATTTATCCACGATGCGGGCTTCGAACCCGCGACCTCTCGCGTTCCGTACGAGCGCTCTTCCACTGAGTTGTTTTTCGTTTGTACAAACTTTTGTTTTCAAATTTAATTATTTAATTATTATTTAATTACACTAGCGTTGCGTTTGATTCTTTAAGATTGTCATTAAACTAATAATTAAAAAGATGAAGTGGCAATGAGTCTCTTGCTACTTCTTCTCATTAGAGCTCAAGATTTCTGAAGCAGCGGTAAAAGACAAAACGCATATACAACTTTCAATATTTATAAGTGTACATTTTGATTTAAATGGATAATGCTATTTTGGTTGATATAAATTGACCTACTATTGTAAAGGAATATCTTGCACCAATAAAATTGGATAGGCTTTAATTTATGCGCAGTACCCTTAATCATATGATAATAAAATTTTTAAACTACTCTTTTAACGGTTGCAGGAGTATATCAACTAAATAGGTCTTGCTGCTGGAGATAAGTTGGAAAAAGCATCCATACAGGAAGACAAAAAAAAAACCTCGTTTTCTGATGCAAGTACAGCATAAACATTCATGTAGAATAATACATATAAAGCGACTCTTATGGTATTACAAACAGACAATACTATTTTATTAATATATCAACAAATTACGCTGCGCATAGATTATTATCGATATGACCTATATTAACAAGTAGGAAATTATTTGTAACGTAAGCAACAAAATATTTACCGAGAACATCTATCATATTTCCGTGATGTAACATTAATAAAAGAACACGAAAAGACATTAAAAATATTCCCAAGGGAGCTATTTCTACCGAACGGCTGATATTTTTAGATGTATAATTAACTCTTTAATAGCCTGAGACATCTGTCTACAAGTCACGTCGCAAGTATAATGAAATAATAGACTCATTTACATCCCTTTCCCAACTATTAATATGTTGAGTAACTTGTCAAGACTCTCTACCGGTATTATATTTTTTTTATGACAATGAGGGACACGACAAGCAAGACGATCAACCGATGGTAGTTATAATGCCCTGCCAATTACAAAACCCAAAAATTTTCAGGAGTACTACAACTGCGCTTGTCACCTTCAGACATAGGATGTTAAGTCTCATTTGCCCAGTTATTTCACTAGCCACGGCGCCCTTCAGACCGAAAAACAGTAATGCTCACACATCACTGGTTCATGTCAGAAATAGGCGCCTTTGTGGTACCAATAAGCCGGCATCCTGTGCAAAGGAGCCTCCTTCCTCCTACTTGTAATAATAATAATAATGCATATAAATCAATTCATTAGTTATTTTTAACACACCCATATTCTTATGGACTTTTTTAAAGTGGAAGAAAACAATAACACATCATAAATACTTCAATTAAGTTCAAATTTATAAGAAATTATTAGATCAAATGACAAACCACTGACTTAGATTTCAGACTGTCAAGGGAGATAAATTGTAGTGATGAAAATAGCTGAACAAAGTGAGGCAATAGTAGTATTAATATACCAGGCTTTGTCTGATTTTGATTAACTTTTAAAAGGTATTTTTATCAGTAACATTATTAATGAAAGAGAACTAGATTTTTACTTTCTTAAAATATGAAGCGAATCACTTAAATTTCCTCCTCCTTAAACCTCTGTTTAACGATTACAACAAATTTACCACAGTATTATGTTAAGTAATTTCTGGTTAAAGTAACCATATAACCGTAAATAAAGGCTTATTTCTTACACTAAATTATATTTCTATATTTTAAGCATTATTTTATAATTTTATGTAAATCCAATGAGACAACTAAATTCTTTTAACTATCTCCATTATAATAATAACTTATTAAATCCTATAAACTTTTATAGATATCGTACGAATAAGTTGAATTTTGTTGCTAACCAACCATTTTCTAGTGCATGCACTGTAAAATTGATGGTTATCGTCACGGACGAGTAAAAAAGAAGGACTCCGTGTCACCTTACATAACATTGAAGCACCAAAACAAGCCGGAAAAATTGTAAAAACGATATTATAAAAGTATTTGTGGCCATATAATATAATTACTTAAGGGAGAAAAAATTGTAACTAGTATCCCCCGTAACCGCACACACTAGCATAAAGGTGCTAATATCCACTTGCTAATATCACGGCGCGGAGTCCTTCTTTTTTACTCGTCCGTGGTTATTGTTACTTTTCCTATTCCACAAAAAATTAACAGTTATTACAGACGTTGGTTTCTGATTAAATTGCTAAAGGTTGGCGTAACTATTTTTAATAACCTCCGCATACTCCTAACAATAGCAGAGAAACAATGACATAAAATAATGAAACGTAATTAACTTTAACAAAAGTATAAAATACAACAACGTTTCCAACTCACAAACAATACCGATGTAAGCTTCTCCGTTTAATATAATACATGACCGTTGTCTCTAAGAATATGAAACAAAATGAAAGCATAAGAAGAGGTACAACGTAAATGAATGCGTTTCCCACTTGTACGTTTTCGAGCTAAAAGATTGCTAACATATTTTAAAGCTGTGCTCTAATTCTATATTCTCTTTGTGTTTTGTTTTCTTATTAGTGTTCCCAGTTTAAACAGGTCGGGCTCTATACGTTTACATAAATAATTACGCTTCCAACATTGCGCCCTAGGGAAAATTATGTTTGTATAAGCTAAGTGGATTTTTGAATTTGCACAACTAGAACATAGTGAAAATGCCGTATTCCTTAATTACAACCCAGAATACAACGACGTATTTGTGGTTTGAAAGCAAATGTTTAATTATTAATTTTGGTATAATTCCGTAAACCTTGTTGCAATTTCTTTTTGTGTTTTAGATATTTATTTGCATTTTTATATTCACGCAAAATATGGATAGAAGTTGCTAATGCTGATATTTTGGAGAACAAGAGACCTAGTTCAATTATAGTATGAACACTACCATATAGATCATGAGTCCATTGTTTGAAAGATCATTTTTTAAAAGTGATGGAAAGAGCAAATGGCTGTGATATGAATGAAATGATAAAACAGCAACGGAATTGTATGAGTCGCAATGAGCCACGAAATGACCAAGTGTACCGCGTCACTAAGGCCTAAGTCTTAAAATGGAATCTTATGCGCCAGTACGTCCGGTACATTTAACGGTACTACTTCAAGTGGTACAAGTACATTGTTAAGTTTGTTTGAGTGGAGGTCTTACTCCGATGGAACAATGCGCAAACATTCAGTTTTAATTTTCTTTATAAAATTCTATATTCTCTTAAGCATTATTTTGGTGGGATATAATTAAGAAAAAATGTAATATATCTTTTTTGTTATTTATTCGGCGACACAAAAAACATCATAGACCAGGGGTGCTCAAGCTTGAACTGCTGGCGATCTACCTCAAAATTTGTAGACTACGATCGATCGGCTCTGAGAGGCTTCAAGTATGTGTGATGAAGGATTGTCGTCTAGGTAGAGTGTCACGATGACATAGATATTAGTTTTACTCAAAATATGCATTTTTTTAGGTCTGCTCTTAAATTTCAATGAAAAAACTCATAATTATTATTCAAAATTGCGTGATTATTGGTTCTTACAAACGCGTTCTAAAGTTCTAAGCTTAACTAAAGAGTGATTTTGGATGTTGAAGCGTGACACTGCATGTCCTGAGCATACTTTTCATAAGATGGTACGTAATTACCGATTTTAGTTTATCATACCGGATTTTTTTCTCGAGATCGACACAAAAAGCACTCGCGATCGACCTGTCGATCCCGATCGACCGTTTGAGTACCCCTGTCATAGACCTATTACGGCTTACTAACGATCCTCTTGCATGTGTTGTTTGTTAGGTCAGATGAATGATGAACGTACTATTTACAGTTTAGGATAAAACATATCCGCGCATGTATGGCTTAATAATAGATATTAAATACCTATAGTAAAAGGCATAAAAGGCATTTGTTTTCTCAAAATTCATTCCTTTAGAATTCTTTTTGATGTCATTTCTAATATACTATATTACCGCCTCGGAAACTATTGGCGCACTGAGAGAGAAGAGGCGGCGCACGAAACTCTATCAGCACACTTTTTTTGCGCTCTTGTTAATAAAAATATACAATATAGTACTGTCATTGCTATTGCTATAAAATAATCATAATCTAGTCCGAGGCTGTCTGATCACTTAGATATTCAGCTGTGGACTAATAGGATTTATGACAGAGCCGTTTTTTTATGCTTCCGCATTATAAACTTCCTTTCTGCATGCAAGATTTACAGAACTATAAATATAGATTTTTTTACCGACGCAACGACCGCATGGGTGGTAGTGTTTAATTAACTTCAAATAACTAATAAACAATAATTAGATGATGCTTCAGGCGGTTTATGTGCTATTTAAACAACTACAACACACATCCCATGTTTGGGTAACTCTAGTTTTAAAACATATTTAAAAACATATTTTTTATATGAAAATAAGAGACGAGCCGAGCAGAACGTTCAGCTGATGGTAATCGATACGCCCTGCCCATTACAATGCAGTGCCGCTCAGGATTAATAAAAAACCCCAAAAATTCTGAACGGCACTACAACTGCGCTCGTCATCTTGAGACATAAGATGTTAAGTCTCATTTGCCCAGTAATTTCACTAGCTACGGCACCCTTCGGACCGAAACACAGTAATGCTTAATCATTACTGCTTCACGGCAGAAATAGACGCCGTTGTGGTACCCATAATCTAACCGGCATCCTGTGCAGAGGAACCTCCCACTGGAGAATAATATAAGCTTGGTGTGAAAGGTGTCTTAATCATTAAATTAAACCTAGTTTTATAAAATTTGTTAATATTTTTTTAATAAACTTTTAATATAAAAATATATAAAAAAATTCATGTATTTAACAGCCGTTGAATTGTATGATGCATTTATTTAACAATTTCGAATCTTGTAAATATGTCTTGTAATCTATTTGCTTGCACTCTTAAGTTGTTTATGAACAATTAATATTTGTATCTGAGTAACCTAGAATCCTTAATGGAATGTTTGTAAATGTTACACATTAAGCCAATGAAATCAGCTTTGATGCTGGCGAGATATTGACATGGTATAAATAGATGCGGAAGACGATTGTCTCCTGGCATGTTTAAAAGTATAATTTATAAACTTTATCATGCTGATGTAAATATATCTCTAGTTGGTGAAGCTAAAGGCGCTGGTGTTTCACAATAATCTGAGTAGAGATTTTAGTTGACAAACTTCCAAACGTATTATCCAAATGTTGTCTGTTTTTTTTATATTTTTTTTTTCCAACCTTTTTAATGAAAATAAGGGACGCCCGAAACACAGTAATGGTACCCATAATCTAGCCGGCTTGCTGTGCAAAGAAGCCGGTAAAAAGTATGTTCTTGAGTATAAATTCTGCTAATAATAATAATAATAAATCTTTATTTGTTGCAAAAAAAATACAATTTTGCTTAAAATTACCCTCGACCCCCAAACTAGGACAGCCCGTGACATGGGGGTCAGTCTCTTCCCAGTTGTGCAATGTAAAATGTCAAATAACAGACATCAACATATTTTAAGGTCTAACAATGGAAGTTATGCAACAAATTATGAACACGGAAACTATTTTATATATAATTTAGGGCGTGTGTTGTGTGTTTGTGTGTGTATGTGTATGTGTGTGTGTATGTCTGTGTGTGAGTATGTGTTTAGCTTTTTATTTATCAAATGCTATACCTGGTTTAAGTAGTGGTTATCGAATAAGATTTTCAGTAGCTTCATAATTTAGGTTTCTTAACATGTTCTTGAGTTTATGTCTAAGTTCATATATATTACAATGCATAATTTTAAGTTCTGTATTAATATTTTTTCTTCTCACTTTCTCGTAGGGTCCATGTCTCAGCAGCGTAGAGGAATATGGGGAATATGAGAACCCTTACAAGTCGTATTTTTGTGGTTTTTGTGATATTGCGATCCTTCCATGTTTTCCTCAATTTATCCATAGCCGATCTGGAGATTGCCATGCGTCGTTTGATTTCGTCTATGCAGCCGCCATTATTTGAAATCAGTGGTAGGCACTACCTCGCAATTTGCTACTTTCTTAACCTCTGGCGAGTTGCTCTTAGCACGGTCGACAATCATCACTTTGGTCTTGCTGCGATTAATTCTGAGGCCAAAATCAAGACTAACGTTTTCCAGCCTGTGTAGTAGCTCTTCCATAAGAGGGATGCTACTTGCGAAGAGGGTGGTATCATCCGCGTAGCGTAAGTTCGATATGTTTTGTCCTCCAATAGTGATAGCGTCTGTCCAACCATCCAAAGCAATTCTCATAATCAGTTCTGTGTAGATGTTAAACTGTTGGATAGAACCTCATCGGTTCGTACTAAGGCCGTACCATCTTCGTAAAGGTGCCTAAGAAGTGATACCAGATGTTTTGGGGTACCCATTTCTAGGAGAGTATTCCAGAGTTTCGGCCACTTGACAGAGTCAAACGCCTTGGAGAAATTGAACTTTTTGTTCGGGGAATGTGTATTACAGGTCGACGTCGGGGAGTACTGTCCAGTGGTGGAATTCGGTGCATCCGATGGTAACGTGTAACGCTTCTGTCCATATACAGCTGACGTAGCGTAAGATGTTCAGTGATTTTGTATAGTTCCTCAGTAGAGAATCTACGAGGTTTACCGAGCATCACCTTTATGATAGCTCTTTGCGCTCTTTCGACCTCAATAAAGTGTGAGGAGGCTGCTCCACCCCATGCAGATATGCAATAGATCAGTAGGGATTGACATAGTGCTTTATAAACCTGTATTATCAATTTGGTGTCAGCAACGTCACGGAGGTTTCTAAATACGGGGATTAGCCTCCTGACTCTATTAGCAAGTGCTGTGATGTGGGGGTGCCACTTTAGGTTTTCGTCGATGACAATTCCCAAGTACTACATGAAGATTTGTCTTATAATCAATTCGACACGTGTTTTGCCTCTACCCGAGGCATCCTCAGGAGATGTTGACTTGCTAAACTCTGGCATGAGACTCCTGAGTCAACATTTGGATAATCATTATGGATTTTGCCATTCATGCCAAATCCAAAAAAAAATACAAACGTATTTCAATGGTATGTTATTTTGTGTCTTATAAAGCAACTATAAAACTACAAATTTAATGAAAAATAACGATGAGTAAGTCTTTGATGTTTGTGACTTGTTTTTGTCTGTTGTCGACAAAGGGCGAGCCCATTGTGAGGGCCAATCGAGGTTTTATTTCAACCTTAATTACCGAAATGATCCACAGACCATAACCAATACCAAAATGTGCCCCTAAATTGATGGCGACTAGTGGTTCGAAAGAATTAATTTACTAAACACTCCTAACACACGGAATGAAATCCAAGAATTGGGAACATTTGGAATTTTCTTTGATTAAGGCGAGTGTTAAACACTTAAATAAAATACTATTTAAGGCTGGGGACCGAGCCACTTGCCTTGAGGAAACGATCGCAGCGAGCCTCCCTCGCACAAGGTGGCTATAGTATTAATTGAGAATTAGAAGCATTTTTAATTTATTACAAAAATAATACAATTTTCTCATTTCATTTCATTGTCATTTCGCGACAGTTGTGTTGAAGATGAAAGGACAATTACTGTAGACTGGTACGTCAATCGCTGTTTGCCTGATGTCTTGAAAAAAATTCGATATCATCGCCCTCGAAGCAGGATCCTTCTTCACCACTACAATGCTTCAGCGCACTCCGCAAAACGGACTGTTGAATATTTGACTATAGCAGGTGTCGAGATAATGAGTCCATCCACCAGACAGTCCTGACCTGGCGCCCTGCGACATTTAGTGATTCCCAAGAACTAAAGATAAAATTCAAGGTATTTGCTTTACGAGCCCTGACGATGCGGTGAAAGCGTACGAAAATGCCATAGAAGAGACCCCCCCATGCCATAAGGAAGAATAGGCCCACTGCTTTTCTCAGTGGTTTCATCGAATGCGACGATGTGTAGGGAGGAATAGAGATTACTTCGAAAATCAGTAAGAGTATTGGCAACTTTCTACATTAAGCCGTTTTTCATTTACTAAACATTTTCAGTGTTACCTAGCTATGAACATTTTTTATCAATATTTTTGTTTTACATGGATAATATAATTAAAGTTTGTGTACGGTTTAATTATACTACTGCTTTTTGTACTAATTATAGTATTTTATTAATATTAAAGGTATTAGATTTGCATAAGAGCTGTAATGAATTAAATATTTATTATTTTAATACTTGAAATCGGTGTTTTTCAATATCTGTTTGTAACATCTACTCCGTTAACGCAGTAAGAAGACATTTGTGATGGACGCTAAGAAACGTAAAATAAAAAAGGTTCTTATTGTATAAATCTCTTAATAGGATGAAATCTCAATTTAGGTCAACATTTCTTGTCTTTTTTCATGAATTATTCAGAGTCCTGTGGGGAACGTGTCAATAAACGGGAGAAGATTTGCTGAAACAATGGAAATTACTAAGGTCCCGGGGGACGCATTGTAATAGAGTACAATTAAATTACCCTTGTAAGCGAAATAATTGTTAATTGTACTCTGTGTAGGTGTTCGGGATATAATATTACTTAGTCCCACTGAATAATGTTTCTTTTGTCATGATTATTTAACTAGTACGAATAGACAAATTGAAATCAATTGAATGCTTCGCTAAGTAATAATAATTGTATAGACGAGGGTAAGGATATGGCATAACCGTCAAATAGAAATGGAAAAGACACGTCATGTTCACGGAATCGTCGAGATTTTTCTTCTGTTGTATTTTTTCTTTAAAAAGCAAGATTGCAATGGCCTAGCAGAGTTTATTTATGGGAATATGTATAATAAATATGATATTAAGTAACGCCAGTTATGACATTAACCGGTAGTTGCAGAAGGCATCCTTAAAGTTAATGTTTCATTATATCATATTATGCTATCTTTGACTGTTAAAATGAAAAAGAAAGTAACGGAATTATATTTAATGAAACATTAACTTTAAGGATGCTTTCTGCAACAAGCGGTAATATAATTTTAAACCCCATTAACAAATTTTAAGGATTTTTGTTTATCAAAAATTTACATTAATGAGATGGATTATTATATTTGCGATGTGTGTGATTCAAAACACTAAATTGAGCTATTTGCAATGGTTTTTCCCATTTCATGTTATTATATTAAAAGATAGGTATTGTATTATATTCTGAAGATAAGATAACACTATAAGATTTTTTTAAAATAGTACTCAATTAAATGATTACTTCAAATTATAACAAAAATAATCAAAATTTAGTGGCGCGGGTAGATGGTACCAAGCTATACGCCGAGTGAAATATATATATGTATATGTTGCACTTACCTACCGTTGACACATTATCGTGTACGAAATGTAGAAATTAATATATACTACGATATGCAATAATACTGCTAAAATATTTTATATTCGTGAAATTAAATATTAATTTCAATTCCATTACTTAATTAAAAGAAAATCCAAAATCCCCCGGTTCGATCCTCGCCGGCACTTTAAATGTGTTTTTGGTGGTTTTCGCATTCATATGTATCGTTTAATACGCAAATTATAATGTCAGTAAGGCTCTTATGATTCCTCTGGCTTAACGATTTACCAGTGGGAAGCTTCTTTGCACATGCCGGCTAGATTATGGGTACCACAACGAAGAAGTAATTTGAAAACATTACTATGTTTCGGTCTGAAAGGCGCCGTAGCTACTGAAATTACTGGGCAAATGAAACTTAACATCTTATGTCTCAAAGTGACGAGTGCAATTGTAGTGCTGCTCAGAATTTTTGGGTTTTTCAAGAATCTTGAGCGGCACTGCATTGTATTGGGCATGGCGTATCAATTGCCACAAGATGAACGTCCTGTTCGTCTCGTCCCTTATTTTCCTAAAAAAAACGAAGAATGCTCATAATTTTTCATATAAAACGAAAATACAAGCCCGTATTAAATTTTGCGCAGTAACGCATACCGTTATGAAATGTATTGTATAATTTTGACAAACGAAATATTGACAAGCAAATAAATGAGGATCTGCAGTTATAATCATGACATATTTTTGTTCAATACCACATTCAGAATACTTAATAAACTTATTGGCTATGTGATAATGAGCTGATGTTGATTTTGTATTTACAAGCTCAGTATAATGTCATTGTTTTCTGGATAAATTGAATTGCGATTGTTAATTATTGATATATCCGATTTGACGTCGTGATCGAGTTAATAATAATTAATCAGATTATAGCAATCAATTTACAGAAATATTTTAGCTTTTGTTTATTTGAATGATTCTGTACTGCTACAATTATTTAATTGGATAGTATCGAGTCATCAATAATGAACTGCATTCATACACAGTAAATATTTATACAGTATTGTATCAGTTTTCTCATTACGACTATTGTTTTTTTTTATGAAAATAAGGAACGAGACAAGCAGGACGTTCAGCTGATGGAAATTAATACGCCTTGCCCATTACAATGCAGTGCCACTCTGGATTCTTGAAAAACCCAAAAATTCTTAGCGGCACTACACTTGCGCTCGTCACTTTGAGACATAAGATGTTAAGTCTCATTTGCCCAGTAATTTCACTAGCTACCGCGGCCTTCAGACCGAAACACAGTAATGCTTACACATTACTGCTTCACGGAAGAAATACGCGCCGTTGTGGTACTCATAAACTACCCGGCATCCTGTGCAAAGAGCCTCCCACTGGTAAAAGTAGTGTAAGCAATGCTCTATGCTATACATATATGTACCAAAATATTTGAAAACTGGTAGTCGGTTAGGGCTAACTCAGCGACTACGAAGAACGTTGAAAGATTTCTAAACAGGTTCTATTGTGTTAAACGGTTGCTCACATTGTGTGAAGTCCTATGTTATCATGAAGCTGTTACGGTAAAGATCGGTTGACGAGCTGGGGCTGTTTCACTGCCTTTTCCATTATTGTTCGAATTTCAGTACTGTAGCGCGTGAGTACTCCCTCACACGCGAGATCGTTGCATAATTAAACAATCTAATATTCTCTGTTACTTCTTTATGCTTTTTATAAATTAATACATCTTATTTTATATTTTATATTGGGCCGAAGACCTACCGTTCTTACTTTATTTCATTCTCTATTCTATCTAATTCGATTGTCTTCTTATTCGCATCAATATTCTAATTTGAATCATTTATTATTGTGTAGGCTAACAGCCAACCTTATAATAAGGAGTTCTTATACGCGGATAAGAACTCCTTGTTACAGTACGAAAAACGTCTATAGCAGCTTGACCAGATCTAAGGAAGCTGTAGTGAGATACACTATTCACAAAACTGTAAGGTTGCAGAATATAAATGTGGTTTTAAATAATTAATTAAATAGTAATCTTTGTTGATAATTAAGAATAAGTTTTGAACGCTGTCGTGGTTGCTGTTGTTCTTATTTTTTCAATGTTTTAAATGAGATTGACGTTTGACGTTTTCGGTCACAAAGTCAATACGACAACGACAACGTTAGCAAACAGGAAGTTAATGGGAGAAAATGACAAACTTAGGGGCGTTTGGTGCTGATTAGTCTGCTTGATTTTAGCTTAAATTATATTCAAAGTATAATACACAATTGTACTAAGCATATAAGTATTAATCTAGTTTGCCTGTTATATTGTGTATTAAACTCAAACCGAACAAGAAGTGAAGGTGTTAAAATATTGAATCAAAATCATTGAAATAAGTATTAATCTAGTTTAGCAGTTTTATTGTGCATTAAACTTATACCAGACAAAGAGTGGACGTGTTAAATTATTGGATCATTTTACATAATAGTCACATTTAACACTTCTTATGCGTTAGAATTACCTTAGGATATTGTTGTATGTTCGAACTGCGGTCAACCATTGCGATGTAGTGTCGCGTAGAACTCACATTTTAATTCTTTTTAATGCTATTTTCTTTACACGTCACAATTGTTTCAAAACTCTGTTTATAATCTGTAATGGTAAGGGAAGCTTCAATGCGCTCTTTCTGTAGACTAGATCCTACCTATTTTTCAGTTGGTATACTAATATGCTTATCATGCCAGTAACTCCTTGGTAGTTTGATGCAAATCAGTTTCTATCATCACTTTCCATTCCTGATTACCTTCTCACGTTAGACGATGGTCCACCTCGGTATTCATTTTTCGAGTTAAGGAAGCGATTAAACTAAAAACATACAATCCGTTCAGTAGCCGTATCCTCTCCAAATATAGCATCGATATTGTGAGCTGTTTCTGCCGCATGAGTTCCACACCAGAACTCGTATTCAAAAGTACCTACTCAAATTTACAATTATTCAGTTTTAGTAAAACCATTCGAAACCGAATCTTTAAGAATCGAATCGGAAATCCTTCAAAAAGGCGGCTTGTTATTGTTATATCTGGTTTTATTTAAAATATTTCAAGAGTCGACACACAATGCAAATTAATTTTCTCGACGGAACAGAAAATCAAAGTTGAACTTTCGCGGACATTGTTTGCCGTTATACTAATAAACATTATTTGAGGTTAGAAAAATGTTATGTGGCGCCCAGAAGCAAGTTAAGTTGCTTCTGGGCAATACTGCACACTTGCTATGTCTTTTAGAATTAATCCACAAGGGATTAGAGGGAAGTTATCTCTATTCGTTTAACCCACAACTGCTTTATAATATTCATTAATTATTCAAAATCAAATCACCGTCCAAAGCTAGGAAATCATTTTGATTGTTTCACTCAGAATATGAAATTATATGAAAACTTCTTTATAATCGTTGTGATTCAAAACTCGATGAAACGAAAAAGCGAGACGATAGAAACACAAACAGGTAGAATATATAGGATTCAACCGGCGAAAGAATGAGGTAGGAAGCACTATACAGTTTTTTGGTACCAGGCGATCATAGTTGAAAAAGAGATTGTTTCATGTGAGACGCGAGTATACCTTAATATATTCTGACGTCATGCACATAATGTATTACTACAGAGACACCAGGAGAACAAAAATACGGTAGTAGTGATAGTAATGTCTTTCATAGCGGTAGAAATTATGTGTTATCCTAGCAACATGTAACAGGACTTCATCATATACAGTTTGGAGGTTCATGCACAATGCACATCTTAAAATTATTATACAAGTGCTAACCATCTTGAAGCCAAAATATTTTTAAGTTTTCACTTTCTACTACTACACTACTTCACTTTTCACTACCATTGCATACGTTTTTTTCTATATGCAAAACTTAGTAAATTAAAAAAGGACAATATTCGGACTATAGTATGACTTCTATTGAATCTAGCCTTTATGACGTATTCCTTCCAATTCTTGCAGGAATGTTTAATACGTCCAGTTTCTCATTGAAACAACTTAATAAAATAACGCAATTTATTTCAAGCCAGTGCCATGGGTGTTTCGGGAACGCAGTTAACCCTTGTCAGAACTTTTTCAATTACGTTAGAGCGATAACATACACTGAACACCAAACACATTTATTAGGGCCAAGTTTGAATGCCGCTTCTGGCGAGGAACTCCTTGAGAGTTGCGTGATTCAAATGTCACTGATGATGGAAACTGAAGTGAGTGGGAAATTCATGTGTCTTCGAATGTAACGAGGGATTAGACCATTGTGTAGTAATTAATTAATGCAAAGTACAAGAACAACTTTTGGTAGCAGGAACTTCAATTAGAACCGGTAACGATATGCTATATTCTCAACAAGTTCAAAGCTTATATTAAACATAAACTTATAGAATCTTATGACAATAATAATGTATTATTTAGATGATAAGAAAGTTTGGGTATGAATTGCCCTAAAGGATTTGAGCTTTTAATTACTCTTAATAAAAAAAGAGAATATTAATAATTATGCATTATATTGTGCAAATTTTAAAAAAGTGGTCAAATTGTAAGTAGAGGTATTTAGTGAGTATCGCACAACAATATGTAGATGAAAATTCTTTTTTGTTATTTTGTTGAATTCTCGTGACAGGCTTCGTCATGCTCCATGATGTAAATGTCACTGCTTGTGGCGGCGACGTGGGACGGGTCGTTCCCTTCCATTCAACATGCTCTTGAACGGGCGCTATTGTAGTGGCTCCTGGTTGATCCTGTCACCAGAAACTCTGCTTTGTGTTTGTAAAATCAAAGTTGCTATATTTTTTTAAAATCAAAAATACAATGCTCGCAGAATAATTTGTAGTGAGAATTTTTGTGATTGTGGATTGATACGTCTACTGTGTACTCAATAACTCTTTTTTTTACTGATTAATTTACATTCCCTTTCTTTACATTTTTTTTTATGGAACAGGAGGACAAACGAGCGTACGGATCACCTGGTGTTAAGTGATCACCGCCGCCCACATTCTTTATCCGATCATAGGAAATTTAGAAAGTACGAGCATTTAAATCATATCCTTTAAATATTACAATTGTAACCATTCGTGATAAAAATAAATAAAAGTTTTTGTTTTAATGAAAGAATTTGTCCAATTAGTGCCTGCCATTGCCATATCACTAGAGAATAAAAAGAAAACATTAAGAACCAACAATACAAAACAATTTTATGTTACTAAATTATCAATATAATTACCAAAAATAAATTTAATTATAAAACACAGATGTGTCGTAATTTTTTGTTACCGTCTATATGGACGGGGATCCAATGTTGGAAAATCGGGAATAAAATATTTTCAGACAAATCCCTCAGTATGCTATTATTGGAGCGACTGATCCTATTCCAACACAACACTAACGAATAATTGGTATTGATGGCATTTCGGGTGAAGTTGGATCAGAGCTGGCAGGTGTAAAACATGCCTAGAAAATACGCGCGAAATAACGTGAATAATACGATGTGCATTTTCAAACTTTTTTTACCATTACTTTACTATGATTGACAACAATAGCAATTCAAATTCAAATATTTTTATTAAAAATAGGATGTGACATCACTTATTGAAAGTCAAAAAACTACCACCCATTCCAAAATGAATGCCTCAGACCTGAGAAGAATGGGCGCAACAAACTCAGCGGGCTTTTTTTATTTCATCAAATAAATATATTTACAAAGTAATATTGTACAATTAAACTTATTATTTAATAGCCTGAGGGCGGTCACTCCATTCCCAATCTGTGATATCATTAAGAAAGTAATTTATGTTATAGTAACCTTTACCACACAAACGTTTTTTAACAATTCTTTTGAATAACGTAATACTTTTGTTTTGAACAATTTCTGGGATCTTGTTGTAAAAGCATATACATCGCCCCACAAAAGACTTACTAACTCGACTTAGCCGAGTAGTAGGCATCATCGGTTTATGTCTGTTCCTTATTGATCGTCGTTGATCGAAGATGATTGATGAAATGTGTCTTCACCATTATTATATACACGAAATTACACTCTATGACCTGGAACACCATCACATCGTTCGGTAGGAAATATCATGAGTTCTCTGTTTTCATAGATTTAGTAAGTAATGGAATAGTCAAAGAATTTTATCTTCAATAATATCAAAAAGGTATACATAATGTACATGTTTTGCTTTTATATCAATTTAATTTTGCAGTTATTAACTTATTTAAATATGATTTAAATATTCGTTTATTGTATTTTGGTTACGTTAGTCCTTGTTAGCAATCCTCTAAATTAATAAAATAAACAGTCAAGTATTATTTGTCAGAAATGTGTCAAATGTTACTTGTCAATTATTTATATGTAAATAGTAATCAGCTGGCTGTTGTCGCGTAGCAACGCTTGGACGTACATGAAGAGAGTTGTCAAACTGCATGTCTTACGTTGCGGACGGTTTTTAACGGTTAGATAGTATAGGGACAATGAAAGGAAAATAATCGTAAATTTATTATACAATCACCAATTCTGTCACTGTATCACTTTTTCATATAAATAGTTGTTTCTTTGTATATTATTTATATATATACATATATATTATTAATCATTGTAATTAAAAGAAAGATGATAACTTTGTAAATTAGTTAGATAGATAGATTAGTAAAATTTGTTTTTTTTTATCAATAAAATAATCATAATAAAAACGTATCTCCGGATAATTATTTTCTTTATACCTTGAATAGAACTTACAATATTTTTTTTATAATAAGGAACTTTGTTCCTGTTCGATGTCCCACGACACCACACGGTTTTTTAAATATAATAGTTAAACCAGAGTTTAGTTTACACCGAGATATAATTCTGAGCTGATTCTGAATATGGAATGTGTCTGAAGCCTTGTTATTGGAACACATGCACAAGTGGACTGCCGTTTGGTGCCAGAAAGCTGTGGTGAACTGACACGGACGAACATTAATACATAACATACATTTATATACTGATTCAATAATAAATACTCCTTTACTTTGTATAACATACATTGTCATATATATGTTAATTATCTGCCTGTATATCGTTTTGAATTAATTCACAAAATAGCCATATACCAATTTGCACAACCGAAGGATGGACCATTATATATATAAGAAAAGTATATTTTCTTTGACACCACATCAATCACCTCAAAACTAATAAACATATCGGGAAGGGACTGCGACCACTCGATAAGGAACTTTTTCGATGATTGCTTTTTCTAGGCTTTCCTTTGACCAATGCAATTTTTTTATTATTTACTTTTGTATCATTTATTTTCTCCTATATGTATATCGACAATAAGGTTTGCCTCATCAGCCGTGACGTATCACACCTCAAAACTTCCAGAGATATAGAGACTGGTAGGTTGCAGTAAGTTCCTAACCAAGCAACTTTTATGTAGTTAGTTAAGTCTTTCAGATACGTGCCAATCAAGGCTTTGAAGACGTGTGGTTGTAAAAGAAATAATAAATTACCATTCAGTTGTTCAATTACGATAAAGCAAAATACGGAAGATAATATATAGATATAAGACAACCCACACAGGGACAACTAATACCGAATTAGTGTTCAGTTTTGTATTTATTATAAGAAGTTGCTTTCATCTCTATTACATTAACATAATAATGTTCAAGAAATCCGTTAAGCTTAGTCAAGATTAAGTAAAATTTAAATATCTTGAAAAGAGAGAACTGAATAGGTCCTCATCCAGAAGTATCTACTTCAAATGAATTCCATGATGGTACTCGTATTCCTAATCTTAAGGATCTCTTTGTGTTCGAGCCTGGCTCTGAATTAACGTGTTTTATAATATAAGCCAAGTGTAACAAGAGATGACAGCTTAACTTCTTTGAAAATTAGATAGAAGATCGTGGATTTGATATTATTTATAAAAATTTTGGTGTGACCATAAACTCTATAAGGTAAATTTATAAAATACAGTATTAATATATAAATAATATTATTTAAGTATCCGCAGAAATATCTGTGTGAGCGCAAGTTGTGATCTTAAAACGTATTTCAACACCACGGCTTGCGGAATCGAATCGTTATAATAAAAACACTGGCTGTGCCCGTAACTTCATTCGGGTGGACTTAAATCAATCGTTTGGAATGTTTACATTATCATGATCATTTCAGCCGGAAGACGTCCACTGCTGGACGAAGGCCTCCCCCAAAGTTCGCTACGACGATTGCTCCTGCACTGCCCTCATCCAACGTGTTCCCAGGATCATGACTAGAACGTCAGTCTATCTTGTGGGACCCTACCAACACTACGTCTTCCGATACGTGGTCGCCTTGCGATGACTTTACTGCCCTAACCGCCAACGGGCATCTGTTCGTCGAGCTATGTGCCCTGCCCACTGCCACATCACTTACGCAATGTCGGTAACTTTAGTTCTGCTACAGATCTCCTCATTCGATCTGACAGGGTAAGTTCAAGCATAGCCCTATCCATTACCCTCTGAGCGACAATCAGCTTCCTCATAATAAAAGATAAAATGCCACAATACGGGTTTTTTTGTTAAATAGTATGCCCATGATTTTAGTATTTCCTAAAAGTGATTCGATAATGGCTTACACACGTGAAGTCACAACAAATGTACCTCTTTATTCTCTGTACACGTCTGAGCACGTCTCTTTGTAACAAAATCGAAGTCGGGTTTCTAGAAATATGCCTATAGGAGTTATTTGAACAATGTATAAGAGAACGTACAGAAATTTACAAATTGTACGTGTAGTAAGTGTTTGTACAGCGTAGTTGGTTACAGCGTAACATAAGCTAACGGTAGTTTACAATTAATTGAGTAATTATTCGAAATTCAATCCAATTCCAGGAATAAAAACCATAAGATTAGTAAACTAGCGTAATTGAAACTCTCCTCATTACGGCGAGACTAAATTTAGAATGTTCATGTGTGATAGTTTTACAGATGTGTTAGTGCAGTGTGTAGTATTGCATATATTAATCCTTTAAATAAATATTGATAAACGGCGTCTTATTTATTACATGACACAAAATATTGTTTACATGAATATCATGTAAACAATATTTTATTTTTCAACACATATTTTTTTAGATAATATTATAATCTTTAGGAAACAGAGTGTTCATTGCGTATATATATATAAATACACTAATGGACACTAAATTGTTTGAAAACGGTTTTATGGTCATCATCTATCCTTTCTCACGCCTAGGTTTTTATGTGAAAATTGTTATCTTACTTTCACAAAGGATTCGTCCATTACGCTGGTATACTAAGTTTATGATAGAAACACTATCAACTGCACTGTAATATAATCTGTCAAAATCTTGGTTCCTCATAACTTTCAATGTAATGCGGTTTTAGAATATGGTTTTTCTTGACTTTGCTGACCAGAACACTCGCCTCATAAAACAATATTTTCAAAGAAATTCCAGATACGACTAACCGTAGATTAAATAAATATTTAAATTCTGAATAATAATGAAATGATGCCATGAATTTTCAAAATGGCTGTATCATAAAAACCATATAAAAATAAATAATTACAGCTACCAACGAAAAGAAAGGATTGAGAATTGAAATCTTATAATCACTATATAGTATTACTGTACCATTATCATTTACACCAATTTCCAATTTTATAACTTTCCATAGTAATTAAATTAATTTCTCATGATTATCATAACAGGAAGTAAAGTTCATTCTTGAGGCCAGGCTCGTTTTAAGCATAGAAACGATAGCAGTACAAAAGGGAACTCAAAATATTAAACAATACATGAATTCCAATGATTATTTGTTAACGCCCTATCAATCATGAAATTTATACACACCTTGGGTAGTATAGAGGTCGCAGATACATTTAATCCCGAATTTATTAAGATTTCCCGAAGATACATGAATACGAATTTAATAGGAATGATGTCGCGGGTCGAATTAAATGATTTTATGCTTCCTATCCGTCGTCGTGCTATGTATCAGCTTGGTTATAGACAGTCTCACAAAGAAAATTTTTAAGAAATAAATATTATGGCTGTTCATTGTCAGTACATTTATGAAAATTTAATATACGTTCACAAAAATCGTCACCTTTTTGCTCTTAATAGTGATTTTCATTATTATAACACTAGATATAAAGGATTGCTTGTAACTAATTCTAGTAGGCTTCATAAGATACATAATAGCTTTAAGGGTAATTAATGTATACACTTCTATAATAAAGTCCCAGCCACTGTTCAGGCATTATCTATAAATAAATTTAAATTTTTTATAAGAAAATGGCTCTGTCGTAAATCCTATTACTCCACTGCTGAATATCTAAATGATCGGACAGCCTGGAACTAGATTGTGATTATTTTATAGCGATAGAAATGATTGTACAATATTGTATATTTTTATTGAAAAGAGCACAAAAAAAGAATGCTGGGAGAGTTTCTTGCGCCGCTTCTTCTCTCTCAGAGCGCCATTTGTTTCTGAAGCGGTAGTAGTATCTAGTAGTTATTAGAAATGACATCAAAAATAATTCTGAAGGAATCAATTTTGAGAAAATAAATGCCTTTTCATCAGCCAATCACGTGATCTAACAACATACCAGTTTTCTTCAAGATCATGCATGCTGTCCTTGAGTTATAAAAGTACGTACAAATATGTATATACAATATATGTACGTACGTACTGATGTCAGTGAGTCATGAAATGTTTATTAAAACAAAATTTCACAAAATTTTAATAATACAAGATGCCTAAAGATTTTTAAAATAACATAGATGTTGGACCTAGATAATTGAAATGTAGCATTATAAAAATATAGACATGATTTAGCCAAAAAATCGCGGTAATGGTAGCCTCAGTGTTTTGAGTGCATTCCTAAAAGACTTAGATTGCTCTAACATGTAGTAATTATAAAGAATCTATTATAAATGGAAATGAAAAAAAAAATTCATGAAAATCAATAACTCGAAAAAAAAATATTACAACAACATAACTAACAATGTAGCAGAAAAAATCACGAGCCTTGACACAAATAACTACTGAATAATAACTAAATAATATATTTGCCGCATTAACATTTGAAAAGATTTAATATATAGAAAACTCAAACCCATTCGGCGGAATAAATAAACAAGGATTTAGCTAGCAAGATAAACATGAAAAAAAATAGAAACTCCTTTTGTTTTCTTAAAACCCACCAATGAAAAAGGTTTCCTAAATAATAGATAATTACTCTGTTTAGTACTAACTTTTAAAGGCCGGCAACGCTCTTGTGATTCCTCTGGTGTTGCAGGAGAGTGTGGGCGGCGGTGATCACTTAACACCAGGTGACCCGTACGCTCGTTTGTCCTCCTATTCCATAAAAAAAAAATAACACTAGGAATGTATAAAAAAGACTTTAAAAATTAATATTATAAATAAAATGGATTCCTGGAGATAATATTAAAATTATAATAAACATCAAAGAATATCCGGTAAAAGGCAGTTAATTTTCATTTATGTGTTCAACATTTAGAAATAAGACTGACTAACGTTAAACATCGAACTGATAAATCTATACTAATATATAAAGCTGCAGCGTTTGTTTGTTTGAACGCGCTAATCTCTGGTACTACTGGTCCGATTTGAATGATTCTTTCAGTGTTGGATAGTCCATTTATCGAGGAAGGCTATAGGCTATGTTTTTTTTTAAATTAGGGATCCGTAGTAAAATTGCTATTTTGTAACACAAGGTGTAAAATCGAAAACCTATTTTTGCGTGCGCTGCCAAAACTATTGACAATAGAACAAAATGATGTACAGGCTATAATATAGGCAATATTTTATTACTTATAAAACTATCGCGTGAATTATACTTTATATGGCAAAACAACGTTTGCCGGGTCAGCTAGTCATGATATAAAATGTGAGAAACAATTTTGCTAAACTACATACGTACTACGTAAGTATTATTAAGTTTTATGTAAGATTTTATAGGGTATAGAATTAATCAATAACAAGCATAAAAGTAAATTAATATTACAATTACAATAGCAACATAATTTAATGGCTTCATTGATAAAAAAACATTTACAAAAAAGTTTTATCTCGTTGAGTTTTTATAAAAATATAATGGCATATTCTAAAAATAGCATTCAAACTTTGTAACTTTACTTATAAAAGTAAGTGGCTTCATTTAGCTTATTCTGTGTTTATTTTTCAAGTTTAATCTTAAAAGAAACTTACCAGAAATGTATAAGTTATTGAACAAAACCCACAATCTCACTATTTCCACACAAAACACAATGTATAATTAATATATTTCTGTCAACACTTAATTACGTTTAACAGTTTTGGCGTCGTCACGTAACAAATTTCGCTGCCACAGAGATGCGTGCCAGCTATCGCGCGAACCGAGAACATCTAAAAAAATTCGAATCCTGAAAGCTTATTGTATAACATTGAAGCTCAAACTCGAATTTCATGCCATTTTCGATTCTATCCGCATAGATATATGGGCAGATGCTGATTTTGAAGTTACGTCGTCTTGGTGTCGGCTGCCACAGATAGGGGAAGCACAGATGCTGCGCGCATGCGATTTAGAATTAACTCACACAAGCTATATGAGCATGTGTGCAGTAGATATAACATTGAGACTATAGTGGACACTAGGCTTTGGAGTGTTCGCTCCCTTGAGGCGAGTAGTAATCTGTTCTTGAGGAAAACTGTTTGGCATATACGATTTTAGTGACACTTCACATCTGAGAACAGGATTTCTTGAATCTGATAACTATAACTACTTTACTGATTTCACATATTCTTCTTTATTTATGCCCTTCCATAAGAAGGTTATCTCAAAAATGGCTTTAGTTATCTCTTATCAGTTGAACCACTTAGTCCGTGGAGCCCAAAGGCGTGGAAAATGTACAAAGTACTATCTCGCATCAGTAAGGCTAGGCTAAGGCTGGGATTTCACCCAAATGTTGGCAGCTATTTTGGCTAACGGATCAGCCTAACTATCCAACGCGAAAATGCTGTCAGTACCTTAATATTGTAATAAGTTATGATGTTATTGTATATCAAAGTCAAGCCCAAATAGTCGCACATACAATATAGGGTTCAGCTGATGCTTTACGAACGGCGTTTAGGCGACACCTGGCCTTTATAAGCCGCATTGCTAGCGTAAGTATCAGTAAGGCACAGCCTAAATTGGCCGAGGAAAGGATAACTTTTTATGCTGCAGATCCCGTTTTGATTTCCATATAACTTGTATTAAGTAGTATTTCTATATTCTGTAACCTAAAATATAATAATATTATCCGTTCTTCAACATAAAATTGATACTTGAATTTTGGGGTTGAATTCGGGGTTTCTGAAATATCGGAAGGGCACCTATAAGTGATTTTTGGGAATTGCCTAAAGATATAAATTAATGAATGAACTGTTGTATGCATATACATAATATGAAGAGTCGAAGAAGATTTTTTACAAGTATTGAGAGAACATTTTATTTTAGTTTGTTCAAAATCGCGAATTAATGTATATATGAAGATTTTATATACGTTTACTCAAAATTGCTATTCTGTTTAAGTTGTTATGAAAGTTTTGAAATTTTAACAAAAAACATACTCATACAAGGGCATTTTTTTATCTATGTACTAGCTGACCCAGCAAACGTTGTATTGCGGATATTAAAATCGCGATACAAAAGTAACTGTTGATCGTAGATGGGTGAAAATTTGAAGTTGTATGTATTTTTTAATGCTGAATCATAATCAAACAAATTAAAAAAAATCAATAATATTAAAATAAAATTATCGTGGACCACATTTAACATTTAGGGGAGTGAAAAATAGATGTTGTCCGATTCTCAGACCTACCCAATATGCACTCTAAAATTCATGAGAATTGGTCAAGCCGTTTCGAAGGAGTTTAACTACAAACACCGCGACATGAGAATTTTATATATTAGATAAACAATCCACAGTGAATCTTAGCCGACTTCAAATTATCCACAGAAAAATTGTCAATTTATGATTGATGATACGGTGAATATATAAGTTCGTAACTGATACTTCAATACATAAAGTCACACTTATGTTCAGCAAAATTATTAGATAATTTGTTGTACAATATGAAACTATTCTGCTTAATTAAATATTATGCTTAAGGTTGTATTATGCGCCCGAGATATAGGCGATTCCGATTAGGGAACCGGTATGGTACAATGATAAAAATCAATCACTTAACGGAATTGTTAACTTAATTTAACTTTTTTAGCAATAGCACTAAGCACAGCTAATATTAAATATATTTCTATAGGTACACAAGTTAAATTTGAAAACATAATTAACCAACGATGCGGGACCAGTACCCGCACCTCTTGCGTTCCGTGTGAGCGCTCTTTAACTGAGCCAACCGTTCGAGTGACGTATCGTTAATAAATCTTGTATGTCATGTTTAATTCTCAAGTTGTGGCTTCATCTACAGGATCTACTTTACAGTTGATAACGTGCTCAACCCCACTACAATATTTGCATATTAGAAAATTGACTTGAGATGTCGCACTTACAAATCTAACAATTTTTTATTTTTTAAAGTGATAAATAAGTTTTATTTTTTATAGTCACTTCTGGTATTAATTACACAAACAAACAGGTTTATTATGATAAGATCAAATGTATTCCCACTATAGAGTTTATATTTATATTTCAATGAAATTTCAATTTTAATACGGCCATCAGAATTAAACTCTTTATTATTGTTTAATGTTGTATTAACCGATGAAATTCATAATGTTTCGTCTACATACATATTTCCAACAAAACAACCGCATCACTTCTATATCAGTAAAATAAAAATTATTTATTATGATCGTAAAAGCTATGTAATAGAATGCAGGTTAATTAATTAAATGAGATGAATATTAATTTAAAATACACACATAAAGTGACGGAATTGATTCACAAGAGAGATGATAAACATATATTTCGTTAGACATCCCAAAACCCTGATTAGACCATCATGCGTGCGTCATGCTGAGTCTTATCGAATGTAAAAGTAAAAGTGCCTTCTGTGCCTGTAAAAGTAAAAGTAAAAATAATCACGAGCGATATTCTGCAAGTCAATGTCTACTGTGCCCCGGTTTTTCATAAAAACAGCCTGGGTTCAACGCCTTTTTAAGTCTTGTGAGAGTTGGTAATTTAACACAATAAATAGAATTTATTTTCAAGTGTATTGTAAGATTCCCCACGATGATTTTTTTCGTGATAATATCGACGAATAAATGAACATATTAATTAATTCGGATAAACTAAGACACGTGGTACGTGGCGAGTAGAAATTGAATCATGGCCTCCCGGATAACAGCTTGTAATACTACGATCATCCACACTCAAACACTAGAACAGAAAAGCTTAAGACGTCTGTGCACTATTTTCTTGCGTGGAAATATGTGTTGTTAAAATTTATTGAAGTAGGCGTTACTTTGCGGAAATCCATAACTATTTCAATATGATGTCTTTAAACAATTCGACACGTGTTTCGCCTCTACACGAGGCATCCTCAGGAGATGTTCGAACTCGCCAAACTTGAGTCTCGTATCAGAGTGTCGAATTGTTTAAAGACAAATATTGGCGGAAATAACACTAAAGAAAACTTGAAATATTTAGATAGTTTTAAGTTTTTTATATTTTTGGGTAGGTAACTAATTTATAAAGTAATTTAGATAGTAAGTAAACGAGGAAATTTTCATATGTTTATAATGTTTTAAAGCACTTGTAATTTAATTAAGTAATTAATTGCATGTCGAGTTAGCCCGTAAATGGGGTATACGATGTTAAATAATATAAGTAATTAATTTGTAAATATACCATAAGGTAATACATTGTATACAACATGGGCTTCCTATTAAATAAATAAATATGTGTTGTATAGGTACACAGATGAAAGTACTATTACAGTTACTTCTAAGGCCATAAACAATTTTTTTTTATTTTTTTATTTTGAATTAACCCATCTCTTCTATTAATAAAAGAGTATTGTATCGTATTTGAATAGTGTTTCGTTGCCATGTTGCAAGTCATTCATCATTGCTACTACCTAGAAAATGTTCAAATATCATTACATATATTCAGATGGAAACCACAATAGATAGTAATGTATTAAGAGGAATCGCAGGCTTATCAGTTACATATTTTTGTCGCTTTAACAATTGAAAAATGGGCTCTTTAACTCCTTCACCAAATTTAAATAAACACGAAAATATGTTATGTGTATATATGCAATGCTCCCTAGATGTTTCCCAAACATAAAATAAATTGAGAATACATTATGTAGGATCACTTGAAAAAACGTAAAAATAGACTACGGGCCATAAAACCACCACAAAACACATGTCAAGACATCAGGGGCGCGTCTACTCACATGTCGTTCACAAACGCTGTATGGTGATAACGTTTTGGAATATCTTATTTCCTATTTTACACGCCACCAACGTCGTTGAGTTCAGATACTCTTCATGAGCTTTGTATAAGAATATCTTAGATTTTATGTTGCTCTAGTTTGTCAACTATTACAAGTTTCAATGAATTTCTGTTGTAAATTATGAAATTATATAATTAGCATGAAAGATATTTCGAACACACAACATGGTTAATCTTCAGATCAGAATACAACAGTGCACCGCCATTTGGCACCAAAATCAGTTTGTGAAATACATATATCGGGCCGTACAATTTTAAAGTTTTCTATAAGACTTCTCAAATTAATCGAAATGAAAAAAATATATGGTACTCTTGAAGTTTATCTAGTCATATATTCAATACACAAAAATATTTTAACAAAATAACAACCGACTTTAAAAACACTATTCCAAAACAATAGATAAAATGTTCACTAAAAATTATTACAATAATTGCGTATTTTTATACAATCTAATTCTAGTTACGATTATTGTTATTTTGGGAAACGGTGTCCTTCCGCCGCGACCCGCTCTCGCCTCTCGCCTCCTCACGACTCAAGCACATCTCACTTATAATATAAGTGTGTAGTACAAACCTATCTGGGATACCAACCGATTCCAAAAATTACAACATTGCCCCAGCTTTCAAATAAAAAAAGAATTATCAAAATCGGTTCACCCCGTCGAAAGTTTTGAGGTAACAAACATAAAAAAAATACCGATGAATTGAGAACCTCCTCCTTTTATAAAGTCGGTTAAAAAACGTGATTTATGTTAGATTCGTGCTGTGATCGCTTAGCAAAATAGTCACAATTTCTCGTACAAAACACAGGTTTTTTTTTTTGATTTCCAGAAAATGGGACTATTTTGCTGAACGTGTGAAAATAGAAATATTGCAATTGAAATTTTTGTATTATTTTACCAAAGTGGATACGTTATAATATGATCTTTAATTTCTTTCAAAAAAAAAAATATTTTTTTCTAAATAAACAATTTCACAAAATAATATTTCCGTTGTATGCTAAACAAAAATGGCCACCGCCAGCTAATGTCACATAAATACTGTCATAATATAACACTGTCTTCAAAAGCGTTGCGCTTTGTTTAATAGCTCGTAGAACCAAGAGCAATTAATAATGCATTATGTTGTGTATCCAGCAAAAAATTCTATCTGGTGTTTTTGTCTAGAGATTCGTAGATTTTGCCATTTTTTTAACGGCTATCTTGCCATGTCCACAGGGTTAAAGGATACACTGATAAAATAACATACATTATGTATTGCGGGCGTGCGGGACGTGAGCGTTTCACAGGTTATAAACTGGGTGATATTAACATAATCTTATTCTCTTTAGAATACTTACTAAAAAAATACGAAAAGAGTGAATACTAGGTAGAGAAGATATGTGAAGTATCAAAATTATTGTACATAGAAGAATGTACGATTACTCTGTGAATATATTATATATACATACACTTGGCATTGTGTAGACACGTTGCTTGCATTGTGTGTCTTTTACCGAATTTCTCACGAGGACTGTTCCGAAGAGCTGTTTGGCCCGATGCCTGCCGACGGATTCATTTTCTCACGACACGCCACTAACTAACTATCCTACGCGGACGGAGTCGCGGGTATAAGCTAGTATTAAATACTGGCAATATGAATAACTCCACTGCATCGCTACATTTCACTATTATTGCAATGTATATCAAAAATATTTGATGGGCCAGACTCGTGTTGACAAAAAATACAAACCAGAAAAATCTTTAGTAATCCCACATTAATTCCATACAAATTAAAACAATGTTTATCTGGTGGCCTCGATTTTGTTTTATCCAATTCCAATGTGAAATTTCGGCCATTTTAAAATCCGATGTTAAGCCGACCTTAACAAACGATGTGGCTCTGTACTGGACGCGGGGCAAGGAGAGGGTGCGCCATTTGCCATTCATATTTGCAAATTGTATGCGTGTCTGTGTTTGTTGAGATTTCACCGCAATCACGATACCTCGATTCGACAAATAAACGTTATTCAACAATATGAATATCAATATTGAGTTTGAGTATACTTCATTAAGACAAGCTTTGTGAATACTGGAGACACTTGAATCTCTATTGCTACCGCACTAAGTATGTATGATATGATACTTTATTTCGGTCAGAACAGAAACAAAACGTGTTCAATTACGATTAAAAATGGCGATTGCTTGATTTTAGTCTAATTACCAAGACAATAATTAATCTTCTTAAACAAAATATACTACTCAAAACAAACTCAGGGCCACTAGCTTATTTATATTTAAGTGTACTTTACGAAAGTGAAAGTAATTGATAAGTTGCATTGTATTGATATTACGAATCTCTTTCATGCTGGTGTTTGTGTTCCTAATTTGAAAAGTACCGTCATTTTAAGAAAAAACTAATTTGGATATTATTTTAATGTTTTTCAATTGCCTTCTTTTACTATTACTTTTTAATTTTAATTGATTAATTATCATCTCGCGTTAATCATGCCACAAGGCACATGGATACGATTACTGCCACCAGAGCGATTGCATTGGAATGAAGGACTTTTATAGCGATAGCATAGCTAGAGTGGGTTTGAAGTTGGGTTTTCTAATAGAATTATCCAAAATGTATGGAACCGCTTCCAAGTTACCACCTAGCTTAGGTAGAGTTCGTATAACAACGGCGTGCAAGGATCGGTACTTTCAGTTAAGAGTTCGTCGGGATCGTACAGTAACGTAAATTATAACACCACCTACGGCTGATAGCAGGTACCGTGATTGTACCGAAGAACGAATTCCTCTGATCTTCAGGCTTCAACTTATTAAGTTTTAAGATTCTCCCGTCAGTATCTGAACTGGGGGATTAATCAGTGTGGCAAGTTGCTTTTTACAGACAAGTGCAAAGTATTTACTAAAAGTTTTCAAATTTTCTTTGATTCTGAGACGACGCGGTAAGCGGTTTTCGGAGTCCAGCATCGACGAAGTTGACCCTTTCGGTCGTCCCAGCGTAATGGTTTGGAGTGGTATTAGCTTACACGGTAAAACTGAGCTTACTATTTTAAATGCGGGTACCGTTACATCAAGAACATCATCAGGCCTCGAGTGATTCCATTTGCACAGAAAGTGGGTTCTGAATTCATCCTGATGCAAGAGACAATGCCCGTGCACACACAGCTCGAATGACCCAAGCTGTAGAAGAGCCTCATATCGAGGTATTAAAATGGCTCGCTAATAATCCGGATTTAAATCCAATGTGTGGGACCAATTGATACGAAGAGTTAGAGAGAACGGGCGAGAGGTCTACAACCAACAGCAGCTGATTTAAGCTTTAAAACGTATCTGGGAAGAGACTCCTGATGATAACATACATATAGTAAGGGTGACATACTTAAAAGACTATAACAGTATTTGTCTTTTTCCGGTAATTTTCTTTTGTTCATGTTTTCTATTCAAAATAGCCAAATTCATTATCGACCAATAAAAATAATTCATGATCATTATTTTATGCAACTATTAGACTAAATTGTAAACAATAACATTATTTTTTAGTTACTAGGTTAAACAATGTTTACTGTTTTCGTGGTACAGCAACAAATCTTAGTAGCTTCACTTTGTTATGTCTTTCTCTTCTTCTTAGTAATATTTTGTTTTGAGTAGTATGTTAACGTTTTAAGTTTTCACTTAGTAGTCAAGTTACGAAATATGATATTGAAATGTGTTAAATCATTATGTGACTTAAATATTAAGCAACCCAATATATAGCTTATTAAATTAAGGAAAATATATCTCAGCAGATTGACACCCAAATCTCTTCAAGGACAGAAGATTATTTTGTATCAATACTATTAGACAACAGCTGACAACCCCTATCTCGGAACGCACTCAAAGAACAACAGTACAAGAGCAAGTGGGACTTGAACACGAAGGATTCCCTTTCATCGTGCAAGTTAATATAACTGTAATTTTTATATACTTTTTGTTGTAACGGTTATAGAGGTATCATGATGTCGGCTAGATTATGGGTACCACAACGACGCCTATTTCTGCCATGAAGTAGTAATATGTAAGCATTACTGTGTTTCAGTCTGAAAGTAGCTTGTGAAATTATTGGGCAAATGATACTTAACATCTTATATCTCAAGGTTACGAGCGCAATTGTAGTGCTGCTCAGATTTTTCGGGTTTTTCAAGAATCCAGAGCGGCACTGCATTGTTATAGGCAGGGCTTAGCAATATCTATCAGCTGAACGTCCTGCTCGTCTCGTCCATTACTGTCATAAAATATGTACAAATTGTAAAACTTTCAGTGGCTTATGAGATATAGCACCTTGACAGACCCTACCAGTTGACTAGACAGTTAGATAGCCCTAAACAGTAATTATTTTGTTACCTTACTTACTAATACAGTTTAAACTTTAAAATATTTCCAAATGCTCGGGTTTCTGAATCAGAACACAAAGGATTTAAGTAGCCACGGACAAAAGTTGTTGACTAGAATAGTTCCGCACGTATTCAGTGTACTATTTGCGAGTGTTGTGGAGGACTTGTATACGCGGTCAATTCAGAAAACACAATAGAACTGCAACTGCACGTATTCGCTTGTTCTTTAAACATAAAAGTGATTATTTAACTGAAACTTTCTTTAGGCACGCTGAGTCCTTTTTTTGTGGGTTTTCGAATGATACTGAATTATCACGCACGGCTATGTAACAGCTAGTTTTGGAAATATTGGCTTAAGTTGACTAAGGGAGACTTGAGTGGAGACTAGTCCCATACATTATTTCTCATAAATATATTTTTTGGAACATTTTTACGCAAATTATGCAGCCCCAAACAAGGCATAGTCTTAAACACAACGTTAATTACATTTAATACTATTATTTAATTAAACTCTTAAAAAGACTTAATGGAAGAAGACAGTCAAAATATCGATAAAAAATTACATTCGCAGTTGGTGCGTGGAAAAGACGTGAATGACTTTCTTGCTGACCCACAAAAAAAGCCATTATTCGTCATTATTTCAAACACATTTTTTTTTTAATAATTAAAAGGCATAAAAAGCATTTACTTTCTCAAAATTGATTCCTTTACAATTCTTTTTGATGTCATTTCTTATACTACTACCGCTTCGGATACAAATGTTGCTCTGAGAGACAAGAAGAGACGCAAGAAACTCTACCAGCGTTCTTTTTATGCCCTCTATTTAATAAATGGACATTGGACAGTCATCATATTTATTTCTTTAAATTTTTCTTTGAGTGTCTTTGTGAAAGAATTTTTATTTATTTAGTTTGAATACACTACAACACTACGAATAATCTCCTTCTTAATGAAAAAAAAACCAAATGTATTAAATTTTCCCTGCCTAATGTTAGACAGGTTGACACAAATATTGCAGTAAAAGACGATGAGTTGAAACCTGTAGATACAACCGTATTTTTAGGGATTACCTTAGATACCAAACTTCAGTGGGGTCCTCATATTATGAATTTGGCGAAAAATCTTAGTTCTGTAGCACGCAGTTAAAAAAATTCGGCAACTTACGGATGAAAATACCGCGAGGTTGGTCTACTTCAGCTATTTTCATAGTCTGATGACATACGGTATTTTACTTTGGGGACATGCTGCCGATGTTAACACCATTTTCACACTGCAGAAGCGAGCTATTCGTGCCATCTATAAATTAGGACCAAGAGTGTCACAAAGGGAAAAATTTAAGGAAATAAAAGTTTTGACTTTGACATCGCAATACATATATGAAAACCTTGTTTATGTAAAAAAAATATAAATTCGTTTAAAAAAATTCGTGACACTCATAATGTCAATACTAGAAATAGGGATAGGCTTGCTGTTCATGTAAGTCGACTCCAAAAAGTCACAACTGCATTCAGAGGTCTGTGTATACGTTTTTATAATAAGGTCCCTATTGACATTCAGAGCTTACCTTTAAATGAATATAAATCAGTGCTAAAGAAAAAGTTGTATACAAAAGGGTACTATAAAATATCTGAATATCTGGATCTAAAGAACCCTTGGGACTGAGCTGCTGGGCTGTTACATGTCTGTCTTAGTTTGATAAATGTCATTATAGTTATATAATTTAAATATTAATATTGTTTCTGTTTTTTAATCAGTTTTAATAATCATTATCATGAGTTATTTAATTTGAAACAAAATTGTAAGTAGAGGCATTAAGTAAGTATTGCATAATATGTAGATGAACTTGAATTGTTTTGTTATTCGGTAGATATCTCGTGGCAGGTATCGTCATGCTCGCTTAAATGCCTCTGCTTGTGGCGGCGACGTGGGGCGGGTCGTTCCCTTCCCTAAAATATGGTCGAGGGAGGCGATGCGTCATGCTCGTGAACGGGTGCTACTCGTGGGGGCTGGATGATCTTGTTACCGGGAGGTCTGCTTGATGTGTTTTTTTATTATTATTATTTCCTTTAAAGTTAAAGTTATTATATATTTTATGAAATGCTCACATAATGCTTCTATTTATTTACGGTATGTGTGGATTGATGCATCTACTATACTCAATAACTCTTGTCTTTTTTTGACTTACTCGTGTCTTTCAGTTTTTGACTTTTGAGTATTTTGTTGCGTCACTTTGCATATATTGTATTTGAAATGATTTGTAAAACAACTAAAATGTAAATCTTGACTTAAAAGAGTGGCAATGAGTTTCTTGCTACTTCTTCTCATTAGCTCAACCCTTTACGAAGTAGCGGTAAATTCAATAAGAAACAATATTTATATTTGTTTTTTTGACATTCATAAGTGTCATTTTTGTGACATTTGTGTCACATGAATAAAGTGTTTTAGAATTTAGAATTTTTGAATTTTGAATTGGATGCAACACCTTACAAACTAATTTATTTTGTATATTACAGCCATTGAGTTTCTTCTATGTTTCTCTCACGAGACTTTTTCCAAAAATATGGTAAATTCAGTATTTGTAGTGACAGTTAAAAAACGCTTAATGTAAGCCTAATTGAATAAAGTTTATTTGACTTTAGTTTTATTAAAATTGTATGTCAAAATAATACATCTGTAATTATAAAGTTTTTCAAGTAGATTCGCAGGGCAATATCTGGCAAGCACAATATAAATATCTCTTTAAAACTCTGTATTTTTCTTAACTAATTATCGAACAATTTATCTTCAGTCAAGCGGAAGGTTACGATTGATGACTTGTTTACCCAACGCTAAGCTCCTTCTCTTGAAAAATAATAATCATGCCTCGTTAATAGATTCTTCAGTCCTAAGGTACACACATTGGGAAAGTATAAACATTTTTGTGTTCGTATTTCTTTTGTTTACATTTAAATATTCCCGTTTCCGTAATGTGTGTATTCTGAAAATGGTTTACAATATAAAGACTATTAAGTTAATTAGATAAAATCAAAACTTCTAGAAACGTCTCCAAATGTTTTAGATATAGACGTTATTCTGATAAGAAAGAAGTAAAGTAGTAAAAGAAGAATCATGATAATTAGGTAAACTAAATTACTGGGCAAATGAGGTAACGAGCGCAATTATTGTGGTGCCGCTCAGAATTTTTGGGTTTTTCACGAATCCTGATGCAGGGCGTATAAATTACCATCAGCCGGACGTCCTGCTGGACGCAAAAACTGGTGCGCCGAGTGAGACATAGCATAATCATGAATGTATTTTGCCTTCAACCAGCATCTCCACCATATTTAAAGAGTATCGTTTAACTGGTAAGTTTGTCTTTTATTATCATAAAATATTCTACGATAACTTGCAAGGCTATGCTCCAAAAACATGAATCAAAAACAATTTATTAATGCTTTCCTTGTTACCAAATCATAATTAACCTAAATACAGTAATTATATTTAGTACTATTATTATACTAACAACTATTTTCAGTAGGCCACAAGCTTAGGAGAGGTTTTTACTAAATTATCATATCAAACAATAATAAACTTAATACAAGATGTTAAAAACAAATTAAATTGATATGATATTATTGTCAATACTGGTTTATTGTTACATATTAGTAATATTCCAATCACTTATTGTTACATTAGAATTAGCTGACCCGAGAGACGCTGTTTTGTGAATAGAAAAAATTATGTAAGTATTCAAATTTAATGAGTTAAAAATGAAACAAAAACGTATTTCTAAATAAGTACCTAGTAATAAAATTATAAGGATTCATATCAGTGCTTTATAATTCGCAATTTTTTAAGTATTGAAATGGATATAGCTTAGACAGCGTTTTCGGTGAAAGCTCCCAGACAGCTTATTTTTTTGGACACATCCAACAAATATCGTTAATGTATTCAGAAACTTAACAAATACTATACTAAATACTTCCTCGAGAACGCTATCCATTGGTGAAAACAGCATGAAAATCAGTGCAGTAGTTTTTAAGTTAACCGCGACCAGACAGACAGATAGACAGTGGAGGATTTTGTATAATATATAGTGATAACAGATTTTGCTTGTATTTTTTATTCCAGCTTATTTCCGGAATGGCTGCTAGACTGTCTTTGAAGAGAAAAATGAAATTTTGAGAAGAAAAAATCTAAACGAACTTTTTAACTCGTTAGGTATTTTATTATTTTTGAGTTTTAATTAGATCCAGAATTATTAGGGCAACTGAAGACAGAAACAACACTCATCGTCATTCAAATTCACTCTCAGGTGATTTCAATGTGCCCATTATGCTTTAACAAAAGTCTGACGCTCAATTCTCACTAAACTTGTTTAATTAAACTTCTCTCACTCTTTTTCCCTAAGCCGAGAAAATAATCCAATGTTGGGAACACTAAATGGCATAGAATTGGGTTCATTTAAGAATATATATTTTAAACATGATTTTACTTATATTATTTTGCATTTGTTAGAATATAAAAGGACACATTTTGATTTTAATAAATAATAATTTAATTATTTTTAATGTGAATATATTTGTCTTGCATTGTCATAGGCCTTTTATATTATTTAATACGGATTTTTGTTAAAAATTATACAATTTATATTGCTTTTATTAAAGTACTGAAGTTTTTAGATTTATATCTGCAAAAAAATAAAATTTGTCACTGTACTTAATATATTATATCTTATTTAGTTCCTAGTAATCTTCAGTTATATTAAACATTAGTTGCTACCCAAATTCGGCAAATAAGGCGGCTGAATGGATGTCTCTGTTCACAAGTTCCAAGTTCTTATTCTGAGTATTTACTTTAGGGATTTCGTTGTACCAATATGGAGAAAGGTATTTAATTCTTCTTACTAAAAGTCTATTACTTATAAACATTCAAAATTGTTTGACAATACTTTATGAAGTTACCTTCCTAATAAAATGATCTCAATTTATATTCATATTTAAGTTATTTTTATTATATTTTAGCAGTCCAAGATTGTCTGAAATAAATTTGATGTTATTATAAATTCGTGGTTAGAACTATCTATAAAGTATTGTGTGGTAATTTAATAACATAAGATATTTACTACTAGTTTAAGAGTAACAGACTTTAAAAAGGTAAGAGAAATATTATATAAAAGCGCTTTAAAGTAGACGTATCTTACTTTTTGTATTTAGTATGGTTATATCACAGCCAATGTGCAGATGCTAGCGCACCTTTAAGTACGGTAAAAATTACACAAAAACAGTTTAAATTTGTTATTTTAGCTAATAATTCGCGTGACTTATACATTAAATGGCTTAGTGTTTATTAATATATAAATTTAACCAAACTTGATGGGGGTAAGACATAAATCGCCTAAATAAATATTGATGCGGAAACTATTGATCACAACTCTCGTACTGAATGTTGTATCTAGGGTTATTAGTATATCAATGGTAAGATATTAATGATTTATATATAATAAACCTGAATGCGGCAGACCCTGTCAACAATGAATACAGCGGGGATAGGTTAACCGATATAGAAAGTAACATGCTTACCATGGTGGGGAGCTGCAAATTAGTGGATAATTAAAACGAATTCTCCACAAAAATTAAATAAAGTCCAATTTTGTGTGATTGGTTTAGTGGTATAGAAGTTAATATGCTGCTGAGGAGCTGAAACCAGCAAAAACTTTATAATGCTCGGCAAAACTTAAATCCCTATAAACGGTAGACGAGGAATAAGAAAGGTCCCAGGATTGAACCCTGAGGCACACCCATCCACATTACAGCTCCTGATGAATTTTCATTATTAATTACTATTTTCATATATTAATTACTGATAGTATTAAAAACCTTAAATTACAAATAGAATTTAAAAAACCAAATATGTGTAATATTAAATATCCAAATGAGGGACTTAAAATATAGCTCAAGCCGATAACGCCAATAATTATGTTAGTCGCAACCCGCTAGCAAGTCCCGATACGATATTGTCAATGGAGAAAGTTTCGTGTAGTTAGCTGCTCAACTCACTTCATCTATTATAATTAACGAACTATAACAATATTAGTATAAGATGCACTTCAAGCTTCATCTTGGGAATAAGATTATTGTGTTCTTGAAGTTTTACTGAAGATGCAGAAGATAAATACGGAATAATGTTAGTGGCCGCGGATAACATTCATTTGTGTAGATTACTGTGACTTGTCGCGGATTATTTGAGACTTGTTTGAGAGATAACATATTATCTTAATATAAAATGTTATGGGTTGCGATGTTTGCACAGAAAATGATTACTAATTTTACAATTTTTAAATCATTTTTGTCCCACTATGTAGAAAAATTTTTTGACAAGGTTCTTTTCAAAAAGTATGCATTTTGTGAAATTTTTAATTTTTTGAACTTAGTTATTAATCAGTTGAACTCAAGTGTTAGTACTTACTGGTAATAAATTTTATAAGCTTCAAAACCATACAGAATGGAACAGAAATCTGTTTGGCCTCCTCTGAACAGGGTCTCTTATGACAGCTAGCCAGGAGCCAGATAACCTCTAAAAGCCGCCAAGGTAGAGGGAGAAAACGTGTTGGGCCAAGAAATTGCTGGCGACAGAACATACGCGAGTGGGTCGGGATTACGTGCGTAAAACAGTCGGTCCATATCGCCAGTGATAGGGCTTTATTACGGAAGTTACCGGCCAACCTAAATGGTCGTAGGAGCACTAGAACAAGAAGATTCAACTACTGACGCATACTACAACGATATATACAGAAACTTTCCTTTAACACAGCATAATGTAACGTATAAATATTTTTAGCCAAGCTTTTCACAAATAACGCCGAATTCTCTCTCATGAATGACAACAAAAGAAAAGATAAACTTGTATTTGATATCAAGAAGCTCTACAGAGATAGAAAATTGAATTTGGTAAATTACACTGCTCACCCCTAAAGACCCATAGCTTTATAGTTCCATGAAAATTAATGTCGTTTATACGATTCGACAATACATTGAAAAGCGGGTGGTACAGCGTTTAATTTTTTTACTTACAATAAAACTATTTTAAAAATTACTTATATCGATGCCCATTCAGAATTAGATAAAATAAACAGTTTAACTACAGTATTCTAGTATTATTTATTATGTATAACTATTACTGGAAAAGTAACTTCATGTCAACTACAGATTTTATTCAGTTTTTTCTGAGAAAAATAAGCATAACATTTATAAAATTTCTCTGGACGCCTCACTAGAAACTGTGCAGTGTTAACTAATATTACATTTTTGTCTAAAATGTATTTGGTATGTCAATCCATTAATATCTAATATATAAAATTCTCCTGTCAACCCAATTTGTATGAAATTTTCTATGCATATCTGAGAATCGGTCGACACTATCCTTTTTTTCATAAAAATGATAAGGCCAATTTCAATTCTTATTTATATTTTTGATAATTTTAATTTTAATTATTTTTTTTATGATTTGTAATTGAAAAATAGATACAACTTCATATTTCACTCTTCCATGATGAACCCCTGATTTTTAATCGCGACTTTTATATTAGTCTGGTCCATCCACAGATTCGCAATAGGGTTGCAAGATAGCAATCGAATATTTACTTTAATTATATATTTTTTTCTCAATTCAAATTAACTTTGAACCATGACAATGACAAAACAACGTTTGCTGGGTCAGCTAGTTTATCTATAATAATGAGAGTTGAAAGTAAAGTTATTATAAGTTTGAAATTGTGTTTTAGGTGTATTGGCTTTATTTATTAAAATAAATATTTCTTGATTCACATGATAGGTAAAATAATTTTTATTTAAATATTTTTGGATTGTAATGTATGATTTTCATTTGTTTTCACATTCAGCTTTTAAAAATAAGATAGATGGATGGATTTTAGTTCGAGTGTTGGCGTGGAGCTAACTCAGCAAAAACAACCCTTCCCAACTCCGTCTTATCCTTGAACAATGAGAACAACCTTACCGTGAGAAGGCAGAAATTATAGATAACAGTCAAGAGATAATACTTTGTTTAAATAAGTATTTTTTACCTTACAAACAAACTGTTTGTTTTTTTTTCAGTATATATATTTCTCCTAATGTTATCAAAACATTTGAGATATCGTTACATACTTTATGTTAAATACCCACAAGAAATTATAATAGTAAATTTGTTACTATTGGATTGCCTCGTATCACCAATTCAAATTTAAATATTTTTATTCAAAATATGATGTGACTTCACTTATTGGAAGTCAAAAACTACCACCGTTTCCAAAATGAATGCCTCAGACCTGAGAAGAACGGGCGCAGCAAACTCAGCGGGCTTTTTTTTTCATCAAAAAAAAATGTTTACAGAGTAACATTGTAAACTTATTACTTAATAGGGGGCGGTCACTCCATTCCCAATCTGTGGTATCATTAAGAAAGTCATTTATGTTATAGTAACCTTTACCATTTTTTGAATAACGTAATACTTTTGTCTCAAACATTTTCTGGGACCATATACATCGCCCCACAAAAGAATTACTAACTCTACTTAGCCGAGTAGTAGGCATTACAAGTTTATGTCTGTTCCTGATTTTAACACTATGGTTATGACAGTTTCTAGCAAATTCACTTATGTGCCTAAGAATATACATTATATACCGTAGCATCCAAAGCCTTAGAAATACTTCGAAAATACAATTTTTTAATTAATATATTTTTTAATCTCTATAATGTATAATTATTATACACAGAGCGCAACAAACCTTAATAAACTTAAAATGAAGCTTAATAGAAGGTTCTTTAGCAAATAAGTCGTAGTTACTGTAATGTTGGAAGCCAGATCGTGCCCGGTTAGTTAACCTAACTTAATGGCACATTAACAATGATTTATAACTACACAACTAACCAGATAACTTTACGTTCGGATATTATAAATGGCACTTTTTCCGACTTACCCAGCTGTTGGATTCATTCTTCATTTGCAATGTAAATTTGATAGCATGTTTTACGATGTCTGCATTACATATCAATTATTTACAGAGCCTTGTCAAATATTTTGTTCGTTTGTGCCTGCCTGCGGCGCGAATAAATTGTTTCGTATTGAATTTTTACAGACAATTTATGTATAATATTTGTTAAAATAGTGCATTCATTTATGTTTTTATGTTGAGCTCTATAAATTATTTCTTATATGTTTGACACGATATATTTTATTGTGGAGTTGAATCAATCTTTTTTCTTTGTTTTAAAGTGTTATGTGTTCTTTATAAACTTTTAGTGAAATTGACCGCAATAACGTATTCGAGTTAATTTTGCTCTAATTGTATTTATTGATAAGTTCTTATGTTTTGGTTCCTATTCGCAAATCTTATGCTCCTATATAAGAAAACGTGGAGCCTCCTGGCACAAGCATTCTATATATGCTTAAATGGAGGTTCTTGCCACTATTTGTTGGAGAAAAAAGGAGAATGTGTTAAAACGAATAATGAATATAATTTGTTTTTTAATTTAATATCTTAGTTTTAAATTAAATTCATAAGTATATTATATGCGTATCCGTGACATATTCAGCCATTTTTTATACGCTTTATTAATATAAAGTTAATGCTTCACCTGCATGTTTGTATGTATGTTTGTAACTGACTCCTTTAGACGCGATTTTGACCCACTTTTAACGGCCAGATTTCATTCCAACTTTGTAGATTTATCGAGGACCGATAACAATACACTACTTTGATAAGATTATTCAATTTGCAAGCTAAGATTTTTGTCAATTTATATAATTTTAATCTATAGTCGATAAGGTAGGAATTGTTGTTAAAGTACTTAACAGTTTAAATTAACTAAAAAAACGCTTTTTATAGAATTCAACTAAAAAAAAAATTAATAAATTTAAATTGAAAATAGTGTAAAAAAATATATTTTATTGTAAAAAAAGCGTGGGATGTAGAAGAATTATTATTTTAATAATATCTTAAAAAGGTGTAGAATAATTATTATTTTAATAATATCTTAAAAACCACCCCACGCTTTTTTTACAATAAAATATATTTTTTTACACTATTTTGAATTTAAATTTATTACATTTTTTTTTTATATTTTTTATTTGAATTGTAAAGCGTGTTTTTTAGTGTTTTTAAACTATTATTTATTTGAATAATTATAGTATGGATGAAGAGAGCAATCGTAGTCATCTGATGTTAACTGATCACCGCCACCCAAATTCTTGCTAGACTAGAGAAATCATAGGAGCTCCTTATTTCTTAGCTTAGTTATACGTCGAAGAAAGTTGCTTGTAAACGGTACTTTAGAGGAATGCCACACATCCAGATGATGGGAATGATTTCCTCATTCGCAAACTTGAGCCTTCAGGTTTGAGAATTTGTTCAAAATAACCTGATTTCTCTTTATCAACTGCTCCCAAATCTCGCTTGTCTAACATAAAACATTGCTCTACACCTTCATAAATTAACCGCGTGACAAATATTCCCGCGGGTAACATAACATAGGTAGCTAATGACGTATGGGATATTATGTTCGTTCGTATATACGCATATATCGTTCGTTACTACAATTACAACAATGACAGGCGAGAAGTGAAAGGTCAGCTAAAGCCTGCACCGAACAGAGGTCGGTGGTCTGTGCTCGCTAAATTAGAACAATTCATCATTGCCATATGTAACATACCGCTTGATGTAACATTAATTTATGTTACTTTATCTGATGTGTAATGAATTTGCTGTCTTCGGCCGTGTGCGATCTGACAGGATATCAATTAAATACTTGATCCAAGCTTATTTGATAGGTATAATTTATGGGCAATTCCAATCTGCCTTCAGTTTTATTTGAATAAAGGAATAAATCCAATTACGTGTTACTCAATATAATTTTGTTAGTTTTTTCAAGTTGGAAAATTTGTCCTATCTTATTGCCAAACAATTTGTTGTGATGAGATTTCAGGACGATTATATATATAATTATACGCCATCCAAATCCTATCATAATCACCCAAATAAACATATCATAAGCCGCAAGACGTCCACTGCTTGACAAAAATTTCCCTCAAAGATCTCCTCGACGTTAGGTCTTACGCTGTCTTCATCCAACGTATTCCGGTGATCTTGACCAGAACCTCGGTCCGTCTTGTGTGGGGCCTACTAGCACTGTCTTTCGGTATGTGGTCGCCATTCGACGACTTTTCTGCCCCACGGGCCATCTGTTTGTCGAAATATGTGCCCTGCCCACTGCCACTTCAGATTCGCAATCATTTGGGCTTTATTGGTGACTTTGGTTCTGCTACGGATCTCCTCATTCCTGATTCGATCTCGCAGGGAAACTCCGAGCATAGCCCTCTTCATTGCTCTCTGAGCTTTCTCATCAGGCTATCGCTTCGATATATTTACAATCAATGTGGCACCTCTGGAGAGACTGAAGCACCGCCCAGATCTCAATCGAATCAAAAGCTTTCTCATAGTCCACGAACGCCAAGCATAGTGGCTGGTTATACTCCTCCGTCTTCTGCATAAACTGCCGCAGATAATATTATTTTGGAAACACTTTGTAAACATTGGGCATTAAGCTGATTGGTCTATAATTTGATATATCTGTCTTGTCTCCTTTTTTATGTAGTAGTATTATAGTTGATTTGGTCCACTCCTCTGGAATAATTTCCGTTCTGAGAATCTCGTTAAATATATATAGTCTCGTTTCTCCTCTCGTTCTCGTTTAATAAATATAGTTGTCCGAATCATCCTATGGTCTGTGTTAAAGTTTAAATTTTTTATATGGATCTTTAAAACTTTTTTTCGATTTCATTCTTATAGAGCCCATTACGTGATATCCATGTCCATTTATTTGAGGGTTTCTTCTTATAAAAGATATTTAGTATGGTAAGTCTGTTTTCTAAAGAAAAATTTATTAATCTTGTGTCATTTTTACTTCTATTACCAAAACCATATGTGCCTATAATATATTCTTCTCCGTTATTAGGTGATTCCGATTTGGCCATTAAAATCTCCCATTACTATGATATTCTTATGTGCGGTTGCAATTTGGAGGTCATGATAGAATTTTTAAATTTTTACTATATCTCCGGTTTTGTCTGATTTTGTTGGTGAGTAGGCCTGTATAATGGACCATTTCTCTTCCTTTTCTCCATTCACATTTAATTTTATATTAAGAATAGCAATACGTTCTGAGATTCCTCTGAGTTCTTCTATATTGTTTACCACTTTTCTTTTCACCATGAATCCGACTCCGTACAACCCTGGCGTTTCCCCTATATAGTGTAATATGTATGTTCCATGATCTTCTATACTTTCTCCCAATTTTGTCGTTTCACTAAGTCCGATAATATCCCATTTAATTTGTGCGAGACAAAATACAATACAAATTAACAAACATTACACAATATAGTTGTTCGAACACATATCTGGAGAACGGCTGGACTGATTTTCATTATTTTTAATTTTTTGGATTTGCCTCTGTCCCAAATTGCAGAATAATATAAAATCATTGCAAAATTGACGAAAAAAAAACTTTCTTTCATTCAAATCATTATCACATTTTTCTAGAGGGTTTTTATGGAAAGGAGGACTAAAGAGCGTATGGGCCACCTATTTTTAAGTGATCACCGCTGCCCACATTCTCTTGCAAAACCAGACGAATCACTAGAGCATTACCGGCCTTTATCTCTGGATCTACTGAATCGATTTTGAAAATTCCGTTACCAATTTAAATTCAAATTTTTGTGGGTGTCATATATATACTATATATTAACCCAAAAATGAAAATAGTCTTTCATAGTAGTTGTATTTGAAAAATACGTCGGAGAAAAACCGTTGAGCACTAAAAATAAATTATGTGGCAAAACAACGTTTGCCGGGTCCATCCCTAGTCTGTGCTTATAGAAATTTGTGTATATGTTATTCTGGTAAATTTTGCTCTTACTGATCGTCACTAGAATCGTATTCTATGTCGATCTATATCGATTCGTGGTAGCTTAAATATGCAATGAAAACTTTGGGTTGTAGATTAACAAAATATCATAGTAAAAACTCCCCCAATCGTTCCATATTTTGTTATTCTTGGATATGTATATTTGGATTATTCAACATTATCAAATCGACTCCAGCCGACTTAAGTCAAACAAGCGGCACAGTGTCATTCAATACTTATTAATTAATAAAATAATTAATAAAATGTTAGCGCGCCTGGAAAAGTTTTCATTGCAATGAAATATTGTAGGTTTTACAAAAACTCATCAGTTATTGAGACTATATTAATTTATGAAGAAATTTTCTATAAGACTAACCAAAAAACATCTGCCTAAACTTTAAGCGATTATTTAATATCGTTAACGTTTTTGTAGAAGCTATAAAAGCGCCATTAATTGAATTGTTCCATGACGTAACAGTTTTCGGAGAGTCAGACACGACGAACAAAAGCGCAATGATGACAGAGTTACTAAGTCACTTAAATATTTGCTTGTTCATGGAGACCATGCTGAAACTCAGATAATGAAAGATAATATAGTTCGAAATATAAGCGACAAATCTTTTGTGTTTAGGTATTTTAGTGCATATATGCAGTTATATGTATTGTTTTGAAATTGTGTTTTTGAAGTCGGTTGTTTTTTTGTTATTTTTTTAATTTTTTTAATTTTAGTGAATTTTAAGTACACTAACTAACAATTTGTCTAAATATGTGTAGATATACTAAATTTTTCAATGCAGCAATGAACGTAAGCGCTTTGCAATTTGATTTCAGGCAGTAACAAATTTTGCCACAGATTGCACCCTTACCGCACGTTAGGGAGTCCCATTGATCATCATATTCTACTACGACAATTACTTGACCATAACTATGTTATGGTAGATGACTTAAATATCCGGATACCATAAAAAAGATTCGGCCGAGTATCACTAATTTGCTCCTAAGAATTGAAGAGTTCTGCTACTTTGTCATGGATTCCGTAATCAGAACCTAACCAAACTTTCACCAAACTATCTTTGAAGTTTATCCTTTCCAATAAAAAAGAATCAACGAAATCGGTTGGCGCGATGTTGAGCTTGCTATACGTATGTATAGCAAATTTAATACTTTTATGGATTTCTCATGGATGCTCTTATCAGATCTGGACCAAATTACAATGGGGCCACACGGGAAGCACCAGCTTCCAAATAAAAACAGAATTATCAAAATCGGTTCATTCAGACGAAAATTTTGAGGTAACAAACATAAAAAAAATGACGAATTGAGAACCTCCTCCTTTTCTGAAGTCATTTAAAAATCGCTAATATGAAGATCCTGGGATAAATTAAAGGACAGAATATATCAGTTATTTCAATATTTTCAATCCTTCATAAGTATACCAATTTAAGGATTCCGTTACATAAATACAATTCAAATCAACAAAAGTGAGTAAAAATAAAATCAAATTAGGAACTTTAGCTAACTTTCCGAAATCGGCGAGTGCCCCAGGTCACTAGATTTTTCAGATACACTAAAATCGGAAGTGCCGTACGGCACATTATTTCCCTGACCCTGTTCTAACTCTTATTTTGTTTATTAGATGGATTTTTTGTATGGTCTTATAACTTATTGCAATAGCAAGATACATTCACTCAAATCATCCTAACAGAACGCTCCACGCGCGTCAAAATGATGCTGAACTGAGACATACCGCGACGCAGGGGCACTTGCCGATTACGGAAGGTTGCAGGCCTTTATTATATTTTGTCACGAATGTTTTCATGGGAAATTTAGTAACTCACATTACGTACGTGTTTTTTCGAGATTTCTTAAGTGACTCGATGTCGGCGTGTCGTTTGAAAATGACATGTCTTCTAAAACTGACACACTGACTGAACTGACTTAATAATATTTTATAGTCCAAGGGGTTCAGATCTGGGCTAGACGAGGACCAGTTTTCAGCTCTTATAAAGTTGACTTTTAGCCAAGCTTGGGTATTTTATGACCTGTGTTATGCTAAGACTGTCAGTGATACACTTTGATTGATGTTTTCTCTCCTTTTTCACAAAATTAAGTTTTTTGACTACTTCATCAGACACCCCCCCACCAAACCATGAAGCGCGGATGATGCTCATGTTTCGTTTTATTTTGAATTGAATTATGAGTCATTAGAAGCATAATTTGTCACTTTGAATTTTGTAGTGATCTGCAATTGTGATAATTTTTGAGAACGATATTTCTGTACTTTTCTTCAAACCCAATGGCAAGCATTTTGATAGAGCCACTCTCTTTAACTGTAGTGATTGATTTAAGGCATGACCTCAGCGTCAACAAAAAGCACCAACCTTTATGTCAATTTGATGATATGCAAATGAGTCCTTGCAGGAATATTCCATTCTAGCGATAAATGTATTTGTTTCCTTATAAGATCTCGGAGAATTCTGGCTTAGAAAACAGCATTAACAGTATTTTTAGTTCTAGCTAATTTAAGAAAAAATAATTAATAATAATTGTTATACTACTTATGATGAGACTAGTTATATATTCTAAAAATGCATTAGTACCTATATCTCAGATACAAACACGTCTATATTCTCCTCCCCAATGTTTGCACCTACTGAAGTTCGAACCAGGGATTGAAATAGATTAACTAAAACCCTAATGATCATGGGGTTGTAAATGTCAATGTAAGAAATTACCAAAAAATAAAAACATAACATAATAAATGATATTTAAATTGTTAATTTTATATTAACAGAATAATTCAATATGTAACATCAATAAGGCTCCATTCTGTGACCTATTTTATAAATGGTAAAGTAAATACCAGCCTTCATATCGTTTCCAAGCTTTACCGAAGTGAAATATTAAGCGAGTTTATAGGAACTGGCTATGATAGATGCAGACGATGGCGCGAGTGTGCTTTCGACCCAGGGCTGGACTACGAGGACATTTTATAATATTATTATCCCTACTAATATTATAAATGTGAATGCAATATAATTGTTTGTTACGCATTTACGCCGCTACGACCTACTCAACCGATTTTGATGAAATTTGGGACAGCGATAGACTAGAGCTTGGAATAGGACATAGGCAACATTTTATCCTGGAAAAATCCATGGCTCCCGCGGGATTTGTGAAGAACTGAAATTCACGACTGCCATAGAAATCTTCCTCGAAATAACATTCATATAATATGTTGGGAACGGGAGCGGAAATGGGAATCGGAACTGGAATAAGACATGAGATAATTTTCAAACCCAAACTTGCTTATAATTTTATAAACCCATTACCTATGCGGAGGGATTCGTGGGTGGTACAAAATAAAAGAATAAATAAAAATCATTGTTATTTTATATTTATTCAAAATATTATTTGTTTAAATATAATCATATTAGCTGAATATTGAAAAGGTAAAATTAAAAGTTTTTTTATATCAAGTATTCAAATTCAAATTCAAATATTTTTATTCAAATAGGATTTATAATCTCTTATTGAACGTCAAAATCTACCACCCATTCAAAAGAGACTGCCTCAGACCTGAGAAGAATGGGCGCAACAAACTCTGCGGGCTTTTTTTTTATATAAAATATGGATTACGCCATGTATTCCATCTCTTCTTCATCAGTTTGTCGCAGTCGATTACATAAAAAAAATTGTGCATTCGTGGCTTTTTGTAGCATATATTTAAAACCCTATTGAGTTTCGTATCAGTTGTTTTCGTTAAAAAATAGTAAATTAGCCCTAATAATACAAATAAGTTTTGATTTTAATGTTTGGTTAAATTTATTTAATTATATTTATATGTATATATTTATTTTTTCAGTCCGAAAAGCAACAGTGATTAAATATGTTTTAAGCTTAGAGTAACCTTTGTATTTTCAGTTATTTCCTTTTTGGAAATGCATCTCAAAAATTATCGCAATGTATGTAAGAATTCATCAAGGACCCGAACGGCAAAAAATTCAAAGTTCATATTGAAAATTCTGAAATGCTTATGTCCTGCTCAGATCCTGCTCAGAAAAGATAAAAAATGTTATTTTCATTTCATTGATATTTGATAGTTATATATTGTATAAGCTAGTTGTAATATAAATCCAAAATCATTATAAAAATATATGAGTACGGCCCTGTGCTTGGCTAAGCCGCTACAGTTACGGCCATTCATCAAACCATCACCTCTTTGCCAAGCGATCGCTTTTCCAGCAATAAGAAAAATATTGTCCAATTCTGCTTCCAGTGAATGGAAACTAAACTATTCAACTTTATATGTGAGAATATGAAAAATGCAGGAAAGAGTTATATTTTCATATTCAGATCAGATTTTTTACACATTCAAAATATTCAAGACTTGCCTAATACAGTCCACTTTTAATTTTTTAATACATACATTTAACAATTGCAAATGCTATGTAGGCTACCAAAGAATCATTTTTGAAGTTATTCTCCTTTAGGCGCGTTATGAAAATATGATGAGAGTGAAATTTTAAGATGCGCGCGTATCACTGTAACACACAATTAGTAACATGGTGAAGTTGGCTCCTAAAATTTTCTGACGTTTGCGACATTCGTTTTTTATTTCGACATTTATTTATTTTTTGGTTTCTTCGTCCATTATTAGGATAGGCAAAGGGTTCAAGCCCATACAGCCGTATTCGTTATTTAATAATTAATTGTCAAAGCCATCGTTGTAAGATTTTTACAATATTGTTATTTCTACATACGTAGGATAGAAGGAATAAATAATTTTAAGGATTTTTGCTTTGTTAGGCCAAAGTGGTATAACTTCTTACTTTTTTTGTTGTAAAAAGGGATACAAAAGTGTACTCAAATTTCAAGAATTAGTATAGTGGAGCGGCCGTTAAATTTTCCTACGTAAACAATTTTTAATGCATTATATAAACTATAGTGTAAAATTTTGTTAAAATACAATTGGTCTTGATTTTGTGTAACTAAATTTTATCCAAAAATATTACGTTCTTTTATAATAGTAAAACATTAAATACTACAGGACGGTGCTTTGATGTTTATTGAGAAAATTTATTCTGATCATGGCTCGGTTCAAAATGATACATAAACCATACCGTCATAATACAATAAGATATAAACAGATGTGTGAGAAGGTAAAACCTTATGATTCCCTTTTTATATTAGAATTCACAAACATAATACAAACGTTATAATAATCTCATCAAGGGCTGTGATGTGAATCAATTATGTTATGGTATGATTAAACAAATACCGACTCACATAGAAGAATAATTTTAAATTGAAATTGGTAAATTTGTACAGAATTTCCTTAAGAGGTTTATGTCGTGAGGCAAAAACTAAATATTCTACACAAATAAAATTTGAAAACAAAATTTTTTGAACGATTTGGGATTAACGGTTAGCTCAGTTGGTTAGAGCACCGGCACGGAACACCGGAGGTCGTGGGTTCCGTTCATAAAATTTTGTTTTTCAAATTTTATTTGTGTATTAACCCTAGAAGTGAGGGTTATCACTTTAAAACATAACATATTGCTTAGATTTACAAGAGCGACATCTCAAGTCAATTTCCTAATATGCAAATATTGGGGTTGAGCAGGTTATCAACTGTAAAGTAGATCCTGTAGATGAAGCCACAACTTGAGAGTTGAACAAAGCAAACAAGATTTTATGGCGAGGCGTTACTCGAACGGATAGCTCAGTTCAGGTTCGAGTCCCATCATCGTTCATAAAATTTTGTTTTTCAAATATTATTTGTGTTTTAATCCTAGAAGTGAGGTCTATCACTTTAAAAACATAACATATTGCTATATAATCTAGCTTTTAATGTAGCGGGGATTAACAAAAGCATATAACGATACTAGATTAAAATACGAATAGAAAGTGCACTACTCCCATCTGTTAATGGATTCTAATTTAATTTTGTTTATTCAAAAAAGGATTCAAAATCACTTAAAATAAAGCAATTTTATTCCGTACTAAAACCAATGACCATTTAAAAAACCAAGAATCTTAAACTATAAAGTATAAACTATAAAATGTCTCTTAGTTCGGCGTGTCCATTTGCAAAGCCCTCCTTCAACGATTTCCACTCTTTTCTGTTTTGGGCAACTCTTCTTCAGTTAGGTCCTGCTGTAAATTTTATTTCATCTTCCCACATTGTGTGCTGTCTTCCTCTTTTTCTTAGCAAAATCACATATTCTAAACGTCAAAATCTACCACCCATTCAAATTAGTATGCCTCAAACCTGAGGAAAAGGGATGCAAGACACTCAGCGGCCTTTTCATAAATTTCATTACAATATAAAATGTAATATGGTACAATAAAACTTATTATTAAATAGCATGAGGGCGTTCGTTCCAATTCTTATCAGTTAAAGTCATTTATGTTTTTTTTTTTTTTTAATGGATCACCAACATAAGAAATAGTATTTACAGTTTTAATATTTACATTGAATTAACTTATAAAATTTAACTTTTCCTACAATTAAAGGTAATCTTTGGCTTAAGGCTTTGTGTTACAAAAATTATTAGTAAGGAGAAATTAAAAGAAAAAAAATGTTAATTAAAATTAGTAAATTACGAGCTATTTATGTTAATTACAAATCTGTGAATGCAGTATTCCAATCAATTTATTATATAAGACTATCTAGGTATTACATTCTGAGGCTGTAGATAGGTCACACTTAATAAGCTTTAATTTAAAGCTGTTAAAACTATCAAAATTAATGTCGATATTTCGTAACACATTTATTTTGTATATTTTCTGGGATCATGTTGTAAAAGCATATCGCACAATAATAGTCTAACTAACTCGACGTAGGTGAGTAGTAAGCATAACAATTTTCTGTTTGTTGTTCGTGTTAACATTATAATTTTCAAAGCTTCTAGCAAATTCCTTTACGTACTTGTTAACATACAGAACATTGTCAAAAATATATTGAGATGCAACAATAAAAGTGTTTGATATGCTAGCACGGAACGCGAGAGTTCACAGCATGAAGTCCCGCATCGTTCATAAATTTAGATTTCAATTTAATTTGTGTATGTATACATACACGAATTGCTCTTTGAATAGGATGTGGCATCAATATAAATACTTATTCAAAATTAACAGCTTAATTCCAGGATACGTAAATAATGCTGCCTACCAGAAAATTGCTTTACAAATTGCTTAAAGAAATCGGAAGCTAATTTAAATTTTATTTAGTTTGCTTGCAAATCTGGCACACAAACTCCCTTTGAAGTTGGCTTTTCGAGAATCATGTTTCATTGCTCCCGGCTCTTTACTTTCTGATTATATTAAAAGTTTATTTCACTAGAAGAGTTAATTAAATTTATATTAATTGCTTGCTTCAAAATACAAGGAATATCTATATATTGTATCGTATAGAGTAAAAAAATAATTCGTATTGATTTAGAAGCTTGAAATTGATTTTCTGTGTCATAATTATTATTTTATGCCATTGGAGAACCGTGATAATAACTGATACAATTTTCTTATAGATCTTTTCTCGTTTGAATAGCTTAGAAAACTTTCATTACTTAAATTTTTTAATTTTTATAGTGTTGAGAGTGTAATATTGACTCTAAATTCAAGAAATTTTGTAATATACCTTCACAGCTATCAAACGCTGTCCAATGTTTATCTATGTTCGGTGTATTTCTCAACTAAGCTCTCTTGATATTAAAACTTCAGGATAGTACTCGAACTGAATGTATTATTAACTACTACTAATAATGTGTAAGGAATATAATATCTACTATTTCTCTTAATTATTAGATCTCGGATCGTGTCGCCGCTACGATTGTACGGTGCAGTCTGGTCGGTACCGGAGCGGGAATCGCGACATAGGCTTGACGAGAGAACCGTTTATACAGGTGTTCTAGTTCGCCAACAATCTATACGCACTAATATTTATGTAATCTTGTTAGTTTCTCGTTTATCAATAATAATGCTTTATGTTATGTTTTTGATGTATTTTTGACGTGACAACGTCTTATAATTCGATAGAGCCGGCTGCACGCACGAAAAAACATGACTCATGCGGCGTTACCTCGCTCTGAGGCGTTCCATGTAAGGCTTGAAGTGCAAGCGAGAGCGCGGAACGAGCGGCAAAGAAGCACAATCGGCCTTTGCGTTCGGCAGCGTTCGACATCAGAATAACACAGATTGTAAGAAATTAAATATTACACATGTTTAAAAGTTGTAAAACAATTGCTCAACGCACATTTATACTTGTAAAAACTATTAAATTGTAAAAAAAAAAATTGACATAATTGTATTTATGCGTACAAATAAATCTAACTTGATCAATTTCATTGTGATTTCCAATTGCCTCCTTCTCTATATACATACAAATCTATTAAACAAATGAAATTAAAATTTTCTTTTGTAAAATGCTACCATTCCATCAGTATTTTCTTAAGACGTTGTCACGTTTAACTATCGTCAGTAAACCGACTTTACAGACAACCAATTTTTTATTTTTATGGAAAAGGACAACAAACGAGTATACAGGTCACCTGGTGTTAAGTGATAACCGCCAAAAAACATTAATTTCTAAAATATGTTAGAATAGAATAGAGATAAATAATAGCTTTAATAGTACGGCTAGTATTTTTTGACTTCCAATAAATGATTTAATATCAAAATCAAAAACCATAACAATAGCAAGGCGAACTATAAGGTAGAAAATAATTTAAATAGTTAGGTTGTATTGCGATATAATATCTACTGGTATATTAAAATAAAAATAAAGCCCATTGCTTTATTTTCAATAAAAATTATCTTTATTTCTTTATGTATGTTTGTGCTGTAGTTTATATGGAGGACAAACGAGCGTACGTTAAGTTATCACCGCCGCCCACATTCTCTTGCAACACCATAGGAATCACAGGAGTGTTGGCGGCCTTTAAAGAAGGTGTACGTGCTTTTTTTGAAGGTAACCATGTCGTATAGTCCCGGAAACACCGTACATGGTAGCTCATACCACAGCTTTGTAGTACGTGGAAGAAAGTTCCTTGAAAACTGCACTGTGGAGGACCGCACAACATCCAGATGGTGGGGATGATATACTAATTTGTGGTGTGTCGTGTGAAGCTGGAATTCCGCGGCAGGTCTCAAGTAAAACGGAGCTCTTCGGAACACTCCCCGTATTTATACTTTTTAAAAGTATAATCCTTAAATATTTACAGACTTTTGCCTTCAGTGGCACCTGAGGGACATTTAAATGGCTTTTTGGAACGCATTCACCGCTTTTTCAGTGTCCGTAAATTGTATACCTATTAACTTACCTTAATTTTATTGAATTTTACGGAAATAAAAAAAAATACAAAATACTATTTCCGGTCTTCATGGATGGGTGAGTTCTATATTTGAGTCCTTCAAGAGCTCATTTAACTTAGCAGAATTTGAGGACGCATTGTCGTGTTTCGGAAACCTTTAGTTTGGGCAAACACGTTTTTACATATACAAATTAAATCTATAACCAAAATTTGTGAATGATGCGGGACTTGACCCCGCCTCTCGGGTTCTGTCCGAGCGCTCTTACCAACTGAGCCAATCGTTCGAGTGACGCATGAATCGTAAATCTTGGTATGTTTTGTTTAACTCTCTACTTACGAGTTGATAACCTGCTGAACTCCAATAATTTCATATTAGGATATTAACTTGGTTATTATATTTTCTTCACGGGGTTATTACACCAAATAAATTTTCATCCAAAATTTATGAACGATATTGGAAAGGACTGTTGGTTTACCACGCTTTGCTAATTAAAATCTTTGTTATTATACTATCAAATTTAGCTTAAACGGAGTCAGAGCGATCAACTTCAGTAAATTAACAATCAAAATGAGAATAAACAAGCACGCATGGCAAGCGTCAAATTTTCTCAAAAAAAAAAAACTACTAAAGATAAAAAAACAGCGGATTATTCAAAATATAACGGGGAAATAGAATTCTCGTCAAAAAGCCAAAATATAATAATTATAAAGAGTTCATCTATTCAAATTTAATCAAATCGATATCAAAGTACATTATTTAATAAAATTTAAATTTTACACGATATACACATGCCAGAAGTGAAACCTGCATCGTGCATGAACCTCTAAGCTGTATATGAAGTCCTGATACATGAGACATGATTTCAATCGCTATGAAAGACATTACTATCACCACTATCATAATGCTTCTCATCTCATTTTCTTCCACGTTAAATCTTATGAATTAATGTGTCTGTCTCCTTTCACTATCGCTTTCACTTTCAAATCACAACGATTCTAATGAAGTTTTCACTTCAAAAAATATATGACCATCAAGTAAGAGGTAAGTTTTCATGTTATGTGACAAAAATTCCATCCAATTATTAGTTCCTATTCATCGGTTTTTCAAAAAACAAAGATATATAAAATGTTTTACTTAGACCAACAATGGAAATTTTGATACATGTAAAGTAAAATAAGCATAATGTGTTAAAATACACGTTTGGATTTATTGTTCGGATATAATCTCTGGGAATAATATTATCCAAGAGACCTTTGATCCTTTGATGTTCAACCGAACCTTTTTGATAAAATCGTATACAATGTTACATTACTCAAAAAATGTGTTTTATAAATATAATTTAACATACAAATAATATATTTGACGGACAAATAAAAATGGGCCTAAATCTGGACACAGTAGTCTTTAGTACTGTATTTAATTATAGAAAAGAGGCACCGAGCAAAAGCTTAATAACGTACTCACGTAGCTAGTAAAAATACGTCTTTTTTTTCCCACCTCGATGAAAAGCTGTCTTTAAGTCCCTGGTACGAGGAACAAAAGTGGCCAATTCTCTCCCGGCAAGACGACTTTTGTCCCTCGTACCAGTGACTAAAAGCGAGTTTTTCATCTAGATGGCAAAATAAAAAATAAATAAATCGTATACGCACCACGTGAGATAAGTAGGACATTGCCACCCGCGACTGTCACATGTTAATATTCCGCGGGTGAGAATGACCTACTTTTCTCACTAGGTGCGTTATATACTACTATCCGTTACACATTAATTAATAGTTACTTATTGATTTATTAATTCATGGAAAATTAAGTATGGAGTCGGATCCGACTAATCACAAAAAAAGTTTGTAAAAAGTCTTTCAAAACAATTATATTGAGGGCGTTGTTTTCACTCCTTCCATTTGATTTTTTTTATGAAAATAAGGGATGAAACGAGCAGGACGTTCAGCTGATGGTAATTGGTCCACCCTGCCCATTACAATGCAGTGCCGCTTAGAATGATTGAAAAACCCAAAAATTCTGAGCGACACTACAATTGCACTCATCTCTTTGATGTTAAGTCTTATTTACCTACTAATTAGACTAGCTACGGCGCCCTTCGGACCGAAACACATCAAAGCTTACACATTACTGCTTCACGGCAGAAATAGGGGTTGTTGTGGTACCCATAATCTAGCCAACATCATGTGCAAAGGTCCCGATGCTGCTAAGGAACCTTGAAACGAGTATAATATCACTTCAAAGATCTGCAATACCTCCGGTATTAAAGATGTAAGAGGAAACCTGTGCCTATTAAGCTAGTTGGCCTGGTGAACCCTTTAATAAACTTCACTTCAATTACACCAAAACTCTTCAGACCATGGTCAGTTATATCAGTAACAATTTTTGACGATTGATGAATCATAAACCAATTATTTCACAAACTAATTAATGCTTCAACAACGTAACAAAACTGGATTATAATTAATAGTAAAATTATACGATCCCTTTGCACGAGTATAATTAATAGAGAGCAAAGCTTGTCGCATGATAGCAGTGAGATATCTCATCCAAAAACTCGTCATTTCAGAGTGATATTCAGGTGACAATAGGCCTGTGTATGCACCTGTGATTCTTCATTCATCAGTTCCGACCTCGATACGTGGCATTGTGTGTATGAAAATGTCAACACAGCTCTGATATGGAAAAAACTTACAATAATAATATTGAATATTATACTCGCAACGACAGTGAAAAGTAACGTGAATTTTTGGCTTGTATGATGGTTAATGAAACGTATTTTATGATGAAAATAAAGTCGCTTTTATATAATTTATTCAATATATAAGACTGAAATACAATAACAATCACTTAAATTTTAAAAAAGTTATCTGTTTGTTAGCCGCTTATTTTTAATTACAAAAACTACATGACACTACTATTAGAATATTAATATACTAATTTCACCAGTGGGAGGCTCCTTTAGACCGGATGCCGGCTAGATTATGAGTACTGCAACGGCGCCTATTTCTGCCGTGAAGCAGTAATGTATAAACAATCCTGTGTTTGAGTCTGAAGGGCGCCGTAGCTAGTGAAATTACTGGGCAAACGAGAATTGACATCTGATGTGGTGACAAACGCAGTTGTAGTGCCGCTCAGAATTTTCGGGTTTTCCAATAATCTTGCGCGACACTGCATTGTACTTTTCGATTATTTTGATAAAAAAAAACATTAGGTAAAATATTGTAGAACAACGAGAGGATTTTAAGAATTTTAGATTATTTAGTTAAGGAGATATTAGTGAATAATTTACCATCTCAAATTCTTTATTGTGGGGACCTTATTTCTGTATGTGTAAAATTATCGCTATATGGAGAGAAATTGAGTTGTTTTAAATTTCACCGATTTTATGTAAATTTTCGGACTGGGTTTAGTGTTTTTGGCTCAAATCTCCGAAGGATAAATATTATTTAAATTTTTGTAACATTTGAATCGTCTGAGGATTATTAAGGAGATTATTGTAATTTGAAATAATTTAGGTACAGTTATTTTATTATATTTATTTTGGAATTGTTTTATTAGTTACAGGAAATGATATCACCGCCCAGATCCAGCATCCAGTCCGTAAAGGATTACATTTCTATCTTTATAATTTTAATTATTATTATTTAAATTTAGTTCTGGAATCAAATTCATTTCTAGAAGTAGTTACCATATTTCTGTCTCTGTTTTCAAAAAAATGTTTGCAATAGCGGTGCAGGAATATTTGATATTATTTATCCAATCAATTGACATAACGTTTACTATAATATACTATGCTATAAAACCTTTAGAAAGAGTCCTTTATCTGTGAGTCTTTAAAATCTGCAGACATTATTGATAGATCTACAATCTTTCGCATCAGGTCATTTGTTTGCCTTGCAGCAGGGGAACACCATTTATTTAGAAGCGAGTTCTTGAAATCAGCGTAAATTCAATGCATTTTTAAAGAACAGTATCGAAGTACGCTGCTTTGAAAGTATTGTTAAGGAAATGTACATTTTTGTAGTAAAATAAGGAAAGGTATGAAATATAGAATATCTTTTAAAAGTTTTGTCCGGTAAAAGTGGCGGTCTTTTGTGAAACTTTGAGAAAAATTTATAATACACCATTAACAGTTTATTAATTAATAATTGGAATTTAAATAGGAAATTGCCATTTTGGCGCTGTGTACTTTGGGTTGGAATAAAACCTCATGTGTGCCAGATTGCAGAGTGACACTTTATTCACGTAACAGAACATTTTCGTCTTAAAAAAATGTACATCGGTGGATTGTTTGACTTTGAAATGGACTTGGAATGGACTTTGAAATGGTCTTTTGTGAAACTTTGAGAAAAAATTATAATACACCAATAACAGTTTATTAATTAATAATTGGAATTTAAATTGGAAATTGCCATTTTGGCGCTGTGTACTTTGGGTTGAAATAAAATCTCATATGTGCCAGATTGCAGTGTGACACTTTATTCACATGACAGAACATTTTCGTCTTAAAAAAATGTACATCGGTGGATTGTTTGACTTTGAAATGGACTTGGAATGGACTTTGAAATGGTCTTTTGTGAAACTTTGAGAAAAATTTATAATACACCATTAACAGTTTATTAATTAATAATTGGAATTTAAATTGGAAATTGCCATTTTGGCGCTGTGTACTTTGGGTTGAAATAAAATCTCATGTGTGCCAGATTGCAGAGTGACACTTTATTCACATGACAGAACATTTTCGTCTTAAAAAAATGTACATCGGTGGATTGTTTGACTTTGAAATGGACTTGGAATGGACTTTGAAATGCTCTTTTGTGAAACTTTGAGAAAAATTTATAATACACCATTAACAGTTTATTAATTAATAATTGGAATTTAAATTGGAAATTGCCATTTTGGCGCTGTGTACTTTGGCTTAAAATAAATCTCATGTATGCCAGATTGCAGAGTGACACTTTATTCACATGACAGAACATTTTCGTCTTAAAAAAATGTACATCGGTGGATTGTTTGACTTTGAAATGGAGGTAGTTCCTCAAGAACTTTCCAAGCCACAAACATCACATTCTAAGGAATTCGTGATTAAAGTTTTATAAATATTAGTGTATTCCATACATGTAGGTTGGGGTACTAAATCATGATGACATTTAAAGAGTGACAGTAGAGCTGCCATTTTTTGTCAGTCTGTTAATATGAATCACGTGACCAGTTTTGTGTTTTTAACTCAATTTCGACTCGATTGTGGTTTGGAAGGTTTTACTGGAATTACGTACAATTGTTAATGGAGTTTACTCCTTAAGAATCGTTTTATATATAGCGCAATAGATGGGTAGTTATGGTATGAGAAATAGATGGGTAGTTATATATATACATATATATTCATTTATAATCGTTTATAAAATGCTCACAGAATACCTTTATTTATTTATTTACGGTGTGTGTGGATGATGCAGCTACTGTACTCAATAATTTTTGTATCAATTTACACTTACTTTTTTGACTTACTTGATATAAAAGAGTGAGAGATTTCTTCTCATTGGCTCCATCCTTTACGAAGTAGCGTTAGATTTAATAAGAATTGAATATGAAGTTCATAAGTGTCATTTCCGTGACCTACACGGATAAAGTGATTTTGATTTGAAAAAAAAAGAAAATAATATACTCACACATCTAATAGCGCTCCTCGATCATCAGTCCCATTTTTTTTATGAAATTAAGAGACGAGACGAGCAGGAGGTTCAGTTGATGGTATTTGATACGCCCTGCACATTACACTGCCGTACCGCTCAGGATTCTTGAAAAACACATGAATTCCGCGCGGCAATACAATAGCGCTCGTCACCTCGAGACAGTAGAATAAATATATGGATATATGAATTCATTGACTTTTTATTTCGTTTTGAAGGAGTCACGCGGACGGAGCTGACAAACAATTTTGTTTTCATTTGGCTTTCAACGAAAAGATAGATAGATACATTGAAAATGAAAGTAATTTTTAAATACGAGTAATGTGGAATTATCGAGGCAGAAAGAGCTCGCAATATCAATGCTGTGTTTGGAGAGGATACGACTAATGACAAAAATAAACGAAAATATTCGAGCGATGATTTTCTCTGTGGCTCAAGTCAACAAAATAGATGCTTCAGACTTCAACTGCCATTTTTTAAATGAAACTTCATCTCGTTGCTCTGTGTATTTTTGAATCTGTGATGGATGGAACGTGGATGTGAACGATCACAGACACAACGTCACCATTGTGGCCTGGCGACTGCTGCTAATATAAAAAGAACGTTGTTTTTTTTTTTTTTTTTCATTTTTTACTTTTTAGTGTCGGTTAATAAAAATAATATATAATCAACCGGAATGATAACTTCTAAAAAAGCTATACACAAAAAACAATTATATCATCCACGTAGGCAAAGATTTTCATAAAAAATTTTCATAAAATGAAAACTAAGCACTGGGCCTAGCTATGTAAAATTTTTATGGAACCAAATGACATTTATTCCGCATCGAACTAAAGAAGAATCTCAGAGTAATCGGTGCACATACATAAAGAAAATACCGATTGAATTGTAGACCTCCTCCTTTTTGAAGTCGGTTAAAAACAAATATTGATACGATTCGACAACTGATGATGACGATTGATTAAAAATTATATGTCACCAAAATTTGTACACACAAATGAAAGGAATGACTGCTTGTAGAGTGATGCAGTAAAATATAAAAAACGTTATGGAGAACAGTTATTGGCAGTATATTGCAAACGGTGACGAAACCCAAGCTTCGAACCTGAAAGAAGAAACCAATCAGTGGAATGGGTCTTTTTTTTGAAGATTTGCCAACGAATGCTAACAATAACCGAACTATTGGAAAGAAAATAGTTACTTCAATTATCCGTCAATCGTGACATCACACTACAGTAATGCTTAAACACCAAAGGACAGTTACAAGGTAAATACGTGTTTATGGTTTTGAAAGCCTCAAATATAGAACTGCAGATCGTACATTCCGGACTTTGAACCTTGATTCCTTCTGTTTCCTAAAATTAACCATAAGCTTAGAGATATCTAATACACTTACACAAAAAGAGGCGGTGAATGCATTTCTAGAGGCCATTCAAGACATTCTTTATAAATTATAGTTCTAAATATTGCAAAAGTGGATTATATACGATAATCGCAAGTGAACAGCAGTGGCTAAGCTTCAGTTTGAAAGCCCTTACTCGTCAACTGATCTTCAACATTTTTGCTCGATGATAAATTGAGACCTCATATTCTTTCGTAATCGGCAAGTGCCCCGGCACCGCGGTATGCCACAGATAGACACGATTTTGGCACGCGCACATTGGCCTGTCAATGCGTTTTATTTTACGTATATTAATAGATTGCTTATAATTAGGATGATATGAGAGAATGTATATACATTCAATAAGATATACATAATGTAAGACCATGCAAAATCAACTATCTTATAAACAAAATGAGGGTCAGATGTTGGTCAGGGCGTAGTGTGCTGTGTGGCACTTTTGATATTGCTGTATATGAAAGATCTAGTGCCAAAGGGCACTTCCCGATTTTGGAAGGATATGGCTCAAACTACTCTACAAGATATACATTTATAAACCCTCCGACATCCTTCGTACTTGCCAGACCTGGCCCCACACGACTACCATATTTCTGTGATATGGATAATTTTTAATTGGTAAAAAAATGTTCTTGAAGCAAAACAAATTGACTTCAAGAGCTTGAGTCTAGGTCCCCAGAATTCTTCCGTAAAGGCAGAAATGTATAGAAAACGAGGGACTTTAATTGAATAAATACTACCTTTTACCGGTAATTTGATACTTTAACCCCTAATATTTAATTCTTTATAGAAAGCGTTAAGCTATGTAGGTATCTCCTATAAATTTCAGTTGTGCCTTCTACGATCGTGCTGAAATGTCAATGGGGTAGTAAAACTTTCCGATTCGCAATTGGATTAGCATCAAGACGCTATTACTTGCACGATTTGGTTACTCTGCCGTGAAATACAGCCAATTTCGTTGCCTGATATTAAAATATTACTCAGTTACTTACCTGGCTTAATCCACTTTGTACGTATTAAAACATCAATTTATTTTATTAGCATAAATGAAATGGGGAAGTCAAAAACCCATCTAACAGTCTCACACCCTCGTCGTATTAGAACGCCAATATGAACTCCAATTATGCATAATAAAATCGTGCTTAAACATGATTAAATTATTATTAAATGCAAAAATTAATGAGGTTTTGTTCAGGACAATGTTAATATGCTCATCTTCAGAAAGTAGGCATGTGCCGTTAAGACAATTTGACTTACTTTAAGTGGATGTTACTCATAAGTTGATGATGTATTAGTATACTTTATATCTATTAAAGTTTTCCGAAGAATAACGCTTATGACTATGATTCTTAATTTTTTCTGTCTGTCTGTATTGATAAAGTGTTATTACTATCGCCGCTGTTACAAGAAATAAAAGAAAATCAAAATGGCGAAAGGCGGCGAAGAGCGGCTCGATTCATCAACTGTCAAATCATATACAATCAGCTAGATTCTTTGGTGGTGCAGAAAAAGTGAATAAATCAGTTTAACCTAACTAAATGTTTTTTTTTTATGGAATAGGAGGACAAACGAGCGTACGGGTCACCTGTTGTTAAGTGATCACCGCCGCCCACAATCTCTTGCAACACCAGAGGAATCACAGGAGCGTTGCCGGCCTTTAAGGAAGGTGTACGCGCTTTTTTTGAAGGTACCCATGTCGTATCGTCCCTGAAACACCGCATAAGGAAGCTCATTCCACAGCTTTGTAGTACGTGGAAGAAAGCTCCTTGAAAACCGCACTGTGGAGGACCGCCACACATCCAGATGGTGAGGATGATATCCGAACTTGTGGCGTGTCGTGCGAAGGTGGAATTCGGCGGCAGGAATCAGGTTAAACAGCTCTTCGGAACACTCCCCGTGATAAATGCGGTAGAAGACACACAATGAAGCGACGTCTCTACGCAACGCCAAGTGATCCAGCCGTTCACAGAGCACGCAGTCAAATGGATCGAGCTGATACTGGGGTGCGCCAGACCAGAGATGACAGCAATACTCCATGTGTGGCCGGACCTGCGCTTTGTAGAGCGCTAGTATGTGGGCCGGCTTGAAGTATTGCCGTGCTCTATTAATGACGCCCAGTTTCTTTGAAGCCAATTTGGCTTTGCCTTCCAGATGACCATGAAATTGGCAATCGCTCGAGATTTCGAGACCCAGTATTCCGATACTAGGCGAGGCTTTGAGGGAAGTGTTGTCGAAGAGCGGTGATACGACAAATGGGTTTTTTTTAGTGGTAAACACGCAAACTTGAGTCTTCTGGGGGTTAAATTGGACAATGTTAAATTTTTCCCATTCCGCGACCTTCTCAAGAGAGGACTCGATAGAAGACACGAGTTTCTCCCGGCACTGGTCGACAATTTCCCGAGAGAGACCTGCATGGCCCGTGTATATGGCATCACCAGTGCTGTCGTCTGCATAGCAATGAATGTTGGAGGTGTCCAACATATCATTGATATGCAGAAGAAACAGCGTGGGAGACAGCACACAGCCTTGGGGCACTCCAGCATTCACGGGCTTCGGGTTCGAGCAATATCCGTCGACAACGACCTGTATGCTACGCCCAGTGTCCACACTGGAGGTCCACTTGCACAAGCTCTCGGGAAGCCCAAATGATGGAAGTTTGGAGAGGAGCGCCTTGTGCCATACACGATCAAAGGCCTTCGCTATATCCAGGCTAACTGCCAGGCCTTCCCCCTTGCTTTCAATAGCCGCAGCCCATCTATGTGTCAGGTATACCAGAAGATCACCTGCCGACCAACCATGGCGAAACCCATATTGTCGGTCGTTCATCAACTGGTGACCCTCTAGGTATACCAAGAGCTGACGGCTAATTATGCTCTCCATGATTTTGGAGAGCAGGGAGGTAATAGCAATAGGCCTGTAGTTTGCCGGATCCGAACTGTCTCCTTTTTTTTGGATCGGATGTACAAGGGCAGAGCTTCCATGAGATAGGGACTACGCCTTTAGAATAAGAGTGCCGGAATAAACGCGTTAGCACCGGCGTCAACTCAGGGGCACACGTTCTAAGCACGATTGGAGAAATGCCATCCGGCCCGCTCGACTTCCTGACGTCCAACGAAAACAGAGCTCGCCTAACAGTTTTCTGTCTGAACTGTACTTCAAGCATAGAGCTCTGACACCGCGGGATGGTCGGCGGTGCTTTTGCAGTTGTCGTCAAGAGTCGAGTTGGAGGCGAAAAGAGTGCACAAGAGATCGGCTTTCTCTTTTGCCGTATGGGCCAGGGTGTCATTCCTCATGTGCAACGGCGGCATGGACGGCTGGCTGAAGTTACCAAGAACTTGCGGGTTCGGGTAACTGGAAAGCTGCTCGCCGATTTTGATGACGTGTTTTGATTTTGCACGGGCGATTTGCCGCTTAAAAAATCTGGAGGCACCGTTGTATTTCCTCTTAAGAACTTTGCAGTTCGGATCCTTTGTGCCCAGCGCCGCAACCCAAGTTCGATACGCCTGTTTTTTGCAGTCAGATGCTGCTTTAACTGACGCATCGAACCAGGGCTGTGATCTGCCACCGATGGGTACTGCAGAGTTTGGTATAAAAATATCCATACCCTGTAGTATCACATCGGCTACTGCAACGGCGCAGGTACTAGGATCATCCGAAGGGAAACAAACCCTGCCCCAAGGGTAGGATGCAAACAAGGAACGCATCGTATCCCAATCTGCTGACTTGTAGTGCCAAACGCGGCGGGTCGCTGGTGGTCTGCGACGTTGGCGTCGGATAGGCACTCCTGACCAGGCAATGGTCGGACGTTCCGAGAGGGGCGTCGACAAAGACCTGGTAACTATCGGGATGTGTAGTCAGCAGAAGATCCAATAAGGACGGCATGTGGCTATCCACATCCGGCAGCCCCGTTGGCGACTCAACCAATTGGGACAGGCCATACGCCAATGCAAAATTATGCACAGATCGCCCTGCGTAGTCTGTCCAAGCCATTCGGCATTGTGCCCGTTGAAATCACCCAAGACTACGATTTCAGCGGAGGGGATCTGTGCAAGTACGTCGTCAATTGCCGCTTGAACGCAGCCCATGAGATGATCGGTTTCTGCGTTACCACTATGGGACCTGTAGACACACGCATAGATGCGGACGCGGTCCTCTAAATCTACGCGGAGCCAGAGAGTGGACAGGTCCCTACCCTCAAAATTGCCAAGACGGCGACAGCAGATATTATCCCTAACGTACACACATGCCCCGGCATGAGGCAAAAAATTGTGCTCAATTTTGTACTCGGGGTACGTTAAATATGACGTATCGCTAGGTCGAGATATCTGCGTCTCGGTAAGGAAACACAAGGCCGGCTGCGCCGTCTCAAGGTGGTGGTGGACGGCGTTTAAATTGGAGTGAATTTCCCTGATATTGCAAAAGTCCACGTTGAGTGTGGAGCGGGGTGCCGTGGTGATACTGCCTCGTTTGTCCTTGGTCATGCGCGGTTCTGTGCCCTCCCCAGGATACGAAGGGCAGCCCGAGCTAGAGTGCCCGGGGAGGGATACTCCAACTCTGGTAGAGCTGGTACCCTCCTAGGGTAAAATCTTTTTTAGTACCGCTGTCATATTCGGGTGGAGGGGGGGGAGAATGGCCACCGGTCCTCGACACTAACCTATGCGAAACATAGCGGCACTAGGCCACTACTTCACGCCGGTATTCTGTGCGGATGTGGTAATTAACCCGGACGAGTCTGGCCCGATTGTGCTGACGTCAAAAGACGGCGACGTGACTCTCCCACTTCTAAATAGCTCTTAGTCGCCTCTTACGACACCGTTGGGCCTGGGTCTCCCCTATTCTTTTTATGCCCCGGGAAAAGTACAGGGCAAAATGTTGCTTTTATTATAAGTAGAATACTCTTTAATTGTCGGATATGTATAGCCGAGTGATTAGCGATCCTACCTACTAAGCTAAAGGTCCCGGGTTCGAATCCCGGTAGGTGCAAGCATTTATATGATGAATATGGATGTTTGTTTCCGAGTCATGGATATTTAAATGTATTTATGTATGTTTATATTAATTTATGTATGTTTAAGTAAGTATATTGTATTAAATATATCGTTGTCTTGTAACCCATAACACAGGCTATATATGCCTAACTTGGGGCAAGATAATTTGTGTAAAAAGTGTGTCAATATTTATATATTATAATAACAGGGTCATCTTCCTATACAACCGTAAATAAACACTAATTTGTATTTTCTTTCATCTGAATTTTCTCCTCGAAAAGCGACTGATTTCATTACACTAAAGTACAGTCTACAAGGTAACTAGGTACACTTCAAATGCTGTAGGCAAAATGAGACTACGCCGTAGGGACTCACTTGTCTAGACTTGGAAAATACATTTAATATAAGAGCCGGATTATTTTTGTAGAAAAAAAGAAAATTGTCAAAGTGACCTATCAATGTATGTTGAAAATATATGAAGTAGGAATAAATCTAGGTGTAATATTGTGAAAAATAATATCATTGCAGATGTAAGATCAAAAAATAAGACATGTTGTACAATAAATTAGCTAAAGTGCCAAAAATTCAATAATATAAAAGAAATTTAATTGAAAACAGTTTCAATTACAGCTATAATATATTATTCAAAGTTATTTAACGACAGAACGATTCAAAGCTGGCAATTGAATTCAATTCATTCAGTTACACTGTAATAGCGTTATTTTCGGATTGTAGTTGTGAATTATTTAACATATTAATTATTTAGAGCTCGCGGAATATTTTCTGTAACCCTCATAGTTTAATTAAGTACACTCACAATCAACAATATTGACCAAAACAGCAGTTGAGAGGAAATTATGAGCTTGTATTTGAAATTTTAATGGAATACGCGTCACGTTAATAACATACAATAGTTAGAATAAAACTTGATTTCGCAGTTTAAACGTTACACCTTCATACATTTTGTCGAAATATAGTAAAGCAAAGAAAGACAAAATCAATAAGGAGAACGTCTTCCCGATAAATAGACGACATTCCAGAGCAGTCCGAGCTTGTACTTCTGAGTTAATAAATCATAATAATTATTATAAAAAATTGTTGCGATTTGCTGATCAAAATTACTTTCAAACAGGTAAATCAACAGTCGAATATATTTGTAAATGTCATTGTTGTCTTTTTTTTGTAGGCAATTAGGTCTTCATGTTAATAGGTAAGTGGCTTTTTAATGAAGAGGTATATATGTACAGACATTTACGTGTGTCTAATAGATTTAATTTAAAAATATCCTCTTACAAATAATATCGATTGAAAATATTTTCGTAAATGTGATGTCATCATCCCATTTTCAAACTACTTATTATAAAATAGTCTCACGGAATGATAATCTCAAGTTACCAATGGTGAGAAAGTCGAAACAAGTTTAAATATTATATTTGAAATACAGGCTGCCCCGAATTCACCTAGATATAGTTTATCAAAAATCTTAGTAGTGTGATAAGATACTATGACAGGTGTGTATTCTTGTATTTTTCCAAACACAAGTTTGTAAATTCTCTCTCTCTCTTTAACTCCTAACAGCATTTGTGAAATGACCATATTATGTGGCAAACTATTGTGCCAAATCCAAGGCCAAACAGAAATTTCGGTACGACTTAAAGACTCATTTTAATCAATAATCGTTTATTATTAAGTTATTCAAGAAATCGTGGCAGTTTACAAATCTGAGTATCTTGAATTTAGTAATGGGAAAACATCCATTCTTAGTAACTTTATATAAAATAATGCTAATAAAAGAAAAAATATCAAAACATCCCAACATGCTTCTTATAATAATATTAATGTTGTGAAATTACACGGATGCAACTGTCCCAAAGTCGCAAGACTAAGGCAAACATATGCACAGGTGAACAATAGCCTGGTATATAGGGGGAAATCAAACATTTGATTGTCGAGCAGGCACCTCTTGTAAACAACCAGAACCGAGTAAATATTGGTATATACCGTTAAGTTGCTTATATACGCTCACACTAATATACGGCTTGTTGCAGCTCTGAAGCGACAGAATAACCACGCTTGAGTGAACCACAATTAAATTTCAAAGTAGTCCCATTTGTACAATCTGCAGAGTAGATATAAGTTTGTAAAATAAACATTTCGGAGCTTGAAGCAATTTAGAAACGTTCAAGACATAGTTAAAGGGACTCCGCTAAGAGAAACGTCTTGTAAAACTTAACTGCTCTGAAACGAAGCTTGTTAGTGTTTTGTAAGGTGGCAGGTGCTTGAAACAAGGTTCCAAGAGTGCGAGTAAATGGAACTAATGAGTCCCCTGTTGTTGTGTGTACTCTTGGCACTCGTGCCGCAAGCCCTAGGTGAGTGCCCTCACTTTGATTTATTTCCACGTTTTTATTTACCTTGAACTGAATTACTTTAACATTAGAACAACTCGAAATGTAGGATGACTATAAACCTACAACACGATTTTGTATATTCAATTGGCATTTGAAAACATTGTAATAATTTGTATATTGTAGAAGTAATTTTGTAAAATAAATGACTTAAATAAATGGTCAAGATTAGTTAATTTTTCTAGGCGGCTATTTATGTAATTGTTCTGTGAAAAATATATATAGAAATTCTTAAAACTGGGTCGTTTTAAGTAGCATAGCAGAGAAGTTTAACGATGGCTTTTGTGAAAATAATTTAATAAAACAGAGTCGTAGTCAAGTAGACACCGATATTGGTGGAAAACTATATCATTTTACAATATTTTTGGAATAAAGTAGATAATAAGGTATTGCAGTGTCATATGGACACAAAATTAGTAAGACAAAGTATTAACATGTCAATTCTTATTATGTAATTGAAATAATTTACTGTTTCATACTTTGATTTAATACCTGGAATATTAATTAGAATACAATCATAATAATTCTTGGCTTAGATCATAATGGTAACGTATAAAACATTGTTTTGTTTTTATCATTATTTTTAATGTTTAAGGAAAAACTAACGTCAGTTTTGCATATGAAGCATTAAATAAGGAAATATTCTCCAACAAAAGGCCTAAGGTAGGCAAAAATATCATGCTAAATGTAAATACACTCAGCATGTTTGTAAATAGTAGTGAGTTGCAGTCAGTATTCGTAGATCCTGGCTGCCATCACTGTCTGAAATGTATGGAAAGAGTATTAATGGCACACAGAATTCAAAAACATGGACGGAATAATAAATACCTTCACGGAGGTCTCCCTAAGCGTGAAAATATAAAGAGATACAAAAGAGGCTTAAACGATGACAAGAAGCTAAAAAAATCAAAATCAAAGAAGAGTAAATCAGTATCTGTCGTGAAATACAACAGAAATGGCGAAGTATATGCTTTGAAGGTAAAAGAAACGAGTAACCAATTAGCGTCAAATCAACAGAATGTTACGAAAACATATCTTACAAGTACGTGTCAAATATTTAGCGTACAAAAATATTTTCCTTGTGAAACGCCCGAAGCTAATATGATTCTTACGGAATCAAAAGGGAAAACAAACAACCAAAATAAAAAGGTACAAGGAAAAAGGGAAACGCATATGCCCGTAGAAAAATCGACTTTATATGATAAACGAAAATATCAGAATGTAGATAGCTCGCATAATATACCAGAAAATTTTATGCCGTCTATTGAAGAATCAATGTACCTATAAGAATAGTAGTAATGTTAATCTTTATTATTCCCACCAAATATACTTTTCCATTTTTATAAAACACATTATTTTTGAAGTGACACTTCTTTAGAATCGTAAAACGAAAGAAACAAAAAAAACGACAGGTAAGAGACACAAATACAGAAATGTGTAGGATGTAGCCGGCAAAGAATGAGACAGAAATATGCATTCTATTTTATTTTTATGTAGGACGCGAGTAGGTATACCTTAATATATTCTTATGTCATACGCACGACTTACACGATGTTAGTAATGTCTTTCATAGCGGTTGAAATCATGTGTCATCCTAGCAACATGTACCAGGACTTCATATGGAGTTTAGAGGTTCATGCACCATGCAGGTTTCACTTCTGACATGATATTATAATTTATCAAATACACAATATAATCGATGCCTTTTCTAATTCAACTTTCAAAAAAATTTCTATAGAAACATAATAATAAATAATTCAGGTAGTTTTTATATATACCTGAAATAAATTATTCGCGTTTTTGTGAAGTGGTCGGTACTTTGAGTTTATTGAAAAGCAGCAATTTATTGGTGACGGATTTTTCATATTTTTGGCTGATGTTTTTATACTAGTCATTAACGAACGCACATAGGTCATTAATCTTGATCTTAGGTTATCACATCTCCCCACTTCACGTTGATGGCATCATTTTATAATGGATTATTTTGTATGCAGTCAATATAATTAATTTTTAAACTTTTTCTTCTATCGGATCCAGGATCTAAGTAAAAAAATATTGCTCTTTTGCAGCATACAACTACACAACACAATACACAAGATTTTTGGCTGATCGGAGCATCAAGGTTGGTATCAACGGTACATGCTCCGACTTAAAACCCATACACGCTGCGTGCTATCCCCTACACTGTTTCTTATGCAAATCAATAATATGCTGGAAGGTATAAATCATTGCTATACAGACGACAGCACAGAGTAAGCCCTCTTACACTGGCCGTGCCAACATCTCTCGAGATAGCGTCGACGAGAACCGGAACAAACTTGTATCTGAAGTCGAAACTATGCTTTGCAAAGTCTCGGAATGGGGCCAACAAATTAAATTTAGTCACGTTTAACCCTCAAAATACACAATTGTGGGTTCACCACAAACAATCTTCCCTTATCGATTCGAGATCACTTTTCTAACGTATCGACGCAGAGTATCGGCATACATTCATGGTCATTTTTACGAAAAGGCCAAGCTGGCCTCTAAAAAGCTTGGTCTACTCAGTAGGGTGAGGCAGTACGTCACTTCAAGCCACCATCTGCACCTATATAAGGCGCTAATTCGGCCTCACATGGAGTACTTCTCAGCTCTGGGCGGGCGGTCCCAAGTACCAGATTGTTCCAACCGCTTACAACAAAGGCCGAATCATCGACCATCAAGTTATCTCCAAGCAGCTTGATTCTTTGTTGCGTAGAGATGTGGCTTTTCACTGCATCTTCTAACACACATACACGGGAAGTTCTCAGAGAAGTTGTTCGGATTGGTACCAGCGGCACGAATTACACCTTCGGACATCACGTCAAAATGCGAAATTCTACACGCATCATGCTAATTTTTGACATTCTACAACCACGTGTTTTGCGAAGATCTTCTTGCCTCGTAAAGCCATTTTGTGGAATCAATAACCAGCTGCAGTTTTTTCGAACCGATACGACACAGGGACCTTCAAGCCAAGAAAATACTTAAGGGCTGGCAACGCATTCTTTGACCTCTGGTTTTGCGGCCATGGGGGGTTGCCTTACAATTTCTAATCACGTGAGCTCTTGGATCCATCTGTCCTCTCTGATATAAGAAAAATACAAAAAATTCCGTATGAGGAGCCTTAAAATCGCATTGTTCTAGAAACCCAAACAAAAAGGATGAAAGAAAGTCAACGCACAATGAACCCGAAACAGAATCACGTACTTCTTATTCTTCTTTAACAACCCACATAATTGTTCATTTCTAAGGCTTTAGTTTAGTTATACGTTAGCATCAGAGTTACAAAGTTTTGTTAATGAAACCTTATACGCTTATTTGGACGATTGTACTTTCATAATATATTTTTTCCAATTATTTGTGTTTTATCTTGATCATCAGCCTGTTTGTCTGTAGCATAGTATTATTTACATTAAGGAGTTAATCTGAAGGCATAATAATATTTTAAATTATCAAATTCACAAGTAATGGCTGAAAGAATACGTTGATTTAAGGAGACTCGAATATCGAACATTGTGGGAAGGAGAGATGATGAAAATGAAAAGAAATGAAAAAATGAGAATAACACACTCACCAGCGAGTGCGGTGATGTGTTGTGTAATGTATATAAGTGTTTAGTATGTATGTAAGTAAGTGTACCTATATGTTTGTGTTTTGTTGTGAAGTGTGTTTGTGATTGTGTATGTTGTGAATGTCAGACCGTCAGTCGGTCCGTTGAAATATAAAATTGAATTTTATTTAGTATAGATAAGAAATCAATATTAAATGTACATAACCTGAAGTTTTCAAGAAAAGAAAGTAATAAAGTTTATTATTCTGGATCAAAACGTTGAATTTCAAATTACAAAGCTCAGAGATCGTTTCTCGTAATGAATTTATTACTCACACAGATTTTTCTATCATTTTGTTTTTGTTGATGACCGACGGCAAAGCACAACAGAGCAAAAGATTTTTATTTGCATTCAAATTTGTTTTACAAAAGAAGCTTTGTAATTAAAGTCTCTCATGTACAATTTTAATAAATGTTTATGAAACGATATAAACTTATTTAGCTGCTAATAAGGAATTGCTTGTTTTATTATCCCAGCGCACCATTTGTTTCCGAATAAAACTACCATAGTTTGTAATTGTGAAAGAGTGTTTGAACAGAATCAATTTTAAGAAAACAAATGGCTTTTATATACTAAAAACGCTATTGTATTTAGTGTGTTAGTGAAGTTAATACCTGAAAATCAGATATGTGCACTATCTTTTAGAACTTCTAAGAGATCTGGTGCACTCCAATCAGATCAAACTAGTTGACAACGTGCAAGGCAGAGTTGCTCAAATTAGTGTTGATCCATTATTACCAGTGAACAACATCATAATATCATGATCACATTTCGTCGATTATGTTGCCGTTACAAGCATCAAAACTCTTGGCCCCAAACTTAATCACCATCGTTACCTATCATCATCAACAATATGATTAACATTAATGTTGAAATTTTTAACGAATTCTTCGATGTGATTCTGGAAGGCATTTCTGTTGGTGCAAGAAAGCATGGTATATAGGTATATATACAGGCTGTTTTTTTAACTAAGATAGTAAGGGAATCCCCAATGCAGAAGACAATATACTGAAAAATTGTCTGAGGAATAATTTTTCTCTTTTGAACGTTTTGCAAGGAATTTTATGCTAAAAAAAATCTCGCAAACCAATCTACAATGCTGGTGACGCTTTTGTGATATTTTTGGTGTTGCTTTAGAATGCACGCATCGGATATCACATATCATCAGGGCCAGAAAATAAGATTAAGATTTTTTATCATTACTTTTTCAAAGTCAGAGTCAAATAAACCTTATTCAATTAGGGATAAACTAAGCGCTTTTAAATCCTCACTGCAACAGAAATATTCTTTTAAATTATCTATCTACATTAGAAACTAATGAAGTGTCGTCTGCGAAAATAACAATGTCACTAAAAATGTCCTAGGATTGAACCCTGAGGCACGCCAATGATGCCGATATGACAGCTCCTGATGAATGTTCATTATTAATTACTACTTTATTTTATTTTTTTCTACAGAAATTGATATAATTTCAAAAAAAATACTAATAGAAAATTCTAATATAACGTGGGATTACTGATACATTGAGACTCAAGTCTAAACGTCGAGCATTTACCTTACCGCTGATGGTATCTATAAGAACCGCAACGCATCAATATTCTTTGAGACCGCTTGTTAGTAAATCACAGTCATCAGCATTACATTGACGTAATAACTAACAAAAGGCCTCTATTTGCTCCCTCGGCTAATTTGTCACAGGTGTCGTGTACGAGTACACAATGACAAGCGCGCTAATAGGCCCGTGTTTATGCAAACAAATTAATGTGGGGCGTAATTTCCTCCTATTAGGAACACTGGTGACACAAAATTCACCTTAATGTATATGAAGTTACAGGATGTTCTGTCTTAAGATAGTTCTGAAAATGAATATTAAATAAGCCGACATTGCGTGGCGTCGAATATTAATTAAGCTTCAAGGAACGAGTTGGGAATATTTGTTATGCATTAAAATGTGCTTATAGAAAAATATTTCGTTATTATATTTCTAATTTTGATTGTTTTCGACATTTTTTAGCTTCATTCACTATCAAGGTCGCCCCGCGACTGTGTTGCGTAGTATTTGCGGCCTCCACGGCCCACGTATTATGTCGTTGTAGCCTTTGGGGCTGACAGTATAGAGGAGTTTTTTAGTCCAACATATGGGCCCGTTTCGGGGTCTTCAATACGTAAATGTATTTTCCTCCTCTGCAAAAAATAATAATAATAATAAAATACTTTTTAAACATCATTTATTTATATTTAACTGTATCTTTGCATTAAAGGTAAATTTTAATTATTATTTATTTAACACAAAAATATGGAAGACTTCACGAATCTGCGTATCATCATGTCAGAGCCTGTGGAACAGCTTTTTAATACGCTTTTAGTAGCTTCACATGAATGTTATCAGTATCTATGTAACGGAAACTTTGAACATATTTTTGGCAACTTTAAAATGTTGGATTGAACTGAAACTTTATTAATTAGCAAGGACTGATGACAATAGTGACAATACAATAATTAAAATAGCCTATTACACTTGTCTAATACAAGTAATGTATGTCTATTTGTATGTAACGGAATCTTTGGACGTGATTATCGACCCCTTCAAAACCTCGGATGTTATTTGAAACTTTGCAAACTGGTCAAGGATTCGTGTCAATTTTATAATTTATATTGTCAGTCCCATTTGTCTTATCAGGATCTTCAGGATAAGCGATATTTGTGTGTGCTAATTTGGTATTACGAGATTATCATCATTTTAACATGAAAAAAGCAACAAAAATAATAGTTACAAAAAACTAAAACCCATGCTTTCGAAGAAAACTGAAAAGTAGAAAACAACTACGAATAGTGTGATCACAAAAAGCCGAACTTAAAAATCTGAAAATTATAAAATAACTTAGTAAATATTTAATTTAATACACCTCTTATGCAAACCTGTAATTTGTATGTGCTACCTATTGATAGATTTTAAGTCGGTGCCAAACCTCAAACAAAAGGAAACTATTTATTATAAACAGCTTACTTCCTGTAATCATCAACAACGTCTGCCAACTTGGGTTGTTTTGTTCTAGACGTAAATGTAAATCAGTTCTAAATCTCAGCGTAATCCATGTATATACATAAAAAAATACCAATCGAATTGAGAACCTCCTCCTTTTTGAAGGCGGTTAAAAATATGAATATGTTCAGATCTACCTATACTAAGAAATCAATCTGAGATATTTGTATGAATATCTTTCTGTCTTTTATTGAACAAGAGAGAACTGAAACCTTCATTAAATTTTACTTCAAAAAGTCTAACAATCAAGGTTGTAGTGATTTAGATAAATCGGCATTTAAATAGTCTCATTTCTTGAAGTGAAACAGTTGTAACAGACCACAATGGCAATAGTAGTTTTAAGTGGAGTCCATATATAAACTGTGATCTTGTTTTAAATTGACTAGCTTATATTGTGTTAGTATATTTTAATATACAGTAGTATATTTTATTTTTAAATACTTATAATGAAACTACTTACATGGAATTTCTTTTTTTATTGTATTGAAAGGCTTTGCGCCTATTTTGCGTCCTAGGGTTGAGTTGCTAATCTTGCCATCCCAACTCCTCAAGGAAGTTACTCAAACCTCTGATGTCAGCCACGACTTCGGGGAGAGTCCTCGGTGACCCCAGGTGTTTCGCCCGGTATGTGGCCACACTACGGCACTCTAGGATGAGGTGTGTGGCCGTCTCTTCTGTCTCCATGCAAGCCCTGCACAGAGGACTATCAGAGACACCTATATATTAAACAGATGCTTGTTAAAGGGGCCGTGACCCTTTATTACGTGAGTTATCTTACGTAATCTTGATCGTGTGAGTTTCACCAGCTTGCAAGAAAGCCTCTGTTTATTGTATCTAATTGAATAATGTTTAAAGTTGCTATTTAATCAGGTAACTAACTCGAATAATTTTAATACTAACGAGTCAGTAATAATGTGCAAACCAGGACTTGATAAAATGTGTAACTGACGGTGACTTAATTTAATGTAAGACCTACTTGTTTGTATCCACATTTCAGCGAATATTTATCTTTATATATATATTTATTGTATACGTATGTTGACGGTGAACTCCTCCTAAACGGTTGGACCGATTTGAATGAAATTCTGTGTGTGTTCAAGTTGATTCGAGGATGGTTTAGATTCACAACTGATGTAGCTCCTAAGCGGCTGGACCGATTTTAGTGAAATTATCTGTGTGTCAGTGAAATATTCAGGTGAATACGAGGATGATTTATATTCATGATCATTGCACTACCTTCAAAACGACTGCTTCTTTGATGATTTTTTGTGTGTGTCAGTGAATTTTAGATTGGTTTTGAATTTCAATTTAGTCTATATATAATTCTCCTGCCCTGTTTGGTAGTGTTCTCCTCCTAACGGCTGGACCGATTTTTAAAATTTAAGACGTGTACAGAACAGCGTCTGTTGGGTATGCTAGTTATTTATTTAATAGGTAAAAAGCATCTATTGTGATTATAACCCAGGACCCATAGAGGTCAGAGATACTAAAAAGTTTAAGTCGTCGTAGAGTGATGATAAAGAATGCGACGTGGATCTGGTCTTTCTCTTTTGTTACTATTTCGTGCACTGTTTGTTCTCGGCTACAGAAAGTACAAGTAACAATGACTTCACAATTCGATTATAATTGGTTCATACAGAAATCATCACAACATGGATATCAATCAAGACAATGCTAACCAGAATTGAAACTGTTATAACAATAATAATACTCCCTTAATTTGGAGCAGCTATTTTAAAGTATCATCATCATCAGCCGGAAGACGTCCACTGCTGGACAAAGGCCGCCCCCAAAGATTTTCACGACGATCGGTCTTGCGCTGCCCTCATACAATATATTCCGGCGATCTTGACCAGATCGTCGGACCATCTTGTGGGGGGCCTACCATCACTGCGTCTTCCGGGATGTGGTCGCCATACGAGGAGTAGGTTACGATTCGATCTCGCAGGGAAACTCCAAGCATAGCCCTCTGAGCGATCATGAGCTTTCTCATAAGGCCCATAGTTAGCGACCACGTCTGTGTACCGTAAGTCATCACTGGCAAAATACACTTGTTGAAAACCTTCGTCTTAAGACACTGCGGAATTTGGGAGATTTTACGGAGCTTCCCGAACGCTGCCCATCCGAGTTGAATTCGACGAGTGATCTCTTTCTAGAAATTGGAACTGCCTAACTGGATTGTTAGTCCGAGGTAGACGTACAAATAATATTTATCTACATTCCTACTTATGCTATAAATGTGAATGTAAGTTTAATTGTTACGCTTTCACGCAAAAACAACCGAAACGATTTTGATCAAATTTAGTAAAGAGATAGACTGGAGCTTGAAAAAGGACATGGGCTTCATTTTATAGCAAATAATAAATAAATGGATAAGTTGAAATGTGGAGATTTGTATGTAAATTCGTCATTATCGAAGATAAAACTATGAAAATTTGTATTGAGGCACTTGATAAGAAATAATTTATAAACTTTAGTTTGAGTAGTTTTGAAACTTTGACCTACATGGGGATAAAATAGGAGATTAAAGTTCACAGGGAAATACTATTAAAGAGACTGTCCTCAATGACAAGGGATATGCGCTGTATATAAAGAGCGCTGCTAGCGGAAAGAGCAGTTTGTATGTGTATTATTTAAATAGTACCTTAAAAGATAAAAAAAAATCCCAAAGTAACTATTCAACGCGGGCGAAATCGCGGGTAAAAGCTATTATATAATATAACGCGAGGCGAACCTACATAATATATAAAATGCACTCCCGTTAATAAAGGGTTTCGTCATAACGTTCACAGACAACAGGCCCGTGGGATTAAAAGTCTGGCGCAGGCTGATTATATGCCTTCATCATTCGTAAGCCACTAGAGGCCTACTAAAAGCAAACCGAAAATGTTTTTATATTTGCAAAGGGAAATTTGTTAAATTAAACGAATAAAGTTCATTGCTTAAAGGGGCAATATGAATCAAATATATGATATTGTATTAAATTTTTTAAATATGTTTTATATGTATTTTTAACCGACTTCAAAAGGTGGAGTATGCTTTTTTTTAATGTTTGTTACCTCAAAACTTTCGACTGGGTGAACCGATTTTGATAATTCTTTTTTTATATGAAAGCTGGTGCTTTCCGTGTGGTCCCATTGTAATTTGGTCCAGATCTGATAATTGCATTCATGAGAATATCATAAAAGTCTTAAATTTGCTATACGTATGTGGATGATAAATTTACGAATAACTCAATATCGCGCCAACCGATTTGATTATTTTTTATTGGAAAGGATATACTTCACAGGTAATTTGGTGAGAGTTTGGTTGAGTTCTGAGTTGAGTCAGTGTCATCCAAGATAGGTATGTAACTACATACATAGTTGTAGGTGAGATGTGCTTGTGTCGTCAGGAGGCGAGACGCGAGAGCGGGTCGCGGAGGAAGGACACCGATTACAAAAATAACAATAAATAATGAATTAGATTAATTAATTAGAATCTTTAAAAATACGCAATTATTTTTATACTTTTTAGTGCATATTAAATCTATTATTATGGAATAGTGTTTTTGAAGTCAGTTATTTTTTTGTTAAAATTTTGATGAAAGTAGTTATGAAAGTCAACCAGATATCGAACGGATAGTTTATGATAATTTTAATTTCCGCCATCTCTAGATAAATTGCGAGTTATTTTGGTACTCTGGTTATCATCACCGTGCTATTATTTTTTCTATAAAACTTTTTTCAAATATTTCTAAAGTTACGTTCACGTTTTAATAAAATGTTAATATAAAATCTTTACTTATTTACAGAATGTGATGGATGATGTACGACTGCATTTCACACTGTTTTGAGATTATTACGTAGGATTTATTTTTTTACTCTATTAAGTCGAAACCTTAGATTAAGGATTGGTCTCCGCTGCGCTCCACCTAGATACCGCTCTACCTAGGAACAATATAATTTTTTATTACGGCAACTATTAGATGCTTGTGTGCGTGGTATCTTGACATTCAATGGTATGTTTCAAATTTTGTTACATACACTTGATGTTATTTTACATTTAAATTAATAAAATACGAAATAATTACTGATGATATGTCTTTCTTATTTCTTGTAGTATTATTTTTGACAATGTTTTGCCACGCAGCCCGGCATTATAGTTTTAATTATTAGTTTTAACAGATCATGCAGCACGTCAACGTCACACATTGTTCGAGACTGGCTCGAGTTCGCCCACTTGGGCGTAGTATTAGTTGCCGCACTTTACGACTACGCCTGCGGTCTCTTTTTTTGCGATTCTTAATCTGAGGTCGAAACATTCAAATATTTTTGATTAATCACTTGAGATTGACTTTACAAGTGCTTTCTAAAAATCTAAAGCTAAAAATGTTGACATAAAAGAGTAGTAATAAGGTTTTCGACACTTCACGTGTCAAAATTGTCATTTTATGAGCTACTAGCTCATGCCCGCAGCTTTGTCCGCGTAGATAAAGAGTTTTTAAAAATGATACGCAAGTTTGGTATTGAAGATTATCCCTGGTCCTTTTCAAGTTCCGGTTCCCGTTTTTGCTACTTATCGCAACATATTAATATACGAATCTTATTTTGAGGAATATTGCTATGTCAAACTAAACCTATTATTGGTATAGTTATAGCTCATCGAGGTGAATTCAATTTTTCACAAATCCAGCGGGAACCATGAACCGGGATAAAAACGCTTTATATAAAATCCAACTTAAAAATTTTTTTTTTTTTTTTTTAATAAATTTAACTTGAAAATAGTTAAAAATAATATATTTCATTATAAAAAAAGCGTGGGCTGCTTTTTAAGATATTATTAAAATAATAATTCTTCTACATATTATATGGCTAATTACGAAGGCTTATTACAATATTAATTATTACGCAAATGATATTACAATATGGAATTAAATAGTATTATAGTTGTTTCTCATTATAAATTTTATGGTTCAACCTTGTGTTATTTTACTAGATTGCATTATTTTTAAAATATATATGTAAGTATAAATTTTTTTGAAATAAGCATGTATTTAATTTGTATTTTAGTAATTGACGTTGACGAGAAATCTGTTGATTTTATACTGTCAATAAAGTACTTTTGACTTTGAATTGAGGACCTGCAACTTGCACGCCGTAAGTGAACACCGACACCCATTCTCTCCATAGGAATTAAAATTAATTCAATACAGATTGTATTATCAAAAAACAAATTTCTAATATATGTTTAAAACAAAATATACATAATTAATAGCAAACGCTTTATTAGTAGGCATTGTAGTTTTTGACTTTCAATAATTTATTTATTATTTAATACGCTAACTTACTCTATAAAATATATACATAAAGTAAAATAAATTATTTTTAAAGTGAAAACTTATTTCGTAGTGCTTTTTATTTATTTAGGTTATTAATTAAAAATAAGGAAGCAACAATTTTAATTATATACATTTATACATACATTACAATTATATACATTGTAAATGTAACAACTTGATTTACTTTATTTTTACAATTATATTTATATAAAACAATTTTTAAAGGATTAAAACGAGTGTAATTTTTATTTTGTTTTTACATTGATATTTGGCCCGTTTTCAGTCCCCCTGAAAACGAGAACTTGGAACTTAGGTTAAACTTAAATAATAATAAAATACTTACGCTAAAATCTATTGTAAAATCAAAGTTAATATTACACGCGTTTTAATAATTTAAAAGTGTTTTATTTAAATGTGTAATTATCGCGTGTTCCAAAAAAAATACTATTTATAATTATATTTATAATAGTTATTGAATATAAGTAACATCATATGATACGTCTTTTTGCTTTCTTTACCACAAAAACGGAAAAGATCTTTGTGGAATTTGAAGTTTGAAGATATTACTGACTGGTCTGCTGATATAGCCGGGATTTTGAGGAAAAAATAACACAGGATCCACCGAATTTTAGAGGTTTTTTTAAAGGTATATGACGTATCGATCTAGAAATACCGCGCAGTTGAGTGAGCGCATGCATGATCCGAGCAAATAACAATCGGTTTGCAAATTATTTAATTTATATCTCTCACGTATAGTGTGAGTTAAAGTATTTTAGAAAATTTTACTCGAGTTTTCTTTAGAAGGAATTGAATCAGATGTATTTACAACTTACAAGCTTTATTTTATATCAATACAAAATTCGAGCGCTCTCAATGAAAAACCCTTTCCAATTAAATAACCGAGGCTAAGAACAGTCAAAGAAAATATTTGATTAACTGATTAATAAGGAATCGATTAAGATAATTGGCCTGTTTTTCGTAAAACGATAAAAGGTAAAAAGAAAATAAACAAGGATGGTCACAAAAAAGCTTTCGCAAGTTTTGTTTCAGAGAATGAAACTTTGGAACCCTTCTTAGAACAGGCGGATAAGAAGTGCCATTTAAGTACGAAGACTTCAAAGAAATAGATGACGTAAGCATTTACACTTTCAATAGCCGTGCGTCTGCAAAGTAGTGATTACTAGGCTTTTTGTAGGCCAGTAAGTTTGTAACTACGTAACTAATAATTAGTAAAAATGTAGTGAACGTGCTGGAATAAAAATGTTGTGATAGGAATTTGAATTGCGAATTGAACTAGTCGCTTATACTTCAATCAATCCTGATCAATCAATTAGCAATATAAATATCTTCCAAAAGAAGTCGCACCATATATTTTTTTTTATATGGCAGCGTTCGCGAAGAAAGCTCCTAGACGGCTTGGTTTTTTACATGCATTTTATTAGCTTCACCTGTATGTTTGTTTGTTTGGAACTGACTCATTTGGGCGCGATTTTGACCTACTTTAAACGGCCAGATTTTGTTCAAACTTTGAGAGTTTATCGAGGACCGATGACAATACATTAATATGATAAAATTATTCCCCTTGTAAATTTGCAAATAAGAATTTTATTAATTTATATAATTTTCATCCATCGTCTATGAGGCAGGAATTGATGTTAATTTTAAATTTCAACCAGTATCTTTAACCCATTTATCCAATATAAGGATATTTTCGAATACCCCACCATCTGGATATGTGGCGGTCCTCCACAGTGCCGTTTTCAAGGAGCTTTCTTCCTCGTACTACAATGCTGTGGAATGAGCTTCCTTGTGCGGTGTTTCTGGGACGATACGACATGGGTACCTTCAAAAAAAGCGCGTACACCTTCCTTAAAGGCCGGCAACGCTCTTGTGATTCCTCTGGTGTTGCAAGAGAATGTGGGCGGCGGTGATCACTTAACACCAGGTGACCCGTACGCTCGTTTGTCCTGCTATTTCATAAAAAAAAAGAACAACAATGCAAACATTAGTTTAAACAATAATCTAAAAATACAACCTTTTATAAATAGACCAAACCAAAAAGTATTTTCTATTTTTAGTTCGGTTTTCTATAAAAAGCGTGTTTTTTGGTTTCTTCGTTACTTTTTTTATTACTTAAATAATCATGATCATATTTCAACCATTATGCATGAATACATACATGAGTTGTGCTTGAGTTTATCGCGAACAAACTGACAGACGGACGCGGCGGGGGACTTTGTTTATCAATGTAGTTATTTTATGTAATACCTTCCTCACGAAACCATCTCTCTTCGCTCAGGATTCCACTATTTGATTATTGTTATACTTTTATCTACACCCATGCTTTAAATCCTCTATTAAAGATTCTAAAATAATAATAATAATATTCACACACTTTTTACACAAATTATCATGCCCCAAATTAAGCATATACAGCCTGTGTTATGGGTTCCAAGACAATGATATATTTAATACAATATACTTACTTAAACATACATAAATACATTTAAACATCCAAGAGTCGGAAACAAACATCCATATTCATCATATAAATGCTTGCTCCTACCGGTATTCGAAACGGGACCTCTAAGCTTAGTAGGTAGGATCGGCTATAGTTAGTTAGCTTATTGCCAACATTAAAACACCCAATGTCCTAATAAGCTTTACATTATCCAAACGAGTGTTGTAATGAAATTTAGTACAACATTATATCGTCCGTTTTCATAATAACACTCCTTTGGATGATATTATGGTTACGTTAAGTTAACCGTTTCAGAATCTTTTATAGAGGATTCATATTATTGGTGTAGATAAAGTCTTGTATGCAACTGTTGATAATTAGGTATTAAAACACTCATATGATATTATTATCATATGAGTGTTTATAAACCCACATTCGTGTTTTAATACTTCTTATTACACAACAGTTGCGTAAATAGCTCATCTTTCATTTCTATTGGATTAATAAAAAGTTCAGTTTCTTTAAGATAGCACGGAGTATAACACAATATATTGTACAGAACAGAAGGTACTCTCAATTCGTCTTATCGTTGCGGGTTAGCTCGGCTAGCTCGGTGTATTTCACAACATTTTTCGTATAACCCTCTGACCCGACACTTCGTTTAACTTTATGGCCGCCGTAAGCCGTAATGTGACACAGACTTTGTATTCCTTTATTTATGAAATGAAACAATTTGTGCGGAAATATATAACAAAAGATTTATTTTATATAAATTTTATGTATAGTGTAGTTAATCACTCAAGTATTATATATTCCTTTTGATAGTACATGTCTAATAGAGCTGGAGAATAATTATGCTATGAAATGTTATTACAATGTTTTTATACTTTATTTTCATTATTAAAAATAGCGTGTGTGTACTTACGTATGCACGCAAGAAGTTATACTTCTTTGGCCTAACAAAACAAAAATCCATAAAATTATTTATTCCACGTGCTATTCTACGTTTGTAGAAAGAACAATATTGTAAAAATCTTGCAACGATGGCTTTGACAATTAATTATTAAATAACGAATACGGCTGTACGAGTTTGAACCCTTTGCCTATCCTAATAATGGACGAAGAAACCAAAAAAAAAATAACGAATGTCACAAACGTCAGAAAATTTTAGGAACCAACTTCAACCTGCTGCTTGTGTGTTACAGTGATGAGCGCGCATCTTAAAGTTTCACTCTGATTATTTTTTCATAGCACGCCTAAAGAAGTATAATTTCAACAATATACAACGTGTTTATGTTGAATTTCCATAACTCTAAGCTTAACGAGACCTTTTATTAGAATCGAATGATGTATAATTTTCTTTAACTATGCTTTTTTGCTTTTCTTATATTTCAAACAAAATAACTGAAATAATAAATCACAAAATAATATCAATGTCATACGCCTTTACGAGAAAATTGGCAACGGTCTTCAGACACTGTGGTATTTGGGACGAGATGAGTTTTCGGAGCTTCCCGAGCGCTGCCATCACAATATATTAACTAAATGATCGAGTAAATTTTAATTATTAATAAAGCATTAACATGAGAAAGTAAAGAAAAATTGACAAAATATTTTATTGAATGGTATCCTAGACACGGAAAAAGAAATAGAGGAAGCCAAATAATCAGATGATATAAAAAAGTTGGCAGTGACCACCTGGAGAAGAATTGCTATGGATAGACAGACATGGAAGGATCTGGAGGAGGCCTTTGTCGGTAGACAAGCGGACGATGAAGAAATTAGAGAGTAAAAGCTATTAACGTTCAGTATTGTTTGCAAATAAATACTTTCATTCATTCAATATGAGAACATTAAGAGGCCTCGTTCAGTGCCTCATTTTTGTTTCATGTTAATCTACTAAACCTGTGACATTCAGTATCTCTGATCATAATAGCTATTCATGTGGAACTGAGTGGCATGCAATCAGCGGAGTGTTGGTTGCCACTTGAGCTGATTGTTTTCGATGACGTTGTACGCTGCCACGAACGTTTAATCAATACAATCAGTAACGGGAAACCTGTACACAAAACCTATGTGAGCTTTAATATGCTACAAATATATAATAAGATAAAATTAAAAATCTCCCTCCCCTCCTCGCGTCGTATTGAAATTAGTTCGCCATCTGTCTTTGGCTACGTGCTGTGCGTCATGAAGTCCGGTATCCAGAGATATGCGGATTTGGTCAGACCATCTTATAGAGCTGTGACCTCTAGGGCGTCATCCGTCTACCTTCTCAGAAATGTGAAGGATGAATTGGTTGATGCGGAATGCTGTCCAAGGGATTTGAAGCATCTTCCTCCAGCACCACATCTCAAAGGCATCATCCAATCTCTGTCGGCCTTCTTTAGTGTCAATGTCTCAGCCCCATAGCTTGATGGATATAAAGACGAAATAAATCAGTCATTGTTTCAAAAATTATATCATATATAAGATAACTAAAAGCTCAAAACTTTTAAGTGCAGAGTTTAAATGCTAATAAATAATTATTCCAAATATTATTATTTTTATGATATTTTGTATGATTTCATTTAGCATTCAACTTCCTTTGTACTTTTCGCTTTTCTACGTTTTTATTATTGGCTGCTTTAAGTACCATGTTCAAAATTGTTTTGGTTGAGATACAAACATTATTTGTTACTCAGCAATCAATCTCGTGGAATACGATGACACATTTATACAGTTACTTGATTAATCCTTTGTGAATGAATGGTAGAGATTAGTTGCTTATTCCAACAAACGATGCTAACAACTTACTCTAGCTGTTCCCGAATGTTTGGAGGTTCTTGTCTGGATTATAGTTGAAATCCTCCCTTAATTCCCTTTGATTAATTCAGCTAAATATATAGTTATTACGAATTAGCTCTTTGTACAAAGAGATTATGTTCCTTATGTGATACCGGCTTAGGTAACTACTTAGCTTCATATATTTTATGGCATAAAAAGGCATTATTTGTACCGAAGTCTTTTCTCATACATATTTAATACAATATCTTATATTGAAGATATTTAATTTTATAGTCTTACTTTACATCATAAATTTCACGATTCACAAATGAAATATTATTTCATCAATATGGCACATGACTTAATTTATACACACCGGTACTACTAAGAGATAGCATGAACTAGTATTACTCATATTTTAGAAGTTCAAATCAATATTTCTGTTGCGCAAACGCGAATTATACTAAAATAAACTTTTGTGACTCCCTTAAGCCAACTATACCATTTTTGAAACTTTTGTCTACCTGTATTATATCTATCTAGTATTATATCTATCAGTATATAATTTTGTACAACGAGCCATCTGTCTTCTAAACTCTGTACTTGAGGTAGCACCACAGTGTGATCTATTTGCCAGCTGGATGGAATGTTTGGTCAAAGAATGTAAGAAAAGATTTGAGAGTATGATGCCTGTAAGCTCTATAAAATAAGATAACTAGTTTATAATTTTCATTATTTGTTTTTTCTTTAATATTATATCTTTGTAACGCTTTAGAGTTTATCTGTAATGTTACATTGTATCTTTAATAAATAAATAAATTTATAATTAAAGAACAGCCTGGACAATCATGACAAAAATGGTGATATATCTGCCCACGACTTCGTCCGCATTAAATTATTAATCACGCATCTTAGGAGAACCCCCTGTTCCCTATGTCTCTTCTTAGCTAAAAATTGACTTAGACAAAAGAACATAATTATAATGCGTTATATTTTATATTAACTATTAATTATTGAGTTAGTAAGTCTTTTGTGGGGCGATGTATATGATTTAACAACAAGATCCCAGAAAATGTTCAAAACAAAAGTATTACGTTATTCAAAAGAGTTGTTAAAAAACGTTTGTGTGGTAAAGGTTACTATAACATAATAACTTTCTTAATGATACCACAGATTGGGAATGGAGTGACCGCCCTCAGGCTATTAAATAATAAGTTTAATTGTACAATATTACTTAGTAAACATATTCTGAAAAAAAAAGCGCGCTGAGTTTGTTGCGCCCATTCTTCTCAGGTCAGAGGTATTCATTTTGGAATGGGTGGTAGTTTTTGACTTTCAATATGTGATGTCACATCCTATTTTGAATAAAAATATTTGAATTTGAATTTGAATTTGAACAAGCCAAGCTAGACTCAACTTCAGGCTATATATATTATAACGAAGTAGCGGATACAGCTTTATCATCGTATAAATTGTATTTTTTGCAAGAGCGGAAAAAGAAAAGTTGGAGAGTGTCTAACGCCATTTCTTCTCTCCCTCGTTCTTTTCTTTTCTTATCATGCTATTTCATTCCGAAGCGGTTGTAGTGCTTTGACATAAGAAAAAAGTATTCGAAGCTGATTGGAAGGGAACAAATATTGAGAAAAGAAATACCTTCTATGCCTTTTTTAACTTTTAAAGATATTGGGTTGAATTGTATTATTTTGCCTAGAGGGTATTTAAATGAAAATATGGTATTTTTTACAGACAGTTATATGAGATGAGCTTTTGAGTTTTGCGGTTTTATGCGTCCATGGAGATTGGAATATTGAGCACTGGAAATAATTAATTTTAATGTTCATGTGGTTGAACTGAATTCTAAATATAATGATAAATACATGTTTATTTCTATTCTAGGTAATTTTAACACGAAAATGCTAAGGACTTAAAAAATTCTTGCTATTAATGAAAAAGTATGCAGCTTTAGTTTTAAATTGAAAACAAGGTTGAAATTGAAGGTTTTGGTAAGGATAAAACCTATAATTTAAACATAGTCCATGACAAGTAGGTATTAAGTTCTCTCGTTTATTAGAAGTTTTCAACGACAACAATACACCTTATCATATATAACGTATGATATATAAGTATATATAAGATGCCCTGTGAAATATTTAAATAACTGGAAATCTAAGGAGCATTGTGAAAGTTTCAGTTGCCATGTTTAAGCATATATGTTGGTAGCCGGAATTTTTTATAAGAAGTTAAGAAGAAGAAGAATCTATCATTCGTGGTATACCTAGATTTATATTGCACAATATAGTAATTTATTTATATTACTATAGTGTATCCGTGACATAACGATGTCACTAAAACCAGGCTGTAACAAAGTCGATTGACAATCTACTATTTCATTATAATCTAGTGAAATTGTAATATTCGTACGACATGTACAGCATTCACAAAACAAATACTTAAACTTAATAAAAAATAGCTAGTTTATAAAATCATTATTTTTATTTAGTTTATATATTAACTAGCTGACCCGGCAAACGTTGTTTTGCCATATAAAGTATAATTCACGTGATAGTTTTATAAGTAATAAAATATTGCCTATATTATAGCCTGTACATCATTTTGTTCTATTGTCAATAGTTTTTGCAGCGCACGCAAAAATAGGTTTTCGATTTTACACCTTGTGTTACAAAATAGCAATTTTATTACGGATCCCTAATTTTGAAAAAAAAAACATAGCCTATAGCCTTCCTCGATAAATGGACTACCCAACACTGAAAGAATCATTCAAATCGGACCAGTACTACCAGAGATTAGCGCGTTCAAACAAACAAACAAACAAACACTGCAGCTTTATAATATTATAGATTGTGCTTTGCTTGCGCTTATGATAAAGGGAATGATTACCGTTATTGAACAACGGGTAAGGTAAGCTATTGAGTCGTATCGGTGGTATTTCAAACTCAAAGGCTAATATATTTTATTCAATTAGGCGCTTTTGAAACGTCACAGCAAATATTTCTTTTAAATAACTGAATTTTACCATATGTTCGTAAATAGATGAGATCCTAAGAAGAACATAATATAGGACTGACAACAGCACTTTTTTCAATCAAATAGTGTATATTACAATGGATATGTATAAGAAATATTTTTTTTTATGGAATAGGAGGACAAACGAGCGTACGGGTCACCTGTTGTTAAGTGATCACCGCCGCCCACAATCTCTTGCAACACCAGAGGAATCACAGGAGCGTTGCCGGCCTTTAAGGAAGGTGTACGCGCTGTTTTTTGAAGGTACCCATGTCGTATCGTCCCGGAAACACCGCACAAGGAAGCTCATTCCACAGCTTTGTAGTACGTGGAAGAAAGCTCCGTGAAAACCGCACTGTGGAGGACCGCCACACATCCAGATGGTGAGGATTAACAAATTAGTTTGTAAGGTACTTCAATACTTCATCTTCGTACATCTAATATATGAATCGAGTTGTAATAATTGAAATTGTTTCATAAAAAGTAATAAAGAATTAACTGTATAAATATAAATTATCGTATATTGGATTCATCAACCTTAAGAACTTAAATTCATTGTTTATGTAAGTATGCGTCGTGATTACTGACACAATTAGTATAAATACAATGATTTATTAACTATAACAGGTCGACCTGGCACCACAAGCAGCACCCGTTCACGAGTTGACGCATGGACCAGCCATCACTCCAGCCATTGTTTGCTTCATAAGATCGCGCCACGTGTTTAGCAACAGCCAGGGAAGACACCCAGCTCATCCCTATAATTACTTAATGCAGTAATTCATAAATTCTGCAACGTACCAGATCTCAACCGACATAAAAAATATCCGTATAATCCGTCTTTTTTACTGATGTCTTTTGCATTCACATTTTAAATTAAGAGATTTTCGAGCAGTTCGTGATCTTAAATGATATTGTTTTGAGAGCACCAAAGCGGTTTGAGCTTGCAAACATTATTAAATGTTACAGTTGATTTCTACCTATACTCTCTTTAAGCCTAGTTACTGAACGAGAAGTCTCTTTGCTTTCCCAGCACGATATTTTATTAGATTATCTGGCTTTTGATAGGCAATGTGAACAAAGCCGATATGAATTTCGAAAGCCGATATAGTTAATATTGTCTATAAGATTATCTAGAGTTCAAAACTTGCTCGATGATGATTATTAATATTATTCTTTAATTGTTATTTATGATAAAATTTACATATGCGAAAATTGACGTAAAATGTAAACTCCGCCATTTTGTGTGCTCTACAACCTATAGGGCCACAGGGGATTGCAACTAGTCACGATTAAACCAGGCAGTAATCGATGGGGCTGTATGTACTTTTGTCATAAAATTGCTTACTTTAATTTCTTACTTGAAGCTGAAAGCAGTACTGTCTCTATTCACAGTATATGTTGTACTTCAACTACTACTGCTGTAGTTCTAATCCTTAAGAAGGGACGCTAGCAGCGTTATTCCATACAAACGTATTCCCCTTTTTTCTCCCTGGATAATGCTTCTAAAGAGGAGATTTCTTTGTCACAAAAATCAAGATATGCTAAAGCTATGTCGGTACCTTCTGTTTTTTTCAATCAACTAACGACAACAGAAAATAGATACTGTAAACATACTAAAATAAAATACATATGTAAAAAGGGGTGCTTATTATTAGATACTCACAAAAAAGAATATAGTTATTTTTCAAATAATTGAGTAATTTACTATATCGTTATTTCCACTCTTCCCCCTACAGGTAAATTTTTTGGAATACGTCTGTCAATCAATTCGGGTAATAGCGTTCACAGAATTTTTTTCTAGATTTGCTTCCACGTTACGCATAGATCCGTCATCTTTTTCAATTGTTTCATAAAGTTATTTCCTCAGGGCTCCATAAAATAATTTAATAAAAATTTGACTGTGTAAACATTATAACTGAAATGTTAAAACATTAGGCATTTGTTCAGTAGTGGACGTCTTCTGGCTGATTGTGATGATAATGAAACATGATAAAGAATAATTGTGAATTTTGAATGTGAGTGTTTTTGTGAAGTGTACAAAACTCAGTAATTTCATCCACAGTGGAATCATCATTTATTATGCAATTAGGAACAATATTGATAAACTAAGTTATCCCCGAATATCCCGCTTTTGACATTGTCCAGTCCAGTTTACTACGAACATACAGTAGTACCGTAGATAGTATAGTAGTACAGATTTGGCAGTATAACAGTGTCTTTAATAATTCCTCAATAATCGGGGTTCCAAAATTTTACGCAATAATACGCTTGCCCCTCTCTAAAGCCTACACTTAATCATCACTCTGATCAATTGTAGTGTGTTGAAGCTCTTCAACTTTTTATCTATAATTTAACTTATACAGAGGAGACATACCACTTATCAGGTCCCTTATTCTAGCCGACCTAGTTACATTCATATCATCACCAGTATCAGTAACTTTTTACTTTGCAGTCCAACAAAGCAGCACTGGGCGCTAAGCTGCATACACACTCATGCTTTAAATCCTCTATTAAAGATTCTGAAACAGTTAGATTACTGCTAACATTAAAAAAGCTAGTCCTGGTAACCATTACTTCATCCAAACGAGTGTTGTAATGTTGTAATGCATTTCATTATATGATTATACATTTATATGATTATTCAATGAGTTTTAATGTAATAAAGAGAACCAAATCACTGTGATTGCATTATACAAGGAGCCAAATGCCATTTTAAAACTCTCCATACGCTTGGTATTAGTTAAATGTTTGTGTATCGGGCTATTAATAGGTACAATGATACTTACTGTTCTTGACAAAAAAGATCTGGCCATACACAAATAAAATTTGAAAACAACCAACGATACGTCACTCGAACGGTTGGCTCAGATGGTAAAAGCGCTTGAACGGAACGCGAAAGGTCGCGGGTTTGACTCCCGCATCGGTAAAACAAAATATTTTCAGCTTTTATTTGTGTAATTAATCGCAGAAGTGAGGGTTATCACTTTGAAACATAACAAATTGTGTATAATATCTTAAAATTTAAACAATTTCTAAAATACAAGAGACCTTCTTTGTGAACACAGTCAAAGTACATGTGAACAGATACAGAAATGTCAAGCCGAAATGATTTATCGCAATTAATTTGCATAGTTGATAAATATTAACATATTATATGCAGGTTTATGACTATGATTCAGTAAGTGTTAATAATCACTTTTCTTAAGATGGGTATAAAATGTTAAGCTTGCGTCAGGAAACGTGACCTGTTCGAAAAGTCGTAAGACAGTTGTTGAAATTATAGATTAAAGTTGATTTTTCTGAGAGTTAAACTTTTTAATGTAAAATAATTGTGATAGTTCTGAATGTAATATAAATTGTAATTTTTATGTACGATAGCGCAATAAATTAATAATAACCACATAAGGGCACTCCCGGAGTGCAACCCGTTATTTTTTTATTTTATATTGTACTTATGAGAAATAAATATTTAATATAAATGTATAATTTAATGATATTATAATATAATATATAACAGAGAGAGAGTATAGTTACTCACCATTCTATCATATTCTCCCATGAGTGTCTTATTGAGTTTCCAATCAATACGGCGTGAGAAAACCTATATGAGGCATATTCGTCGCATAAACTATTCAGCATCAATTCACAGAGCTCCCAATTTCAACTGGTTATTTCTCTTTAAGTATTCCAATAGCGTGGCGTGCATAGTACCGATATATATCTAGTTGACGCGACAGCCTTCCCCGAATGCTAACACCAAAAATTTTTAATGCATAGAGGTAGTTCCCTTGTGCCATGTAAAAGGAAATCTAAATCAAGTCATTAATTATTAAATTGGTCGCTGCAGGAACCAGTTTTTATAAATTTGTATCATTCAATACCCAAGGAATTTTTTGAAGGATTTTATCTAAACTTACAAAATAACGACGCATAAATACCGGGTTGAAAATGTTTGGATAAATTGTTGCTTTTGAAAAACTCCACTTTGGTAAGTATTTGGTGTCTTGTATAGTTTCACGTAAATTGGCAGGACTTGGAGGAATACTTTCAGGTATGTGTTAAGCAAATTTGAGTACAACATAAGGTGTCATTAATGTTACCATATAAATTTTTCTATAAGTATATTTTAGTAGGAAATTTTCTTACTAACAGCGTATGGAGAGTTTTAAAAATTGCATTTTTCTCCAAACTTACCTTGTGTAATGCAATCACAGAGATTCGGTTCTCTTTATCACATTAAAACCCAATGAACAATCATAGAAAAATGACAGATCCCAAATTCAAATGTAATATTTTGTTTATTTTTAATTTCTAACAGTATTTATGGCCAGACTAAGTATTTGACAAAGATTTTAAATAGCACCTATAAATTTGACATATTTTAATTAATTTTATCTACACCCATGCTTTAAATCCTCTATTAAAGAATTCTAAAACAGCTTATTACCAACATTAAAACACCCAATGTCCATTACACCATTCAACCATTACATCATCCAAACGAGTGTTGTAATGAAATTCAGTACAACATTACAACACTCGTTTGGATGATGTAATGGTTACTAGGTCTTCCTTTTTTAATTTTAGCAGTAATCTAACTATTTCAGAATCTTTTATAAAGGATTCATATTATGGGTGTAGATATTGGTTTGTATGCAACTGTTGATAATTAGGTATTAAATCACTCATGTGGTGGTCATGAACTGAAGGAAAAAGCGATAAAAAAGTGATTTATCATGATGTTGTGGTAATATTTAAGAACTATAGAATATACTAACGGGAGCCTTCTTTGCACATGAATCTGTCTTGATGGATATCACATCCAGCTAATTTATCACCCACATGTTTTAATACCCTTGCATAAATAACTTTTATAGACAACCATACTAATGCATATAGGCTTACCCTGTAATGTTAGTGTAAAATTGAAATTATAATAAAATTAATATTGCTATTTTTTTAACAGAAGGTTAATGACAGTAGTGATCACATAACATAGCGATGTAAATAATAAGCAAACATAAGGAAGAAGATCAACCTTTAAAGGTTTATTTTACAAACTTCCATCCTATCTCGAGCATCATCGATCACAACTTCCAAGACGGCGTTGGAATAAAAGGATCGTTGAAACAAAGCACTTAAAATTATAAGTCACCATGAGCCACCAACATAATGACACGGCTTAGTGCTTTCATCAAACTCTCGAAACGATAAGTCTCCGCACATAAACAGGAATATCTCATATTTCTCACAAGACATCGGAATATCAAACGATTCGCGAAAATTTCATTCACGTATTCAGTTAACGTTCGCGAGAAATTACCTCCTATTTGGCAGAGTTTAGTGCCTATAGTAGCATGATTTCTCTGTGTTATTCTGATTATTTTGGTATGTACGTAAGGAGTAGGTCACGAGTGTTTTTCACTGTCTGATTATGCGACGATTCGTATTCAAGTAGAGGCTGAGATCTGAAGACTTAGTTTCAATACTGACTGTTACATCCAGTGATGTTACGTTTGTAAGGAAATTAACACCTTTGGTAAGTTGTTATTATATATATTATTTAATATCAAATTAAATATAATGACAAAGAACATTGATATTAATGCTCTGGGACTGTGAACTGAAGGAAAAAGCGATACAAACGAGATTTATCATGATGTTGTGGTAATATTTAAGAACTATAGAATGGAGCCTTCTTTGCACATGAATCTGTCTTGATGGATATCACATCCAGCTAATTTATTTATTTAGTATTATATAATCTTGTAAACTTACAGGTTTACCAACTGCGTTTACAAGCTAGTCTCAGAATACTTTAAAAAATACAAATCTAGGTTTTTTTTTATGGAATAGAAGGACAAACGAGCGTACGGGTCACCTGGTGTTAAGTGATCACCGCCGCCCACAATCTGTTGCAATACCAGAGGAATCACAGGAGCGTTGCCAACCTTTAGGGAGTATGGGCTTTTTTTGAAGGTACCCATGTCGTATCGTCGCGGAAACACCGCATAAGGAAGCTCATTCCACAGCTTTGTAGTACGTGGAAGAAAGTTCCATGAAAACAGCACTGTGGAGGACTGCCACACATCCAGATGGTCGGGATGATATCCTAACTTGTGGCGTGTCGTGCGAAGGTGAAATTCGGCGGCAGGAATCAAGTTAAACAGCTCTTCGGAACACTCTCCGTGATAAATGCGGCAAAAGACACACAATGAAGCGACATCTCTACGCAACGCCAAGTGACCCAGCCATTCACAGAGCACTGGGTCCCCGACAATTTGAGCTGCTCTACGTTGCACGCGGTCAAATGGCTCGAGCTGATACTGGGGTGCGCCAGACCAGGTTTCAAATTAAAGGTTGTCAAGTTATATAAAAGCAATCTTTCTATCCATAGCGCCAAATGATCAAATGAAATAAGTCCAAAGTTTTAAGACGATAAATAAATAAAACGTTAATAACATTCGTAAATAGTTCAAGTACCATTCAACATAATATGCATGTCATTAACTATCGTTTGAAAATTGTCAGCAAATATATCAATGTACTGAGACTTAACATCGAATGTCTCTGAGTGACGACCGCATATTTGGTACAGCTTAGAATTTCTGGTCATTCAGATAAAGATGAAAGACCGCTGATGCAGATAACGATATTATTTTGCACAAAAGGAAAAAGAGGGGGGGGACAAAGGATCTACATATGCAAGCTTCTTTTATTTTACTCACTGCATACGAAAATTTATTGAATTAGACGTTATTTTGCGGAAATCCATAATTATTCACTAAGCTCCGCTTAGTTTCGTCTTCAATCAATACGACACGTGTTTCGCCTCTACAAGTGGCATCCTCAGGAGATGTTGACTCGCCAAATTCTGACACGTGACCGACTTAATAAATATTTCGATTACATCTTGTATTCACAATCTAGACTCAAACTTCAGTTCAAAAGTTATCACGTATGTAAAAACTAAAATAGTATGGGATAAGTACTATAATCAAGAGTCGCTATACAACATTCAAAGTATTATATCAATGGTGAACAGAAAGATAGCATCATTTATATTTATTTGTTATAGTAAATATCTTGCGGTTCAATGACAGATTTATACCGCTGTTCTCTGAATACTTTGTAATCGAATCAAAGAGATTAGAAGATTATCTTACCCTAATAAATTATCCCGCGGAGTTACCTAGTTGTTGTCCGATTGAGGTTCTTGTCTGAATTAATAATTTAAATCATGACTGAATAACCTTTGATCAATTAGTTTACCAGTGGGAGGCTCCTTTGCACAAGATGCCGGCTAGATTAGGGGTACCACAACGGCGATGAATAAGCATAATTCTTCAGGGCGCCGTAGCTAGTGAAATTACTTTGCAAATGAGACTTCACATCTTATGTCTCATGGGGACGAGCGCAATTGTAGTGCCGCTCAGAATTTTTGAGTTTTTCAAAAATGCTGAGCGGCACTGCATTGTATTGGGCAGGGCGTTTCCACTAATAGATGATGTTTTTTAGAATATTTGGGTATATAATACACAAAGATTTTATATTATAACTAGCTGACCAAACAAACGTTGTGTTGCCATATTATAAAGTAATTAAAAAATATATATATAATTTTGGTGTATAAAAAATAGATGACGACCGATACTCAAACCTACCAAATTTATCATACTACAATAATTATGCAATTCGATTGCCGAAAATTTATTGAAGTAGGCGTTACTTTGCGGAAATCTATAGTTATCCAAATTATTTGAGTTTTCTTTAGTGTTAATTCCGCCAATATTTGTCTTTAAGCAATTCGACACGTGCTTCGAAATCTGGCTCGAGACAGTCTCATGCCAGATTTTGGCGAGTCAACACGTCCTGAGGACGCCTCGTGTAGAGGCGAAACACGTGTCAAATTGTTGAACTCAAATAGTTTGGATAATTCGATTGCCATTTTGCAACCCTATTGCGGATCTGTGAGTGAAATAGAATAATATAAAAATCGCGATACGAAGTAGGTATTGATCATAGATGAAAATTAAAATAAGTTGTTTAGTATTATTGTAGTAGAAAAAATAAAGAGATTATTTATTTATTTTATGTTTATTTCATGGTCATGTTCATAGTCATGTCGTGGATAAATATTGTATTTATATTATTTTAACTTATCTTCTTGATGCTCTGCACTGCTATCAATTTAAACATTTCCGTTTGACTTATTCATCATCACAAGAATTTTCTAACATCACGAAAATAAAAAGCAATATTATTCCCACATTCACAGTACCTTGGCCAGGTAAAACCCTCAATTTGAAACCAAAAGAATGAGCTTTAAAAAGGCAACAAAATTAAATCTAGAAGCGCAGAAATACTGCGCTGTATTTCAATTTCAAGCCTTATAAAGGCGGTCTTATCGAATAGATTTGCATAATTCTCGACACGTCAGAGAGACTTGTGGAATTGCATTGCAGATTATCGCGCTGTATGATGTTATGATATTTAATACTTGCTTGCCTTTCTTCTTATTGAAGTATGACATTCTTGCGAAGATCTTTAATAATTTATTATTATTTAATTTATGATATTCTTTTTATAACATAACTAGTGTTAAAAAAACCTATTGTCGATAATTTTATGATAGTAATGTTGTAAATGGAAGTCATGTTTACTATTTTTATTAATTGTTGTGTTTTAAATTTTTGTATAGTTTTATTTTATTTTATTTTATTAGTTAACATGTAGATATTTGCCTAAGTCGTGATTGTAACATTGCTTTCGTACAAAGAACATATATCAGAAGTGAAACCCTCATTGTGTATGAACCTCTAAGCTGCATACGAAGTCCTGGAACATGTTGCTAGGATGACACATGTTTTCAAAAAATGAAATGTTGTTTTAAATATTTGGAGAATGTGACTTTTGGGCCTGATGTTAACAAGTTGAAATATAATAACTTTAATAAAAAGGTTATATTTTTCTGATGTAAAATACAAAAAACTAGCTCATTTTGCAATCTACAAATCGAAAAAACATTAAAATAAATAAAATCGATTAAGATGTAATCGAATGAATATTTAATCGATTAAAATAACATTAAGATCCTATGTTTTATTTAAATAATAGTAGTTAGGTCCATAGTTTATATGCGAATGACCATTTTATGAGTAAAATATATTATTTTCTTAGGCGAAAACAGAACTCAGCAATTATTTTATTTAGTCAATAAATCGATTGACATAAAAAATCGATACTAGTAACTCTACACTTTGACAATGACAGTCTGACACATCATTTCATTTCTTCGTCATCGTCACTTCGTTTCTTGTTGTATTCGTTGAGTTACCGGCTTGTTAACAACCTACCCAATTGAATTCCAAGGAAAGTTGTCTCTACGCATATATATATTCAGGTATGAGATAATGAGTGTATATTATTTTTATCTGAGCAAATAAAACGATCTTTTATGTTAGGTATAATATTATAATATCTTATTACTAATTGTCTAATATTATAATGCGAAAAAATGTCGTTACAGTTGTAGATAGGTATACGAAAATAGGAAGGTATTTTTATCTTAGAAAAAATAATAAAGCTAATATAAGTAATATGTGATAAATTCTTAGCAGCTGGGCATTTAATAAACCCACTATAGATCAGCAGTCAACGTCTGTCCACAGTTTAAGACATAACCTCATTTTTTATCTTCAATTACTCAGCTCCTAGATTGACAAATCTTGCAAAATTTTCTATTATGGATTATTTAAATGTCAGCTTTTATTTAATTTGGTGCCACCTACAAGCAACCCTCGGATCGATATGGATTTTATGCATTGTTATGTTAAATAAGCTAAATTCGTAGTTCAAAATTGAGAAGCCACAGTAAACACTAAAACCCGATGAGCCCATGATGTACACAGCGTTGCACAGTAATTGATAAATTCGTCACTGCAGTGGAAACAAGCCAGTTATTCGCTACAAAATATATTCACTACGCAAGCTCAATACTGTTGAATTTTAGTCGAGCAAACAACAATAGTAAATAAATTGTAGCTGTAGTGGTTTTCGAACGCTAATGGCTAACTATTCACATTGGCTATAACTCACGTACAGTTCATTCCCAATGGTGAACTTTAGACTCTGATACCGAGAACTTATTGCCGATTGTTACTGTTTGCTATGTTCGAATACTTTTCCCAATATTGTAACACGCTATTCCGAGGAAAATAAGATAACATAAATTTGAATACGCAAATCGAAAACATAAATAAATAAAGAAAATCTCTGAATATTTTTTAATGGAACTAACTCTTCTGTATCCTCGCACTATCTCATTTTAGTTGGCGTCGGCTCTCCTAATCAGTCTTCGCCAGGACGTTCTGTTCTGGGATGTCTGCGGATCTATTTGGGCTTTTTGTAGATCTTTGTCTATTACTGATTTCCATGTTCATCGGGGTCTTCCGCGTCCTCTTGGTCCGGTGTTAATATCAAGCACTCTCTTGGTCATGTGATCTTTTGGACGCCTCATGACATGCCCATACCACCTCAATCTAATCTCCAACAGCTTTTCTGGGATTAGCCTGACTCTAAAAGTGCCGCGGATGTGCTCATTTCTCACTTAGTCCAAGCGAGTGACGCCACCAGAAAATCTGAGCATTTTCATCTCGGCGACATGCATCCTGTGTTCCTGCTGCTTTTTGAGCGGCCAGCATTCCGAGCCGTATATTAGTGCTGGTCTTACTGCAGTTTTGTAGACTTTGCCTTTAATGGTATGGGCATTTTAGAGTTACACAGCACACCTGTAAGCTCCCTCCATTTCATCCAGCCAGTGTTGATACGGTTGGAGACGTCGAGCTCTATGGTGCCGTCGCTCGTCAGGATAGAGCCAAGGTATTTAAAGAACTCTACCCTTTTGAGTGGGGTGTTCTGGAGTTGTATGGTGCCATGTGTTGAGTTGGAGAAGCTACAGTGCATATACACAGTCTTCTGTCTGCTAACTCTCAGTCCAGCATTTTCCAAAGTACTGCGCCATTGTTCTAGTGTGGTCTGTAGCTCCTCCACATCTTCACTAATGAGGGCTATGTCATCTGCGTACAAGATGTTCCACGGTGGCTTTTTCTGAAGGTCTGCTGTAATGTAGTTCATCACTAAGAAGTAATGGGCTGAGAGCTGAACCTTGATGCACGCCGACTTCCAAGTCAAATTGGTCACTCAGATCAGCGGGGCTGCGCACCTTAGTTTTCACTTCTCTGTACATGTCCATCACCAGTTGTACGAGCCATTCTGGTACGTTCTGAGCTCGAAAGGACTGCCAAATGATATCTCTGGGGACGCGGTCGAAGGCCTTTTCTAAATCTATGAAGACCATATGTAGATCTTGCTTACTCTCCCTTTCCTTCTCCATAAGGACTCGTATTGTGTGGATAGCTTCGATGGTAGACTTACCATTGACAAAGCCACATTTGTTTTCAGTTACACTGGGGATTAAATGGAGCCTTCTGCTAATTACTCTTTCCCAGATTTGAAGGATGTGGGATATTAATTTGATGGCTCTATAGTTTTCACATAGTCTTATGTCACCCTTATTTTTATAAAATGGCACAATAAAGCTGTCACGCCATGTAGCTGGTATCCCCTCTGTGTCTTGTGGCTTTAACAAGAAGGAATTAATGATAGCAAGGTATGATAGCATATGTTGTGGCAGACTGCAGAAAATTCTTGCCTTGAGGGTTGATTGTACCGTATCCGTAACCTCCATGCACTCTCGCGTTGACAGGTGATGATTGTCCTATATGCCCATTGAAGTCTCCCAGGATGTATTTTGTTTCTATAGTGGGTATCGACTGCCGTCCAGGTTGTACCAAAACATTTCTTTTTCAGATGTTGTGCACCCAGTTTGTGGTGCGTACGCTGATACGACATTCATGCATGGCTGATTATCGATGAGCGTCCGGTCATTGAACCGGTTACATTGGCCCAGTTTGAAATGCAGTTTCTGGTTAAATTGGTGTGCGGCAATGACCTTTGCGTCGCTTCGGGAGAACACCCTAGCATTTGCTGCATTCGTGATCACAGTGTCGTCACTTGAAGGGGACGCCCTAGCCCTTAAATTCGCTCTTGTTTCTGTACTTTTCATGATTAGGAGTAGGTTGTCACTAATTAATTGACACTAATTATTACTCATAACTGATAAACCATAACATAAAAACAAATCAAAAATTACCTCAAAATCACTTGATTAGGTCAAGGAAATGACACATAAGAATGTCAAAAGTTTACTTTTCTTTTGATAAAACAATAATAATATTGACACACTTACACAAATTATCTTGCCCCAAACTAGGCATATAGGCAGCCTATACTATGGGTACAAGACAACGATATATTTAATAAAATATACTTACTTAAACATATATACATATCTACCGGCTCTTTCAGCTTCAATGAGAAGAAGTGGCAGCAAACTCATTGCCACTCTTTTGAATCAATATTTAAAGCTTCATCGTTTTACAGTTCATTTCAATTAAAATATATTTTAAGTGATGCAACAAAAATACTCAAACGTCAATTACTCAATGCCTTGTACGAGTAAAATAAGGAAATGTAAATAACCTACTAAGCAAAGCCACCAGAGTTTTTAAATTCAACACAAACCATAATTTATTAAAGATTTTTATTAAAAGAGCATTTTACTAGCGATTATAAAAGATACAATAACTTTAATTTGAAGAACATGAAGCAGAGTTTCTGGTAACAAAATCATACTGCCATCACAAGTAGCGCCCGTTCACGAGCAAATAGTTATGGATTTCTGCAAAATAACGCTTAATTCATTAAAAAATGGAACTGGATATTACAAGCCAGTAAAAGTTCTTCCGTCTCTTTCTGTCATCTCACCATACGTACTCTTTTTGTTTCCATGGCTTGCTTTCTTTCATATTCTTTCGTAGATAGGAAGTATGTTTTTTTATAGAAGAGGAAGACAAACAAGCGTACGAGTCAGCTGCTGTTAAGTGATCATCGTTGCCCACATTCTCTTGCAACACCAGAGGAATTACAAGAGCGCTACCAGCCTTTTAGAAAGGTGTACGTGTCTAGAAAGGTGTAAGTATTTTTGATCTTTTGTCGTATCACCCTGGAAACACTGCACAAGGATGCTCAATCCACAACTTAGTTGTGCGTGGAAGAAAGTTCCTTGAAAATCACACTGTAAAGATCACCAGAAATCCAAGTGATGATATCCTAATTTGTCGCATGTCATGCGAATTTTGGTTAAAAAAATGCCATTTAGTCCACCATTCGCAATTTATGTCCTTACTTAGAACTTATTTTCGTAGAGATTGCTTAAGCTATTCTTAAGTGCGAAGGACGTGTAAAGTGAAAATTAATAACAAAAAAAATAAAACAAATATCTTAGTACTCTATTTTAAAGAAGTACTGGACTTCTTTAAAATAGAGTATAAACATTTAGGAATAAATCTGTATTTACAGCCCCTACGAAAGGTGTAGAAACTTAAATTAAATAAGTTTTTTATGAATTGAGTGTACTTTCACAAGCGTATAATGGAGGTTGTCGAAACCACCTGAAACTTAATTTTGATCTCCGACAGCCCAATAATAGTCGGATGGTGTGAAGGAGACGCTAAACCACTTTTCAAAGTTGGATTGAGGATTTCAACTTCTTGAGAAGTTTGCTGGGAGCTAATCGAATATTGTGTTATATTTTAGACGTTTGATGTTCGAATACTTTTTAGTAGGTAACTTTTGTTTGGTTATCTTATTCACAGTGGATGCGGATTGTTTTCAGGTGTTTTGTGATTAAATAACTTTTTTTTTCCTTTTTTTGTACCTACACAAAGAAGTCGAAATGGTGCATGACTTTGCTTATATTCATATGCATAAATAGCAAATTCGGTCGCACATGGAATACTGTTCTCACCTCTGGGCGGGTGCTCCCCAGTAACAATTAATAATTAAACCTGAAAATGTAAATATTGATTTAAAAAAGCCACAAAAAGAACTTGCTACTTTTTCTCGGCAAAGCTAAACTTTTCTTTTGAAATTTTCGGAATTCTGATCATAAAAGTTTTAACAGTTAACGACAAGTAGTTTTGGCATTGCTGTCTTGATGTCTTGAACCTTACACTTCCTAAATAATTTTGAAGACGCTGAAACAAAAGACTTCTATGTATACTAATAGACAAAATGTTTTGAATAAGAATTATGTCGCAATTTTGGATAGCGCGAGTGGACAGAAGAGGAGCAGGCATGGTGAATATGCCTTGCAAATGCCCTTGTAATAATAATAATGAACATGCTTTTATTAATCAATTTAAACAAAATCGGTATTATTTTGTTGTAAACAACGTTCACGGCTTACAAAACAGTGCACTGGTCATTTCGCTTGCTCGCAGTGTACTAAACGAATTGCCGCGTCGGAACCGAAACTCAGTGAGCAATTTTTTAAGGCTTGTCTAGTAGTGTACATGTTGCTTGTCTAGAAGTACTTGGCTGAAACAGGTGAAATTCGAAGGTTCAGGCTCAGAGTACGATACGAGTATGACGGATTCAATGCACCTTCAAGTGACAGTCTCTTAAATTTTGCTGAGTGGCTAAGGATATGTGTGGTCCAGCGTTGTTGTAATGAATTTATTAACCTTTCCTATTGATCAACGCGGGAGAGTGAGACCACAACCCTCCAAAGAATATAAGTTCAAGAGATAAAATTTCATTAAACGTTTGTACCCTCAACGTCAGATCATTATCAACACCTGTAAAAAAAAGAAATACTCTATCAAAAAAGGAACCCAATTAATGTAAAAAAGAAACACACTACAAAATAAAAGATATCCCATTAAAAAGGATAAAGATGTTATATAGTTAAACAAATAAAGAAATTAGAAAATCTTACAAAAACCACTGATTACACATTCGGGAATAATGTATAGAAAGCACAAGATCAGCTTAAAAGGCATAGACTGGATGGCAACTGAAAAAATGGAATTCTTTAGAGGAGGTTTTTAGCCTGAGGGAGTCCACATAAGAAGGATATTAAATTATCCAATTAATTCATTCTATATATGTATTGTGGAATTCAATAAAGCTAGTTCATTAAAATTATTGATCAATGCTAGCCGCTCTCTCTAAATATATGACTTTAATTTCATCAGTTGGCAGTAAAGATCTGAATTGATGGTTCAGCCCGGCGGTAATACCTCATAATTAACAATGCTCTTCAAATACAATTTTTTTTATTTGGGGAGATTACAGCAACATTTACAAATCGGTCAAGTAAACATAATTCTAAATTTATTGAATTAGGCGTTACTTTGCGGAAATCCATAATTATACAAATGATTTTAAGTTTTCCTTAGTGTTAGTTCCGCCAATATTTGTTTTTAAAACAATTTGAGTCTCGTGCCAGATTTTGCCGAGACAACACGTCCTGAGGATTCCTCGTGTAGAGGCGAAACACGTGTCGAATTGTATTTAAAACAAATATTGGCGGAATTAACACTAAAGAAAACTTAAATCATTTGTATAATTCTAAGTGCCAATTACAAGCTTCCACATATAGAAAGAAATTTGCTTATATTATAGTCAGACTATAATTACAGATTTAGAAAAGAAACATACATACACAGATATAAAGATACACTTATGACACATTTTTTAATTTCGTAAAATCATTTACGATCGCACTTTTTATGCTTTTTATACTACAACTTAAAACATCAAATCGGCTATCACAATTATACATACCACTATACACACAGCATCAGCTTATTGTGAGTTAACCTTGCAACAGTCTGTGAAGACTGACCGACCTATGACGACGACCTTTTTCGGACGCTCTTGTTGTATGTGATCAACTTTACATCACCAATAATAATTAATCTCTTCAGAAATGTTTCGTTTTCATTACGTCTAAGGAATCGTAAATGAGTACACTGTTCATTAGGTTTCTTTCAGTGAGCTAGTGTGGCTAATATCAAGTTTTTCGTGAATCTGGCTCAAATGCGTCACAACTTTTTTGTTGCCATTTACCATATTTTGTTATTTATCAAAATTTGCCAGATTGATAACGATTAAGCCAACCTTTGTTGTTCTCTCTCTGACAATGCATTATGTCCATAGCGTCACAATTTGTTTCGTGGCTTGAGTTAAAATTTTAAAATGTATCAATTTTTTTCATTAGACTCATTTATTTTGAGACAAAAAAAAACAAACGAAAAATATCTGGATACAAGATTTTACTCATTTGTAATTTTTTTTTTTTTAATATTAGCTTTTAATGACATCAAAACCAGCTAAATGTCAGCCAAAGAGAATTTACTAAAGTCCATGCTATATGCGACTTTTTCTCCGTTTTATTATTTATAAGGGAAACAAAATGTAATTAAAAAAATCAGTATAAATATCAAGGAGTTTAAATTAAGTTATTTGTTATACATACAATTCTTTATTTTTGAATGATTTGAATCATTATTAACCATTAAAGCATTCTATTAACAATTGATAAAATTATTTTTGACTGAATGGATTTAAAAACTGTTCAATTTCGTTCATATTTTTTGTTTGTGCACTAACAGCAGTTTTTTAAAGCAGCGCCAATTGAAATAACTTGTGTTTATTTCTACCAAAATAACGACAGTCAAAGTCACATCAAAATTGGTTTAACTATTACCATAGACTAACTAATACAAACTATTACTAAAGTAGGTGGGAAATACCATTTTAGTTCTATTATATAGGTATAAATAATATTTTTCTTTTACCCACATATTTTTTACAGATACCGCATAAGATTACAATTATTAAGAACAGAAAATTGTTTGTTAAAAAAAAGAAATTTTCGTAACATCTCTTTGAACAGGCAGTTAAGGTTGGGCGTGTGCTATTAAAGTAGGAAGGCTTCAAAGGAATCGCTGACTAAGAGCTAACACTCTCTAAGGCTGAGCGTTGGTGAAGTGCTATTACCAGGCTATTAATAGGTCACTGCGGTGAGGTATTATTTTGTCAGTGATGAGATAAATCTTTGTTCCTTGGAAACATTCATTCTTTTATTTTTCTGTTCTGTATCCCAAAAATTAAAAACTAGCCTTTATTGGATACACTTTCCTTCTGTCCATCTATCATTACTTCTTTTCTTATGAAGTTTTGTAGTAATCAAGTTCAAATTAATATTATCCTTTGACCGAAGATTGACGACAGAATTTTTAAAATATTTCCTACTTAAAATAGATATAGATAGAAAAATACACCAAGGTTGTTGTGGGACCTATCATATCGTTTTTTCCTACTCACTAAAACAATATTTGAAGTGAAAAAGAAAATTTGGTAGACATGTACTATATCAGAACTTTACAAGAAAATATTTAAAGAATATTATTTATATATTAAGTAATCACTTATTTGAAATAAATCAAATATAGACTACATTATTATGGTGAATTTAATTTTTTTAAGACATAGCTTACTGCAACAGTGTGTATGGCTACAGATTCCTGGCCAGACTGAAAATAAACCTGCATTCAAGCTAACTTTGAATGGTAAACTTTTTTGTTCATAGTCGAGACTTCAGTAAATGAAAACATGTAAGTTTAATTAATAAAATTAATATTAATCATTAATTATTGAAGTGTAATTAATTATTATAAGAATGTGTTGTTGGTGTAACTCTCTCAATAAATAAATAAAGGTGACATTATGTCGGAGACCCAGTGCTCTGTGAACGGCTGGATCACTTGGCGTGTGCGTCTTCTACCGCATTTATCACGGGGAGTGTTCCGAAGATATTCCTGCCGCCGAATTCCACCTTCGCACAACACGCCGCAAATCAGGATATCATCCCCACCATCTGGATGTCTGGTTATCCTCCACAGTGCGGTTATCAAAGAACTTTCTTCAGCGTACTACAAAGCTGTGAAACGAGCTTCCTTGTGCGGTGTTTCCGGGACGATACGATATGAATACCTTAAAAAAAGCGCGTACACCTTCCTTGAAGGCCAGCAACGCTCCTGTGATTTCTCTGGTCTTGCAAGACATTGTGGGCGGCGGTGATCACTTAACACAAGGTGACTCATTCGTTTGTTTGTCCTACTTTTCTATAAAAAAAATATTTATAAAATAAATTGCATTTTTATTCATATAAGAAGAAGATAAAATGGAAACCTTTGCACTGCCGACGGTCTTTCTACAATAATCTATATATATAAAAATGAATTGCTGTTCGTTAGTCTCGCTAAAATCGAGAACGGCTGGACCGATTTGGCTAATTTTAGTCTTGAATTATTTGTGGAAGTCCAGAGAAGGTTTAAAAGGTTTGAATAAATATGAAAATACTCGGGATTAAATGTGTCCATACATAATTTCTATGAGAGAATTTATTGACGCACGGTTTGACAGTTCTGCTGTGAAACAATTTCATTACGACAGCAGGGTGAATATTTTACGAAGTAATTTTTGATGTTGATATGATGATGATATATTATTGAAAAATTCATATAAAAACATTATTTTATTTATTATATACAGAACAACGTCTGTCTGGTCAGCTAGTTTAAAATAAAGATATGATTTTGCAGCTGCTTTAACATGAATCAATACATTATTATCACACATAGAGGAGTACAGGACTAGAATATCTTGAAACGTTATAAAATAAGATGCAATTTAAAAGAATAAGTCTCAGCAGAAAAGTCAAAGCTATGAATAAAGTAAAGCGGTGATGCGTCTTGCAGAGAAGAGCTTTAATGCAGCGAGGATCCAATATAACATGAAAAATGATCACATTCAGCTCCTAACTATGAATAAGTGAACACTATTAGAATAGCGAAGGAAGTTAAGTGCCTTTGTAGGACAGTACTTTCATGATAGCTAGCACAGCATGAGGCTCACTCGGTTGCAAGTGATCACTCATGTTAACGGCCAATGAATATTTCATAAGCGGCTACGTTGAGTAGAGATCGTTAATGTGTCAATCTCACAAATGAATCGGATTCAGCTCACAATTTCGTTTATTTTTTTTATTTGCGCGGTAGCTCACTCGATATCCTTAGTAATATTATTATTATAAAATGACTATTTTATTGACAGAGTAGCTGTTTTGGTCTACTATTATTTCACCAGTATGAAGCATTTTTCACACTATAATTTTGGAATAATAAATTTATGAGTTTTACTGTAGTTTTTTTTATATATTATTTCTTTTTGATGGTCACGTTGATATTTACCAGTTATAGCTTTACATAAGGATTATTCCCACAAAATGGATATCTGTCAATAATATAACTCCTATTCCTTCCAATTCATCGGTCATTCCGCCTTCATGTTTGCTTTGACAGCCGCGCTTATGTTTTCCTTGTGAGTTCTCCAATCTAGAGATTCCTCTTGTATATGGTTGGAATCCCTTCAGAATGTGTCTGGTGGAGTGTAATCTGCTGTTCAATCGGGACAGCGTGAAAATATGATCGTATGGAATTTTGTCGGGCCAGTAAATACCGAGGATATTGTGAAGGCATCGGTTAACGACACCTTGGATTTCTCATAATTGTGTCACTTCCATACCGCAGTACGTTGTTCACGTTGGAGGTGAACATTATAAGTTTACTACCGTGTCAGTTTCTATAATTGATATAAGAGTGGAAACCGTCCAAAGGCTACTCTTCCAGTTGACAATCCATGATATCCTATTGAGTCTATTTGAAACACGTAGATTTTTGGAGGTTCGTCTACTTATGCGCTATTAACCAATGGGCCGCGTTGATCCTCATTTCTTTGGTGCCTCAATTTGAACTGAATATTTCTACATGTGTGGATTGAAAGGCATTAATGGTCTGGCTGAAATGAGTTTATCTACTCCATACTTATTTTCCTACGGTCCATTTAAGAAATTATCAGGTTATCGAATATAAAAAAAAAAGATTTTCTTTTGTTATTAGAAGCAGTGTGGAAACAGATTGTTTTAAATTACAATTAAAGTGCAATATTATCAGCGGAAATCCACCATCAATCAACTTATTCGGAATAAGTTTAACATAGACACAACATAACAATAAATCATTGTGAATGCCCATAATTGTTTGTTCACATGTCAGACATTTCATATTATGTTCTTTGTGTGTGGTATTCCATATTAATATTCTGAACTTAGAGATCCCAGTCTGTTGGTACTATTTTTAGGTGACTGTAAACCTTGTAAATTAATCTTGTTTTATCTCAAGAAACTTGGAAAGCCCTGATAGATCACTTAGAAATTAATTGCGCTTGTTATTTGGGAATTGTGATAATTTTCAAAAGTAAGACGACCCATAATATAGCCGAATGGTTAGTGACCCAGACTACTAAGCTAGAGGTGCAATCATTTATATTGTGAATATGGATGTTTGTTTCCGAGTCATGGATGTTTATATGTATGTTAAAGTAAGTATATTGTATTAAATATATCGTTGTTTTGTACCCATAGTACAGGCTATGCCTAGGCAAGATAATTTGTGTAAAAGTGTGTCAATATGATTAAAAAAAATCATATTGAAACGGAACCGTTAGTAAAAGAATTTCGTGTTGAGCTCTAAAGAGCTGATGTTTGAAGTAAAAATGGGGAACCTTTTAACCGACATGGAGTCAGTTAAGTAGTAACCGCAACCTTTATACTGTCTTTTTGGATTTATTTGCCAGTAAGCCATAACAGTGATGAATACGGTACTTTGTTATAGGGTCCCTGATAATGTTCAGCGATAACTTCGATCCACTGCCACGCTGGTCCTATATTATCACCAGAGACTAGACTGATTGTCATAAAGAAACTATATCTAGCATAGATCTAGACTGATCAATCAAAATCATGTCTATAATTGCAAGCATAAAGAAGTTAAATACATAGATATGTATTTAACTTGTTATATCTGGTGGATGGATGATCATGTCACCGGGAAGTCTACTTCATGTTTTTTTTTATTTTCTTTATTTTTTTTTAATAAGAATTATAATATATCTTTATATATAATAGCTAATAAAATGCTCGCATTATGCCTTTATTTTATAACGGTATGTGTGGATTTGATTCATCTACTGTGCGCTGAGCTGGTTGCGCCCATTCTACTCAGGTCTGAGGCATTCGTTTTACAATGGGTGTTTGTTTTTGACTTTCAATAAGTGATGTAACATCCTATTTTGAATAAAAAAAAATTGTATTTGAATTGTACTATATTATCTATGTATAAATGTTTTGTAAATTTAATTGAACTTGTAATACCATTCTGTTTCGAAAAGAGTAACCTTAGATTTTCTTGCTCGTTTTTCTTTAAGGTAATGCTTCTGCCTTCCGAATGGGCTGTATGAAAAATATATATATTTCAAGTGTACTGCAATTTTTCTATGAATAAAATATTTTTATATCCCTATCACGTCTGTCTGTCATCCAGAGGTGAAGAACTTTATAAGATACTATTAACCTCCACTTGATCATGGCATTGTTATACTTCCCGGTCTTTTCCCACTTGGATCTTCATTAACATAATATGTTATAAGATTTGCAATAAATCATACAACATATTTTCATACGGCGATAGATTGAATATCCTTTATTTTCCACATAAAGCGATAATTTGCAACACCTCAATATCACAAGCCGCTTGCCAACTTGTAGAGAATTATGTAGATTCAATCAATATAATGTATTGTTAAGCAAATATTATGTTGAAAATTGATAAAGTGACCGAATTACACAAATTTAATGTGATAGCAAAATTTATGAGCGATGCGGGACTCGAACCAGCGCAGCAACCTCTCGCGTTTCGCGTTTCCAACGCGCCAACGATTCGAGTGTCGTAACGCTGATAAATCTTGTACGCTTTGTTCAACTCTCAGGTTGTGGCTTTATAATACAGGATCTACTTTAAAATTGTTAACCTGCTCAACCTCACTACAATATTTGCATATTAGGAAATTGACTAGTGATGTTACTCTCACTTTGGGGATTATTTACCCAAATTACACGAGCCTGCGACCTCTCGATTCTATTCTATATTTCATGCGAGCGTTCTGACTGAGCCAACCTTTCGAGTGACGTCACGTTCAAAAAATTTTGATATGATTTTGACTATAATATTTTATATATATTATACAAACACACATTTGTCCAAAAAGTTTCATTATTACATAAAATATATAGTACTTAATATGGCTCGAATTCTTTTCGAAATAAGTTTCGTAGTTCTTATAGAACATATAATTTATTAATGAAATATAATATAAAAGTACATACATAGTAATAAAAAAAAATGGTCACGATACAAAACGATTTATATAATTTGTAGGTATTTCTTTACTTTATCACGTTGATGAGCGAATTTGGTGAAGCTTATTCTGTTTTTTTTTGTTTGTGAACCGACAAAATTGAAAGAAATGCCTAATGTTGCCACAAAAGGACAAGCAGTTTTACTTATTTTATTGAAAAAACATTCAATATACAGACACGACATATATACGATTTTAATATATATATAGTTCACAAATAAAATTTGAAAAACAAAATTTTATGAACGATGCGGGATACGAACCCACTGAGCTAACCGTTCGATTACCGCCTCGTGATAAAATTCTGTTTGCTTTGTTCAACTCTCAGGTTATGGCTTCATCTACAGGATCTACTTTACAGTTGATAACCTGCTCAACCCCAATATTTGCATATTAGGAAATTGACTTGAGATGTCGCTCTTGTAAATCTAAACAATTTGTTATTTTTTAAAGTGATAACCATCACTTCTTCTGTTTAACTAAACAGTGCATCTCTTTATTGTTTGTGTACCGTATTAGATACAATATATATACAGCACTTAAGAGCTGATTGATCTAAACCCTACTGACACATTCCACTATAGCACCACATGCCATAAATTCAAGTATGGTAATGTATCCACCAAGGTTATGAGGTGCCTTGTGTTTCCAATCTTCCTCTACGGGGCTGAAACCTGGTCCCCTAGACTTCAAGACCGCCGCAAAATTGATGCCTTAGAGATGTGGTGTTGGAGACGACTCTTGAAGATCTCTTGGAAGGCTTTCCGAACCAACAATTCCATCTTAAAAGAACTGAAGATAAAAGAAAGGCTATCGTCGACTGTGCAACTACGAATTCTGAAGTTCTTTGGTCACATCTCCAGAAATGAAGGATCGATTGAGCGGTTGATAGTGCAGGAGAAGGTGGAGGGGAAAAGAGTGAGAGGACGCTCACCCACACGATGGACGGACCTCATCAAAACAGTGACCCAGACACCTGTTGTGGAGTGCTCCCGTAATGCTGCAAACCGTCAAAAGTGGAGGAGCATCGCGAGGGAGGCAGTGCGACCCATAACTGTGGAGACCAACGGCGACTAATGTTGCGTCATCTTGGCAACCACGACCACTCTGACAAGAGTGAACGATTGAGAAGAATGAATTCTCTTCATCTATATGTAAGCTGTTTTTCTACCGCGCAGTTTTTTTTCTTCCACGTACAAACAAATTATGGAATGAGCTTCCTTAGGCTGTGTTTCCAAGTCGATGTGAAATAGACATCTCTAAATAAAAGACTTTCAAATATTTAAAATACCGGTAAGGCTCTAATGCTTCCTCTAGGGTGGCGGTGAAAAATCACAGGCTGCATTCCTAGACTTATATACCATCTTTATATATATTAAATTATTCGAATCAGGCGGTAGTAGAACTGTGTCTATTGCCTATTGTTTCGCTTGATTTTCGATACGGTACAATTCAGATCACATTGTAAATATTATCGAATACAAGTAATTTCCAGAATAAAGTGTAAAGGGAAATTGTGAACGCGCCTTGGTACATTCGAAACAGCGATCTCCATCGGGATCTTAACATCGAGTTCTTTGACAAAGTAATACGCTGAAGATCATCAATATAGACTTCACCATCACGTGAACGTCGAGGCAATCCAGCTCCTTGACAACGCTGATATAGTAAGAAGACTAACGGCCAGTCCCAATATTAAGTCTATCTCCAGTTGTAGCCTACTTGAGATAAAAAGTCGTAATTATCGATAAATTTTCTGTCCCAATAAACTAATAAACGGTAACTCATATTATCCGTATACGCTGTCTGTCAATGGGACGACGTATAGCTTACCAGCGATAGAAGTTTGTATGGAAATTGCAACAGTAAACCGGCGATAAGAATGACTTACCGGGTATATTGGGACAACTTCAGATTATTGACAGCTAATTACCTACAGTAATATAATACAATATAAAAATCGTGATATTATAAAAGACACATGAACAAAGTGATTTTAGAGTGACTTTATAGAGTTCTTCTTCACATTCTTAGTTTAATCTTATTTAAGTTATGCCTAGATTGTAATGTAAGTGGGGCTACGATATAATAACTATATTATTATGTTCTCTAGAGGAAAAAAAGGTAGAAATATAGTAAACCCTAATTTAATTTATAATATTATAATCTAATATTACCCTTTATACGAATTATTGAACACTCCAATACATGCTACGTACAAGGTAGTCATCGTAAAGTTTTGGATTAAATAATTCCGTTTGAGTCTGACGAATCGCTTCGAAGGCGGCTTTGGAAGAAGAAAAATTTCTCAAATACTTACTTGATTCGCAAACGGCACATGCTACTACAGCCAATATTTTATTTAAATGACCGAAAGTTTCCAACTAAAACGAGGAGACGCGAAGCAATATAATTTTGCAAAACTTTTTAAAATGTGATCAAGGCATACTAGTTGCTGTTATAATATGATACAAATTACAAAACTTATTACTACAATATGTGATTTTAGTTATAGTAATATTTAACTATAGACACTGAATTTACAACCTCGTAAGCAAGAGTTTTGAAACGCAGTATAACTTTTATAAAATATATTAAGTGTTCGTTTCAGAGCCATGGATCTTTAAATATATTCATTGTATTAATATTTAAGTGCTTTCTCTGGCAACCATAGTACTCACTCAAAGCAAAATTTAATGAAATAAATATTACGACTGGTCCTTGTAATATTACATACATGAAAATTTAATATACATACACAAAAATCGTAACTAACTCTAGTAGGCTTCATAAATCACTCTTATAATAAAGTCCCGGTCACTATTCAGGCATTATCTATAAATAAATTTCAATGTTTTATAAAAATGGTTTGTCGAAAATCCTACTACTCCACAGTTGAATATCTAAGTGATAGGATAGCCAGGGACTAGATTGTTATTATTTTATAGGAATGACAATGCCAGTACAATATTGTATATTTTATTAAAAAGATTGCAAAAAGCTCTCTCTCAGAGCGCCATTTGTTTCCAAAGGGGTGGTAATGTTAGACGTGACATCAAAAAGAATTCAAAAGGAATAAATTTTTGGAAAATGCTTTTTATGCCTTTTAGTGAGATTTCATCAGTTATTGTTTACATGAATATAGTAATATAGTAATGTAGAATATGTAGATAAAATTCACAAATATAAATAATAAGGCCGTATGTAGAATCTGCTCTTACGTTTGTTACCTGTAATTAATGAGATATACATAAACATAAAAATTGTAAACACTACAGGATACTCTGTTGTCATCGTTGTCATAGAGCCCGCCTCATATCGATACACATTTATAATAAATTACAATGATTACTTTTTAGTGATATAGTGCAAATGAACTATATATATATATAATTTGTTATGTTTTTAAAGTGATAACCCTCACTTCTAGGATTAAGACACAAATAAAATTTGACGGTGGTCTTGAAGTCTAGGGGACCAGGTTTCAGCCCCGTAGAGGAAGATTGGAAACACAAGGCACCTCATAACCTTGGTGGATACATTACCATACTTGAATTTATGGCACCAGCTATAGTGGAATGTGCCAGTAGGGTTTAGATCAATCAGCTCTTAAGTGCTGTATATGTATTGTATGTAATACGGTACACAAACAATAAAGAGATGCACTGTTTAGTTAAACAGAACACACACACATTTAAATAAAACAATATTAAAGGATTAAAACGCGTGTAATCGTAACTGTGTTTTAACATTAGATTTTTATAATCATAATTAATAATCTCTAAATTTAAACTCAAAACTAAACATACCAAAAAAGAAGAGGACTCTGTCAGTAAATGTTGCCAAAAACCATCAGTCTACAGCAAATACCAGCTTCGAGGCAACAATTGGCGCTAAACTTCATAATGACAACTGTAAGAAATACTATCTTTACTAATTTTCATCTATTGTCCCCCTAAAAACGAGATCTAGGAAAGTCTTGAAACGTCGGGTTAACCAAAATAATAATTAACTGTAACATTTACGCAAAAATCGAATGTTAAAACACAGTTACAATGACACGTGTTTTAATCCCTGTAAAGTGTTTTATTTAAATGGTTCACTGTACACGAACCCTGACCGTCCAAACAGCTCGGAATCGCATGCGGTCCAATAGAGTTGATACAGAGATGCATTAGAACAAAACTGAGAATTATGTTTTTAATGTGGAATTGCGCCCTTATTGATAATAAGTTAGATACGTCATTATCTTTAAAAAATTCACACAAGCAGAAACATTGGTATGTACTATGTTATACACTATAAGTGTCATCAACTAGATAATTTAGACAATTTTAAAAATTCACAATGTCAAAAATTAGATAATAATTTCCTTTTAAACTTCCAGAATTCAGAGAATCCCCCGAAGTGCTCATTTTCTCTCAAGGAAGGTCTTTGAAGTGCTACTTAATTAAATTTGTGCCTTACATTACAAACAACTTGATATTATATCTGTGTTGGGGAAATAACGAGGAAACAACAAATATTATTTTATTTAAATTATAGTGTTATTGATATTCGCTTCTTGGTTTATGTTATTATTATGGTATTAAAAACTAGCAATTAGTTCATCGAAGAACCACCGCACATGGACATCTGCAATACCAAAGGTTTGAGTCACGCTTTGAGGTGAGACCATTAAGTTAAGAGTATGCTCTAGGCTTCATTAAATCGTATCAGTTTGAGAATATTGTTGCTGGTTTCTGATTCGATAAAGTTGCCCTGCCAGGTAAACGGCTGGTCCTATCAAAAAAATATGATGGAGTCGGGGTCATCCAAGATAGGTTTGTTACTACATACATAGTTATAGGTGAGATGTGCTTGAGTCGTGAGGAGGCAAGAGACGAGAGCGGGTCGCGACGGAAGGTGACCGATTCCAAAAATAACAATAATTGTAACTAGAATTAGATTAAATAATTAGATTGTATAAAATACGCAATTATTTTTATACTTTTCAGTGCAATTTATATCTATTGTTTTGGAATAGTGTTTTTAAAGTGGGTTGTTTTTTTATTATTTTTTTTTTATTTTATGTTTTTAGTGAATTTGAAGTACACTAACTAACAATTTGTGTCAATATGTGTAGATATACAAATTTTTTCAATGCAGCAATGGATGTAAGTGCTTTTCTATTTGATTACAGACAGAAATTATATCTATTGTTTGGAATAGTGTTTTTGAAGTCGGTTGTTTTTTTGTTAAAATTTTTGTCATTGAATGTCTCCACATCATCATATTCTTCTATTCAAATGAAACATTCACCCTTAATTAAATAATTAATTACATTTATATCTGACTCTAAATATTTTGATATTGCTTAATCAATGGCCAAAAATGGCAGCATTACTGACGTAACAATTATTGTCTTACTGGCGATCACTCATAATTGGATTATCGGAAGAAAGCTGCACCAGTATTTGATCACCTTTGTTTATTCCACGGGAAGTGTAACGACGCTCCCGAGGACCTCTTGTACTGTACGACAGCTCGAGCACGAATGAATCAAATGTCAAAAATATAACAGATACACAGATATAATATAGGCATACTTTCATAACATTGCAAGTGAGTGAGGTAGAAGAATGTGGGGAAATAGAGTGAGATGTAGTATAGTAGAGGCTATTGGCTGAATTACTTAAATATTAAATTAAATCAATTTACAAATTTGGTTTTTATTGGCTTATCCTGGCTAGAACTCTGTGTGCCTGCGTATTTATGCGCGTTAGTGTTCAATGAATTTGATATAGCTGTCGTGTTGCATGTGATTCTCGGACCGTTTGATAGTCTTAGTCTTTTATGCCGTAGTCCGAGAACAATTTTCGGCAGCAAGTCGATCAAAAAACGGGGTTAGCGTTGATCTTCAGCCGACCTAGATGCCTGTACCGACCAACCTAGTGCCGGTACGGTATGAGTAAATAGTTTGAATATTGGTATGTTGTGCCTTTTGTGTATCCGCTTGAGATATCTGGCGTATGGGTCCACTAGAATGATCTGACGGCATGTTTTATATTATGTATGGAAATAACAATGTCAGCTTCTTATCAATAATTTCATAATGTAATCCAATTATGTACTTATTTGAGTATACTCAAATTATTAAGCTTTTCATAGGTGTAGTATTTGCGCTACGTATGTAAAAGCAGTTCTAGGAACCGATGTCGGATATTTACAATAGTAGCATGAAACATTTTTTTTTATGGAATAAGAGGACAAATGGGCGTACGGGTCACCTGGTGTTAAGTGATCACCGCCGCCCACATTCTCTAGCAACACCAGAGGAATCACACGACCGTTGCCAGCCTTTAAGTAAGGTGTACGCGCTTTTTTTGAGGGTAGCCATGTCGTATCTTCCCGGAAACACCGCACAAGGAAGCTCATTCCACAGCTTCATAGTACGAGGAAGAAAGGTCCTTGAAAACCGCACTGTGGAGGACCGCCACACATCCAGATGGTGGGGATAATAGCTTATTACGATCACAAATAATAAGTATTATATAAATTGTTTCTTTATAAAAATATAATACACACATTATATCTCAATAATTTATCCTCGTCACGCAAGGAAAGTACTTTAAATATTAAAGACTTCATTTCATTTTGAAAATATTTAAGACTGCATTAATAAAATTTTACCATAGAGCAATATTGCAACTACCTTATCTCTTAAATTATAAAGTAAGGAAACACTAAATTAAAAACAATCAATTTTTTGTTCAATACCGTAATAACATTAAGTCCAAGTTTGTTTATATATCCTTTAAAAAAGTGACACCAACGCCTCGAGATTTATAAAACTAATGCCAGAACACAAACAAGGTGTGATGTTGTTGTTACTTATATAAAATCAGCACAGAAATGTCTTTCCCGGTTGAGCGTTATATCAGAGCCACGGCTTACCTCACATTATGGAAATTGCTTCCTCAAAGTAAAGTGGTATTGTACGCGAAGTCGGTGTTGCCATAACAAACATGGTTCAGGAATACAATGTCTCAATTTATTTTGTGGGACTTTCATATTTAGAAGATCGTCAGTTAATCAATGACTCTCACTAACGATTCTCCAATGGTCTATCGGTTGGCGATTTGTTTTATGAAATAAAGGCACGTGACGAGCAGGACGTTCAGTTGATAGTATTTGATACGCTTTGCCCGTTACAATGCAGTGCCGCTCAGGATTCTTGAAAAAAAAAAATCTGAGCGGCAATACAATAGTGTTCGTCACCTCGAGACATAAGATATGAAGTGTCATTTGCCCAGTAATTTCACTAGCTACGGCGCCCTTCAAACCGAGACACAATAATGCTTACACATTACTGCTTCACAGCAGAAATAAGCACCGTTGACGTAGGTACCAACCCATGGATACCAACCCATAATCTGACCGGCATCCCGTGCAAAGGAGCCTCCCACTGGTGAATGTATAAATCATGCTACATGTATTTTCTTTACTCAGCAACAAGGCAAAGCTACTTAGTTGATACAAATCTTTAGTACGTAAACTTCTGTTTGAGTAGTTTATGTTTGAACAGTGCAATAAAGCGTTTTAACAAACAATGCATTTCAGTACAATACTCTCGACATTCAAGTAAAACAATTCAGCAAGGCTTATAAGCCTTCGTAAGGCGGCATAAGTGTTTACAAACTAAATAATTTGCATATATTTTACAATATTACTTTGTAAACATATTTATACGATGAAAATGAACTTATAACTTAAGTTGAACTTATAAAATATTTTTTTAAAAAACTAAATGTAAAGGTACAATAGCATTGGCGGTTGTGCCTGAAACAACTATTCTCTAGCAAAACATATGGATTTAAATTAAACATTCTTATTTAAACATGTTTCTTATTTTATTAAAAATTTACCACTGATCATTCCCCCATATCTGTAAATCAAACATCAAATGTCGATGTCATTAATAAAAGCGGAGTAGCAAAAGTACACGCCAAATTTGGAGATTATAGCACCCTTATTTCTTTAAATAAGATTCCTGCAAAAATTTTTTTTTTTTTATATGAGAGGGGGCAAGCGGGCAAGAGGCTCACGGGATGGGGAGAGGTGAGGCAACCGCCCATGGACATCCGCAACAACAGGTGTGTCAAGAAATGCGCTGCCGGCCTTTAAGGTGGGAGTATGCTTTTTTCTTGAAGGTCCCTAAGTCGTATCTGTCCGGGAGACCGCTGCCGGTAGTTGATTCCACAAAGTGGCTGTGCGAGGCAAGAAATTTCGAAAAAAACGCGCGGTTGTGGAATGCCAGACGTCTACGTGATGAGGATGGTACTTTGCACGTAATGACCGGTGGTAGAATTCGGTCGCTGGAATCAACCCGAACAGCTCCTCTGAGCACTCCCCGTGATAAATGCGGTAGAAGATGCAGAGAGATCATATCTCTACGCAATGCTAGAGAATCAAGCCGATTGGAGATGACTTGATCGTCGATGATTCGAGCCGCTCTTTGTTGCATGCGGTCAAATGGAAGAAGCACCAGCTTCTTCCATTATCCCCATCCAGCATCCAGCATCCAGCATCCCCAGTACCAACTGGGGAGCACTCGCCCAGAGGTGAGAACAGTACTCCATGTGAGGCCAAATTTGTACCTTATAAAGTTGCAGGCGGTGGCTTTTAGTGAAGTACTGTCTCGCCTTACTGAGTACACCAAGCTTTATAGAGGCCAGTTTGGCCTTCTCTTCCAAATGATCACGGAACTGAACGCCGCTCGATATATCGACGCCAAGTATGCCAATACAGGCTGTGGCAGTTAGAGGAGTGATTTCGAATCGAGGGGATACGACAAAGGGAGACTTTTTAGTGGTGAACGCACAAACTTGTGTCTTCTTGATTTCAGACACAAGTTTGTTCCGGTTCTCGTCGACGCTATCCCGGGACATGTTGGCACGGCTGGTGTAGGAAGCATATCCTGTGCTGTCGTCTGCATAGCAATGAATATTGCTGATTTGCAGCATATCATTGATATGCAGAAGAAACAGCGTAGGTGATAGCACACAGCCTTGAGGGACCCCAGCGTTTATGGGTTTTAAGTCGGAGCATGCACCGTTGATAACAACCTTGATCCTCCGATCAGCCAAAAAGCTAGTGACTCATTTGCACAACTTCTCGGAAAGCCCATAGAATGGCAGTTTTGCTATAAGCGCTTTATGCCACACCCGATCGAAGGCGTTCGCTATGTCCAAACTCACCACCAACGCCTCTCCCTTCGACTTAACCGCTTGCGCCCATTGGTGAGGTATGCAAGAAGATCACCAGCTGAGCGACCCTGACGGAAACCGTACTGGCAGTCGCTGGTCAGCTGGTGCCCCTCTAGGTATCCCAAGAGCTGGTGGTTGATGATCGACTCCATTACTTTGGAGAAAATGGAGGTAATGGCAATGGGGCGGTATTTGGACGGATTTGAGCGTACACCTTTCTTAGGGATCGGATGCACTAAAGCCGCCTTCCATAATTTCGGGACTACGCCTGATGAGTAGGAGAGCTGGAAAAGACGGGTAAGAACCGGCGCCAGTTCCGGAGCACATGTCCGCAGCACTATCGGGGGAATGCCATCGGGCCCACTCTATTTGTGAATGTCCAAGGTGAGAAGCGCCTTAAGCACGGCACCATGCCAGATTTTTACCTCCGGCTTATATGAATCCCACCGCGGAATATGCGGTGGTGTTGCACCTTGGTCATCTAGAGTCGAGTTGGACGCGAAGAGGGAGCCCAGGAGATCAGCTTTCTCTTTCGCGTCATGGGCCAGCGATTCATCATCCCTGTGCAGTGGCGGAATGGCTGGCTGGCAGATGTTTCCTTGGACAGCCTTAGCGAGCGACCAGAACACACAAGTTCCCAAGGGAAGGCGTGCAAGTCTCTCGCCAATTCTGCCAATGTGCTTCGACTTCGCGTCAGCAATAACTCTTTTGAAGGACTTGGAGGCATGATTGAAGTGTTTTTTAAGTTCGCTGGAATTCACCACCATCCTTAGATACCACCGCATTGACCCAAGCCTGATAGCACTCCTGCTTTCGGCGAGAGGCCATTCTTCAGGAGCGGTCAAACCATGGTTGGGACCTGCCACCGATAGGCACAGAGGAGGATGGAATGAAGAGTTCCATACCTTGCAGTACCACATCAGCAACAGAGTCAGCAGCGGCATCTGGATCTCCCAGCGAAAAACAGATCTGCCTCCACGGGTAGGATGCAAAAAAGCACCGCATCTCGTCCCACTCTGCTGACCTATAGTACCACACGCGGCGACAGCCTAAGAAGCGGGGCCGTGTTAGGCGCGTGATTGGCACGTTGCTCCGGATCAGGCAGTGGTCCAACGATTCCAGAGGAGGGTCAACGGAAACTAGGTAGCCGTCCGGATGTGAGGTCAACAGAAGGTCCAACAGTGAAGGTGTATGATCTTGCACATCTGGGATTCGCGTTGGCGCAATAACCAGTTACGTCAGACCATATACTAAGGCGAAGTTGTGAACAGATCTCCCTGCATGATCGGTGGTACATGAGCCTAGCCCTTGGGCGTGGTGGGCGTTAAAATCGCCAAGAAACACGATCTCTGCAGTGGGAATCTGCTCCAACATGGAATCTGTAGCCATTTGGATGTGTTCGAGGAGCCGGTCAGTCTCTGCGTTACCGCTATGGGAACTATACAGGCATGCGTAGATTCGCGGATGGTCATCGCAGTCTACACGCAGCCAGATGATGGATAGGTCCGGTCCTTCAAGAAAACTCAGGCGTCGACAACAGACATCCTCCCTGACGTAAACGCACACGCCAGCCCGTGGTATAAAGGAGTGTTCCAAATTATACCCCGGGTAGGAAAGGTAAAATGAATCAGCCAGGGAGGCTTCGCCGTCTCCAGGTGAAAGTGAACGGCATTTAAATTTGAGCGAAGCCCCCTGATGTTGCAAAAGTCCATAGCGAGTGTGGAGGAGGGTGGTTTGAGCCTCCTGCTCTGTTTGACCCGAGTCAGTGCAGATTTACCCCCTCCAGTATACGCGGGGCAGCCTGGGCAACCACTGTTAGGTACAGGCCCTAATTGTGGACGCCCTGGGACGGATTCTCCAGGGCTGCATAGCCTGGTACCATCCTGGAGTAGTCTATTTTTAGTCCGTGCTGCCATTTGTATTTGGGAGGGGGGGTGTAGGCCTCCGGATACCCCACTCGCCGGACGAAACAAATCAGCATAGCCGCTATTTCACACCGGTTTCGAGTGGGGGAGTGGTATTTCTCCGGGCGTGCCGGCCAAATTCGGTTGTGTCCGTGAGGATCCAACTTGGCACTACCACTCCTTAACATAAAATACATTTTTTTTATGGAATAAGAGGCCCACTGGGCGAACGGGTCACCTGGTGTTAAGTGATCACCACCGCCCACAATCTGTTGCAACACCAGAGGAATCACAGGAGCGTTGCCGGCCTTCAAGGAAGAAGTACGCGCTTTTTTTGAAGGTACCCATGTCGTATCGTCCCGTATACACCGCACATGGAAGCTTATTCCACAGCTATGTAGTACGTGGAAGAAAGCTCCTTGATGACCGCACTGTGGAGGACCGCCACACATCCAGATGGTGGGGATGATATCCTAACTTGTAGCGTGTCGTGCGAAGGTGGAATTCAGCTCTTCGAATAAACAAGTTAAGCAATTAAGTTAAGCTAAACATTAAGTAGAAAGCCGTTTAGTCACAACCACATTTAATCTTCCTTTGTTTCTTTATATTGCAATATTGCAACTAAACATTTGTAGCAGTAGAACTAACAGAATGTACCTAACGAGTTCTTTTGGGGCTGTTATGTGTAATAATAACAAATAGTGGATCATCACGTCTATTCTGCCGCTAAATATCTACAAACTGTCCTGACATCTAGTCGCAAAAAGTTGCTATGAGATGTTAACGCACAACCATTTACAGCAAGTGTATTATTTTAATTTAAAAAGTGCTAATTTGAGATTAAACACCTACTACGTAAGTAGTTAGTTCGTGTTGGGGAACGCGAAGAGCAAATTCGTGCATCTGATTTCATGTGCATAGCATGCCTAGATACGGGTACCGATTTGGAATAGAATGAATCGGTACGACCGCAGACAGCATCATCAAGAATGGGATATCGCTGTTTTATTAGAAAACAAACCCAGTCGTTACTCTGTCTTCACAAAACGAGTGCGCCACAGTATATGTAAGTTATTAACAAAGAGGATGTAAAAACTACGTAATAAGAGGTGGGCCTGAGTAAAAATTGGCATTTGACATAACTTTGAAATAGTAGTAATTCCAGTATTCCGATTGGCGATGAAGTATAATCCGGCTAAGTTAGAAAGCGAAGCTTAAAACGTAGTGGATTTCGGTCTATCTCCTTGTTTTACAAGATTATAACCGTCATCTGGTAATCTATCAATGACTGCAGGTTTCACACAATGGAGAGAATCTTTTTTTTTATGAGAAAGGCTGGTTATTAATACTGTTCTGTACTCGGTGTGTGTTGTGAGTGAGTTTCAAAATTTTATATGCCGTTTTCAACCATGCTGTATTAGTCGAAAGTGTTGTCTGACAAATAATATTTCAACAATGAGGCCTTTATTTCACATTAATATTACTCCTAATTCTGTTGGATATTATAACGACATATTGTGAAATAATAGAGCGGTTATGTTAATGAACAACAAGCTGAACTGACGCCAAAGCGTTGTCCGTTGCTTTATGCAAATAAGAGCGCTGCATTTAAACACCTAGTACAAAATACGTTTGGAAATATTAGGCTTAAATGATCGTAACCTTTAATTGGATTGACTTAAATCAACCAGTAAATTTACCACTGGGAGGCTTCTTTGCACAGAATGCCGGCTAGATTATGGGTACCATAACGGCGCCTATTTCTGCCGTGAAACAGTAATGTGTAAGCATTACTGTGTTTCGATCTGAAGGGCGCCGTAGCTAGTGAAATTATTGGGCCAATGAGACTTAACATCTTATGTCTCAAGGTGACGAGCGCAATCATAGCTCCGCTCAGAATTTTTGGGGTTTTTCAAGAATCCTGAGCGGCGCTGCATTGTAGTAGGCAGGGCTTCTCAATTACCATCAGCTGTACGTCCTGCTCGTCTTGTCCCTTAGTTTCATAAAAAAAATAGATTATTTACAAGAATCCACAGATATCCCTTTAATCTAAATATAAAATTTAAATAAATCTTTAAAAATGTTTTATGTGCATTTTGCATCACGATTCTCAAAAGGCATACTTTTGTTGTAAATTTCACTTTAGTTCCAAAATATCCTCATCTATTCTAAAGGATAATATATAAAAGTTTCAATTATATTTTATAATTCGGCTTATAAGGCGAGTTGTTTGGAGGAGGTAAGAGAGGGAGGTGTTTTTCAACATCGAGAGTATGAGCCGTACATTATTTTACTAGCTAGATTGCGAGATGTTATGTAGGTTTTTAACAATTTTTTCTTAAAGAGGAATTATTAACTAAGTTTTGAAATTATAATTATCTTATTATTCATTTAAGGTCAAGTTTTTAAACATTTAGATCTTTAGATAGAGACAGTAAAACTAAGGACAAATATTACAATTTTAATTGATTTTTTTTTTAATCTAATAAATTAATGTATCTTTACATTTTTGCAAAATATTTAACCCCAAGAACAATGTTTTGTTTTTAATTTTTTTTTTCTAAACTAAATCAAATAATGTACTTGGTTTATTTTTTAATCTTATATTTTTTTGTAAAATTGTAATCATTCGTTTCAGCTAGTGTTGAAAGTCTTACACTTGGCTATGACAAAAACAGTATCACTATATTGACAGTTTCTTGTTCGGATACTCTTTTTCTTTCATAAAACAGCTTTCTCTTCATTATTAGTTATATATATCCCAGCCTAGCACTGTCCGTTTGTCTGTCTATCAACGGGATCTCAAATCTGCTATAGTTAGATAGTAAATTAATGTTTCTATTACGAAAGTATCAAGAAAGAGTTTGAACTTGAAATGAAATTTCGATGCACAATGCAACGTTTGCCAATGAATCATTTCTATGGGCAACATTCGATAAAGACTAGCAATGTTATATATTTAGTCGACATGAATGTGCATAGTAAAATGAAGACGTAGTTATAAGGCTGCCGTCAGACTAAAGTCATTTGGTTACTTCTATTCACCATTTGGTAATTCTATTCACCATCCATTTTCTGTAGCCCTTTCACTTTCATAGTTTATTTTTATGATAATAAGGGACAATACGAGCAGGACTTTATCTTCTTAATTTATCATATACCTAGTCTGTAGTAAGTAAGTAATACTTTTAAATATACGTTTATATATCTAAGCACCACAGTTTAATTATTTTTACTTTTTTATATATGCTAGCCTGTAAATTAAATCTAACAAAAGCCTTTGCATAATTAAAAATTACTATATCGAATATTATAAATCCTACTGTTGAACACCCCAAATTATAATTTCCCCGTGGCAAGGTGGGGAGAGACTGACAAAATGAAACCTTAATTGACTTTTACTGATCTGAATTTCGTAAATGTAATTAATAATTGTGCAACGTAATTAAAATATTATTTTTGATGCCAATACTGTCGGTATAGTGAAAATTACATTTAAGTTTAAATTGTATTAATAATTAAACGTTTTTGTACATACGTAATGTTTTGCCGAAGAAAAATTATGAATTTTACAAAACTTGAGGTAAACAATCACTGCCCCCGGCTCTTGCATAACAACATACACACTATAATCTTCTAGAATTTTTGGAGTGAAAACTTCATTAGATGCTCTGCGCCATTTCGTTATTCTATACGACATTTCAGTAGTATTAAATAAGACTAAGCCGTCACATCAGGCTATGAAACCCACGTTCGGGTAAATTCGATTCATTCGGTGGGCACAGCTGTCTATTCTATAGTATCTATATTTATTATTAACCTTGATGAAGTTTTCACTTCTGTTTTGTGGTCTTAGACCCCTTTTTTTACCTGGACCCCTTTTTTTACCTGGAGTAAATGTTAAATTGAGCAGATGATCCACCACTTACTACTTAAAAAAAACTTAATATTTCTCTGACTACTTCTACTCCCGTCAAGTTTTTTTTAATTTACTTATTCTTGGTATTCGTCGGCTGGTGGATATGATTGATTGTATTTCTAAATCTCAAAAGTATCATTATATATTTCTATATGAAACTATAAGTAAACTATAAATCTACTTTTATCTATAAATATTCTGGTATGTAAGAAATTTCCTTAAAGTGGACCTAGCCTTACAAAATATACAAAAATATTCAGATATTCATGAGCATACACTCACAAACGTCAAGGATTGTAAACCTTTTGATAGTGTTGTAATATTCTAGAATAGTGGTGTGCATTTAAATTCAAATGTATTAAGTGGTCAAAGATCACAAGATCATAGTTCTTCCCCTAAATAGAGACTATAAGAAAAATGCTAATGGACCTCTACTTAGTTATAATCTATTTAGTAAATTGAGTTAGAATAAATTGCCTATATGCGTTAGATATCCAATAATAATAATAATCCAAGAATAATCATAAAAAGGAACTTTCATCCACCGCAAATTTCAACTTTTATTAATAGTTGTAAAATCTATATACCTTCATCTATACTTTGACCAAGGCTCCTGAGGATGATCAACTTCTTCCTTGTAAGTAAAAAACTATATGCAAGTGTATTTAAGGTTGCAGTGATAAGTACAATGTTAAAGTTAAAGTTATTTGCATAAATTGTCTTCACAAACTCTTAGTTGAGAGAATTGAGAAAGTTTTTTGTTGAATTTTTGTGAAAGAAATCTGTTGCATTAGGAAAGCAATTTGCAGTCCGTTGGTCGTGAGTCATGAGTCAGCCTGTACTCTGTAACTTTTCTAATCTAAACTGCCGGCCAGCGACGTTCAATCTTTGTGAAAACTCCTTCGTTGTCCAGCTTATGTCCGGGCCACACATTCTTATCGATGGGAAACTTATTTCATACTTACAATATCTTATATTGTATATCTTTAGGATTCATTGTACAAGGATTACGTACAAACATATAATTTAACAACTACTTGAAAAAGGAATGTTGGTTCGGAGATATAAAGGGGATGGCTAAGTACTTTTATTACTGTTAATTTATTGCATAAATTTGTTTAACGAATCTTGAGGGAATAATGGGAAACCTACATTTGATTCAAACAGCCACTTTGTATATCAATCTCCCGGCTGCTGTGGGTATTCCAGTACTGAAACGATTTAAGGAGCTTCAAGCGTAGTGCATGCTCCCATATCAAAGACTTCCAAAACAATTTATTATGTTTTTAAAGTGATTACCCTCACCTACGATGCGGGACTCAAACCCGCAACCTCTCGCTTTCAGTGCGAGCGCTCTTCCAAGTGAACTAACCGTTCGAGTGACGTATTGTTGATAAATATTGTATGCTTTGTTCAACTTTCAGGTTGTGGCTTCTCGCTTTATTTTGTTCAAATGTATGTAAAGTCTATCAACATATAAGATATGTTTCGTGAGTCGTAATAAGTTTTCAGAATAAATAAACTCGTAAATTACTCTGATAGCAAAATACAAGTTTAACAGCCTGAAAGCTGAATGCATTTCTTATTGGTAGAGAACTGATAGTATAGAATTTCAACAAACCTTACCAGTATTTATAGTAAGTAATCTGGGCCTACGAAATAATCTTATAATATTTTGTAAGACTTCACCAAAATAACAATTCAATCGAAGAATGTCTTGGACTCTCAAGAGATAAAAATTGTTTAATATCATAATAACTTTAGTTCTTCTTTGTGCATTCCCGTGATGAGTTCCCGTTGCATCTCTTGTCATATTCGCTCGGTTGTGGTGGTGACGTTAAACAGCTTGATTTTTTAAGAATTTTAAAGTAATATACACGACCCAGAAAATAGCTTCAAGTGGATGTCCAAAGTTAGGTTTTGCTCTTAATAGTGATATTCATTGTTATAGCACTAGAACTAAGGGATTGCTTGTAACTAATTCTAGTAGGCTTCATTAGATGCATAATAGCTTTAAGAGTAAATGTATACACTTTTATAATAAAATCCCAGCCACTATTCAGACATTATCTATAAATAGATTTCAATGATTTATTAGAAAATTGCTCTGTCGTAAATCCTACTAATCCACAGCTGAATATCTAAGTGATCCGACAGCCTGGGACTAGATTATGATTATTGTATAACAATAGCCATGACAATACAATATTGTATATTTGATTAAAATGAGCGCAAAAAAAATGATGCTGGGAGAGTTTCTTGCGCCAGTTCTTCTCTCTTGTAACAGCCCAGCAAATTCCCTTAAATATAAAGAATTCACAAGCATTATAAATGCAGGATATGACATGGGTACCTTTAAAAAAAGCGCATAAAGGTGTCCTTAAGTGTCCGTAAAGGCCGGCAACGCTCCTGTAATTCCTCTGGTGTTGCAAGAGAGCGTCGGCGGCGGTGATCACTTAACACCAGATGACCCGTACGCTCATTTGTCCTCCTTTTCAGTAATAAAAGACGTCATCAAAAATGGAATAACAAAAATAATGTTAAGTTTTTATAAACATAATACAATTATGGTATTAAGGCTACTGTAAGAATCAGAACAGTTTTATAATATTAATAAAAAATCCCGTACCACATTTCACTGGACAGAGTATTGGTATAAATAGTTTTATTTTATAAATAAAACAGTGCAGTATGTGTCACATATTGTTTAGTGTGGCCATAAAGCTAAGCTAAGTGTCGGGTCGCAGAGTTATACGGAAAATGTTACAAAATACACGGAAGGAACTGAGTCAATTTGTTCGTTAAAACGAATCGCACCTTGTATTCTGTGCTATATAACGTAATAAGGATATTGTACATACCAGTTGTAAATATTAACTAAGGTACCAAGAAAAAATCTTTTTGAAAAGAAAATTTATTTAGCATCGTTGTCAGTTGAAAGTCGATGTAACGAAAAAGCGAGACAGTAAAAAGAGACAGACACATAAATAAATCCATAAGATTTAAAGAGGGAGAAATTGAGATAGGAAGCATTATACAGTGTTTCGGTACCAGGCAATCATAGATGAAGAAGAGATTGTCTTATGTATGACGCGAGTATACCTTAATATATTCTGACGTCATGCGCGCGATGTTTTGGTACATAGACACCAGGAGAACATAAATATGTTAGCGGTGATAGTAATATCTTTCACAGCGGTTGAAATCATGTGTTATCCTAGCAACATATACCAGGACTTCATATGCAGTTTAGAGGTTCATGCACAATGCAGGTTTCACTTCTGACATATGTACTTTGTACGCATGTAATTTTTTTAAGTAATATACTAGTAATATACGAATTCATTATGTGTATTTCATTAAAATATTCTTATTCGATTAAAAAGCACAATAATAATGTTTCTGTTCAGAAATATAGTATTCATATTATTTTTTATGCTTGAATTAGTTTTCAATCATTTTAATATATACAAGTATACAACATATATTCGTCTATAAATCTATTGAGAACTATAATACCATTATGAATAGTTGTATGATTATGTCTTCTTACCATGTTTATTGTATATAAAATCCAGTTTTTTTTGTTTATACAAATGCAGCTAAGAAATAAATTGTATTATTTGGCAAAGTATAAAGATTTTGACTTAGTAATTGTGTGTTTATATTATTACTTATACTCACATATCAATTAATAAGTATGTTTAGGTTAAAACCACAAGATGATCATAAATATCTTCCTTATCCACTCCTTTATAAACAGTCCAAGTGTAAATAGTCGATTCGTCACAGCTATAGACAATTGCTCTTTGTTCGTCGACGTTCGAGTATCGCTGCCAACGCGGACGCTTCATACAAATTATATTCGTCAGCAATTTCATTCAATAGATTTTATGATGCAATATCTCTGAAAGAAATTTCATTGTCTTTTACAGATTCTGTTTCAACTCTTTAAAATTTAACTGTTTTATGTATTTTACATAAAAAAAGAATCGAAAGATAGTGAATTCAAAGTTTCAACTTATTATATTCACAGAATTGATATCAGATATTTATGTCAATTTAGGCAGCCATTTGCAGATTATTTTCGAGCGCATGTGCTATATTATGTTAATATTATATATTATGTTTTTTTTTAAATAAGGAACTATATATATATATATATATTGTTGATAAATATTGTATGCTTTGTTCAACTTTCAGGTTGTGGCTTCTCGCTTTATTTTGTTCAAATGTATGTAAAGTCTATCAACATATAAGATATGTTTCGTGAGTCGTAATAAGTTTTCAGAATAAATAAACTCGTAAATTACTCTGATAGCAAAATACAAGTTTAACAGCCTGAAAGCTGAATGCATTTCTTATTGGTAGAGAACTGATAGTATAGAATTTCAACAAACCTTACCAGTATTTATAGTAAGTAATCTGGGCCTACGAAATAATCTTATAATATTTTGTAAGACTTCACCAAAATAACAATTCAATCGAAGAATGTCTTGGACTCTCAAGAGATAAAAATTGTTTAATATCATAATAACTTTAGTTCTTCTTTGTGCATTCCCGTGATGAGTTCCCGTTGCATCTCTTGTCATATTCGCTCGGTTGTGGTGGTGACGTTAAACAGCTTGATTTTTTAAGAATTTTAAAGTAATATACACGACCCAGAAAATAGCTTCAAGTGGATGTCCAAAGTTAGGTTTTGCTCTTAATAGTGATATTCATTGTTATAGCACTAGAACTAAGGGATTGCTTGTAACTAATTCTAGTAGGCTTCATTAGATGCATAATAGCTTTAAGAGTAAATGTATACACTTTTATAATAAAATCCCAGCCACTATTCAGACATTATCTATAAATAGATTTCAATGATTTATTAGAAAATTGCTCTGTCGTAAATCCTACTAATCCACAGCTGAATATCTAAGTGATCCGACAGCCTGGGACTAGATTATGATTATTGTATAACAATAGCCATGACAATACAATATTGTATATTTGATTAAAATGAGCGCAAAAAAAATGATGCTGGGAGAGTTTCTTGCGCCAGTTCTTCTCTCTTGTAACAGCCCAGCAAATTCCCTTAAATATAAAGAATTCACAAGCATTATAAATGCAGGATATGACATGGGTACCTTTAAAAAAAGCGCATAAAGGTGTCCTTAAGTGTCCGTAAAGGCCGGCAACGCTCCTGTAATTCCTCTGGTGTTGCAAGAGAGCGTCGGCGGCGGTGATCACTTAACACCAGATGACCCGTACGCTCATTTGTCCTCCTTTTCAGTAATAAAAGACGTCATCAAAAATGGAATAACAAAAATAATGTTAAGTTTTTATAAACACAATACAATTATGGTATTAAGGCTACTGTAAGAATCAGAACAGTTTTATAATATTAATAAAAAATCCCGTACCACATTTCACTGGACAGAGTATTGGTATAAATAGTTTTATTTTATAAATAAAACAGTGCAGTATGTGTCACATATTGTTTAGTGCGGCCATAAAGCTAAGCTAAGTGTCGGGTCGCAGAGTTATACGGAAAATGTTACAAAATACACGGAAGGAACTGAGTCAATTTGTTCGTTAAAACGAATCGCACCTTGTATTCTGTGCTATATAACGTAATAAGGATATTGTACATACCAGTTGTAAGAATTAACTAAGGTACCAAGAAAAAATCTTTTTGAAAAGAAAATTTATTTAGCATCGTTGTCAGTTGAAAGTAGATGAAACGAAAAAGCGAGACAGTAAAAAGAGACAGACACATAAATAAATCCATAATATTTATTAAAGAGGGAGAAATTGAGATAGGAAGCATTATATAGTGTTTCGGTACCAGGCAATCATAGATGAAGAAGAGATTGTCTTATGTATGACGCGAGTATACCTTAATATATTCTGACGTCATGCGCGCGATGTTTTGGTACATAGACACCAGGAGAACATAAATATGTTAGCGGTGATAGTAATATCTTTCACAGCGGTTGAAATCATGTGTTATCCTAGCAACATATACCAGGACTTCATATGCAGTTTAGAGGTTCATGCACAATGCAGGTTTCACTTCTGACATATGTACTTTGTACGCATGTAATTTTTTTAAGTAATATACTAGTAATATACGAATTCATTATGTGTATTTCATTAAAATATTCTTATTCGATTAAAAAGCACAATAATAATGTTTCTGTTCAGAAATATAGTATTTATATTATTTTTTAGGCTTGAATTAGTTTTCAATCATTTTAATATATACAAGTATACAACATATATTCGTCTATAAATCTATTGAGAACTATAATACCATTATGAATAGTTGTATGATTATGTCTTCTTACCATGTTCATTGTATATAAAATCCAGTTTTTTTTGTATATACAAATGCAGCTAAGAAATAAATTGTATTATTTGGCAAAGTATAAATATTTAGACTTAGTAATTGTGTGTTTATGTTATTACTAATACTCACATATCAATTAATAAGTATGTTTAGGTTAAAACCACAAGATGAGCATAAATATCTTCCTTATCCACTCCTTTATAAACAGTCCAAGTGTAAATAGTCGATTCGTCACAGCTATAGACAATTGCTCTTTGTTCGTCGACGTTCGAGTATCGCTGCCAACGCGGACGCTTCATACAAATTATATTCGTCAGCAATTTCATTCAATAGATTTTATGATGCAATATCTCTGAAAGAAATTTCATTGTCTTTTACAGATTCTGTTTCAACTCTTTAAAATTTAACTGTTTTATGTATTTTACATAAAAAATGTATCGAAAGATAGTGAATTCAAAGTTTCAACTTATTATATTCACAGAATTGATATCAGATATTTATGTCAATTTAGGCAGCCATTTGCAGATTATTTTTGAGCGCATGTGCTATATTATGTTAATATTATATATTATGTTTTTTTTTAAATAAGGAACGAGACGAGCAGGACGTTCTGCTGATGGTAATTGATACGCCCTGTCCAATACAATGCAGTGCCGCTCAAAATTATTGAAAACCCCAAAAATTCACTACACTAGGTACAACAACTGCGCTCGTCACCTTGAGACGATCTTATGATGTTAAGTCTCATTAACCCAGTAATTTCACTAGCTACAGCGCCATTCACACGGAAGAACAGTAATGCTTACACATTACTGCTTCACGGCAGCAATAGGTGCTGTTGTGGTACGCATAATCTAGCCGACATCGGAATCCGGTGCAAAGGATGACTGGTCCATCCACTGGTAAATAACTGTAAACACTGTGTTCTAATTACTAGGTAATTAAGAAAAAAAAAACAAATACTTTATGAGAATATGGCCCAATGATAGTGTGATAATATACGTATAGGTCTACTAATATGGATAATTACTCCGTCCAGGGCACAAAAGTAAATCAAAACAAATAAATAGCTGACTGACTGGCTAAGGCCTTCTCCTTTTATTTACCTATAATACTTCTGTAATGCCGGGAAGTATTTTATCCATAGACCCTTAAGAAACCAAGAAACCTTTAAGGCATCTAGTGACTTGCCCTAACTACATGGCTATAGGAATCGAGCTAAAATTGGTAAAACTCCGGTAAATCGCCTTGATTTCTATACTTTTGAAGGTAGCGGTTGATATGCGCTAGAAGGGCCACAGTAGATTCTTGGATTTAAGTGCTACGATCCCAAATTTATTTACTAGTCAACATTGGCTATGACTCAAACTATTTTCAAAAATAACTAAGAAAGTTGGATACAAATTGGTTATTTAAAAAATAAGATTCTACAGTATAAAATGATATTTTCTAAAAATGAAAACAGGGAAATTTGTTCAAATAATCTCATTCTTCCGAGTAAATCCCATGCGTGTTCCAGGGTTTATGTCACAAGACTGTGAAGGCCAGTCTAAGAGCGCTTTCGCAATACGTCCGATCAGAGTCCGATCCGTACCCGTGAAAATACGGATATTGCTTACCCACTAGTCCGATCTCTGATCCAATTCCAAGCAATTCAGGGGCCACTTTTCGGCATACAGTATTTTACGCGAAGCCCACCAGGGCATTCAAGTCATTGTTTATGAAACCGAATGAGTGTGTCCACTTTCGATTTAATTTTACATCACATAAAAGACAATATTTTGCGACAAGACATAAATTTAGACAATGTATACCGCTAGAAGAAATGCTTGCAGTCAGATTAAGGTAAGTAGAACTCAGTTCTTAATCAGACAATAATTATTATTGTTTCCATATAACTACTAATGAAGGGAGATAAACACTACACATCCCTGTAATTCGGATTCGGATCATAAGCAGTTCGTTCAAACAAATAATACTATGGCTACTTTCGTCCGTCTATAATCTTCTCCGGAACAGAGATTCACGGTTAACGGAAGCCAGATCTAAGTAAACTACCAAAGAAATAGTTCTACGACTACATCGTATTTCACGGATACGGATCGGACTCTGATCGGACGTAGTGCGAAAGCGCTCTAAGACTATGATGCTTTGTTCTCGGAATACATACATCACCAAACCCGCAGTGTGTACTAAAGCGTTGCCTTGTATGAATAGAAAATCCTCCAACATTTGAATTTTGTACGGAACAACAGAAGGATTTAGCACCTCGCTGTGGTATATTTCGCCATTCATGTTGATCCGTATCAAAACGAGGTAAGCCTTACCTAAAGGTTAGGAAAAATTTATTTAAGATTCTAAGTTTAAGATTTTATTGATAAGTGTATTAAGAAACACACAACAAACAGACAAGCAGGAAACACTAGGAATAGCCATTTCTAGATTTCTAGATGAAAGAATTCTAAATTTGGAATATTTTGAAGGACAACTGCAGCTTCGACTAGCAATCATGAGTACAAAACTCAAAAATCAGGGTTTCGTTCTCGACAATTTCCTCCTAAATGAAATTTTGGAAACTGAAGGAGAAGGAAATAGTCTGTGACGCAATTTTTTTAATTTTTTAGATTATTACTGCTGAATTTGTATACTAGGCCTGTGATAGTTAAAAATCAAAATATTTATTGAATGCAATTACTACTTGTGATAGTAATCACGACCATCATGTTAACGAAGCATCCTTACACAAACAATGAATTCAAACTCAAAAGGTTGATACAGCCAATATACGATAATTTATATTTAAACAGTTAATTCCTTATTAATTTTTATGAAATAGTTTATATTATTTATACAGGACTCATATATTGGATGCAACACCTTATAAACTATTTTGTTATATATATTACAGCCATTGTAAATTACTCTATTTTATTGAAAAGAGTGGCCGTTGAGTTTCTTGTATATTCTTCTCACCAGTTAACTTTTTACGTATTTAATATGGTAAATTCAGTAATTTCAAAGAAATATTTGTAGTTACGATTCAAAAGTGCTTAGTTTAAGAGTAATTGAATAAAGTTTATTTGATTTTGACTAGGCCTCTGTTTACAGCCTCGTGATTAGGCCGTTTTAAGCACTTATTGAAGTTCTCTAGCTCTAACAATTACAAATATATCAGAAAAAGGCAAACAGACATAGGCTGATGATGGACCTGATCTTATTTGAAAGTAATTTTGTTCTAGCCTTAAAAATAAAGGAGAAATGAGTCGTGAACATTGGTACAGAAAAATTTCAACACATGTGTTTTTTTACGAAAATAAGGGACGAAACGTGCAGGACGTTCAGCTAATGGTAATTAATACGCCCTACCAATTACAATGCAGTGCCGTTCAGCATTCTTGAAAAACCCAAAAATTCTGATCGGCACTACAATTGCGCTCGTCACCTCGAGACATTAGATGTTAAGTCTCATTTGCCCAATAATTTCACGCCCTTCAGACCGAAACACAGTAATGTTTACACATTACTGCTTCACGGTAGAAATAGGTGCCGTTGTGGTACCTATAATCTAAATTACCGGCTTCCTGTGCAAAGGAGCCTCCCACTGGAAAGACACACATGTGTCCTTGTACATTCAAAATAACAAACTAAGACATTGTACACACCACCAATACTGACGTGTGGCGTTCCTGAACGATACGCTTTTCAAGAAACTTCCTTGTATGTATGTATGTATGTATGTATAGCTATACTTCGTTGCGTAGTGTTTTCATTAATACTTTATTAATTTAAAATGTTTTTATAACTTAAAATATATAACTTAAAAACGTCTGATTTTAATTAAATTTAAATTATGTTAGAAACTTCAAAATTTCTTACTTTGTTAGAGACTGAACATCTTATGTCTCAAGGAGGCGAGCGCAATTGTAGTGCCACTCAGAGTCTTTCGATTTTTCAAGGATCCTGAGCGGCACTGCATTGTAATGGGCAGGGTGTATCAATTACTATCAGGTGAACGTCCCGCTAGTAAATTTAATTAATTTTTAATTAATATATTTTTAATATATTTTAATATATTTTTAATATATTTTTCAGAGGTTAGTATTAAATCACAAAAATATAATTTTTATAACGATTACGTTACGTCGTAAAAAAATGTGCATTTTTATTTGTAGTAGAACTTATGACAAAACTAGATAGAATGAATCAATCTTATAACCATGTTATTATGATTCAATACTCTCCATATAATACTATATAATTATCATTTTAATGTTTTCCTAATTTAAATCAAGAATCATATTTCAATTAAACTTTGTTCATTTGAAAATGAACGAGCGAAACCTTAAATCTATCTGAACTTTATCAGTTCACCACAGAAGCTATCCATTCAACTCTTATTGAATTTTATTAGAAAATAAAATCCAATTTATTTTATCATTATAAAGTATCGAATTACCGGAACGGTAGTGCAAACCATTGCCCAATGTTTGTATTCACTGTTTCAATATATTTTTAATTATGGGATAAGAAAACCGAGCGAACAGACACCAGTACAATTTTTTTTTTGAAAATAAGGGACGAGACGAGTATCGTGGAATTGTGTATCTTATATATTTCTGTAGACCTCTACAGAAAAGTCAACAATAGCATGTGTCTGTCGCTTAAGGATATCCATTTTAATGCTTAAAAAAATTGCTATTATAAAGCGGAAGTTAAATGCTGTTCACACAAATACTATATTAATCATTATTATTTTATTACTACATATTATAAATGAATTGAAAATGAATGTTAACACGAGGAACAAACATAAACTTGTTATGCCTACTACTCGGTTGGGTCGAGTTAGTAAGTCTTTTGTTGGGCGATGTATATGCTTCTACAATCAGATCCCAGAAAATGTACAAAACAAATGTGTTATGAAATTTAAAAGAATTGTTAAAAAACGTTTGTGTGGGAAAGGTATAGCATAAACGATTTTCTTAATGACACCACGGACTGGGAATAAAGCGAACACCCTAAGGCTCTTTAATTATAAATGTTTATTGTACGATATCACATTGTAATCCATATTTTATATTAAAAAAAAAGCCCGCTGAGTTTCTTGCGCCCATTCTGCTCAGGTCTGAGGCAGTCTCTTTTGAATGGGTGGTAGTTTTTGACGTTCAATAAGTGATTTTAAATTCTATTTTGAATAAATATATTTGAATTTGAATTAATTTCCGATGACTTTAGACTGCATTATTCCTGAATATTTAGGTACCTACATCATATTTTTAGTGCATTTTGTGCAGTTTATATATCTATCTAACTGCGAACACTTGTTCAACCTACAACTACAACAATCAAAGGATAACATAAACCAGTATGACTATTTTACTAACTAAACTGCTGATTTTATTTTAAAACAATCAGTTCTATACATATTGTGTGTGAACAGTAAAAACAGTATTAATAATAATAATATTATTATTACATTCATCAAAGCATTGTTGTAATGAGATACCAAGAAACAAATCTGAATTTAATTTCCACGTAATAATAATATCAAATAAACACGAGTAAGCGATCTCCGTTACTTCCCGAAAGAAGAGAGCCGTATTAGAGAATTAAATTTTCATTCAAGATATCAAGTTTATAGCTTCACTTCTTCACTTCTCCACAACTATAGACAATCGCTCTTTGTTTCCTTTAGCTCGAGATTCGAGTCCGACAGTTCGTTTAAATGGAATTTATCACTTAATCCATTAAATACATTTTACGATACGACGAATTTATCTGAGAGACAATTCCTTGGTCTGTCACAGATATGTTATAAACGTAAAAAGGGTTCTATTTAAAAATAATATAGACAGAATGCATAATATGCATGCTACGCATAAGTGAATGTATATGGGGAGTGTTCCGAAGTTTTCTGTTTCACCTGATTCCTGCTGCCGAATACCGTCTTCGCACTACAAGCCACAAGTTAGGAAATCATCCCCACCATATGGATATGTGGCGGTCCTCCACAGTGCGGTTTTCAAGGAGCTTTCTTCCACGTACTACAAAGCTGTGGATTGAACTTCCTTGTACGGTGTTTCCGGGACGGTACGACAAGTGTACCTTTGAAAAAAAGCGCGTACACATTCCTTCAAGGCCGGCAATGCTCCTGTGATTCCTGTGGTGTTGCAAGAGAATGTGGGCAGCGGTTATCACTTTACACCAGGCGACTCGTAAGCTCGTTTGTCCCCCTTTTCCATAAAAAAAGTATTTATTGCTTTATTAAAAAGGTCTCTGTGGTAAATCTTAGGTACTGCTGAACAGAATATCCAAACGAACTTGACTAATAGCAATAGTGTGTCTTTCATCACGATATTTCTCATCACATCTCTAGCCACTCAAACTAAAAAAATTGGCTGGGAGGTGTTGATACATCCACCATGTAACCTCGACCTTGCATTTTCACATTTCCATCTGTTTTGATTTCTTCATAATTCTTCAGAAGGTTGTTCTAAACGAAAATGTTGTAACACAGTGAAAATAAACTGTTTCCCTTTTCCATCGGACAAAATAACACTTTTATATTTTTTATATTATTTTGTATAGTTAATATGTAGATATGGATTATTTTCTTCACTTATTTGGTTTGCCTACCACAAATTTATAGACTAAATTTCACGCAAATGCTCAAAATAAACATCGATGTTAATGTGTATTAAATTGTCAACCTCCACTCGATGTCGACCTCGGAAAAATACAAATAAAACGCTCTTTGAATTTGTTACACTACCGATTTTTAAACTAAATGTATTCCCCAACCTCTGGTTTACACGAATATGGGTTTTATTTTAAATATTTTTCACTTAATACAATTGTTTTTTTTTTTTTACTTACTCGTGTAAGGTATTGGCTATTTGACGTTTGAGTATGTATGTGATGTGAAGTGATGCGCACTTTACATTTTACATAATATTATATTGTAAATGAAATGATTTGTAAAACGATGAAAATTTAAATCTTGATTTAAAAGAGTGGCAATGAGTTTCTTGCTATTTCTTCTCATTAGCTCAACCCTTTACGAAGTAGCAGTAGATTCAATAAGGAAAAATATTTTTTTTTGACATTCATAAGTGTCATTTCCGTGACCTACATGAATAAAGTGATTTTGATTTGATTTGATTTGATTTGATTGAATTGAATTTAATTGTAATTGAAAATTAGTTATAATGTAATTGTAATTTTATTTTTAAAGTTAATTGCAGTTCACGTGTTCAAGTTTTTTTTTTAATTAATTTTTATTTATTTGTTGATATTATTACAATGTGATAACAACACAATCTCAGTAAAGATCTCCGAAAGACAATTCTCGTCAGAGGAAGCGTTAATATCGTCAGTAACCGAAGTTAAAATGAAACTCAATTAATAGTGGGAGATAATCACCAGCTACAAACAAGGCAGCCCCATTCGTTTATGACTGACTTAAAAATGTTGCTTCCACCTTAACTTTTTCACAATGTGATGCCGGATGTGAATATATCCAGCATTTTAATGTTTAACATTCTATGTAACCTAATAATCCTACTACTAAACGCTTACATATCAGAATAACACATATTTTTTTAGCATCCGGTATTTAAAGTAGATAAATTTGTTCGTTACACTACACTATGATTATGACGATAAACAACCGAGTGAGCGATATAATGGTGCGGTTTGGCGGCGGGTGAAATCTGAATAAATTCAATTCAAATTTTAAAATTTAAGAAAAGGTCCGGACAACATAGCTACACGTTGTCACGCTAGATGCAGACTTAATATATTTTACTTTTGCTGTTTTAAGGCTACCTCGTGGATGACATCGCGGGCAGCAGCTAGTAGTCTGTGTACGTATTCATTTACAAATTTGTAAATGACATATTTAATTTTAATTTTATCTTATGTCTTCATAACATATGATCATAAAAATGTTAGAATGTTTATCACAGTTTATTTGAACCACAATGTCATAAAAGGCTTAAGGATCCATTATTTTATACGACTTATATTTACTCAAAACTTCGTTTTAAGAGATACGTTATTAATATTCACAAAACCTGGCTTTAATAAAGTTGAACCTCACACTCTCAACGTGAGCTTAAAGTTCACGTATAAGACTTTCAACCAAGTTATGTTTTCTTGTATCTAATTAAACTTGAAATAAGTACATCGTTCTAAAATTTAAAATACTCTTGCTTAGAATACTTTTTATTGTTAATCAGATTCATAAACAAATCAAGTTGATAACATATCGTATTTTTTATGTGTTATAAATTTTGTTATAGTGTCATAAAGCCATGAATGTAGTTTGGGTACTTTTTATTAGATTTGCGGTTAAGCTCACATTATGGACACTTCCATGACAAATTAACAACCAAACTTTCACGGAAGTATTATGAAATAGATGCTTCCACAACAAACACAGTTTAAGTAGGTAATTTAGTTAGGTAGGTAAGTATACTGTAATTCGTTAACCATTTAAAATTAATAACCTACTACTAAATACACTGCAACACAGACGTACCTATATCTAAATAGCATTATGTCATGTTGTATTTATTTGAGCAGAGGCCATAGAAGTTGTCATACATCAAATGTAGAATACGTTATCACCACGAATTCTATATACAAGTGGAAGTTTCTTCAAGCTCCACTGAACACAATCCAACTTGGGCAAGAAATCACTCATTGAACGTGGAGAACTACCGACCATACGAAAATTTAAGCCTCAGACCTGAGATAAGGTGTGCAACACAGCGGGCTTCTTCTTTTTTAGTATAAAAGTTCGTTACAATCAAATTTAAAATATTGTGAGAACATTCGCTCCATTACCAATAATAAAACACATATAATTGGTAATGGATATCATAAAAACAGTATTTTATAATATAACTAATATTTAGTATTTTACCTGTAATAGGGATAATGAGTACCATTTTTAACAAGCGTATATTAACGATGTTTTAAACCTCCTATAAGTCAATATGAATAATACCAACTAATATAAATATATATCAACTTTATCCAGAAATAAATAAAACTGCTGTAGATTTTGTGATAAAAAATTAAAAACAGCGAAGAAAAAAGTCTTTTAACAATCATGATGTACTATGAGGATGTAACTGTTCCATTATCTCTCGTATAAGGACATGTAGTGCACAAAATAATAGAGTGGTTATGTTAATTGACAACAAGCTGAACGGATGCCAAAGCGATGTCCACTGTTTAACGCAAATCGTCTGCGCTGTAACACCCAATGCGAAATATGCTGAAATTTGTCCTTGTATCACGTGAAACCAAACATTAACAATTTATAATGTTTTTACGCCGGTTTTCTGTGCTAATAAGGTACTTTACCCGGGCGAGTCTGGTCCGTTTGTTCTGACGTCATAATTTGGCAGCGCGACTCTCCCACTTCTGAAATTCTTCGTATTTATCAAGGTTACGAGTGCAATCACGGTTTAACTTCGATTTCTTCTTCGCCAAGTCGAGCAAAATCAAGTTGCACGGCCGTACCATCCTTTTCTCGAAGCAGATCAGGCCATTTCGAACACTTTGTGGTGAATAAAATTAGAAGTTTTAATTTGAAACAAGCAAACAGTGTATAAACACGGTATGTTTCAAATTTCATTAAATTTGAACCAGTCGTTTAAGAATAATAACTAATCAAAGTTTCTTAATTTGTCTCTCACTGACTGACTGACTCACTGAGCGATCAACAAAAGTCTAAGGCACTTTTGGTAGACAAAGAAGCTTCAAAATTAGAGTTTAGAGTATATATCAAGGAAAAACTAAAATATTTTACAATTTCGGTCCAGTTTTCTACACCAACTGCAAATAAAATTGTAATCTCACATAATATTTGATGTTTGTGTTGCAATTTCACGTGGCACTTTTGAGATTCACACTTAATTAATGTCGACTTTGGTAGTATTAAGGTGCAGGAATTCTCAAATTGTGAATAAAATAGACTAAGAAGCATTTACCGTCCAGATTTGTGAAAATTGTAATGTCAAAGCCTCTAAGAAAAACCCATAGAGTCATTGATGGGCTTTGAGAAAACTGTAGCTAAAGCTCAATAAGTTTTTTTTTTAATGGAATAAGAGGACAAACGAGCGTACGGGTCACCTGGTGTTAAGTGATCACCGCCGCCCACACTCTCCTGTAACACCAGAGGAATCACAAGAGCGTTGCCGGCCTTTAAAGAAGGTGTACGCGCTTTTCTTGAAGGTACCCATGTCGTATCGTCCCGGAAACACCGCACAAGGAAGCTCATTCCACAGCTTCGTGGTACGAGGAAGAAAGCTCCTTGAAAACCGCACTGTGGAGGACCGCCACACATCCAGATAGTGGGGATGATATCGTAACTTGTGGCGTGTCGTGGGAAGGTGAAATTCGGCGGCAGGAATCAGGTTGAACAGCTCTTCGGAACACTCCCCGTGATAAATGCGGTAGAAGACACACTATGAAGCGACGTCTCTACGCAACGCCAAGTGATACAGCCGTTCACAGAGTACTGGGTCCCCGACAATTCGAGCTGCTCTGCGTTGCACGCGGTCAAATGGATCGAGCTGATACTGGGGTGCGCCAGACCAGAGATGACAGCAATACTTCATGTGAGGCCGGACCTGCGCTTTGTAGAGCGCTAGAATGTAGGCCGGCTTGAAGTATTGCCGTGCTCTATTTATGACGCCCAGTTTCTTTGAAGCCAGTTTGGCTTTGCCCTCCAGATGGCCACGGAATTGGCAATTGCTCGAGATTTCGAGACCCAGTATTCCGATACTAGGCGAGGCTTTAAGGGAAGTGTTCTCGAAGAGCGGTGATACGGCAAATGGGGTTTTTTTAGTGGTAAACGCGCAAACTTGAGTCTTCTGGGGGTTAACTTGGACAAGGTTCAACTTACCCCATTCCGCGACCTTCTCGAGAGAGGACTCGATAGAAGACACAAGTTTCTCCCGGCACTGGTCGACGTTTTCCCGAGAGAGACCTGCATGGCCCGTGTATACGGCATCACCAGTGCTGTCGTCTGCATAGCAATGCATGTTGGCGGTGTTTAACATATCATTGATATGCAGAAGAAACAGCGTGGGAGATAGCACACAGCCTTGGGGCACTCCAGCGTTCACGGGCTTGGGATTCGAGCAATAACCGTCGATAACGACCTGTATGCTGCGCCCAGTGAGGAAGCTGGAGGTCCACTTGCATAAGCTCTCGGGAAGCCCAAATGATGGAAGTTTTGCGAGGAGCGCCTTGTGCTATACACGATCAAAGGCCTTCGCTATATCCAGACCAACTGCCAGGCCTTCCCCCTTGCTTTCAATAGCCGCCGCCCATCTATGTGTTAGGTATACCAGAAGATCGCCAGTCGACCGACCATGGCGAAAGCCGTACTGCCGGTCGTTGATCAACTGGTGACCCTCAAGGTATACCAAGAGCTGGCGGTTAATTATGCTCTCCATGATTTTGGAGAGTAGGGAGGTAATAGCAATAGGCCTGTAGTTTGCCGGATCCGAACTGTCTCCTTTTTTTGGGATCGGATGGACAAGGGCTGACTTCCATGAATCAGGGACTACGCCTTTTGAATAAGAGTGCCGGAATAAACGCGTTAGCACCGGCGTCAACTCAGGGGCACACATTCTAAGCACGGTTGGAGAAATGCCATCCGGCCCGCTCGACTTCCTGACGTCCAACGAAAACAGAGCTCGCCTAACAGTTTTCTGTCGGAACTGTACTTCAGGCATGGAGCTCTGACACCGCGGGATGGTCGGCGGTGTTTTTCCGTTGTCGTCAAGAGTCGAGTTGGAGGCAAAAAGAGTGCACAGGAGATCGGCTTTCTCTTTTGCCGTATGGGCCAGGGTGTCATTCCTCATGTGCAACGGCGGCATGGACGGCTGGTTGAAGTTACCAAGAGCAGCTTTCGACAACGACCAGAACTTGCGTGTTCCGGTCGGGTAACTGGAAAGCTGCTCGCCAATTTTGACGACGTGCTTCGATTTCGCACGGGCGATTTGCCGCTTAAAAAATCTGGAGGCACGGTTATATTTCCTCTTCAGAACTTTGCAGTTCGGATCCTTTGAGCCCAGCGCCGCAACCCAAGTTCGATACGCCTGTTTTTTGCAGTCAGATGCTGCTTTAACTGACGCATCAAACCAGGGCTGTGATCTGCCACCGATCGGTACTACAGAGCTTGGTATAAAAATGTCCATGCCCTGCAGTATCACATCGGCTACTGCAACGGCGCAGGCACTAGGATCATCCGAAGGGAAAGAAACCCCGCCCCAAGGGTAGGATGCAAAAAAGGAACGCATCCTATCCCAATCTGCTGACTTGTAGTGCCAAACGCGGCGGGTCGCTGGTGGTCTGCGACGTTGGCGTTGGATAGGAAGTACACTCCTGACCAGGCAATGGTCGGACGTTCCGAGAGGGGCGTCGACAGAGACCTGGTAACCATCGGGATGTGTAGTCAGCAGAAGATCTAATAAGGACGGCATGTGGCTATCCACATCCGGGAGCCGCGTCGGCGACTCAACCAATTGGGACAGACCATACGCCAATGCAAAATTATGCACAGATCGCCCTGCGTAGTCTGTGGTACGTGATCCAAGCCATTTGGCATTGTGCCCGTTGAAATCACCCAAGACTACGATTTCAGCGGAGGGGATCTGAGTAAGCACGTCATCAAATTCCGCTTGAACGCAGCCCATGAGGTGATCCGTTTCTGCGTTACCACTATGAGACCTGTAGACACACGCATAGATGCGGACGCGGTCCTCTAAATCTACGCGGAGCCAGAGAGAAGACAGGCCCCTACCCTCAAAATTGCCGAGACGGCGACAGCAGATATCCTCCCTAACGTACACACATACCCCGGCATGAGGCATGAAATTATGCTCAATTTTGTACCCGGGGTACGTTAAATATGACGTATCGCTAGGTCGAGATATCTGCGTCTCCGTAAGGAAACACAAGGCCGGCTGCGCCGTCTCAAGGTGGTGGTGGACGGCGTTTAAGTTGGAGTGAATTCCCCGGATGTTACAAAAGTCCACATTAAGCGTGGAGCGGGGTGCCGTGGTGTTGCTGCCCTGTTTGTCCTGTGACATACGCGGTACTGTGCCCTCCCCAGAATACGAGGGGCAGCCCGAGCGCGAATGCTCGGGGAGGGATTCTCCGGCTCTACAAGAGCCGGTACCCTCCTGGGGTAATTTCTTTTTTAGGACCGCTCTCATATTTTGTTGGGGGGGGGGAATGGCCTCCGGTCCTCGACACTAACCTATGCGAAACATAGCGGCACTAGGCCGCTACTTCACGCCGGTATTCTGTGTGAGTGTGGTAAGTAACCCGGATGAGTCTGGCCCGATTGTGCTGACGTCATAAGACAGCAGCGTAACTCTTCCAGTTTCAAAAAGCCCGTAGTCGCCTCTTACGACACCCTTGGACCTGGGACTACCCTATTCTTTTTACGCCCCGGGGCAGCACAGGGCATAATACCGGAAAAGAATAAGTAAAGAATAAGCATAAGTAATACCGGAAAAGAAAAAGAGAAAGACTACTTCCAAAAAAAAGCTCATATGACAGACAGTGGGCTTTAAGAAAATATTTTGTTGGTATTCAAGAAGTGGAAGATACCGGAAAGGAAAAAGAGGAAGACTATCTACAAAAAGAAGAAAAGCTCATAAGACAGACAGTGGGCTTTAATAAAATCCTTTGTTGGTATTCAAGAAGTGGAAGATACCGGAAAGGAAAGAGAGGAAGACAACGTACAAAAGTAAGGAAAGCTCGTAAGACAGACAGTGAGCTTTAACAAATCCTGTTGTTGGTATCCAAGAAGTGGAAGATACCGGAACGGTGAATTATCAACATAAAGAAATGAGATAACATCAAAAACATAACCTTAAAACTAAAAAACCAAGTCTCGCAACTCAGTTCTTCTACCGTAAAATGTTGTGAGATCCATGTAATAAATACCAAATCGGTTAATTTATTTAGTAATTCTTTGCGGTTCTACCTAGCTAACCCAACAACATCTTATAATGACAATAATATCAATATTGAAAATATTTTATGTTTTAAATAAATAGATTGATTGGGCTTACTTAAGTATTATGCTGTAGCTGTCAGGTATGCGGCTAAGGTTCGTGAACGTCTGAACATTGGTTTGGATTCAATTTCCGGACCGCAAAAGTGAACCACATCATATACCTGTGTCATATGCCCTGCATACATAAGTATGCGATATCTGTATATTAAATATTAATAATAACTATACACGTTTTTCATTTGTAACTGAGGCCAAAACCAAATTTTTTTTAAACTTCGTCTGCTTGTTGGTTGGTATTTGGTATGCACGCTTATCTCAGAAACAGACGACCTGAATTCTGTTTTTGCTACTAGAACGTGATTACAATATGTTATATCTTTGTTGTTTATTCATTGTTTACCCAAATCGATTCAAAAACAAAATAAAAATGAATGAGCTATGACTACAGAAGTAAAAACTTATTCAAGGCGAGGTTAATAATACGAAATTAATGAGCTGCCCTTCATTGAACGGCAAAATTTAAATACTAAAATCAATAATTATAGACTAAAAGATTATCTATTAAAAAAACTATAGTAGACAAGAGAATTTGAACCTGCTAAGTTATATTTCGTTTTTATGTCTTTCAAAATATTTTCACTGTTGTTAATTTAATTTATAGCTTAAGTAGTGACGTTTTATTAAGTGTTATTAGCATTAGTTGTTAACCTTTGTGGTTTTTTTAGATGCTAAGTTGACCTACTTTTTATATCAGTATATGTAATACGATAAATAAATAATAAAAAAAATTCAACTCTGTTCACCAAATAGTTCTCCAATAGTTGACTCGAAATGAGTTTACCCTAAGGATAGTTAGACATGGCTCAGTATCATTCAATTCCCCCGATCAGCACTGGTCAGCGTGGTTAAGAAATGTTTCAACGTCAAAAATAAATTATAAATAATAAGTTTTGTTGCCGATTCTGTCGTCTGTCGGATTTACCTTATGAAAATTACCAAAATAGTTACAGTCTTCTAAGTCAAAGGAATAAATGCAAATCAAAACTCTAATAAATATTATGAAATTGATTACTTGCAAGGTCAGCTCAGGCAAACGAATAATACAATTTTAACTGCAACTAAATTAATGTATTATGCGAACATTATATTAAAAGAAAATAAAGCCGGGTTCTATCGATCTATGAATCGTTTTCCCAAACCAAAACATAAAGCGTCGTATACTAATTTTATAAGGCATTATATAGCATTTTTGTCATCAATGCGGTCAAGTCATCTGTGCGGGATTTAAAACTTAAACTTGATGTTTTTTCAATTATGTTTAAAAAAATACGGTGAATCTGAGCGTGTTAATTTAAGACTCAATCTATATTGATGAAACATATGAAATAGGGCTCACAGTTAAGGCTGGATGGACAATTCTGGTCTATATATCAATGTAACATTATGTCCTGCCAATAACCTGAAACAGTATGGCAGAGTCTCTGAAGTGCACATGAAGGGATAATTTTTAACCGACTTCAAAAAGGAGGAGGTTCTCAATTCGATCGGTATTTTTTATGTATGTATACCGATTACTCTAAGATTTATGATCCGATTTACGTAATTCTTCTTTATTTCCCTGCGAAATAGATGCCATTTATAACAATTTTACATAGTTTGACCCGGTAGTTTTCATTTTATGAAAAATTTTGTCTAACTGGATGATTTAATGGTTTTTTGTGTACGGCTTTTTTAGGAGTTTTGATTCAGGTTCACATAATATTATTATTATTATTAACTGAAAAAAACTTCGTTTAAAAAAACCGACTTCAAAAACTGAAAAGTATCAAATAACTAAAAATAAAATTTAATACACTTCTTATTAATATTATTTTTTGAAGTCGGTTTTTTTAAACGTAGTTTTTATTATTACTATAGACCCAGTTTTTACGTATGTGTAGACGCAGTCGATCACGTAGCCGTAAATTACAGATATATCATTGCTTTTATCGTGTAAGTTGTTATTCCAACAGTTATCAGTTATTTTTTAAATTAATCTGTGAAGAGGTATAATGTATAATCTATTCTATGTACTTGGACACTGGTAAATAAATTTATCTTTTGATTTTATCGTTATTTATAAGCTACGTCGTCCACTGATACACATAAAAATATCATTACCTAAATGAATATTTTAGGAATATAAGTACTAATAACTATATGAGTGACCTTATGATATTAAGTGATCACTTCCACGTATCCTATCGTGCAATAACAAAGGTATAAAACGAGTGTTGCCGGCCTTTGAGAAAAGTGTACGCGTTTTTTTTCCACCTCAACAAACAGCAAAAGAAAACATGAAAGCGTATACTTTGAACCAACTTTAAATAACCAAGAATGTTCAGAATAATTAAAATAAACGCTCAAATCACAGTTTAGCTTACATTATGGAAATTGTTTCTTCAAAGTACAGTGTGTGAAGTAGCTGTTGTTTTAATAGCAAACACGATATAGGACAGTAATATCTTAATTTATCTTATAAAGCCTCTCTTAAGCGTAATGTGCTTTTGAAATCATCAATCGTTTTATTTGGAGTAAGGTTTGATAAAGTAATTTAAAAAAAATCAAATTCAGACTTAGAGAAAAATACAAAGCAAATCAAAATAATATATAGGTAAGCTTACGAATTATAAATACATGCAATATATCCTCTTTGGTTCAAGCGTCAGAAGTGGTTTTGTAAAATATTCAATTAACAATAATCACCCTTGAGACCAAATCAGAAAATATACAACAACAGTACAAAACAGCTTATACAGGAAAATACCATATTAATAAAGAGAGATAGTCGCTTGAACCTGTTAGCTTAATAAATTCAATCGGGAAACTTTACGAAAGATTATTTTTTGCGCGTCTTAATCATGTCGCTTAACCTTATACGCGAAATACAGTTCGTGTTCAGAACCGTTCACTCGTGTCCCCAGCATGCTCATCGACTCACCAGTAAATCTTCAAACGGCGCCAATTCCACCGCCATTTTGGTGAAGGCCTTCGACAAGGTAGGGCACAATGACTTAATATTCAAGCTGTATCAACTGGTAGTGTCAAACAGGCTCGTGCGCACCATACGAGCCTACCTTATACGAGTCAACAAGAAAGTTATGATAGACTTTGATTGGTTTTAACGTTGAAGCCCCATCTCGGGTCACTGTTTACTGATTTATTGAGTTTAAACGTGGACGCACTAATGTCACCGATGGTTTGCGTGAGGGACGGTCTTCTACGGCGACATCTGAAAATAACATCAGCATTATGGGGTGAAAAATAGAAATTATGTCTTAATTATTGATGGACGCCGAGGCAGCTGTGGCTACGTTTGAAAAGGATGTCAAGGACTCCCCTAAGGACGATTGGGCAAAGTGCTTTTCTCAGAGGTACACCAGTGATAGGCTCCTTTGCACAGGATGCCGGCTAGATTATGGGTACCACAACGGCGCCTACGAGTATTTCTGCCGTGAAGCAGTAACGAGTTAGCATTATTGTGTTTTGATCTGATGGGCGCCGTGGCTAGTGAAATTACTGGGCAAATGAGGCTTAACATCTTATGTCTCGAGGTGACGAGCGAAATAATTGTAGTGCCGATCAGAATTTTCGGGATTTTCATGAATCCTTAGCGTTACTACATTCTAATAGGCAGAGCGTTTCAATTACCATTAGATGAACGTCCTGCTCGTCTCGTCTCTTATTGTGATAAAAAAATATTGGTTCCATGGGATGAAGCGATTTCATCACTTTTTTTTTCGAGAGGAGGAACATATATTTACATATTGAAGACCCCGAAACGGGGCCCATATGCCAGGCTCGGGTGTAAACACCCACTACCGACTAAAAAGCTCCTCTGTGCTGATAGCTCTAAATAAAGGCTATTACAGCGAAGCTGGGTGGGGGCCTTGGGTGCCGAGAAGATGTGATGACGTGAATGGACACTATTTTGAAAATATATAGAACAAGTAATAACTTTCTAGTTTAAGCAGTTCTAAGAACCTTCAGTTAGACCCTCGTAAGGCAGTCAGTCTGGATAGAGCAAAAGACGATCGAATTTATCGAGCTTAGAAAACACACTGGTTTCTGCAAGAAACTCGTTATACACATTTGGTGCACCGTCTGCTACTGCCGGAAGAAACTTGTATCTAGATTTATTGTGCTAAAAAGATTATATTATTATTTATTTATTATAAGGGAAATTCTTTACTGTGCCGATATTCTTGCGCTCTTGGACCACCAGATCCGATTATATTGAGTGACTGTCATCTGTGATCTGGTGCACCCCCGTAACTATTCGAATCTCTACTTCCAGCAACTGATCTGATTAAAGAAAGAAGTTAAGAGAAAGCAGCCGGAATTGATGAATAGGAAGGATGTGATTGTGATACCGCTAGACCACACAGATTTTTAGCCACTCAGCAAATTAAGAGACTTGAGGCTACGAGGTATTGTCATTCTTCATATAGCCCCGACTTTGCACCTTCAGAGTTTCACCAGTTTCAGTCTCTGTATAATTAATTAGGCAGTGTCTGAATAACATCAAGAGAGTAGCTACTGCCACAACTACATTTTCCATTTTTATTATCCAAAACGCCAAAATTTCTACAGCAACGGGATTTTATCAGTATCTGCAAAAGTCATCAAACAAAATGGCATACAACACCTTGATATCAACATACATGTATACGGAACTTGTGATTCAATTCTTCATATATAAGTCGTTGAAACATTGTTTATAGCTTAGATAATTTATACGTCTAGATAGTCTCTTGTTGTTAGACAACTGAAAAAAATAGGACAAGAATATTACTTTAGTGTGCGTGACAGGTCGTATACTTGCGATTTGTATGACACTTTGTGTTAGTGTGCGTGAAATGCTCAAAATAGAGGTTAGTTCTAAAGTCTATTTTTTTCGGCGCTTTCACAGCTGTCATAGTCTATCTAGACGTATAAATGATTATCATTTTTATTTAAATTATTAAAAGAGTGTTTTTTTTTTAAATAGAAATGATATAAAAGCTGTGGAATGGAGGAGGACAAATGAGGGTATTTGGCATCAGCTGTTAAGTGATGACTGCTGCCCACGTTTTAATGCAATACCAAGGAAATCACAGGAAATAGACACCAAAGGAAGCTAATTCCATGGTTTGGTCGATGAAAGTTCCTTGATATCCAAACATGAACAAATATGCAAAAAAAATGAGTATTCAAATAAAAGGCGGCGAAACTTATTCCCCAACCATTTATAAGTAGTAGTCACGAAATAATTGTGCAGTTATTTTAATGAGCAACAACCTGAACTAACGCCAAAGTGGTGTTCACTGCTTTATGCAAATAGTGCGGTGTAGGTATTGTAACACCCCGAGGCACATTACATTACCGAGAATTTATAACATGGTAGCATTTGGGTTTTAATTAAAACCACAATTACTAATTAAATAATGACTTTTGTTTAGCCGTATATATCTCGGAGGCGATAGCTTTGGAGTTAGTAGAAGCACTGTCTGTGGTTGCGATCAACCGCGTGGTGCGTGGGTTTTACTAACCCACGCACCCTCGGAAGACTCCATTTCCACATTTTCTAAATAATTAAAAAAATTGTGGAACGAGACGTAGATGTAAACTAAGTGTTGAGTTATAACGAATTGTTTTATTTATTTCGGTCAATGTTTTAAAATCTATCATCACAGATTTGCTAGATAGCCCTGTATATCGATATCGATAGTTTTCGAAACTAAATAAAAAGTAATAGTAGGATAAAACCCATTGGAAAAGGAAGAGAATATAACAAAAATTGAAGTAAAAATAAATAACGGGCGATCTGATGTCAGGAAATGAAAAGAGGGGGGGTTTTAAAGGGTAAAAAATGGCGTAAAAAACTACAAGTCCTATAGAAAAAATTGAACAGTAATGTTGTTCGTAATAAAAAGATCTAGAACTTTTTTTTACACCTTTTTTCACATAATCTCAACATTTATGTGAAATATTCAAATAAACAAGTTTTTTTTTCCACGAAATATGATATAAAGTTACCTTTTAATATCCCAAATACACTCTAATTCTTTTCATTTGAAATATTTATCCTTTAACCTTATTTGGACTCAAATATCGAAAAAGATTCTTAATTTTTAATCAAAAATTCTCTGTGTTAATAAAATACATTTGTGTTAATAAAATTTAAAATTTCAAAACTAAATTTACATTAGAAAGGTTACTGTTATGATATTATTATGGTGTGAGTGTATGTCATGTCTATGATTGTTAATGGTTAATATATCTCTCACACTCACTATCACGACAAATTCCATTCTATAATCTGCAGTTATCAACATTATCTATTAATAATATGTTTTTATAAAAGTTATCATATTCATATGATATCCTAATGTTATTCATTTGACATATAATAACATGAATTAACAAAAAGATTAGTATTAATCAGTAAATGACATATTATATCAATTATACAAATAATAATAATAGATAAATATTACAAGCTGAAAATCCCATATTACAATATTTAGTCGTGCAGATAAATAAAATAGTATACAATTACTTAATTCAATTAGATAGATGCAAAAATATTATTTCTATTTACATCGCGATTTGCAAGATCCAACGAGCATTAGACTACGTGGTCCTGGCCCACCACCAGGAGTATACTGTTATCAGAGCTACGTAATATTTCGCAGATGGAAGATATGCGAGCTTTGATAACAGCCAAGAAATCGGGCATTCCCATCTTGGCGAAAATGTCCGATGCGCTGCAGGACTTCGGAAACTTCATAAGTATGCGGTATGCATCAATATATTGCACCCAGGTGCTGAAGGACGCCCTCCTGTATCAGTACTATAACTGACAGGTATAGAAACACTGACAGTATGCCATCGATATGGCAGCCGACTCCAGTGCTCCTCATACCGCCTATCAGATCGTTGAAATACACGTTAAAAAGAGCCAGAGAGGTTAGTCCGCCCTGACGGAACTCGCACTCTGACCGTGGTCGTGTCGACCCACCTCACATGATTAGTTTGTCCCCCATGCCAGTATCTCATCACCTCTACCACTGATCCAAGTACACCACAGCCGCTCAATTTGGCCCAGAGGATCCCATAATTCACTAGATCAAAAGCGTGGCTCAGATCCAGAAAGCAAGCATAAACAGACGTTTTACGGCTTACATAATAGTCAACTGTGTGCTCGAGGCTGACGATGGCCGAGTCTGTCGAGACGCCGGGACGGAATCCAAACTGTGCCTCATCTATACACACCTTCTGCAGTAATTTGGGCTGCAACAGCTGCTCAAACACCTCGCCCACTACGGTGATCGGAGAAATAGGCCTATAGTTTTTATAGTGAACACTACCACTGGTAGCTCAGCAGCAATGGGGTGAGTTCCCAAAACCAGGCATCGAGTATATTTTGATTTTCGAGGCGAATAGTTCTGCTGTTTCTCTGGGCTCCTGCAAGCCATCCACAGATACAGACAGACTATGTTTGTGTTGCAATTTTTTGTTGCATTAAGTTGCCCTGTACTTTCCCCGGGGCGTAAGAAGAATAGGGGAGTCCCAGGCCTATGGGTGTCGTAAGAGGCGACTAAGGGCTTTTAAGAAGTGAGAGAGTCACGCTGCCGTCTTATGACGTCAGCACAATCGGGCCAGACTCGTCCGGGTTAATTACCACACTCGCACAGAATACCGGCGTGAAGTAGCGGCCTAGTGCCGCTATGTTTCGCATAGGTCGCGTAGTGTCGATGACCGGAGGCCATCTCTTACCCCCACACCCTGCCCCCAACAAAATATGAGAGCGTTCCATAAAGAGAAAGAGGAGGGTACCGGCTCTACCAGAGCCGGAGAATCCCTCCCCGAGCACTCTCGCTCGGGCTGCCCTTCGTATTCTGGGGTGGGCACAGAACCGCGCATGACCGAGGACAAACGAGGCAGAAACACCACCGCTCCACGCTCAACGTGGACTTTTGCAATATCAGGGAAATTCACTCCAATTTAAACGCCGTCCACCACCACCTTGAGACGGCGCAGCCGGCCTTGTGTTTCTTACGGAGACGCAGATATCTCGACCTAGCGATACGTCATATTTAACGTACCCCGGGTACAAAATTGAGCACAATTTTTAGCCTCATGCCGGGGTATGTGTGTACGTCAGGGAGGATATCTGCTGTCGCCGTCTCGGCAATTTTGAGGGTAGGGTCCTGTCCACTCTCTGGCTCTCTGGTAGATTTAGAGGACCACGTCCGCATCTATGCGTATGTCTACAGGTCCCATAGTGGTAACGCAGAAACCGATCATCTCATGGGCTGCGTTCAAGCGGCAATTGACGACGTGCTTGCACAGATCCCCTCCGCTGAAATCGTAGTCTTGGGTGATTTCAACGGGCACAATACCGAATGGCTTGGATCACGTACCACAGACTACGCAGGGCGATCTGTGCATAATTTTGCATTGGCGTATGGTCTGTCCCAATTGGTTGAGTCGCCAACGCGGCTCCCGGATGTGGATAGCCACATGCCGTCCTTATTAGATCTTCTGCTGACTACACATCCCGATGGTTACCAGGTCTTTGTCGACGCCCCTTTCGGAACGTCCGACCATTGCCTGGTCAGGAGTGTAGTCCCTATCCGACGCCAACGTCGCAGACCACCAGCGACCCGCCGCGTTTGGCACTACAAGTCAGCAGATTGGGATAGGATGCGTTCCTTTTTTGCATCCTACCCTTGGGGCAAGGTTTGTTTCCCTTCGGATGATCCTAGTGCCTGCGCCGTTGCAGTAGCCGATGTGATACTACAGGGTATGTATATTTTTATACCAAACTCTGTAGTACCCATCGGTGGCAGATCACAGCCCTGGTTTGATGCGTCAGTTAAAGCAGCATCTGACTGCAAAAAACAGGCGTATCGAACTTGGGTTGCGGCGCTGGGCACAAAGGATCCGAACTGCAAAGTTCTTAAGAGGAAATATAACCGTGCCTCCAGATTTTTTAAGCGGCAAATCGCGCGTGCGAAGTCTAAGCACGTCGTCAAAATCGGCGAGCAGCTTTCCAGTTACCCGACCAGAACACGCAAGTTCTGGTCGTTGTCGAAAGCTGCTCTTGGTAACTTCAACCAGCCGTCCATGCCATCGTTGCACATGAGGAATGACACCCTGGCCCATACGGCAAAAGAGAAAGCCAGGTTCCTGTGCGCTCTTTTCACCTCCAACTCGACACTTGACTACAACGGAAAATCACCGCCAACCATCCCGCGGTGTCAGAGCTCTATGCCTGAAGTACAGTTCAGACAGAAAACTGTTAGGCGAGCTCTGTTTTCGTTGGATGTCAGGAAGTCGAGCGGGCCGGATCGCATTTCTCCAATCGTGCTTAGAACGTGTGCCCCTGAGTTGACGCCGGTGCTAACGCGTTTATTCCGGCACTCTTATTCCAAAGGCGTAGTCCCTGACTCATGGAAGTCAGCCCTTGTCCATCCGATCCAAAAAAAGGAGACAGTTCGGATCCGGTGAACTACAGGCCTATTGCTATTACCTCCCTGCTCTCTAAAATCATGGAGAGCATAATTAGCCGCCAGCTTTTAGAATACCTAGAGGGTTACCAGTTGATCAACGACCGACAGTACGGCTTTCGCCATGGACGGTCGGCAGGTGATCTTCTGGTATACCTAACACATAGATGGGCGGCGGCTATTGAAAGTAAGGGGGAAGGCCTGGCAGTTAGCCTGGATATAGCGAAGGCCTTTGATCGTGTATGGCACAAGACGCTCCTCTCAAAACTTCCATCATTTGGGCTTCCCGAGAGGTTGTGCAAGTGGAACTCCAGCTTCCTCACTGTGCGTAGCATACAGGTCGTTGTCAACGGATATTGCTCGAACCCGAAGCCCGTGAATGCTGCCCCAAGGCTGTGTGCTATCTCCTACGCTGTTTCTTCTGCATATCAATGATATGTTGGACACCTCCAACATACGTTGCTATGCGGACGACAGCACTGGTGATGCCGTATACACGGGCCATGCAGGTCTCTCTCGGGAAATCGTCGACCAGTGCCGGGAGAAACTTCTGTCTTCTATCGAGTCCTCTCTCGAGAAGGTCGCGGAATGGGGTAAATTGAACCTTGTCCAATTTAACCCCCAGAAGACTCAAGTTTGCACGTTTACCACTAAAAAAACCCCATTTGTCGTATCACCGCTCTTCGAGAACACTTCTCTTAAAGCCGCGCCTAGTATCGGAATACTGGGTCTCGAAATCTCGAGCGATTGCCAATTCTGTGGCCATCTGGAGAACAAATCCAAATTGGCTTCAAAGAAGCTGGGCGTCATCAATAGAGCACGGCAATACTTCAAGCCCGCCCACATTCTAGCGCTCTACAAAGCGCAGGTCCGGCCACACATGGAGTATTGCTGTCATCTCTGGTCTGGCGCACCCCAGTATCTGCTCGATCTATTTGACCGCGTGCAACGTAGAGCAGCTCGAATTATCGGGGACTCAGTGCTCTGTGAACGGCTGGATCTCTTGGCGTTGCGTAGAGACGTCGCATCATTGTGTGTCTTCTACCGCATTTATCACGGTGAGTGTTCCGAAGAGCTGTTTAACCTGATTCCTGTCACCGAATTCCACCTTCGCACGACACGCCACGTTAGGATTTCATCCCCACCATCTGGATGTGTAGCGGTCCTCCACAGTGCGGTTTTCCCCCTCGTACTACAAAGCTATGGAATGAGCTTCCTTGTGCGGTGTTTCCGGGACAATACGACATGGGTACCTTCAAAAAAAGCACATACACCTTCCTTAAAGGCCGGCAACACTCTTGTGATTCCTCTGGTGTTGCAAGAGAATGTGGGCGGCGGTGATCACTTAACACCAGGTGACCCGTACGCTCGTTTGTTTCCTCCATTACATAAAAAAAAAAAGTATGCCTAAGAGGCGACTACGGGGAGAGTCGTCATCATGACGATGACGATAAACAATCAATTGCGCGATATTGTGGTGCGGTCCGGTGGCAGGCGGTGAGACGGGCTTGCGGGCGACCAGATGGCTGCGGGTGGACAGGTTAACACGCCTGCAGTTCCAATTAATTTACATTTTCAATGACTAACAACAAATCGCAGGGTCAATCCCTAAAAGAAGCAGGCATAGATATGGGCATGCCATGTTTTTCCTAAGGCCAAATCTACGTGACTTGCTCAGGCGTATTTTTAATTTAGGAGGACATAGGAATATATTGCCGTAACTACCTTTAACTTTTGCATTACTATCAATCATCATAAACATACATCCGAACTATTTATCCTTACAAACTATATACAAACTATAACGTTTATAATACCTATTGGTGAAATCATCATAAAAATTCTTAGTACAAATTAACATTACACAATGTAGCTGTTCGAACACTTATATCTGAAGAACGGCTGGACTGATTTTCGTGATTTTTAATTTGTTGGATTTGCCTCCGTCCCGAATCGCAGAATAATATAAAATCATTGAAAATTTTTTGAACCTTTAATTTTTGCATTACTTTCAATCATCATATACATACATCCGACTTATTTATCCATACAAACTATAGCGTTTATAATACCTATTGGTGAAATCATCATAAAAATTCTTCGTACAAATTAACATACATTACACAAGTGTTCGAACACTTATAGAACGGCGGACTGATTTTCATGATTTTTAATTTGTTGGATTATCTTCCGTCCCGAATCGCAGAATAATATAAAATCATTGAAAAATTGACGAAAAAAAGAAAATACTTTCTGTCATTTAAAATCATTATCACAATTTTTTAGGGGATAATCTTTTTTTATGTATAAGGAGGACTAAAGAGCGTACTGGTGTTAAGTGATCACCGCCGCTCAGAGAATGTTCTGTTGCAACACCAGAGGAATCACAAGAGCATTTCCGCCTTTATCTCTGGATCTACTAAACCAATTTTGAAAATTCTTCCAACCAATTTTGGAAATCCAAATTTTTGTGAGTGTTGTATGTATACTATATATTAACCCAAAAAATGAAAATACTTTTTCATAGTAGTTAGATTAGTAAAATACGTTGGACAAAAAACCGTCGAACCCTAAAAATAATATAATATGGCAAAACAACATTTGTCGGGTCAGCTAGTTGTTGAATAAAATTTTTATTTTTAAATTTACGTTGCCAAATGTAAGTCTCACAAAAGTAAATTTTAATGATATAGTTTTGAAAATGGTAGATAGTGCACTATATTCAGGTGTAATATTAGATTACAACTTCATTTACACGATTAAACTAATAAATTAAGTTCAGCAGCTTTGCTGTAAAAAGAATCATAGAAGTCATAGAAAGTCTTTTTTAGCTATTTTCATATTATATATATATTTATATTAGCTGTAAGTGCTATATACCAAATGAGCCCACGAAAATCTCTGAACGAAAAATTCAAAGAATTTCATATTATGACCATGTAAGACCATGTATGACTATATATTTACAACAATCAACTGCACGTGCATAAACATTATAATTTATACAGTAAAATAAGCAACAAACCTAATATAAACACTAGAAATAACTACAAGCTTATTAGTGTCCCCTACTAGGCTCTGTAAATTTAACAATTCATTTGCATGAAATTGTATTAAATTTTACAATGAATTCCCCAAAAGTGTATCTGAATTATCAATAAATAAATTTAAATCATTTATTAAACGCAAGACTTATGGCGAAGGATTATTACAAAATTAATGATTACGTAAACGATATTACACTATGGAATTAAATAGTATTGAAGTTGTTACTCGTTATAAATTTTATGGTTCAACCTTGTGATACTTCACTAGATTGTATGATGACTTTTGTGAAATAAGCATGTATTTAAATTGTATGTTTAGTGATTGACGTTGACGAACAATCTGTTGTCAATGTCAATAAAGTATTTTTGACTTTGACTAAATTGGACAAGATTCAATGTATCCCATTCCGCCTGGGATCAAATTATTTGTAAATTAAAACCCAAAATTACACATACCCAGAAAGAAAAGGACACAGTCAGTGTATTTTGCCACAAAAACATTTTTGTATAGCAAATACAACCTGTGAGGCAATAAATGCCACTAAACTTCAGAATAACAAACATGGCAACTACATTTACGTCCATATGACTCCTGTCAACCGCAGTCACGAAACGTCGGGTTAAATAAATAATACTAAAATTGTAGCTTTTATGCAAAAATACTTACTACTACACGTATTTTAATACCTTGAAAGTTTTATTTAAGTAATTGTTATTGGTTTTGATTTACTTGTGAATTGTAAAAATTGGGCCTTTTACTTTTAACGCTTCAAACATATCTGATAGCTAGGAATTAGATTGGTTGCTAACAAATATCGACCTATGTAGTAGCTACGGACCCTCCAGAAGAGTCAAATCAACTACTAGTGAGACGCACGTCTGTGTTTATCATTTACAAGACACATTTTGACGTTATAATTACGATATTTGATTGAAAATTAGGCATCAGGCACCACGGAGCCCCCATTTCGATCCTTGCCCGCCACGTACCAATGCGATTTGGGTATTCGAATTCCTACGTACGTCTATTTGGCGCTTTAATAAAAGGGGGCGTCCATAAATTACGTGAGTTGCTTTTTTGAATTTTCTGTAACTCCCTCCCCCCCTGGTGAGATGTTGTGAGATTTTATTCAACCCCCTGCCCCATTCCCCAATCTCACGTGAGATTTTTCAAAATGTGGGTTTTTTACGTAAACGCGTTGGATTGTTATTGGAAAAAATTGCTTTGTGCTTTTATTTACGACTAGTAACCAATATTGCTGAGAGTTATAAGTGTAATAAAAATTTAACAATGGATTACTTAAATCGTAACTACTGTGATTAAAAAAATAATATCTACTCTAATTCAGGCCATGGAGAATCATGCGCGGTCTCAAGAGAGACTATTGGAACCAACATGTCCAAAGCAAAATTACGTGATATTTGCCGAGACCCCCCCTCTCTCCTACGTAAGATTAGATGAGATTTGACTCGACCCCCTCCCCCCCTTTATATATCTCACGTAATTTATGGACGCCCCCTAAGGTTGTCAATGCTCTTGTGATTCCTCTGCTGTAACAATAGAGTATGGGTTGCGGTGATCACTAACCACCAAGTGACCCATATGCTCGGTTGTCCTTCTCTTCATAAAAAAAATATTATGTACCCAGTGGGTTGCTTTTAAGCTGGTCTTAATTCCTAAAAAAGGATAAAGTTTAATGGATTGCTATTCTAATAGTTTAATAAAAAATATCTATTAATTAATTTTTGAAATTTTTTAAGTTATAATTGGAATATGACGAAACATCGACATAAATCTAAAAGAATCAGTGCCCAAGTTTGAATGGTGTGATGGTGATTTCCAATATAAATAACATGCCAATAATACTTTAATAATACTAATAATTTTATGATTCAAGAAAAAAGAAAAGTTGAACAGTCAAAGTCCATATAAATATCAGACACTCAATGTCGAAGTTTAAGTTCTCAGACCTAACCAGAATATAATCGTCGCATTATGAAACGTTGTAAAAACTCGTGGCCTACTGCTTTAAAACATACAAAAAATTTTTAACAAAAAAACAACCGACTTCAAAAACACTATTCCAAAACAACAGATATAATATGCACTAAAAAGTATAAAAAAATGCGTATTTTTGTACAATCTAATTCTAGTTACGATAATTGTATTTAATTCGTAAATTTATCATTCAATTTCTGATTTTTCTCATGGATGACATTGTCAGATTTGGACCAAATTACAATGGGAAGCACCAGCTTTCAAATAAAAAGAATTATAAAAATCAGTTCACCCAGTCGAAAGTTATGAGGTAACAAACATAAAAAATAAAAAAATACCGACGAATTGAGAATCTCCTCCTTTTTTTAAGTCGGTTAAGAATAAACAGGATTACAACAAGAAATCATGCTATTATAGTCGTTAAACTCTGCTAAAAAGGGTGGTCATTTCCCGTGAACGACGACTGAATACGTGAATGCAATTTTCGCAATTCATTTCATATTCAGAAATCTTGTAATTTCAGATATTCCTGTTTATATGCGGTGACTTATCGTTTCGAGGATTTGATGATAGAACTAAGTCGTGCCATTATGTTCGTAATGGCTCACGTTGACTTATAATTTCAAGTGCTTTGTTATAATGACACTTCTGCACCAACGTTTTCTTGGGAATTTTAGGTACGAGGTAGGGTGGAATATTTCTTAGGTATTATACAAAACTTTTCTTGTTAATATTGTTAAGGCTTCTTTTCTTTCCTATCAGTATGTTAGAAAATAGTAATAGTACATTGTTATACGTCTATAGTTGTTTAATTCGTTCAGTAACTTTTAACTGGTCTTAGAATATTTAAATCTCTATTGTACAAATTTGTATCTTTTACAATAATACTATTTTTATACTGTTTTACACTAATTCACTAGCACTGTACTATCTCAAATGGTTTTATTCGGTTTAGTCTTCTTACTATATCAGTGTTGTCTAGAAGCTCGATTGCTTCGACGTTCTCGTGATGGTGAAGTCTATGTTGCTGAGTTTCTGCGTATTTTTGTATTACTTTGTCAATGAACTCCCGATGGAGATCCCTGTTTTGAATGTTACAGGTGCGTTGACAATTTACCTGAATACTGTATTCTGGAAGCGTTGTATGATTTTGACTTGTACGTTTGTTTGGTGATGCCCAACAGCTGGATCGCATAAGTCCCTACAGGCATAAGGATTTGCTTGTACAATTAACCTTTATTTATGTACAATGTATGTGTGTATCTAGGTAAAATTTGTTATTTTTAAGTGTATTGCCACACTTCTGGGATACAATATACAAATTTAATTTGTACCAAAATTTGTGGACGATGTGGGATTCGGACCCACGCCTCTAGGGATACGCCCCAGCGTTTTAAGCACTTAACTGAGCGTCCGAATAATATATTTCCCATAAATCTTGGCATGTTAGTTCAACTCTCCATTTTCTTCTAGAAATTTTGAGAGTATAAAAAAATAAAATTTGTTACGATCATTTTTTTTAAAGTTGGACGTCAAAATGGTCGCTGTAATCATAAGGGGCCATTATCACCACGAGTCTTTCGTAGGTGGTAAGATATCATATGTACAAACAACAGATTTGCAGAATTATAAGCGCATTAACGTCATAATTAATAATTGATTGGCCAAAATTTTTCTGATAATTTTTTCAGTATAAATGAGCAAACATTCAGCGGATGTGGTATTTTTTTATTTTTCATCATGCAGCGATTATATTTATTATTGACTTTTATTTGCACGGGTAGGTTTTATTTCATATGTTCTGCTATGAAATTCATGTTACGTTAACTATAATTAAAAGCAATGTATCTTTTAATTATAAAGATATTAATATTAATTAAATTTGCTTTTGTTTTTAGTTTGCGTGGCAGCCGGCCTTCCCGTGGAGAATGTTGGGGAAAAAATATATCCCCGTTTTATGGAGATCCCTGGAGATGATGGTCTAATGCACAAAGTAGATCTAGAAGAGGAACCAGATATGGAGCTTCTGAATGAGATAGCGAGGAACCCAGCGAACAACCAATATTTGTTATATACAAGGTAATTTGAGAAGATAAGAAAATCCACACATAATTGTTTTATGGATAACAAATTTAGAACTTCAACTCATTGCAAGTTTAGGGTTAAAATAATTACATAAAATCAGTTAAATTGAAAGCAAATTAAGCATTTATATAAGATGTGCGTACATTTTCTAGCAACATGAGAACAGAGCACGAACTGCCATAGCTTTTAATTTTTTTTATTTATCATAAAATAAATTCTACGATATTCAGTGTAACGGGTAAACTGTTAATTTTTTCAATCGACAAAAATTCATCCAAGCCTGTGTCTTTCGAACTAAAAATAAAACAGTATCGATTTATAATGTTACTAATTACTATGAATATAGATATTTTGAAATAAAAATTTCCTTTTTACAATATCATTTAAATTCGTGATAGAATATAAGACCAAAATAATCCTTTGTGCAACGGTTTTGTGATGATTAAATATATAATTTAGTTTTTACTGTATTTTATGAATCTTAACACTGTCTTTGATGAAAAGGCGAGTATCATGTTAGATTTACACGTGTTTTTATTAAATACTACCAAGCCTTAGAAGACAATATTTTCAGCTAGTTTATTTATGTGAGTTAATAAACGCAGTGTAAAGTTACTCTAATTTTAAAATTACTTTAAAAAATACTCTGTAATGTAATTCTGTAGAAGAAGTTTTAAACTTTATGCTGCGTTTATTAATGAGAAAGTGTAAATTTAAGAGAATTTGCTTAATTTATTTTATTTATTGGTAAAGATTACTATTAAAAAAGCAAAGGACTTTCTTAATGATACCATGGCTTGGAAATGAAGCAACTGCCATGAGGTTTTTCAAATAATAAATTATATTATAGTGAAATTTAATATGAAAAACAAGCCCGCTGAGTTTCTTGTGCCAGTTCTTCTCAGGTCTGAGGCATTAATTAAATGATTTCAAATCCGTATCTTTAGCAAAATGATACTCAAAATATTTAAATTTGAATTTACTTTACAGGCGCAATCCACGACTTTCTCAAACATTGAGGATGAACAATGCTGCGTCTATAACTGGATCGAACTTCAACGCTCGTGTTCCCACTGTGATTGTGGCTCACGGATGGCTTGGAAACGGATACAACAACCTCAACCCGGTTGTCAGAGCTGGTAACACTTTTAGATCAATCCTAATTCATTAATCCAATAGTTAGTATAAACGGCATTACGTACGTTCCGATCAATTGGTGAAAGTATGAGACCGCTTACCGTTACCTCTCCCTGATGAAAGACCTAATACTGTTACGAGGCGATTCCAGTGAGAGGCTCCTCTGCCCAGGATGCCGGCTAGATCATGGGTACCAAAACGGCTCTTATTTCTGCCGTGAAGCAGTAATTTGTAAACATTAATGTGTTTCGGTCTGAAGGGCGCTGTAACTAATGAAATTACTGGGCAAATGAGACATAACATATTATGTCTCATGGTGACGATCGCAATTATAGCTCCGCTCAGAATTTTTGGCATTGTAATGGACAGCAATCAATTACCATCAACTAATGTCCTGCTCGTCTCGTCCCTTATTATCTTTAAAAAAAAATATTATAAACGCTCTTACGTACGTTCCGATTAATGGGTGAAAGTATGGGCGCGACCGTTAGCTCTCCCAGATGAAAGACCTGATATTGTTTCGAAGCGATTCGGTTTCTTTGACGATAGGGTGTGTTAAGCCGATCTTACTTTGTGGTTCATATAGGTTATATATATATCTATTTATATACCGGTGGCAGGATGATCCTGTTGCCGGAGACTCGGTTTCAGATTCTTAAAAGTTATTGTGTATTTATAATCGCTTATAAAATGCTCACAGAATACCTTTATTTATTTATGGTATATGTGTGGACTGTACTCAATAACTTTTGTATTAATTTACATTTACTGTTTTGACTTACTCGTGTAAGACATTGACTATTTGACGTTTGAGTGTGTAGTGATTTTACATATTATATTGTAATTGAAATGATTTGTAAATCGATGTAAATGTAAATCTTGATATAAAAGAGTGGCAATGAGTTTCTTGCTAGTTCTTCTCATTAGCTCAACCCTTTACGAAGTAGCGGTAGATAAATAAGAATAAGAGAAAATAAGAAAAAAAAAATTTTTTTTGACATTCATAGGTGTCATTTCTGATTTATCCTTAAAGTTGTTTGCGTAACTTAATCCTTTAAGGACCATCAATCCCCTTTTTTTCTTAAAAATGCCATTTATTCTCTATTTCCCGTCATTTGGTCTGCTAATTGGTTTGCTGTTTTGGTAAAGATTATTTATTGCAATGATATGATAGTTTCTATGTATGTTTATAGTGGCATAGTAACTACTAGACTGATTATAACGATTTTATTGACAGTAAGCTGTTATTTATATTTTAAACGTTAAACGCTACTGAACAAAGATTAATAGAGTTTTAAGGAGAATTCGAGTGGTGTTCATAAGTAAACAAAAACAAATCACACATGCTACTTATAAACTCATTTACACATGCTACTTATAAACGTTCGTTTAAAAAATGTCTCAAAGTACATTCATCCCAAATCCCAGATGACCTAAGTCAAACCCAAATTAATTTAAGACATTGTCCGATAAAAGCGTCGCGTTTTTAAAGCGTTGACACGTGAACAAACATTCGTGTCCCGCATGTTTAATTTCAAGGCTTTTTAAACAGACATTGAAAGTATTATCGTGTGGCGAGGGCTTTAGCGACGTATTGGCACCCGACCCACCGGTCGGGTAATGCTCGTTTCTTTAGACGTAATATGAAAAAAATAATATTCACTTTTATTTACAGCATATTTGGACAAGTCTGACGTCAATGTTATTATTGTTGACTGGAGCAGACTGGCGCTATCCACATATCCTACAGCGGTATGTTAGCACATATTAAATAAAATATATTATTTAGTAGTCGTTCGTTCGTCTAAGAATTTGATCAAAACAAAAAATTATAATAGAAAATGGTAGATTACCGCAGAATTCCTTGCTTTGCTTGTAATTTAGAGGGCAGATATTAAAGAAACTGTTGTTGAAAAACAATGTTTTTTCACACGAACCGCTTGCAAGGTTTCGTGATCTGCACTACAGAGTACTTCCTCATTTGAATCCGTTTTGTTGTTATTCTCTTCTCACTGAATATGTCTACTTAATTGTATTTAAAATAATAATATATCGTTATATATATAATTCTTCTGTACGTGTTGTCAGTGACCTCCTAAGCGGCTGGAGCGATTTGAATGAATTTTTTGTGTGTGTACAAGTGGATTCCATTCACAATTAAAGTACTTCCTACACAGCTGGACCGATTTGGATATTTTTTTGTGTGTTCTAGTGAATTTGAGAATGGTTTAGATTCTCAATTTCGTCGATATATAATTCTCCTGCCTATGTGTATGTTAGTGAACTCCTCCTAACGGCTGAACCGATTTTTCAAATCAAAGACGTGTTTACAGGAGAACGTCTGTCGGGTCCGCTAATATATATATAAATTGTATTTTAAGTATATAACGTACATGTGGGATAATCATGGGGAAATACAACTCTTAAACAATTAAGTCACAAATCAATTCTTCGTAGCTCTACCTGCTCTAAAGCTACCTGATTTGATGTAATAGGTAAGAGGTGTTCCAGCCGTCGGTCGTGGTGTAGGAGAGTTCCTCGTCTTTCTTAACCGAGTGACAGGAGCACCCTTCAACACGATGCATCTTGTTGGCTTCAGTCTGGGAGCACATCTCGTTGGAAACGCTGGACGAGCTATGAGTGGCAGAGCTGCAAGAGTAACTGGTATGATATTTTCATTGTATCAGTCATTTAAGAGGGGGCTTGGGTCTCACTTAATGGAAGATGATAGTGGTAATTTATATATTTTTAAAGGGTAAAGAGGGGACTCCGAATTCCATCATGTCTACAAGCTGGGATATCATCCTCACCCTCTAGATGTGTGCCGGTCCCCGACATTGCAGTTTTCAAGGAGCTTTCTTCCGCGTACTACAAAGCTGTGGAATGAGCCTCCTTGTGCGGTGTTACCGCACTTAAAGCCCTGCAACGCTTCAGTGATTCCCCTGGTGTTACAAAAGAATGTGGGCGGCGGTGATCACTTAACACCAGGTGACCCGTACGCTCGTTTACTCCTCCTTTTCCATTAAAAAAAACTCACTTGCGGTTATAATAATATGAGACGTATATAACTTAATAATTCATTTAGTACCTATGTATAATATTAACAAATTCAATGTCATAAAAGTATATTAATTTACATATATTATTATCAAATAGACTAATTCATTTTGTATTGAAAAATTCATTTAAACTATAGAAGCACTTATTTGTTAACCACTGATGCAGTCTTCTTTTAAAAACTTTGAACGGTAAATCTTTCAATTCATTGGGCAATTTATTATATATTTTCACAGACATGCTGAAACAATTTCTACTAAAAGATGCAGTTCTACAGAAGGGCATTATGAGTTTATTTGGATACCTTGTATTTAAAACCTTCTGGCTTTTTTTTGTATAGAAATCACACATATGTTTTTGAACAAATAGGCTTATTTCATAAATGTATAGGCATGGCAGCGATAGAATTTTCAATTTTTTAAATAGCGGTCGACAAGAATCTAGGGGGCCGGCTCCACAAACCGCCCTGATACACTTCTTCTGTCCAATAAATAAATGCCCTATGCTCACCGAGTTGCCCCATATGACCAATCCATATCTTAAAGCTGAAACCACGAATGCATGATATGCCATTAGCGCTGTTTTTTCACCTATTGTTTTTGATACGCGTTTGAGGACAAATACATGTTGATTAATTTTTTTGCTAATTTAGCTAGACTTCTTCCAGGAGTATGCTAGCTTCTCCTTTCTTCTTAAGACAATACCTTACTAGATTTTAAGATTATTTTTAGTTGCAAAAGCCCCAAATAGTTTAAAAAGTCTCTTCGATTAATATATAAAGTATAAAGGTTAGCAATGACAATAATTTGTAATAGCTTACGTGAGCGCAGCACGTTCCGTGGAGCGGCGGATTTATAACTAAACCACAGGGCGTAGGGGGAAGGTAGAGGCACAGTAAATATTGAATAGAATGATGGACTGCGTTTGTATTTATGTATATATTGATTATAATATATAATAAATAAAATTAAATATGATAAGTTTAGCGGCGTATCCAGATAGGCATAGTCCAATAAACAAATTATGCGCTATCTGCAATCAAGTGTTTTTTTATTTACCTCGTAAATTGGGCTGATTACTAAGCTGAGGTCGGAGGGATCAATTTGTACTTTATGCATGATTTTCCTCATATTCATTTTGGAACCATTATCTATCGTTTTTTATTTCAAAAATTGAATGCAGTTTATATTTCTATCCAGTAAAATGTTATATACCTAATAATATTGTTCTATAACCACATTACAATATTTGTTGTAACTTCACTATAAAGCCATTTCTTGTGAAATCCATCAAAACAATTTGTCACTAAAAGCTCTGACGTTCTTTAACTAGATCAATTACCGACAACTTTTTATACTCTTAGAATGATCCTTTTAAACCTTAGTGCAGCGACAACAGACCTAGCAAAACGTTGCCTGTGCAGCACCAATTATATATTATAAAAATAAAAGACTGTGGGTTTGTTTTTGATATAAGAAATTAGGAAACTCGAAGATCCTGAGCGGCACTGCATTGTAATGGGCATGGCGTATCAATTACCATCAGCTGAACGTCCTGCTCGTCTCGTTCCAAAAAAAAAATTGATTCTGTCCAATAAAATGCAGTGCTGGTGAAGAGTATCGAAAATTCAAAAATACTGAGCAGCAACGAGATTTCGCTTACCATATTAAATCATAAAAGATGTGAGGTCTTAGTAACCCACCAGACACGGCGCGTTTCAAACAACAGTATACCGCTTTTCAGCAAAACCGGCGTCCCTATCTAAACAGCTGCCTGTGTAAAAAAGTCGAACTAGTGTTTTCATCTCCGCAAATAACTTCTAAGCTACTCAACCTTCTCTAAAACATAATAAAAATATTATAAATTTGAATGTAAGTTTTTTTTTTATGGAATAGCAGGACAAATGAGCATTCGGGTCACCCGGTGTTAAGTGATCACCGCCAACCACAATCTCTTGCAACACTAGAGGAATCACAAGAGCGTTGCCGGCCTTTTAGGAATGAGTATGCGCTTTAAGTTTGTTTGTTCCACTTTTACGCCGGAGCTACTCAACCGATTTTGATGAAATTTGGTACAGCGATAGACTAGAGCTTGGGGAAAAACATATGCTATATTTTATCCCGGAAAATGCATAGTTACCGCGGTATTTGTAAAAAACTGAAATTCACGTCGCTATAAGCCAATAGTAGGTTTACTTTGCCATAGCAATCTTCCTCCAAATAAGATTCATATAATATGTTAGGAACGGGAACCAGAACTAGAACAGGATATGAGATAATCTTCGATTCCAAACTTTCTTATTCGCGGGGTAACTTAGTCGCGGGCATCAGCTAGTAAATTATAAATTTGCAAAATCAATGTAAGTATTCACGATTTGTGTTTCAAAGATGTTTTTAATGTGCAATTTACTCTACTTAAGTTTTACGTTGTAATTGTGGTATGCAATTAACTGATACATTTTTTATAAATAACATTTCACATATAGATATATATATAGTGCTGCGGACATGTGCTCCGGAACTGGCGCCGGTCCTTACCCGTCTTTTCCGGCTCTCCTACTCCTAAAAGTCCCTTTGTCGTATCCCCTCGTTTCGAGATAACTCCTCTAACTGCCACAGCCTGTATTGGCATACTTGGCGTCGATATATCGAGCGACGTTCAGTTCCGTGGTCACTTGGAAGAGAAGGCCAAACTGGCCTCAAAAAAGCTTGGTGTACTCAGTAAGGCGAGACCGTACTTCACTGAAAGCCACCGCCTGCAACTTTATAAGGCGCAAATTCGGCCTCACATGGAGTGCTGTTCTCACCTCTGGGCGGGTGCTCCCCAGTACCAGCTTCTTCCATTTGACCGCATACAACGAAGAGCGGCTTGAATCATCGACGATCAAGTCATCTCCGATCGGCTTGATTCTCTAGCATTGCGTAGAGATGTGGGTTCTCTCTACATCTTCTACCGCATTTATCACGGGAAGTGCTCAGAGGAGCTGTTCGGGTTGATTCCAGCGGCCGAATTCCACCACCGGACATTACGTGCAAAGTACCATTCGCATCACGTAGACGTCTGGCATTCGACAACCGCGCGTTTTTCAAAATTGATTGCCTCGCACAGCCACTTTGTGGAATCAACTACCGGCAGCGGTCTTCCCGAACAGATACGACTTAGGGACCTTCAAGAAAAAAGCATACTCCACCTTAAAGGCCGGCAACGCATTTCTTGACACACCTATTGTTGCGGATGTCCGTGGGCAGCTGACTCACCTCTCCCCATCCCGTGAGCCTCTTGCCCGTTTGCCCCCTCTCATATCTCATAATCAAAACACGTCGACAAAATCGACGAGCAGCTTTCCAGTTACCCGACCGGAACACGCAAGTTCTGGTCGTTGTCGAAAGCTGCTCTTGGTAACTTCAACCAGCCGTCCATGCCATCGTTGCACATGAGGAATGACACCCTGGCCCATACGGCAAAAGAGAAAGCCGATCTCTTGTGCACTCTTTTCGCCTCCAACTCGACTCTTGACGACAACGGAAAAACACCGCCGACCATCCCGCGGTGTCAGAGCTCTATGCCTGAAGTACAGTTCAGACAGAAAACTGTTAGGCGAGCTCTGTTTTCGTTGGACGTCAGGAAGTCGAGCGGACCGGATGGCATTTCTCCAATCGTGCTTAGAACGTGTGCCCCTGAGTTGACGCCGGTGCTAACGCGTTTATTCCGGCACTCTTATTCTAAAGGCGTAGTCCCTGACTCATGGAAGTCTGCCCTTGTCCATCCGATCCAAAAAAAAGGAGACAGTTCGGATCCGGCAAACTACAGGCCTATTGCTATTACCTCTCTGCTCTCCAAAATCATGGAGAGCTTAATTAGCCGTCAGCTCTTGGTACACCTAGAGGGTCACCAGTTGATCAACGATCGACAATACGGGTTTCGCCATGGTCGGTCGGCAGGTGATCTTCTGGCATACCTGACACATAGATGGGCTGCGGCTATTGAAAGCAAGGGGGAAGGCCTGGCAGTTAGCCTGGATATAGCGAAGGCCTTTGATCGTGTATGGCACAAGGCACTCCTCTCCAAACTTCCATCATTTGGGCTTCCCGAGAGCTTGTGCAAGTGGACCTCCAGCTTCCCCACTGGGCGTAGCATACAGGTCGTTGTCGACGGATATTGCTCAAACCCGAAGCCCGTGAATGCTGGAGTGCCCCAAGCCTGTGTGCTGTCTCCCACGCTGTTTCTTCTGCATATCAATGATATGTTGGACACCTCCAACATTCATTGCTATGCAGACGACAGCACCGGTGATGCCGTATACACGGGCCATGCAGGTCTCCCTCGGGAAATCGTCGACCAGTGCCGGGAGAAACTTGTGTCTTCTATCGAGTCCTCTCTTGAGAAGGTCGCGGAATGGGGAAAATTGAACCTTGTCCAATTTAACCCCCAGAAGACTCAAGTTTGCGCGTTTACCACTAAAATAACCCCATTTGTCGTATCACTGCTCTTCGACAACACTTCCCTCAAAGCCTCGCCTAGTATCGGAATACAGGGTCTCGAAATCTCGAACGATTGCCAATTTCGTGGTCATCTGGAAGGCAAGCCAAATTGGCTTCAAAGAAACTGGGCGTCATTAATAGAGCACGGCAATGCTTCAAGCCGGCCCACATACTAGCGCTCTATAAAGCGCAGGTCCGGCCACACATGGAGTATTGCTGTCATCTCTGGTCTGGCGCACCCCAGTATCAGCTCGATCCATTTGACCGCGTGCAACGCTGAGCAGCTCGAATTTATGGGGACCCAGTGCTCTGTGAACGGCTGGATCACTTGGCATTGCGTAGAGACGTCGCTTCATTGTGTGTCTTCTACCGCATTTATCACGGGGAGTGTTCTGAAGAGCTGTTTAACCTGATTCCTGCCGCCGAATTCCACCTTCGCACGACACGCCACAAGTTAGGATATCATCCTCACCTTCTGGATGTGTGGCGGTCCTCCACAGTGCGGTTTTCAAGGAGCTTTCTTCCACGTACTACAAAGCTGTGGAATGAGCTTCCTTGTGCGGTGTTTCAGGGACGATACGACATGGGTACCTTCAAAAAAAGCGCGTACACCTTCCTTAAAGGCCGGCAACGCTCCTGTGATTCCTCTGGTGTTGCAAGAGATTGTGGGCGGCGGTGATCACTTAACAACAGGTGACCCGTACGCTCGTTTGTCCTCCTATTCCATAAAAAAATATATATATATATATAAAAAAAAACATTGCACAGTTGAGCCAAAGATTTTTTAAAATCCCAAAAATACTTTTGGTTACAGTAATACTTTTATGACATCTAAACTTCATTCAAAGTTTTTGATACAACAAAATAATATTTTCAACATAATAATATCCTTAGGACAACGTATCGTCTAATAGCTCTCTCTAAAAATTTCTATATCTATGTATTAAAAGAGAATGTCAGACAAGAATATTTTTTGTTTAAGTCTTTTCAGGACGCTATGCTTTAAGTGGTCGAGCATTTATTTTAAACATTTTTCTGCTCTATTCGTGTACTAAAGCAAGTAAGAGATACAATATTAAGTATTTTATTTTAAAATCCCTTTTCTAGTTGTATTGGTTGGACTTAACCCGTAGCAGGTTAAGTCCAACCTAATAAGCGCTGTAATTATTTCATAAATTCTTATAAATATAAAATTAATTCCAATTTATTTATAATTTAGTAAAATTAATATAAAGAAGATGTACCTCTGCGCTTATAATTTTGCTCTTACATTTTATTATATCAATTCATTGAATTCCCGCTCTTCAATACGAATAAATACAAAAAATGTCTGCGATAGTTTTTAGACTAAATATTCATAAATACAATATGATGATAAAAATAATGATAATTTATCCAGACGGGATTCAAGTAGGTAAACGCTCTTTCGTATTTTAAGACACACTGCCCTCATACTAACAATAGCTTCAAACTTTTTGTGTTTGTGACTTCAGTGGCTTTCTGGCAAACCAGTTACTTATTTATTGATTTATTCAGGAACAAAACAGTCTTTTACAATAGTGAGTTACAAATAGACATAATCTAGAAGACAAAACAGTTCCATAAATTAAATACTAATTATGTTTACAATGGACAATAATGCAAAACAAAAAACAACAAACAACATAGATATTTTAAACCAAAAGTAAAAACTACAAAATTACAATGTACAAAGCGAAAATTTAAACAGTTATAAGAGTATAGTTAAGAATCCTGTTCTTCACCACAACAATGATTTTATTATTTAGAGTTATTTATTTTTTTAAATTGAGTATAATGTCACCTACTATTTTCTTATATTTTTGTATATTTAATGAAAATATATCAATTTCAGTAAGATGTTTATTGTATAAACTACAAGAGCGCCTCACAAATGTATTTCCTGCATAATTGCTTTTATAAGGTGATACATAAAATGTAATGTTTTACGTGCCCATTCAGATCCTGATGGTCGAACACGAAACTTGTGTATGTTTTTCAAAAGTTAGCACACCAAACCTACTTAGTTGCCAGGAGCAGCTAAGTAGGTTTCCTTCGACATGGAATTGAGGTTCAATGACTGGGTGTTGCTCCTCGAAAAGCTATGGATAAGAGACTCCTCAGCACTACAGTAGGATTTTGGGCCTTTGAAGGTGGAGGAAGCTCCTTCTTTGGATACCTAGTCAGCTAGACAGTTTCCTTCTTTGCAATTCATTCTTCAGCTATTGATATCATTTTTCGTGACTTGTATAGTCCAAATAATATAAAAAAAACTAATAAATTTTCTCTTTAACAGGCCTAGATCCAGCTGGTCCCCTGTGGAACCTAAACAGCGATCGAATTCGCCCAACAGATGGCGTGTATGTAGAAGCAATCCACACTGATGGTGGCACAGGTGGTCTGGGTATCGGATCCAGCGTAGCTAACGCAGATTTCTTCCCAAATGGTGGAAACTCCCAGCCTGGTTGTTTAACTAGTTTGTGCAACCACAACCGTGCCTGGGAACTATTTGCATCAACGGTAACTCGGAACCATTTAGTGGGGAACCAGTGCTCGAGTATGAGTCAAGTGTCTTGGAATACTTGCAGAGGCTCAACTCTTCACATGGGCAATGATATACTGACTAAAACAGGGTAAGTATTCATTATATTCATTGCCAATAAAAATTACAGTCTATTATAATCATTTTTATAACTATAAAAGAGTTTTAAAAGAAAAGAATATCATAAATATACGGAATACGTTAGATGAGGGCAGAGCAGGGCCGATCGTCGTGGAAATCTTGAATAAAAATCATTTCTTTGGGGGAGGTCTTTGTCCAGCTGATGATGATGATGATGAAAAGATATATTAACAATCTATTCATATAGATAATATTAACTTGTACTAACTAACTGAATCATCAACGCCACTATGACTATAACCTGAAACTAATCAAAAACGATCTTTACTGATATATTTAGTTTTTAATTTATTTCTTGCTGAGATTTTATAATCGTAAGACTTTTTTATTGGCTTTATAATATCTTAAGCTAACTACTACACTACCACATTATCTCTGGACCTCGCTAGAATGTAATGCCCCCTTCCTCCCCTCCCCTTTTTTTATAGTTCTGTAGATCCTCTTGTTCTGTGTCGCTTTAAACGTTCTGTCAGAAAAATAGAAACTCGTTGTAGTTAATTTAAATACTTTCATTATTTTTCCATCAGTAAAATAAAAAAAATCAGCAACATAATACAGCAACCGATGGAACAGCAAAAATAAATCGTAGTTTATTTGTTAATAATAATATTAGGATATAATAATAACCTAAACTATCCTAACTAAATATAGTGATTTTTTTTTGCACATCGTAACAAAGCAACGAACGATGTGACGTCATCGACGTCCGATCAAGAGATAACCGGATAGTATCTATCTATGTACACGTACGTACAAATGTGTCAGAACTTTAAGGTACAGAATTTCTTTTAAATTTTAATTTTAATATTTCAGATCTGGAATTTACAGAGTCAACACGGGCAGATCGTACCCCTACTGAAAATATATTAATATTGTAACTAAATGATAAGTTTAAATAAAATTTTACTTTCGTATATTTGAATTTTAATTAACACATTTTCGTTGTTTTTCTATTGAAGGCAATAAGAATAGTATATAAAACACATGGTTAAACTCGAGAGGGACATAGTTGTGGGAAATGGTGAGGCAACCACCAGGGGTCAAGAAATGTGTTGCCGACCTTTAAGCTGGGAGTATGTCCTAAGCTTGAAGGCCACTAAGTCGTATGGATTCGGGAAAACTGCTGGGTATTTTATTCCAAATAGTGGCTGTACCAAACAAGATATTTCTGTTAAAAATAGTTTGCATTTTGCAAACGACAAAATTCAACTAATTACCTTCTATTAAATATATAAGTATATGTTGCCTTCAAGTTCCCTAAGAGAGTGTTAAGACTAAGAACCTTTTTTTATGAAAATAGGATTCTTGAAATACCCAAAAATTCTGAGCACCTTTTTTCTGCCGTAAAGCAGTACTATATGAGCATAATGTGTATCGGTCTGAAGGGCACCGTAGATAATGAATTTACGGCGCAAATGAGACTTAACATCGTATGTCACAAGGTGACGAGCGCAATTATAGTGCAACTCAAAATTTTTAGATTTTCCAAGAATTCTGAGCAGCACTGAATTGTAATGGCGTATCAATAACCATCTCCTGAACGTCTTGCTCACATCCTTTCTTATTGTTATAAAAAAACCAAGTAGTTATTTTAATTAACACCCTTATTATTTGTATCCCTAAATATATTTCAAAATGTTTTAATTGATAAGGTAGCCTTTTAGCTCACTTATATATTATTTTTTGTTTTTCTCTAATTTTGGTTTAATTTATGAAGATGAATGATAAGCGAAATCAGCATGTATTGTATGAACCCTGTAAACGTAATAAAATTGTACATAGTTTAAGAAATATTAATTATGTAAAAAAACTGGTAGACCTAATATATAGATAAAGAAAAGGGTATCATATAATTTATTTTAAAACCTAGCTGGTCACACGAATACAATTATGTTATGTAGTTAACTCTTTATGAAATAATGCAATCTATTCGGCCCCGTAATTTCAATCGAAAATTAACTTAGCATCGAAATAACAGGCAACATGAACCGAAAGTGACCCATATCAATATATTTACAAAACCGGGAATCGTAAAACGGCTGAACTCTGAAATTCTGACCAATATGAATGTGTAACAATTTGTCTGGTTTAAGCGGTTATTTGTGCCGGAGTGTGGGGCGCGCAGGTGTGCGATGAAATAATGAATGTAACTTGAGAAATCTAAGGTACGCGGGCAAAGTACTAAAGTTCTTTTTATTTTTCTTATCATAAATCTTCTTTATGTGCTATAAATGATGTATTTTTCAACTGAAATTCATGCGATAATGTAATCTGCAGGCAAATTGTGAGGACAACAATTTGGCTGTGGATTTTATGCGATATCAGGGACATATTTTGAAACGTTTTGTTAAATCTGTTTATCGTTTAATCTAATCAGTGGGAGACTTCTTTGCACCCCATGCCGGCTAAATTATGGGTTATTATATTATAGGTTATATAAATTAAGCAGCAATGCGTAAGCATTACCGTGTTTCGGTCTGAAGGGCGCCGTAGCTAGTGAAATTACTGGTAAAATGAGACTTGACAATTTATGTCTCAAGGTGACGAGCGCAGTTGTAGTGCCGCTCAGAATTTTTGGGTTTTTCAATAATCCTGAGCGGCACTGCATTGTAATGGGCAGTTCGTATTGATACGAACCATCAGCTGAACGTCCTGCTCGTCTCTCCAAACGTTCTCTACCGATCGTTTCGAAATTATAACACAAACTGTATTAGTTATTTACAGGCATGGTTTTATTAATGTATTTAAAATATGTTAACACATAAGTGTTATAATAAAATTAATGAATTTTAAAAGAAAATGACTTTGGAGGTTTGAAGCTTTGAAGTAATATTGACAAATATGTATTTAGGAACTATGTAATTTGACCATAATTTTTAACTTAATTTGTAATATTTTTTCTTTATAATGATGTGATCAGTCTTATTTTTACGCCATGATGCGATTAATTTTATCCAACTTTATTTAATGATATGATCAATTTTTTTTGTGATAAATATTGTTGATTTTTTAAGTGAAATATTTGTATGCTCAATCACGGGCACAATTTTGATAGCTGAAATCAACACATAAAGATCTTTCTAAGTTACTCATGCATTACGTATTAAGATGACTCATAACGATAGCATATTTTAAATGAACTCACATGATATGGATATCAAATGAAAGAGTAATATTGAAAAGAAATATGAAACAAGAAATTTTAAATATTCAAACAAACTTCAATTCAATATTTCAAGCGCTTATGTTTTCAACATTTCAGATATTGATTTTAATTCAATAATATTGATGTTATAATAAATGTTTTCTATAAATGCCATATTGTTACTTAAATCCTTATAGCACATACAAAATCCAATATTTAATAAAATCACAAATGTCTAAAATCTCAGCTGTTCGATCCTATCTTGGCAACCATTTTATTCCCGAACCATACGGGATTTGCAATATCTTCATTTTATTGCCTCCATTACGTTCTTTTAAGCCTTTTCGTTTTCGTCAAGTTATAAAATCATTTCCTTATTTCCTAGATAAGAATTAATATTTTTGACTAAACATATTATGTAGACAACCTATTTATTAATTGATTAGAATCACATTTTTTTATTTAGCAATAAATACAATTGCTCATCGATTTATAACCTAGGTCAATGACGTATCTAGGTTAATAGAACATCCATTAAAGAAAAAATTTAAAGAAATAAACATTTTGATTGTTGCATCTCAATATATTATTGGTAGTGTTCTGTCCATAAGCACTATAAGGAATTTGCTAGAAATTGTGGCAATCACAATGTTAACACGAGGAACAAACATAAACTTGTTATGCCTAGTACTTTTATGCTCAACTATTTATGCTCAAAGCCTTAAGGAAGCTTTCCAATTAGTTGACAGAGTGCATCAAGCTACTATTCTTGAGAAGGTAGTGAAGCCCCTTAAAAACACCATGTTCAATAACCAAAAATGGTGCTTCCAGCAAGACTCGGCGCCGGCTTGCTTTAAACGCCATGACAATTTGGAGTCCCTAAAACTATCCATACGATTGGCAGTGAAGAATTTTCCCATGGAGAAAGGGTATGTTTATATGGATTACTGGCGTCAACGTTTATAGGACTGTATTGAAGCCAATTGAGACCACTTTGAATAAGCTTTTTACATTTTAAATTGATTTATATCTATGTATTAAACTAACACACTGTATAAGTAATAAATGTTATTTGCAACAGAATTTTTTTTCTTTGTTTCAGTATTTATGGCAAGACTAGGTATGTATGTACTTACTTTTTTTAAAGAATCTTTGTCTTATCAACCTGAAGACACCACGCAAAGAAATTCATTCCTTCCATTCATTTAGTTACATTATACACGGAACGGCGTTTCTGGACTGATCCGCATTTGGAACAAACTTGGAGAGACGTCGCTACGCAAATCTAAGCGATCGAACCACACATAAATTACTGGATTCGAGCAACTTTACTTTGAACTTGGTCAAATGTTATGTAATTTCAGGCAAATCACTGGATTTTGCTCCAAATACTATCTATTTCTCTACTACTAATTCTTGGAATTCAAAATCGAATATTATGTATATATTATTACAGATGCATTGTGTTTACATTTATCTTATCATAAATCAAAGTAAATGAATGAAGCAAAGGACTTTTGAATCAGACTCACTAATTGGCTACAAATATCATAAAAATTGGAGCTATAATTCCAACCTTAATGATATTTGAACAAAATAGACATAATTCCGTTAGTCATCTCCAAGATAACGTCTAGGACTTTGGAAAACATATAAAGCTAAAACCAGGTCAAATTCATTTAGTGTGAGATAAATGTGTATTGAATTGTTAGAGTGCAACAATGAACTGCATGAAAACCTACAATACAATAACCAACACGTCCTGGATGCCAATGTGAGTTGTCGCCCAGCTCGAAACGTTTGCTGAATTCTAAACTTTGTTCGTTTTCAAACTGAATCTATCTAGAGAACAAGCGACTGACACTAATTGGAATATTTATTTATATATTTTGCTTATTTATTTAATTTACGAAAAAATGTGTGTAAATATTTCCTTATGCTATACTACTTTGTCATTTAAGATATCTTTTATTAAATGGTGTAGCAAACGCGTTGTTTCTAAAGATATTAATTTGGCTTAATGTAGTTCTTTAATCTGTGTGGCTACGAATCTTTTAATTTTTTTATTTTTTATGGAATAGGAGGACAAACGAGCGTACGTGTCACCTGGTGCTAAGTGATCACCGCCACCCACATTCTCTTGAAACACCAGAGGAATCACAAGAGCGTTGCCGGCCTTTAAAAAGGTGTACGCGCTTTTTTTGAAGGTAACCTTGTCGTATCGTCCCGGAAACACCGCACGAGGAAGCTCATTCCACAGCTTTGTAGTACGTGGAATATAGTTCCTTGAAAACCGCACAGTGGAGGACCGCCACACATCCAGATGGTGGGGTTGATATCCTAATTTGTGGCGTGTCGTGCGAAGGTGGAATTTCGCGGCAGGAATCAGGTTAAACAGCTCTTCGGAACACTCCCCGTGATAAATGCGGTAGAAGACACACAATGAAGCGACGTCTATACGCAACACTAAGTGATCCAGCCGTTCACAGAGCACTGGGTCCCCGACGATTCGAGCTGCTCTGGGTTGCACGCGGTCAAATGGACCTGCACTTTTCTGCACTGATTTCAGTAGAATCTTAGTCACTGCTTGCTCTAGAGATGAGAGGGAGAGAACACTGTAATTTCGAAGGCAGCACAATGTCACGTTCCAGCATGACACTAGTTCACATATCTTTGCAACATCACCATTTGTGTCAGTGAAATAATATTACAGTTAAACATCAAAAGATTTAGATAAGATTGATAATTAGAATAAAATTTAGTTTACTCATTACGTAGATATAAGACGATCAAATTTCTATCGGTCGCCTGAGCACCTCTGTGCACGTGCCAACGGAGTGCGATCCGACATCTGCGTGGAATCGCGTAATACCGTTAACGACGGACATAAGAGGACTACCACGTGACCAAGTCCCCTGGGACATGACTGTTTCTTCGCCGCTGGCTGATGGGCGCTCACCGGTACACAACCACGGACCTACCACCCTGCCACAGTCCACAGATCGCTCGCACCACACTACGCGAGCACGATCGCACTACAGCAGGATACCAACAGATATGACACCATGGACCAACCGGTCCCACCTAGAGCCCCGCCTGTAGTTGTAGGCGGCGATGACATCACTGAAAGGGGCCATCGTCCCGAACAGTTACCCCGATGCCCGTGAGGGCCTACGGGGAAGACCCAGGAGGGATTTAGTTCAGTCTCGTGCCAAATTTTGCCGAGTCAACATCTCCTGAGGATGCCTTGTGTATAGGCGAAGCTCATGTCAAATTGTTTGAAGACAGAAAACACCAGAAAACTCAAAACATTTGGATAATTACGGATTTCTGCAAAATAACGCCTACTTCAATAAATTTTTCAAAAGAGAATTTCAACAGGCTCGTCACGGCTTGATTTAACTTCCAAAAAGACAATTGCGTTGTGTCGCGAACACTCTACCTCCTTATTTTATTTAATTGACAAAGGACTTTAAGAGCGACATAGATTAATTAAACTAATTAACAGTAGTATATACTAGATAATGAAAGGAAACATTCACTACATACGATGGTGACTTTTATGTTTGTATTTTACAAGCACTTTTTTCCCAGCTACAACAATAATGGAACTTGTGAATACATTTGGGTAACTTTATTTAACAACGAACTGTGGCTAATTAACTATTCTATTTAACGTTATGCATTCTCAACTCGTACGAGAGACCATCATGAAATGAAAATATTTTACTTAGTTCGCCTAAAGCAATTTTAAGTTAGACGGAACAAGTTTTATTATATATTAGTATAGATCATTAATGCATTAGGCAAATCATAGAAATTAAATTAGTATAACATAACAGTGACATAAAAATACAATATTTTTTATCTTACTTGTGATGTATGAGAACTATTACTTTTGTGTTCTATATATTGAGGATAATTCATATTATGTTGTCGTTTGCTTCAGATATTGTTTGCTGTTGCTTCGCTTTAGATATCATTTAAATAAATTATATAATTGGCAATTGATAAAAATCCTAAAACTCCTTCTCTAAAGCAGTGTCGGTGTCAAAAAATTCAAATTATATATGAAAAGATAACATAATATTTTATCCATACTATTATGCCGTGCTTAATCTGAAAATGATATAATATATATCGTAGTCAAGAACTGCGAGCCACGAGCGAGAAGGTGATTTAATTGTTATCAGCGTGCGGTGCGAGTGCGGTCGACATCGGGCCCCGGGCGATCGCCGAACGGGCAGTCGAGGAATAACTATGGGGCGAGGCGGTTGGGTCGCACGCGCATGTTGCGAACGCCACGTTCTTATTATGTAGTCTATAGCAGTCATGTGAAGTGTAACAGAAGTGTTTTACTTGCTGTCGTGTTCACGCATATAATGGTGGACGGCCACGAGGGCTCGCACCAAGTGACCGGCCTTGTAACGTCATATATATTTTCATCATCATCAGCCTTAATACGACCACTGCTGGACAGAGGCTTCTCCTAATGCATGCCACTAAACCCAATGATCAGCTGTTCTCATCAAGACGTCACAGTCTCCACTCAAGAATACTTCAACCGTTATCCGTTCTGCGGCTTATTCGATAGGCTATATCGGTGAGCTTAGATCTCTTTCAGGACTCCTTATTTCTTATTGATCCTTAATTAGCCTTTTCTATAGCACACTGAGCAACTTTAAAGTTATGTCCACGGCTCAGATCCGTAAGTCATCACGGTTAGGACGCACCGATCGGTACATGTGATGAGAAGTCTCGTAGAAGTTTTCCAATTTCCCATCGCTCAGACCGTTATCGTCTGGTAACTCAATGTGAGATGTACTCGTTCTCAATTTTAATGCCACGTTCATGTAATCTCCTGTCATAAACGTAGTAGGTGTTATTACAAAAAATAATTTAAACATGGATTAGACAAGTGTTTTGTTCGACAGTGACCTAACTATAACAACATCAGTAACCTTCCAATAACGACGTCTAAAATGGAGTTTATCTTTTTCGAATATTAAACAGTGTTAAGCTTGTGTTTAATGTTCAGCAACAATTAAAGGAACGGAATGTAATTTTTGTCATACATCATCATATCTATCTAAATCTAAATTAATACTTAATTTTTGTCGTCATGTAATCTATATTTTCCTGTAATTATGATATATACTCTATCCGTAAGACACACCTTAAACAAGCTTCGACTTGTGTTTTAATATAAGCAATGTCTAAAGATTGTTGAACTCTAACCAACAGAAAGACATTTGTAATAGAACTTTGTTAAAACGACTGTCAACAATTGTTTAACATTTTTTGTAATAACACATATTATATCTAAAGCGTGCGATAACAATTTAAAAAAAAAATAAACAAATATCAACCGCCTTCAAAAACACTATTCCAAAACAATAGATGTAATGTGCACTAAAAAATGTATTAAATAATTGCGTGTTTTATATGCCTCAGTCTCATAGATAAAATTCTACGCGTATTGATTGAAACAAAGCTATAAATATTAACGCAAAATATGTAAAAACATTTAAAGTTCAATGGTACTACATTTATGCACTCGAATTCAAAAATCTCGGTGATAACGAAAACTTTAGCAATGTATTCTCTCAAGATTCCTGCATATTGCTATGATTATCAGGTACGATGCATAAAATTGTCCTTGGCAAAGTTCCCATAACAACGCCTTTACCGCTTAATTACCACACTGAGCATTATGAAGCTCTTCTGTAGCGCAAGCAACTATTTCCATAATCTAGATCAAAAAAGTAGTATTAAAGGTAGTATTAAATTAAGTAGGAAACAAACAAACAACCTATGTATATATACCCCTTATTAGTTGCTTTTATATAGGTATATTAATACATAGATAATATTGTTACATAGAAAAAAGTTCTAGAGAAAGATTTATTTCTGTAGAGACCGTTACTTTACAAATTATTAAAAGATCATTAAAAGTTCTTTATCGTGGACGTCCATTAGTCTGTGCTTCAAAAAAACGGCGTGGTACGGATATCTCGAGGACGACTTGACGAAACGAATTAATTTTTTTTTTCACAATTCAGAATTCATCAGAAAAGGTTCCTTTCGAAAATCACTACTACAGGCCTTCTCGTTTTTTTTTTAAACGCAGGTGATTCGATTTTATTCGAAATTTAACTTTTAAAACAAATATAGCAGGAGCGTTCGAGGCGTGCACTTTTGGATTTTCCAATTTGTTTCTATTCCCAAAAGAAGTATTTATTTATTAATCTAGGCGTTTCGTGTGTGGTTAATAGCATGCATTGTATTTTATTTTAATGTAAATTTTACTACCCTATATATTTAATATAGAAGAATTAGATAGTAAACTTCTTAATACATATTGTCAGAAACAAGAATATATCTTTGTTTCTATTCCCAAAAGTAATATTTATTTATTAATCTAGGCGTTTCGTGTGTCGTTTACAGCATGCATTTTAAGTAATTTTAATGTAAATGTTTCATGTTAAAAGTCAGTAATTATATCATTTAAACGTGTAATTGTGGCATAAGAACTTAAGTTAATATTTCGGCAATTATTAACATTAATAATATATAAAAAGTAACAGTCTATAATCAAATATAACCCAAACCGAAACGCCAAAAAATAAGTAAATTTTTACCACATATTATTTACCACCTTTATATAATACTAGCTGACCCAGCAAACTTTGTATTGCTGTAAAACATAAAGTAATAAAAAAAATTTTGGAGTGTAAAAAGTAGATGCAACCGATTCTCAGATCTACCAAATTTATCGTACTACAATTATTAGTATTGATCCATTGCCATCTTGCAACCCTATAGCGGATTTATGGATGGAACAGAATAATATAAAAATCGCGATACAAAAATAGGGGTTGATCGTAGAGGGTTGAAAATTTAGGGTTGTATGTATTTTTAATGTTGTATCATAATAAAATAAAAAATAAATTAGGGGTTTACCTTAACATTTAGGGGGATAAAAATAGATAGGAGCCGATTCTCAGACCTACTGAATATGCACATAAAATTTGGAAAAATTAGTAAAGCCGTTTCGGAAGAGTAAGGTAACTAATATTGTGACACGAGAAATTTATATATAAGATTTTCCTTATACAAAGCATATAAATAACTAATGTAAGAACATATATGTACACTAGGAGGATGTGATTAGTCAACCTGCAAGTTTCAGAATAATGCCGCAGGGAAGTGCTGATCGAGATAGCGCTAATGTTTCAGTGGCTTTGGCTCAAAAGCAAGTTAGCGTCTGGAAATTGAAGCTGGCTTCAGATTTATCACAGCTCCACAAAGACGGAAGGCGAGAAACATACAGTTTGCACGATAATTAATCGTGGTAATTGGTTCATCAAAGCATTAGTTTATATTCTTGATCAGAATATTGTTGTTCCTCAAGAACAAGGCATGGCTATTAACATATAGCAGAACGAATCGTGCTGGATGATGATATTAAATTCTAATAGAAGAAGTTACTTGAGTAATCTATACATACATACATATAATTAAAATTGGAGTGTCTGTTTGTAATATTGAAATAACCGTTTTTTACTACATGTATATGAATATAAATATACAGTGCACACACCAAAATAACATTTTTTACAATTTTTGTCTCTGTCTGTTTGTTTCGGCTAAGCTCTTAAATGGCTGGACCGATTTGGCGGGACTTTTGTGGGCAGGGAACTGATGTAATAAGGAGTAACTTAGGCTAGGTTTATTATGGGAAAATTCTTTTATTTTAGAAAAATAAAGCAATGTTGCCATGTCTTAGAAACGGTTTAACTCTAAAAATAATTTATATGGCAAAACAACGTTTGCCGGGTCAGCTAGTTATAAGTCAAATGTACACTTAGCTGAAAACATTATTAATCTGTTTCATGAGCTTGATTTCAAATGTTTGTTGAACTTGCATACTTTCGTGACTATTTTTATGTTTGATGGCTTATATATATTATCAAAAATATTATATTATTTTAATTTTATGATCAGCACCTTTTCAGAACAAAGAAAACGCTTTAAACAAATATTACAAGACAGGTCCCTTGCACCTTAAGATTTAATTAAACTATGTTTTACCTGATTTTAGTAAACGGTTAAACATTAAAATGTTTACTCAATATTATTATGTTAGAAGTATCTAAACATTTTTGAACGGACGGGTAATTTATTGATTAATTAAATTATTAAGCATAATGAAAATTTGTATAACAATTACTATTATGATCGCAAGAAACGACGAGAACATAAAAGGGTTGAATATCTTCTTAAATTTAACGAATGATGTAAAAAAGTTTTTATGACCAACGATTAAGCTGAAGGAATATATTAATTACACCATAATTTAAGGATACGGTAGTAAAGTCAAGTTAAGATTAAATCTTGGTATCTGAATATAAACTTTAATGATCATATTTTATATAACCTTGCATGAAGGGAGAAGCGGAATCTCTGTAATATTATCACATGCGTTTGCAATAAAACGCAATTCATATTCTAGGAACGACATAAGCTAAGAAAACCTGGGACTACTTTCAAAAGAATAAGAAATGAACATCATAAGGTATAATTTAAACAAAAGCATTATATTAAATATGAAAATCACAGAATTTTACTACAAACACAATATCTTAATGTAAATCCAGCTGAATATAAAACAACTGAACAGCTTTTAATAGATTTTTAAATTAATTAATTAAATATAGATTTTTGCAGGACAGCTTCGTACTTGTTGCCTAACTTGTTCCCGTCAGAAAAGTTGAATAATAGATCTTCATAACGCGGGTATTTTTAAATTTTACCTCTTCCACATCGGCCTCCACAGCCTTCCGAGATCAGGGGCACCAGTATTTACTATCAGTGATCGCTAGTAGCCCTGGTATCGACGCTAGAGCATCCAGTCACATCGTGGGAGTATCTACATCGCAAGGTGCATTTATTTCTTAAACCATTTTCTTTATTACTGCGAACCGCACGTTTTTGTATCTTAAAAATACAGCCCACCTTCCATTAACAAGAAAAGCATATAAATTCATTATACCGTGGGAGGCATTATGGCCACAATGGCGCCTTTTCTGCCGTGAAGCAATAATTTGTAAGCATTACTGTGTTTCGGTCTGAAGGGCACCGTAACTAGTGAAATTGCTGGGCAAATGAGACTTGACATTTTATGGCTCAAGGTGACGACCGCAGTTGTAGTGCCGCTCAGAATTGTTTGGGTTTTCAATAACCCTGAGCAGTACTGCATCGTAATGGGCAGGGCGTATCAATTACCATCAGCTGAACGTCCTGCTCATCTTGTCCCTTATTTTCATTTAAAAAGAATCATGTATATGGCGTCGCAACAATATTGAATAATATCAACACAAACATTACTAAACGTATGACCCTCGTGTGCCTCGCTCGTGCTTCTAGCGTTCACAACCATTTTTAGTAATCCTTTCATACGAACGCTTACTGATTACTGTGTACTATTGTGTCAATATATCTTATGTACGTGACGGTAGGTGTAATGTAAATTATTACAGCCGCGTGTAATATGTGACACACATTTTGCGTCCTTTTCTCTCTGCATCTGCACTTTGAAGGGTTCTGAAACGCAGGTTATTATTAAATGCATAGTTCTCAAAAGTAATGTTATATACATTATCAAACTTTACTCTTATTGATTCCATAGGACCTATGTTATAAATAGCGCGAATAGGCCTTTTCTGCAGCACAAGTATTAATATCTACTATAAATTAAAATAACTAATGTAAATAAGTCACGCCATATCTATGTTACAAAAATTGTCTTATCTTATAAATCGTGTATGCTGCAGCACTAAGTCTATTTGCCAATCTTATTAGTATTGTACATTGTAATAAAAAGTAACGGTAAAAATATAGCAGATACCACTGGTTTTATTATCTCTGCGTTTCATACTCCCATTAAATTTTTTGATATTTGACATGGTAAATTTTATATATTTCATTTTTCTAACCAGTACACGATATGAGAATAGTGTATACTTCGAAATACATAATTTGTTTTCTTTTCACTAAGAATACGAGTGAAGTGTCAACCAAAAATGCTATCTTGTGCTTTTTTAACCAGATAGATCATTAATAATAATATAAGGGAAATGAACGGTCCAAGAGTAGACCCTTGTGGAACCCTACAGTGAGAGGAGCTCCAAGAGATCACCTGCCATTCACATCAACTTTCTGAATTATATTATTTAAATATTTTATTTATAAATAAATCAGAAGATCGGGCGCAATTACTTAGCGTATGCCTTTCTAAAACAAAGGCAATGCTCCTGTGATTCTGTGATAATATTGTGTAACCCTTACGCTCTTTTGTCCTCCATTTCCACAAAATAAGATCAAAAGCTTTATATAGATCACGAAAGATACCAAGTGTATTCTGTGATTCCCCAAGGGCACTAAAAATCTTCTTGATTAGCTCAACACCGCATTCGTAGCTAAACGTCTTAAAGTCAAACTGTTGCATTGTGTTACTCATGAGCGTTAAGGTTTGTAAGCATTTGGATTAAAATTATTTTATCCAAAAATATTACTCAAGATACATATATATATATAGTTGTTCCCGTCAAAAGTGACTTAATCAAAAGCTGACTTAAATATCGATAGAATTTTAGTACGTTATAAAGGACTAGGAGACCCGCCTTAATACGTAGGTCACACTAAAAGTTTCGCGTTACTTAAAAAAACAACATGTTATAACCAAAATATTATGTTTATTGCTTTTCAAAATAGTCTATTTTACATCTTAAGCAATTTTTCATGTGATCGAACCATTTTTTAAAACAGGTGGACCACAGATATGAAAAAGATTGGTAAAAGTGAAACCTCTTATCAAATCTTTGATTTTGGGGAAAATACAGAAATCACAGGGTCGGGGCGATGTGCAGGATGGGTGACGAGTTGTACTTTTTCGGAAGCTAATGGAAGAATAATGACTTAGTTTTGTTGGCCGTGTGTGAAGAAGCCTTGTCATTATGTAGGAGAACGCCGCTTTTTGGTCGTCTTTCGCGAACTTTTTTTAACACCCTGGGTAAACAAATGGTAGAATACCACTCGGTATTAACACTCTTTTGATCTTTAAGGAGAATTGTGCAGATGGCACCCGCGGCAGCTGAGAAAAAAAAAAGCGACCTTTTTTTTACCAACGTTTCTCGCCTGCCTCACTTTTGTTGGACTGTGCTCATTTTCAAACACCCATTCACAAGATTGCTGTTTTTTTTCGTCCACGTTCCGTCTCCTGTGATAATGTCATAAACAGCATTAGAGTGTCCGTGGTCGCATTTCATTAGCATCTGTGAGCACCATTCCACGCGAGCCTGCTTCTGCTCGGCAAGCAGTTCATGAGGGATCCAAAGACAACAAAGTTTCCGAAATTTTAATTCCTCTTGTAAAATTTTCTGAATTTGGCTCATACCAATCCCCAATAGTCCTCGAATTGTCTCATAGGTAATCCGCGGGTTTTCTTCAATTAGCCGCTTAACAAAAGTCACATTATTTTCGTGAAGGCCGCTCTTCACGAAATTCGTCATGAATTATGAAACCCGACCTTTCTCAAATTCAGCAAACCATCGCCTCACGGTGCTCAAGCAAGGTGCTTCTCTCTCAAAAGCATTTTGAAGACGAGTGGCAAAGTCTTGCGGAGAGATAGAACGTTTTAAATCATAAAAAAATCATCGCTCTAAAATCTTTTCGACTTAACTCCATTTTCGTTGCGTACGTAGAACTTTGATGTGTGATAAAAAACAATTGACAAATGATTTCCCGCCATTTGTAATTTGTTTTTCAACGTTTTAAAAAAAATATAACGTTCGAAATTCAATTAGTTCCGATTAGCTAGAAGTGCAAAACTTTTAGTGTGCCCGATGTACAACTAGTTGCCAATACTTATGCTATGACATCAATTATCGAACTAGTATTTAACATAATGTTGTTAAAATATAATGATAAATTATTTAATATAAACACTACAAAAATATAAGCAGTTTGATTTAAGTTTTAAAAGTTTTTATTATTATTATACTACTTCTGGGCTAACACAAATTTCACAGATCATCGGTACTATGTTTTTGTATATGTTTGTCCTTATAAAATCACAAATTGTGTAAAATAGTTAATATTCAGGAAGGCCTGGGTAATTTCAAGTTTGTTTAGAAACAAGACAAGAAAACTCAGTTGCAAGTTTTACAAAGTTCACGAGACTTCGTTCACATGAAGAGTGTGTAAGTTTTAATTTATTACAATCAGGTTTGGTATAAATTAATTAACTGACTCTCGTTGAAATTTGAATTCGAGCCAGAGAATATGGTTTCTCTGCATGTTCAAATTTCCACTTTAAGGTAAATTCTAGAAATTGTTACCTTTATTTTTTATGCTCGTTAACCTTACAAACTTTTAATATTAGTAGTTATATAATGAACAATAAAGTTATATCTATAGTTGCAACTTGATTTATTTTGAAGTGAAACTTTTTAGCGGCGTTTAGCACTTTACTTCGGATGGGTATAAAATGTTAAACTCGCGTCAGGTTACATATATACCATATATTATCATTTAAATAAATACTGACATTATAGTTTTCAATAATGTTTTAATAGCTTGGTGCGTCTGTTAGTTTTTATGTAGGTAATGGAACGTGATTTTCAATATCTACAAAACCTCGAACTAAAAACACGCACATTGTGCACTTATCACTATTAATTGAATAATTTAAATACTCTGTTCCTTCTGTTTGTTTCTGTAAATAGATTTATTTTTATATCCATGTCTTTGAGCAATACACCAAGGCATGCTAAGACATACCTAAACCTAAAAGTCGATTTTTTGTTGTTAATAATTATCACCTTTACAAGAAAAACAAACTAAATACACGCTTAGGCTTAAAGATATTTATTTCTCATTAAAAACATAATATTGTCACTTACATGAGAACATAAAATAATGTAATAATTTATCCGCCGTTCTTTACATGTTCAGTACATACATATACATGATAGCACTTATTCTTCTTCACAAAATTAATGATTACACACTTTTACAGGTCACTGTCATATAACAAACAATTTCAAACATGTGTTTTATAAAAACTTTGAAACAATATAGATTCTCATTGAAAACCAAACTAAGAATAATAAGATAATTATTATTGGATAGTAAACATAAAAAACATTGTAAAAAATTTAGGGTATAATTTAAGATACTTCTAAAATGATAAAATATCAATCAAAAAAATAGTAATATCAACTAACGTCTAGTAATCGTATGTATGTATAGAACGTCATTGCTAGTAGCTGAAGGAACTACGACTTGACTTTTACTTCACTAAGCTCAATCGCGGTGGTCTCAGACGTCAAGTGACAATGATTGAGAGTTCATCATTTCACAGTTGAAACCGCTGTGGATATTTTATGGACATTTAAATGATATTTTTTAGGATGAAGGTTTTTTATTTATTTCTTTAGGTGCCATTTAACTAACGATGTGATGGCATCAATACCGAAATGTATAAAAACTCATCTGGAATGTAGGCATACCTATATATCACTGCGAAGCGAATTATTGATACAAAATCAATATAAATCCTGGCAATTGAATATAAAAACGAATTTGAATGTTTCAGATTTACATATATTGACAACCCCTATAGCTCAGTCGTTAGCGACCCTGACTACTGAGCTAGAGGTCCCGGGTTCGCATACCGGTAGCTGCAGACGTTTATATAATGAATATGAATGTTTGTTTCCGAGTCATAAACATCCAGTTTACATATATTTATGTATGTTTAAGTAAGTATATTGTATAAAATATATCGTTGTATGGGTACAACCCATAGTACAGGCAATGCCTAGTTTGGGGCAAAATAATTTGTGTAAGAGTGTGTCAATATTATTATTAATATTATTGATGTAAATATTAGGGACAAGGGACAATAGATGAAATGTTCGTGAAAAGCATTTAGTCGAAACATTTATTTCGAAGGGAATATAAAATTTAAAAATGCAAGAGACTAAAATCTTATTCGTTTGTTCGGAAACTTCGAACACAAATCCTTTAGCAACTTTGCGAAACTCGTGAAGAAAGTATGTAAAACTGCAACATGTGCAGTTCACAATCTAGACATCTTTTTGAAGATGTTTGCTGGAAATGACCGTATGATTGCAGTATTTTTGTGTTTGATTCGAGTAAAGGCAGGTTTTGATGTTGTAAGTTATCTTAAGTTCAATTCAATTCAATTTCAAATATCCTTTATTACAGATAAAGTTAATAACTTAGTTAATAAATATAATAATATTTTTAAAATACATACTCTTTAAAAGTGCGAAGACTCATTTACAATTTATATGAGGAAATTATTATTATAAAGTTTCATAAAGGAGTTATAGTAATAAACAAAGTTCTACTTGATTTACATTACGAAAGCTTTAGTGGCAGATATTCATTTATAAACAAAATTTTAATTATTAAGATTTTTAGTAACATACGCACAGGTGATGTTACGTTGTGACAAGAAACAGCGAGATCGCGAACCGGTGCAGTAAACTCGAGCAAGCGCACGAGCAGGCCAGAACAACCCATCCTTATTGTTAATACGGTCGGTTATAACGTAGAAGCGCCATTCTATTAAGATTTGTTAGTCTACGTACGTACGTTTCTAGTACGTTTCTAGTATGCAGAAAGCACCTACCGCTCACCCGCACAGCTTACAGCTCACGTACACCTAAGCCAATTTTGTCGTCCGATGACAGAACAACCCGGATGAGTAACTCGGACGAATGTGCTTACAGTGGGAGGCTCCTTTGCACCGGATGCCGGCTAGATTATATATTCCACAACGGCACCTATTTCTTCCGTGAAGCAGTAATGTATAAGCATTATTGTGTTTAGGTCTGAAGGGCGCTGTAGCTAGTGAAATTACTGGGCAAATGAGACATAACATCTTACATCTCAAGGTGACGAGCGCAAGAGTAGTGCCGCTCAGTTTTTTGGGTTTTTTAAGAATCTGTAAGTAATTTGCATTGTAATAATATAATAATAATGATAATATTGACACACTTTTTACACAAATTATCTTGCCCCAAATTAGGCTTATATAGCTTGTGTTATGGGTTGCAAGACAGCGATATATTTTAAACAATATACATACATAAACATACATATAAACATACATGAATACATATAAACATCTGTGACTCGGAAACAAATATCCATATTCATCATATAAATGCTTGCACCTATCGGGATTCGAACCCGGGGCCACTAGCTTAGTAGGTAGGATCGCTAACCACTCGGCTATACAGGTCGTCGTAATGGGCAGGGCGTATCAATTATCATCAGCTGAACGCTCGTCTTGTTCCTTATCGCCATAAAAAACACTGCAGCAGTGTACTGACACACTTGTGCTGACATTGGACGTTACCGCAAAGACTACGCAACAACAGTCGCGGGGCGTCTCCTAAGGAGACTCGAACCTCAGACCGGGTCTCCTTAGGAGACGCCCCGCGACTGTTGTTGCGTAGCCTTTGCGGCCTTCACGGCACACGTCCTACTTCGCTGTGAAAGCCAGGACTGCTAACAGCACAGAGGAGGTTTTAGTCGGTATGGGGCGTCCGCTTACGCGGACACTCGAGTCCGACATATTACGCCCCGTTCCGGGGCGTAACTACGTAACAGTATTTCCTCCTCTCAAAAAAAAAAAAAAAAAAGTTACCGGTATTCTGTAGTTGGGTTATAGGCATCCCCCTAACGAAAAATCTGCTCACGCTGAACCCAAAACCAAACGACTGGGTTGATCGGCAACGTAAAATTTGATCACTGAGTTGAAATAGCTGAAAAATAAATAATTAGAAACATAAAATATTTGAGACTTTGTGGTCTGAAAGAAGATGTTGTGACAAAAATTGAGAAAGGTATGCTATGATTTGGACATGTCGAGAGAACGAATGAAATTGACGAAGAAAGTGTATAAGGTCAGTGTGAATGAAAGTGTTGGAAGGGGTAGACCTAGGCGGACGTTTCAAGATCAAATCGGGGACGTCTTGAAAAAAGGCCAGGTCAAGAGTACCCTAAACCGGAGAACATGTATGAAAGGAATAATGAAAGTGGACGAAGCGAAACAAGTATGTAAGGATCGTAGCAATTGGAAAGAAGTGGTCTCTGCCTACCCCTACGGGAAAGAGGCGTGATTTTATGTATGTATCTATGTATGTAAAATATTTGAACTGAAAGTAGCAAACATTTACTCCAAGGTAACTTTCGATTGTGTTTTTTTTATTAAAATAAGGAACGAGACGAGCTGGACGTTCAGCTGATGGTAATTGATAAACCAATTACAATGCAGTGCCGCTCAGGATTCTTGAAAGACCTAAAATTTCTGAGCGGCACTATAATTGCGCTCGTCACCTTGAGACATACGATGAGCTACGACGCCCTTCAGACCTAAACACAGTAATGCTTACACATTTCTGCTTCCCGGCAGAAATAGGCTCCGTTGTGGTACCCATCATCTAGCCGGCATCCTATGCAAAGGAGCCTGGTATAGTTGTATAATATATCTGACGCTGACAAGGAAGGAATAAATAGTAAAATGTTGATACTTTTATTTTTATATTTGTATTTTGTAAGGATGGTATTCTAATTCCTAAATCTTTTAAATGTTTATGTGAACTGTAGAAAACTAGGAAAAAGTGGAGACCTGGAACGTTTGTATAGCTTGGGTTTTTGTCTTTTCTTGACTTTAATATCCTTGACATTATTATAATGTACAACACAGAACAAAGTAATTAATGATAATTTTCTCCAGCTTTATACAGGTTTTTACTAGCCATAAAAACTTTTTAACAACGTTCGTAAGTTTTAAGACAGTCAACCTTTAAATGAGATATAATTTCCAAGACTGTTATAGAAAGATTCTATCATATTTTTATTTTTTTCTTTTTATGCACAAGTGTTATAACTGCTTAATTAATCTATCTATATATATAAAAGTGAATTACTGTTCGTTAGTCTCGAGATCGGCTGGACGGATTTGGCTAATTTTGGTCTTGAATTATTTGTGGAAGTCCAGGAAAGGTTTAAAAGGTGAAAAAATATGAAGATGCTCAGAATTAAATAAAAACAACAATTTAGTTTTTCCTTTGGTGTGTCCCCCGTCGTTCAGAAATCAAATTGAAAGAATAGTTTAAAATTAATAACTAATAAGTATTTTTAAATCTTTCTAACTCTATCAGGAGGTAAAAAATAAACTTAAGTTTAGCTAACAATAGTTGGTAGATTAACAGCAGTTGTTAACTATCTATGAGATTATTTTTATGTAGACTGATAAGTCATAAGTTTGAGAGTGACAATGAAGTATATAGGCTTAGAATGCTATGAGTGCGTTCAAATCAAACAGTCATAATGTTGTCATTCGAGCAGACAAAACACCTGCCGGTGAACACACAAGGAGGTTTATTTCACCCACCATTGGCGAAGTGGCTGTTGTCATTGTGGGAGAAAATTGACAATCTAAAGCAATTATTAGAAATATTTTATATTATTGACAAATTCATAAAAACATTATTTTGTTTATTATTAACAGGACAACGTCTGTCGGGTCAGCTAGTATACAGATATTAATCTGTCATTGTTTACAAATTTTTCGTTACAAATGTTTGCGTTTATAATGATCTGCTGTGTAACCATGACTTATTACACAGTAGTACCATATTATGTGTAATAAATACAGTAACGTAACGTAGTAACGCAACACGACTACTTTTCAGAGCGACGATCAAGTGCAGTAGTAAAAGAGAGGGAGATACGTCCACTGCCAACACTTCCTGTGGTGCCGATTTGTTACATTGCGTATCGGTAGACCTATTTTGGCTTTTCACGTGCACGAAATCAGTTGCCGTCTCGTGACACAACACTCTTTGTTACTTAGTGAAATTTATTATCAATGGTTTTACTTTAAATATGCTGACCGCCTGTGCTGTAAGTGCGATAACATCTTGTAGAAAGTTTTGTAACAACCTCAGCAAGATGCTAGGGTTGTCATAAAAACTTTCTTCTTAATTAGACTTTTAAAAATTAATATATAAATTTTTATTAAGATCTTTTTATAAATTAATTGGATAATCATCGCCAACTGACTTGATAATTGTAATAATTTTGTTATTGATCATTGTTAGACCCATGTGTTTGCATGTTCCACATTGCCACCAAAGTAAGTTTCTAGTTTCTACAAGCAGACTGTGTTAGATAAGGTTTTGTTGTTAGTAACATTGGTCAAATCTTAAACTGAATTTTGCATCTTTTCTCCCCACCGATCGAGCTGAAATTTTATCCCGTGGCTGAGGTCCGACACAACTGCATTTTAATGATAAACAAGACCTGAATTAATATCTAGATAAGTTATACATTGAAAGTCTTCATCGTTCAACAGAAAACAATAAAAATATGCGTGTTTATTTGTTTGATATAGGATAAAGTTGAATGTTATGTGATAATGAAAAAGAGCATAAAAGTGTGGTCAAAAAGTATATTTGGCATCACTTTATGAATCTTTGCTTTTAATAATCTATATATATTGTTTCAAATATTTTTATTTCACAAAAAAAAATTTGTTCTAAACTAGGCATACATACATTGAACATAAAATGATACAAATTGTTAGATATTAATAAATTAATATATTTTTTGCTTTCCACCAAGAATTCGATTTTATATTTACCTCGTATGGTTCTTACCAATAAAAACCTACTATACTACCAATAACGTTTGATCATCATTTCAAAAATTAATAAAACAGAGATATGAAACCGCATATAATTAAGGACTCCAGGTGATGCTTTGAATAAAGTTCATGTCTATAAAAAGGTTGAGTTAAATCTAGAGAATCATAGCTTCAAATTGGATTATTGTACAAAACAAAGTTAGACGAAAACAAAGTACCCGAATATTGAAACTACTCTAAAGGGATTTAACACAAATAATAGTTCTTTTGAATAGAAGTTTACGAGACCGCTCTAGCTTTTATAGGAGTTTTGCGAGTTCTTAAGATGATACCGAAGATATGAAATGATATTATCAGATTGTTGTTTTGTTGTTAGTAATACAATTCAAGAACGCCAAAACTTATCTATATGTACATTAATTATAATTGAGGAAAGCTTTGTATTGTTCTATTATTAAAAAAGATTTTGGGACCCACGTCAGGATAGAAGTTCTCACGCCTTTCTTGAATTCTCAATTAAATTTGATATGGATATTTTAATTATTATATTTAATTATATGTATAAAACAATTCAAGCAATTTCTCTCTCTCTCTCTCTCTGTCGATATTTCTCTCTGTATTTCTAAGCAAATAAATCTACAATAAAAAAGTATGTAGGTAATAAAACAAATTGTGTGTACCAGCTCCGACACACAACTGGAATTTACACCTTACGAACCATAAATATGATAGATGCATTAATGTTTAAATAAATTTAAAAATATTTTATATAAATGTGGACTTGTAATGAAAATGTCAACTTGATAATATTGTAAGCACAACTAATTATTATGAAGCTCTCAATATTACCCCTCGCTGATAACTAAATGTTATACTATATTGAATACTAACTCATACCCGCGACTTCGTCCGCATAGATAAAGGTTATCTCATGTCCTATTCCAGTTCCGGTTCACTTTTCCTACATATTATATGAATCTTATTTCGAGGAAGATTGCTATGGTAAGTTAAACCTACTATTGGTATTGTTATAGCTTATCGACGTGAATATCAGTATTTCACAACCGTGGATTTTTCCGGCATAAAATGTCTATGTCCTATGTCCTTTTCCAAGCTCTAGTCTATCACTGTACTAAATTTCATCAAAATCGGATAAGTAGCTCCGGCGTAAAAGCGTAACAAACAAACTTACATTCACATTTACAATATTAGTAGGTATAACAATTGTTTTACAATTAATTAAGCAACAAAAATTTATTTGCACACTAGGCATGTGTATGCTTTCGACTTAGTTAAGTAGAACCAATCTAATCAACAAACGTTGGCGATGCAATTATATTAACAGAGCATTGAACTGATAATCCCAAACTATAACTACTCATGTCGATTGGTACAAGCTTAAGGATCATATAACAAAGGGATACAGATAGGAATCATATTACTAAGACTCAACTATCCGTCCGTTCATCTGTCAGCAGACTCGATCATTTGAACCGCAATAGTTCGTCAGCTGTAATTTAGAAAGAGCGTGTATTACTGCCGTAAGCCATATGCACGAATGATAACTACCTTTTAAATTAATATATTTACTTATTTATAATGAGACGAGTAGTCGGTTAATATTGTAAAAGAACATACATGCCATGGATTCAAATATTGACAATAATTATTTTATAATAAAGCATACATATTGTTATGAAATATTAACCTACTTCCTGATGCTCGAAAATATTTCCTTACGACCATATTTTAAGTAATATTTTTTTTTGCATATATATACATTTTACTTATAATTTAATTATTAAAAAATAGTATTATATCAATAATAATATGACTTAATAATTAATAACGCTATTTATATAAAAAATAATAAAATAAAACTTAAATAATCTAATAAAATTAATTAATTACAAATAGAAAATATCATTAAGATCGCTATCGGCAGGTAAGGTGCCCTAACTTATCCTTTGACACAAGTACGTACCAGATCTTGGGTCACCTGTTAAATCGATCGACAGCGAATCTCTTTGTTGCATTTATACTAAAACAGATATATCCTTAAATTTTAGAATACATTTATATTTTTGGTCAGATAGAAACCAAAGACTAGGAAAGACGTATTATAGATGTGAGGAATGTGGCAAGTTGAATGATTTTTAGAGTATTTTGAATAATTGCAATTGGTGCAGTTTGAGATGTTTAATCTTTGAGTTTGTGGGTTTGAAGGATATGTGTTCTAACGTGTTAATTAGCTTACAACATAATATGTGTCTTATAAGGGTTCTATTCCAGTGGCAGTTAATGTTAGTTGAATCTTTGTTGTTTGATGCTGTATGGTGGTTTCAGTAAGAGTCAGAAAACGAAGTCTGAAGTAGGCGTAAATAAATATATTAAACCCAATAAAAACATCATAAGCTCATATTGTTCTCATATACACCGGTTGTACTCGTATAAATATGAATCAGCAATATAAAAGTACGTAGTAGCGGTTCGTTACGTTTGTCGTCTCTAGAGAGAACTCAGAACAACGAGCTTACAACATGAATCTTTCACAGGCGTGCCCGTGTCACAATACCGATTTGTAACTACTACTTAATCAGTTCTGTGTCATCCATATTATTTTACTTTGACTGTATTGTATTTCAAAAGGGGCACTTGTAGTTACAGTACATTAAAAGTAAGTCACAAAATTGTGATTGAAAAATATTTAGAAGCATTTGTATTTTTTAATACCAGCAGATATAGTTGCATTGTTTGCCTTGGGTTGTACTGCTGTACCGAAATAATATTCTCATTTTATTATTGTATTTGTTTGAAAGTTGATAAAAACAGAGAAGGGGTCTTGGAGTTGAAAAGTGCGGCAGGACCATATTTTCTTTAAGATGACCACACTTTGCTCTCACCTTTATCAAAGGTGCTCTGTAAGATACCATTCTTTATTTAATAGTGATTCAGAAATCAAGATGGCAAAAGAGAATAAATATATTGGTCTTCATGGACTTTGAAAAATCCTTAGATACGCTGAAATGGTGATCTATTTCAGGTTACTACCCGATTCGTGGTAAGATCACTACGTTACCAGCATCTTGAAAGCCTTGACTGATGTATTAAAGACAACAAGCCTGCGATAAAAACTTTATATGTTCGTTTTGTCGTTAATTATTGACATGAGATCGGAGGTGTGTCAGAATAACCTAACAAATTATATTGTTTTGTTAGTTACAAATCGGCTCACCGTAGTAACGATTTAGACGAGTTCTCAGGCAGAAGAGCATACAGACAATAGATTAATTTTTCCAGTGAAATATCAATAAAAAAAATCATTGTGGAATAATCAGTAAATGAAACCGGTATAGTAACTATCATAGACGATTGTGGCACTTGTCAGCATGATGATATAAGGCCATGACGGTAAGCACTGACATCTACTATTTACCACTGGACTAGTGACTTTCAAAGTGCTTTTGTGCCTGTTTGAAATTTGCCATTTTGGCGCTGTTGGCCATGTAGCGGGAGTCTGCGGTACTAAAACTAGTGATGACAACCTCAGCAAACATCAAGAAAAGGTGATTTTATTACGTTGATTCTTGAAGTATAAATAACACGGAAAAGGAACGAAGTGGGGATGTACGTTAATGCGTGTATCCGCATCACTACGTGACTTATATTTCCTTTTTAGATTTATAAATTTACAAGTTCTGAGCTTTGTTTGTTAGATATAGGATACGATAAATATTTAAATATTATAATTATTTTTTCACACATTACTGCCAAAATAGCTTGCACGGAAAAAAAATATAGGAAGTTCATAATATCAGTGTTAGGAAAATACGTCCTAACGTTTGCTTAGAACTTTCCTTTTTCCGAATTGCGCTGCTGCTTCGTTTGTTATCATTCTAGTAATGAAATAATCCTTCCATGTTTTAAAGCATTAATATCTCTTTCTTTATTGTTTTTTAACATTTGTATTGTTATTTTTTATTTTATTTATATAATGTTAATTGTTCATATATATTGTACTTGTAAAAAATTTGGTGGCAGTATTTCGTTTTAGTTCGGGAGTGACGCTTCAAATAGGCGCAAAAAATTTGCAGTCAAACATATGGAACAGCCTGTCCAGTGGTATATATACAGGTCAGTGACGGTGAGTGATAACCTGCACACTATAATGTAGTGTTGGTGTGACTGTAGTTAGTGCTTCGCCCAAAGTAGAAAGGCTTCGCCCAAAAATTTCCACGACGATCGGTGCTGCGGTCTCATTAAACGTATTCCGGCGATCTTGACCAGATCAAATATTAAAGATAAAGATACAAAACTTCAAATTACAAAATATTTATTACATGTCACAAAAATACGTAAAAACAACAGAAAAGGTAAGTAATATGTGGGCGGAGTTTTCATTGGTTTATAACTTTTTTTTACTACCTTAAATACATAATTTATTTTAGAACTAAACAAAATATAGACCACCGAATCATAATTTACTATAAATACAAATACTTACATGTAATTTCAACAACATCAAATGAATAAGACATCAATGAAGCTTACGCTCTTATTGCTCTCAATAGATATTATGTTCGCATCTGAACGATTGAAAATATTTCATTACAAATACAATATTATTAGAGATCTATACATATAATACCTTTATAAAAATGTTGTAAGGGTTGCCTACCGGTACAAGAATTAATTTCTTGTTTATAAAAAATGGGCCATAGTAGTTACAGAGTATGGTGTGAAAAAAATTTGAAAAATGTTAAGTTTGTTTGGATAAGGTTAAGGCCAAAATAATGAACATGACGCCGCGTTCAAAATGTCATTGTCACAATACGCCGGAAATAGATTTGACATCTGTCATTTGGCGGAACGTCCGCGTCGTGTCGATGGTCAGCGCAGCCAAGTGGTCGGCATTCATTGTCTAACCGCCATGGTGAGCGCACCACGGTTTCGACAGATGGCTCTTGTTCCACGTAATCTTGAAATAATTGTTATTGATTTCGAAAGTGAAAGTGATTATTTAAATTATACCGGCTTGACTTTTGGAGTAATGTGGATTATTGATCAATCAATCATTCAAAATCAGTTTATTCACGTAGGTCACGGAAATGACACTTATGAATGTCAAAAAAAAATAAATTCTTATTGAATCTACCGCTACTTCGTAAAGGGTTGAGCTAATGAGAAGAATTAGCAAGAAACTCATTGCCACTCTTTTATATCAAGATTTACATTTAAGTACATCGACTTACAAGTAATTTCAAATTACAATATAATATGTAAAATGTAAAATGATGCAACAGACACACTCAAACGTCAAATAGTCAATGTCTTACACGAGTAAGTCAAAAAAATAAATATAAATTAATACAAAAGTTATTGAGTACAGTAGCTGCATCATCCACATACACCATAAATAAATAAAGGTATTCTGTGAGCATTTTAACAAGCGATTATAAATAAATAAATATGTATATATCCATACATATATATATACACACAATAACTGAACTGAATGATCGTGAAGTAAAGTGATTTTATAACTGATATCGGACTTTATCTTGTTCTCCGCCTACACGACCAAGTGAGTGTCAGTGCCATGCCGTGGCCAGTCCTGATGAAGGCTCCCTTTCGATAATGATCACACGTTATATTAAAACATTATGTGTGATCATTAATTATAATATTTGTCCGCGACATACCTTATTTCTTATATCTCCATGGTGAGAGGAGGTCTCACCATCCTTACCCTACACGAACTACTTCATCTAGTTACTACATGGTGATTCCTAACTAGTGGTCCACAGACTACCAGTGGTCCGCAGGAGTCAGAATACGGTCTGCGACCGCGAATCAATTTCAATACGTGCTAATTTCAATAATTATGAAGAATATCGCCCGATATCGGAATATTTTCAGAAACATAACATTACATGGAATAAACTCGTTGGTTTCTGTACGGATGGCGCTCTGGCTAGCAGAGTTGGGATCACGCTCTGGTCTTGCAACGTTAGTAAAACAAAAGAATCCTGAGGCAATAACAACGCATTGTTTCATCCACCGTCAGGCGTTAGCTTCGAAGATTCTACATGGATGCCTTAAGAATACAATGCAAATGCAATGCAATTTTCAAATTCCACTTTTTGATTAAGGTTTATTTTCGGATTGATTCAGTACATCGTGGTCTCTGCTAACAATAAAAAAATCAAATCGGTCTATGGCCAAGAAAAGGTTGGGCAACACTTAAATGAAGCTGTTCTCTCGCCAGCCTTCTAGTAGAATTATTCTAGCTTCGGATGCAAGCGCACCACGCGAGTGGACACACCGCATGCATACAAAATACGAGACAATATGTATTGTTACAGACTATTATTTAATTTCAGATTCAACATCCTGTGATATACATAGATAGAGACAAAACTAATGTGAAGCATATTAAAATAAACCTTCAAATGATCACTTTGCTGTCCCATCTGTTGGTCTATCGTAATTAAATGTACAATCAAACTATTGTAATACCCAACCGGTACAGAATTATGAAATTTGGCGAGTACCTAGGTCTCACAGCACAAATACAGGAAAATGTCTGATAATCTTAGTTTATAAAAATTCATATAATAATTCATATGATAATCACATAAACAACTGAACCAATTTTAATCAAATTATGCACACTATGTGCAGTTTGATCCAACATGGGAGTTTGGATCGTTTTTATTTTTGACGAACAATTTGACAGTTCTGCTGTGACATTATTTCATTACAGGGAAAATAGAAATAATAAACATAATAATAAACTTCCCCAACTTTCGTAATTAACAAAAAAAATATTTTAAACTTTGTATATTATATACAAAGTACATATCTTTGTACATTTGTTTAAGTGAAGCGAGGTGCACCTGTCACCAGCTAGTTTTAATATAATTTTTGTTTATATATATAATATTGTTTACTTTACTGTAGTGTGACATGTCGCGCTTTCCGTGTGTCAATATTGATTAATATTATTTACCAGCGGGAGACTCACTGACCTCTACTATATACCACTGGATTGGCGGCTGTCAGAGTGATTTTGCGCCTGTTTGATATTCGCCATTTTGTTGGCCATGTAGCGAGAGTCTGCGGTACTAAAACTAGTGATGACAACCTCAACAAACATCGTTAGATGGTGGAAAACTATTCACAAAAAAATGCGTTGATTCTTGAAGTATAAATAGCACGGAAAACGAACGAAATTAATTCTAAATGCAAAAATACTTCAGAGTATTGTACGTTCCTTCGCAGCCATTTGTATTATACGCCAAAATTAGTTCTCTGGACGCTCGCGAGTTGCGCTTCAAATAGGCACGAAAAATTTGCTGTCAAACATATGGAACAGCCGGTCCAGTGGTACTTATACAGATCAGTGGGGAGACTTCTTTAGTCAGGCTGCCAGTTAGGACCCCACAGCCGCGCATTTCTCTGCCGTCAATCAGTAATGTGCAAACTTAATAATTGTATTCGGTTACTTTACTTCTTATGTCTCAAAGTGACATTATGCCGGTCAGATTTTAGGTTTCTTCAAGAACCTGAGCGGCATTGTTCTCATAATCAGAAATATAGGAAGTTATACATTATACTTTTTAATATTTTATCAGTAAGTATTTTAACATTTAATGTCCTATTTTTATTATTTTATTATAACGGTACCATTAGTCCGTGAGCCAGACACGCACTTATCCACTTTTTATGAAAGACTTAACATAACATACTTCAAAGAGCTCGCTTATAATCTATATTTGATTTAACTCGAGTGCCATCAACATGTCTTCTCATATACAAAAGCAATTTAAATAAAAATATCCTCAAAAGAATGTTCCTAAGTCAATAGATAGGACTGTATAGAACAGAAGATTCTCATTAAGTCTACATTGAAGCAGTCTAATACAGCGCTTTAGTAAACATTCATACTGTCCAATGTACAATACACAACAATATAAAAGCAATAAATGTTTAGTGCACGCGATTGGCTCTCTATTCAAATACTCCAACGGAATATATTCGCAACTTCGAGCCGTATGAGATATTCCCTTTTTAACCACCGACTTTAAAAAAGGAGGAGGTTCTCAAATCGTCATTTTCTTCTATGTTTGTCACCTCAGAACTTTCGACTGGGTGCACCGCTTCTAATAGCTTTTTTTTTATTTGAAAGCTGGTACTTTCTGTGTGGCCCCATTGCAAGTTGATGTAGATATGACACTAGCATACATGAGAAAACCATAAAAGTCTTAAGTCTCTGTTTCTGAAGTCGATTGTTTTATTGATATTTTTTTTATTTGGTAATAGGGATTGTGTCGTGCAACAAACAATTGTAATCAAACGATGCCATTAGAGTCTAGAAGATTCTGGTTGACTTTATAATATTGTCTAAGAAGCGTCGGTGACGCAATATATGGATCAACCAGTGGGAGGCTCCTTTGCACAGGATGCCGGCTAGATTATGGGTACCATTACGGCGCCTAATTCTGTCGTTAAGCAGTAATGTGTAACCATTACCGTGTTTCGGTCTGAAGGACGCCGTACCTACTGAAATTACTGGGCAAATAGATTATTATAGAGACTTAACATCTTATATCTCAAGGTGACGAGCGCAAATGTTGTGCCACTCAGAATTTTGAGGTATTTATTAAGAATTCTGAGCGGCACTACATTGTAATGGATAGGGCATATCAATTACCATCAGCTGAACGTCCTGCTCGTGTAGTCAAAAAAATAAAGACAAGAAAGTTTGGACCTTGAGAGACAGAGTGAGAGTTTGATCCTTCTCTTCCATAAAATAATCTCGCCTGTCTCCTAGGGGGGTAGTAGTTTAGAGACTACATACTCGATATACTAGCCTTGCTTCATACACTTGCGAAAAACTTTTCATATATGCTCTCTCATTCTTGGTACTCATGTTCATAGAATGTACACCTAGCTCGACTTTTATCAAAATTTCCATTCTCGTCAATCTAGCTTCACCCATTTTCTATAAATGACGACTTTAATTAATATTTCCTTAGATAATTTATGCGTCTAGATAGAGTCTTGCGATGTTTGAGGTCCAGGTATTAAAATGGTTATAAGTCTCACTGCGATTGTATGCTCCTTTATTACTCTACGCAACTACTTATATACTAGTGGAGCGATAAGTGTGTTCATAGTTGTATTAAGGTGATACACACACTACAGTCTCTCGCTGTTACACAGCCGATAAAAACAGGCCAGGAATATTAGTTTGGTGTGCGTGACAAGCTACGTCTTACACCCGCGAATTGTATGACACTTTGTGTTAGTGTGCGTGAATTGCTCAAAATAGTGGTTAGTTCTAAGCTCAATTTTTACGACGTTTTCACAGCTGTCATAGTCTATCTAGACCAATGACTTTCTATACATATGGACATATCATTCGCAGAGCTGATAACGGAACGGCAAAAGTGTGCTTAAAGACAATGTAAGCACACTTTTCTCCTTAGTCGTGTGTCAACTGTGTGTCAATCAACAAGCCTAAGTGTGCTATAAAAAGTGCTTAAGTAATACATTAACGACTCAAAAAGAAGATAGTGTGACTCATCAACGGTAAGGTTATTTTATTTATATAAGATTGATAAGCAAAAAGCGGAAGTAATTTAATAAATCGAATATTTTTTCTAAAAAAAATTATTGAATTAGGCGTTACTTTGCGGAAATACATAATTATATAAATGATTTAAGTTTTATTTAGTGTTAATTCCGCCAATATTCGTTTTTTGTATGAATATTTTTTCATTAAATATGCTTAAATATTATTGACAAGTGCCCAGACAAGATCCGCTTGTCAGAATGGTACAGATGAATGGAAACAATCAGAAATGTAGAACAACATAGCAGTCGAAGCTGATTATAATGTCATTTGTGGCATGTGCCATATTTCGCCCTTGATTTTGTATGAGGTGCATTGTGTATACGAGTATGTATAGAACGTCATTGATCTAGACGTATAAATAATCTAAGAATATTTCCTTTTTAATGAGAGAGGAAGAAAGAGATAAAAGAGCGCTTCTATTATGTGATAAAGTTATATAATATAATGTTCAAGATATCTTCCTAGTGATTTAGTTATAATTTCTAAAAAATAATCGGTTTGGATAAAGTTCAGTAAACATTTTTTAATCAGTGACAATTATACGGTTCAGTATGACATTAATTGCTTGCTGATTTCTTCCTATTTTTATTTGGTTAGAACAAAACAATTGCAAAAAAGTACACGAAAAAAAGCAAGTCATTGACTTTCTATGACTGTTTATTGTATGCGCTCATACTATTCACAATTTTATTTGTTCGGTTAGCATATATATATATTACTAGCTGACCCAGCAAACGTTTTATTGCCAATATTAAAATCGCGATACAAAAGTAACTGTTGATCGTAGATGGGTGAAAATTTGAAGTTGTATATATTTTTTAATGCTGACTCATAATCAAATTTCAAAAAAATTTCAAAAAAATAAAAAAAAAATTCATGTGGACAACCCTTAACATTTAGGGGGATGTTGTCCGATTCTCAGACCTACCTAATATGCACTCAAAATTTAATGAGAATCGGTCAAGCCGTTTCGGAGGAGTTCGGTCCCGCACACCGTGACACGAGAATTTTATATATTAGATGTTATATATTTATATAATCAAATTTTAATAAGCCTAATAGGAAAGTAATATTTTCATAACCAACCTTATCTCACTTAAGTCTTACCTTAGTTAAGCTTTCTCTACTGACTAATTGTGAAATGTTGTAGATCAAATATTTAATGTGAAACTCCACTTTTTTATATTGTTACTAGCTGATACCCCGCGACATCGTTCGCGTCCATATTTTTACATTTTGGGTCACATTATTGGACTTTTACTAGGTATCCCTAATTTTTTTGAAAATGTTATGTACCCTATAACAGCCCGGGATAATGTAGCTTCCGAACAGTGAAAGAATTACTCAAATCGGTTCAGTAGTTGCGAAGCCTATTCAATACAAACAAACAAACAATCAAATCTTTCCTCTTATAATATTAGTATAGATAAAGCAGTAACAACAGTCTTAAATTAAAACTAAATAATAATAAATAAGAATTCAAAAGACCTTATTACAGGTAATCGCTAGTAGAAATACAGTAGAGGTTAGACATACCACTCAAAAACATACATAATTCGATAATACGTGCGGACAAATAGGTTAAATAGTTGACGGTTTGTACACATTGTTTGCAAATAAAATGTTTACTATGAAAATGATGTATTTAATAGCTTAATTTTGTTACTAATAAATTTAATATCGGTAAATATTTAATTACTTGCTTCGTAATATATTTGACTATTTTATAATGATAAGTTCAATAATAATAGACCGAATCAAATATCTTGACTGTTGCCTCTCAATATATGCTTGATAATGTTATGTATGTACATAGGCACATAAGTGAATTTCCTGGAAACTGTCATAACTATAATGTTAACACCAGGAACAGACATAAGCTTATAATGCCTACTACTCGGCTAAGTCGAGTTAGTAAGTATTTTGTTATGAATTTAAAGAAAATGTTCAAAACAAATGTATCACAAAATTTAAAAGAATTTTTTAGACACGTTTGTGTGGTAATAAAGGTTGCCATAAGGTAATATACCATAAATGACTTTTTTAGTGATACCACAGATTGGGAACGACCGCCCTCAGGCTATTAAATAATAAATATAATTGTACGATTTTACATTGTAAAGATATTTGTATAAAAATAGAAGCCCGCTGAGTTTATTGCGCCCGTTCTTCTCAGGTCTGAGGCATACCATTTCGAATGAATGGTAATTTTTGACTTTCAGTAAATGATATTATATCCTTTTTTGAATATAAATGTTTGAATTTGAATATGGAAATTGTCTATGGCTTCTTTACAAGGCTACGTCAAACATAAACATCGCTGGTTCGATCTTTACACATGCCTTGGTTCTCCAAGAATTAAAATGGAATGCCTATTCGTGCAAGTCATTTTATGAAATAGGAAATAGTTGCGGTTTGTAAATGAGCTAGGTTTAAAATTCAGCTAACGTTCGAGCTGGGCGACAACGCACATTGGCAGCCGTGAGATGAACATTATTGTATTGTACTGAGACTTTCATGAAGCGAGATGGTGTTGAATAACTATTCAATACATGACCATTTTACATCGACGACATTTGATGTGGTTGCTCAGTGTAATGTTTGTTGATTGTCTACGAATACTTATTGTGAATGAATACTATATACGTCACTATTGAAATTCAAATTGTCTTCTAGCATGTAAAAATTTACTGTGATATTACAAGTTATGGACACTTGTCTTAAAAAAGTAACAATTAATCTGTTTGTCTGTTGTTTAGCATTCAATAATCTTTACACATTGCATTTATTTAAAAAAGAGACGAAGCTAGTCTTAGGTGTGACTTATTTTTTTAATTAATTCGTTCTTGCAAACAGGCTGTAGCCAAGGGCCTTACTGCCTTAAAATCTTAGGTGTGTCTAACGGATAGATTGTCAGAAATTGCGTTTCCTTCCTTTTAAAGTGAAACTTTTATTACATCGTCTCAAAATTTTTCGTCTGTGTGTTGCATGTCGCGTGACGGTCGGGCAGCGCCTATAGTTCACAGCAGCTGACCGTGTAGTGTATAAAGCCTATAGACTATTACTCATTTGTGCCAGTGTTCCACGCTATTTTGTTTGTTTTTATCTTATGAATATGTAAAGTATAATATTTTTTTTTTATATGCTGATATTAAAGCTATTTTGCGAAAAAAAATGTTTCACTTACATCGTGGTTTCATAAAACCACACAGTTGCTTTTTATTGTTCCTTGACACTTCAGTAATTTATGACGTGCTTAGTGACGTTTTAGTTAAACACAAGCTAAACACTGTTTTGTAATTGAAAAAGATAAACTCCAGTTCAGACGTCATTATTGTCAGGTAACTGACGTTGGTATAGTTAGGTCACTGTTTAACAAAACACTTTCGGCCGTACAAATAAACTTGGTATTAAGTTATAACTAAGCATAAACAAAGAATATGCAAAATGTTTACAATATCGTTGACAACACTGTCAATACAATGATAATTCTGAAGTTTTCCCAATGACAAACTGCCTTGCAAATAAACTCGGGAAACGTTATATGTCCTAATAAACCATTCGTAAGCAAAATGTATATTTGTAAACATTTTGCATTTTCTTGGTTTACGATGCCGTTTAAATTTTTTGTTACAACAAGTAATAAGTTTAATTTATTTTTTGTAACAACACCGTTTTGTTTTCGAAATACGACTTCAGTTTTGAAATATCTACAGGTTTCTAAATACCAGTGCTACGCGTGTCTACACTTCATTACGTATCAAATGCTTTCAAGGAATAAGCTTCTACGAATAATGGGAGGAATTGAGACTCGCTATTATTAAAACCTTTTTTTTTTCATTTATTGCTTTAGTATTTCTTTGTCGAGCAACTTTTGTTATTATTTGTTCTAACGAGTCAAATGAAGTGAGCAGCAGGTGTCTCTGCGCTCATTATTACACTTCCCTCATAAAGAGGCTTGAGGACTTCATAAAATTGCTCTATGCATTTCCATTCTTGCAGAGGTATAATTGGCAAATCCGCATTAAAATTAGGCACTGATAGATAGCTTCTTGCAGGTGGATAAAGCGCTGCAACACCAAAAAGGGTGAGTTCCATCTTGTTGGCACAGACATAATTAGCGTAAGTGCACTTCCATCGGCAACACCCTGGGAATTTATCTGATATCTCAATAATTTTTCCTTTGCCTGAGAGCTTCGCTTGAAATGTACCACTGTTTTTTTTATTTTGTTTACAGCGACGTCCACTTCAGGAAGTGCTAGGGCATTTTGAGCTACCAAATTTAATCTATGGGCATAGCATCCATAATGCAGAAATCTCAATAGATTTTCAGCACTTTGCATGTTTGATGCATTGTCGGTGACAAAGAAGTTAATCTCACCACCAAATTCCACTCCTGTATCGTAGAACTAACCGCTTGCGCAATATTTTCTCCCGTGTGACTTCCTTCTTAGAGACATTGTATGAGAACGGACTTAAATTCTAAAGTTGTTTTATTAATAAAATGGCCAGTAATAGCGATATATGGCTGTGATGTCCTAGACGTCCAGTAGCATGCCGTTATGCACATGCTGGTACATTCTGCGTCTACCACTGATTTAATGGCTGCTAAACGCTCTTGATTTTTTGTTTTGCGGTCGGGTAACTTATAATTAGGATTTAACCCGTTAATAAAGAACTTAAAACCATCATGATCGGAAATCGATGGCTATCATATTTAATAATAATTTATCTAGGTTGCTCTTTTCAGTCGTTGATAAAGGCCTAGATAATAACGATGCCATGATCCGTTGCTTCTTTGGCGGATTTTGTGTTGAGGAACCTGGACGAGACGACGATACCAAACCCACATCATTACAAGGCCCAGATAAAATAGCGTCACCACCAATACCATCACCAGGAATGGCTCTAACACCACCATTACCACAAGCTGGAGCACCGGAGACAGGTTTTCTCGTATCTATAATATAACATATAATTATGAAACTTTTTGGATAGGTACCTATTACCTATAAACTTCCCGTTTTTATGTTCTTTCCTCAATATTTCTTCATGTTTTTGTTTTAAATGGTTTTTTAAATTAGATATAGTAGTTTTGAATGACAAAGTGTCTTTACTATAACTACATTCTGCCTTTTTGGCGACTTCGTCGACCCCAAAAAAATAGTTCCACATTTGTCCTTTTCGTGGCATTTTAAACTAAATACAGAAAATGCTCAACCCATATCTATTAGAACTATACTGATAAAAAACTAAATTTAGGTACAACGTTTATAAAACTTATAAAACTATTCTATAACACAAACTTGACCATGACATAACCAAGGAATTAAATCCTTCTTTTCTTAACCTTCTTATTAAAGCTCAAATCTATCCTTTCCGAAATGGCGGTAGATATAAAAAGAAAAGAAAACTTTTGAGATTCATAAGTGTTCATTGACCTATATGAAGTGATTTTGATGACGTGACGTGATGTGATGTGGTGTAATGTAATTCGATGCGATTGATGCGATTCGATGCTATTCGATTTGATTCGATGCGGTTCGATGCGGCTCGATGCGATTCGATATTAACTATACATGTTAGAGGGTATAATTAGGTAAGTGTCGTTAATGGCGCTAAACTTCATAATGACAACTATAACAAATACTATCTTTGACTCACTTCATCTGCAGTCCCCCTGAAAACGAGATCTGGAAAGGTCTTGAAACGTCGGGTTAACCAAAAATAAAAATGTAACTTTTACGCAAACTTCTAATGTAAAACCGATAAAATTCCACGCATTTTAATGCTTTAAAAGTGTTTTATTTAAATGTGTAACACTCGCGTTAGTCAAAGAAAATAACACGTGTCGTTGTGCAAGTCTACTTGCTTACTTCTTTCACGAAACTTTTGTCTACATTATTTTATTTATGAGCGATACGTAGTTTTCTAAGCAGCGTTTGGGAATAGTTAAGACGTTATTAGTTACTTCATACATCATACGTCATAAATTTCGTAATTATTTATAAGTTATAATACTCCGTAGTATTTTTAAAAATTTTATGGCGCAAAAATATTTATTCATTACACGACAAACATAGCCAATAATACCTTTGTAGCACAATACTGGTTCACTGTTCAAACACTCGTAGAGAATAAATTATTAATTACAAGCGGCAGAAGGGTTCCATGTGTAATGAATTACTTGAACTCCAGTTGTAAATTCTAACAATTCCTTTATACAGCTAACTTGGCAAATAAAAGTCCCGAGGCTAACGTTGAATTTGTCGTGTGTTGAACTATCAAATTATAGTGGTTCTTGTTGCTTAGTTCTTAGTAGGTTTTCTTTGAAATCTCAAGGTACAAGAGACCGATGAATCGAACAAGATGAATATATTTGTTATTTTCTTTTTAAAGTGATAAGCCTCACTTCTGAGATTCATAACACAAATAAAACGTGAAAACGAATTTATGAACGATGCGGAACTCGAACATACGACATCTCGCGTTCCGTGCGAGCGTTCGAGCCGACCCATCGAGAGACGTATCGTTGAAAAATCTTGTATGTTTTGTTCAATTCTCAGGTTTCATCTACAGATCTACTTTACCTGCTCAACCCCAATATTTGCATATTAGGAAATTTACTTGAGATGTCGCTCCTTAAAAATCTCAACAATTTTATTATTTGTTTTTAAGTAATTCACTGTGACTTCAGGGATTAATTACACAAATTAAATTTGAAAACAGATTTATAAGCGATACGTCACTTGAACGGTCGGCTCAGTAGAATAGCGCTCGCACGGAACGCGAGAGGTCACGGGCTCGAGTCCCGCATCGTTCTGTTATGAACAATTGTCATACGAGGTAAATTGCCGAGTTAACATATTAGTTTTATATAAAAGCGATAGCCGCCACGCGGTGCGGAGAGTTGGCTACACTCGGTCTTGTGAGTAAGTTCTGTTAAAATTGTGTGTGGAAATTAAAGTAATTCGGGAGTCAAAGAGTGTTTTTTTAAAAAGGCCACCAGCGCGTCCATCCTAACAAAATTGGTGTCAGAAGTGTGATTTCGGGAAGGCCTATAGTTAGGGAAGACCCGGAATCAAGGATAAAGAGCTACGCCTGGATCCTGTAAGAGATAGCTATTAAGTCTTAGCCTTGTAGTTGCAAGCCAGCATCTCTTAAACACCTCCTAACAGTTGATCGACGATAAGCCTCCGCTATCAAGCGTGAGCCCGCATCACCTGCCTAGTTCCACCACATCAGACCTCCGACCAGTGACCAGAGGGTCACCTGGAGCCATCCTCCCCGTGACCGTCCCACGGAGAACATCAGGTCATTGGACGAGTATGAAGATTTTATTAATTCTGTGAGTTATTTCTAATCTTTACTAAGAGTCCTAAAGTGAATAAATCACTCAGTGAATTTCAAAGTGAATGGTGAATTTATATTTTATTTTTCAAGATTTAGAACTTTATTTACTATTTTATACAGCTTATATTTCAATTTTGTATTATCAATTTTATTGTGCGTTTATAATTTTGTCTGTGTGTTCTGATGCTCTGTACGCTTTTGTTATTTTATTAATAATTAATGCCTAAAACAATTAAAGCGGAACAGTCTGTAGAAGTCGATTCAAATAGCGACTCAGACAGTTCTCTTTCAGAAGCGACACCCCAAAAGCCAAAAATTAAAATGAGTGAAAAACTCACACTCTCATTTTTGACGAAGTTCATCAAACCATACAATGGGGATCGCGAATCACTTCCTGCATTTTTAACGAATTGTGAAAATGCAATTTCTTTAGCAAGTACAGAACAACAGAACGTTCTTTTTAAATATATCGTGTCACAACTTGAGGGGAAAGCTCAATTAGCTTGTTGTCTAAAGAAATTTGGAAGTTGGCCCGAAATTAAACAGTTTTTAAAATCAACTTTCGGAGAAAAGAAACACTCAACTCATTTATTACTTGATCTGCAGAACTGCAAACAACTTCCCAATGAAGATGTGACGCAATATTCATTGAGGATTGAATCCTGTCTCACACGGCTTCAATCTGATATACATTATAGTTGTGAGAGTAATAAAGAACTCATCGGTAGAATTGCTGCAATGGAAGACTTAGCTCTCAACACATTTTTATTAGGCATGAATTCAAACTTTTCACACATTGTGCGCTGTAGAAACCCTAAAACTCTCTCCGACGCGATAACTCACGCGATAGAAGAGGAGAAGTTATTTAACTTAAATAAATTATCACAGAAATCTTCTAAATATTGTACTATATGTAATAAAAATGGTCATTCAATATCTGAGTGCTATAAAAATAAGAATAGACATACAAAGTCTTATAAAGTTAATAATTATGATTCGCATCCTTCTAGTTATAACCAAAGTTATAATAACTTTTCAAACAATAATTCTTACAACGGTAACAAAGTATGCGTGTATTGTAAGAAGCGCGGTCACTTGATCGGTGAGTGTCACACGCTCAAGCATAAGAATGCCCAGCGAAATTCGAAACTTTCCCATGCACCGAATCGGACCGCATTCGCACCGAAAGGTAATAATTCCCATGTGAATATTATTGATGTAGATGGATGTAATGATAATCAAGACCATTTAAACTAAAAAGGGCTTCGGTTCCGTGTCTATCGAAGCCTTGTCATATTAGAAATGACACGAAACAAAATTATGTTTCTAATGGTTCTACTTTTCCCCGTGTTTCTAAATTTTATAAATCACGGTCAACATTAAATAATGGCAAAAGTCATTATAAAAGGTTTAATTGTAATACTGAGCGTTCTGATTTTGAAGGACATTTGCCCTGTGGTCAATCCATAGTTGCACAGAGTAATGTTCCTCATAGAGTAAATAATAATCGGAAATTATTTTATAAAACTCAGTCTTCTTATAGGTTTAAACAAACTGAATCTTCTGATTCTCAAGGACACCTGCCCTGTGGTCAATTCACGGTTGCACAGAGTAGTGTACCACAGAGAAATAAATATAATCAGAATAAATTAAATAAGATTAAACCTTCTCCCTGTGTCTCTGAGCCGTTCTTATTAGCACAGGTTAATAAAAAGGGTAAACCTAATGGAAAGAAAAATTATAAAAAAAATAATAATTCCAAACAATTAATAAATACGGATCAGTTTGTGGTTAATAGAATCGATAAAATATCATTGCCACATGTTTATTTTATAGTTAATAATAGCGAGAAACCTCTCAGCTTTTTAATCGACACTGGTGCTTCAATATCGATTATTAAATATTCGAGTTTATCAAATCATCCAGTGCTTAATTCACATACTGTGAAAATTCAAGGTCTCAATGATAGTAATTCATACTGTGAATCACTTGGCTCTATTTTATTAAACCTTGAATATAAGTTTTCAACAAAAAGTAAGATGCGTATTAATTATACTTTTCACTCCATCAACGACACAACAAATTTAGAATTCGATGGAATTATAGGAAGTGATTTTATTAAACACTTCAATATTGATGTTCAATATTCTACGAACTCTCTTACAGTGCAAGGTTATTCTATACCAATAAGTTTTACAAAAAGTTCTTATGCGATACCGGCACGTTCAGAAAGCGTGATCGAGTGTCAAGTTGCAAATTTAGATGAAGTGCATCATTTAAAAGAAGCTTTGGTTTTAGACCAAACTATTAGAGAAGGAGTTTATCTTGCAAACTGCATAGTCCGAATAAAGGATAATAAAAGAGTGAATGTTACTATTTTGAATAGTACTGATTCTCAAATTGAGATTAATGATTTTATGGTGACTGTTACACCTTTTGAATTTTTGAATTTGAAAAAAGAGATACCCTCCTCTTTAAATGCACAGCCCGTTGAATTAATAAATCATATTAATAATTTTAAAAAGGGTAGGATCAATCAGGTTCTTGAACAAATACGCTGTTCACATTTAAATCCTCAAGAGAAGAAAAAGTTATTAAATTGCATATCAAATTATACTGATATATTTCATCTTGAAGGCGAACCTTTATCGTGTACAGATGTAATTCAGCACTCTATCAATACCGGTGATTCGGCACCGATCCATGTAAAATCCTATCGCTTTCCCGAAGTTCACAAAGATGAGGTTGAAAAACAAGTAAAGAAAATGCTTGAACAAAAAATCATCCAACCATCTACTTCCCCGTGGAATGCCCCTGTCTGGGTAGTTCCCAAAAAAATTGATGCCTCTGGTAAGCAAAAATGGCGTATTGTTATTGATTACCGTCGGTTAAACGATGTGACTGTTTCCGAGGTATATCCTCTACCCCTAATAACCGACATATTAGACCAATTAGGTCATTCCAAGTACTTTTCAACTCTTGATTTGGCGTCTGGCTTCCATCAATTAAAATTAAATCCCAGTGACGTTGCCAAAACTGGCTTCAGTGTATCAACAAATGGTATATCTGGACACTTTGAATTTACCAGAATGCCATTTGGTTTAAAAAATGCTCCATCAACGTTTCAACGTTTGATGAATATTGTCCTCACTGGTCTTCAAGGTCTTCATTGCTATATATACCTTGATGATTGTATTATCTATTCCCATGACCTTGAATCACACATAAATAAGTTAGAACTTGTATTTTCTAAGCTTAGAGAAGCTAATTTAAAACTACAGCCGGATAAGTGTGAATTCCTTCGACGTGAAGTCGCTTATCTTGGTCATGTCATTACTGACAACGGTGTTTCGCCAAATCCTGAAAAAGTTAAAGCAATTTCTAATTTTCCAGTGCCCAAAAATCCACGAGATATTAAATCCTTTCTTGGTTTAACTGGTTATTATCGCCGTTTTATTGGAAATTATTCACATATTACAAAACCTCTTACATCTCTATTAAAAAATGATGTTATTTTCAGTTGGTCTTTTGAACAAGAACAAGCGTTTAATATACTAAAACAAAAACTTATATGTGCACCATTACTTCAATACCCTGATTTCTCTAAAACTTTTATAGTAACCACTGACGCATCAAACTACGCAGTTGGCGCAGTTTTATCACAAGGTGAAATTGGTATGGACAAACCAATCGCTTATGCGTCTCGCACTTTAAATAAAGCAGAAGGTAATTATTCAACCACAGAAAAAGAACTTCTAGCAATTCTATTTGGTGTGAATACATTCCGTCCATATATTTATGGTTACAAATTTAAAATTGTCACTGACCATCGTCCTTTAGTTTGGTTATTTAATGCTAAAGATCCTGGTAGTCGATTATTAAGATGGCGGTTAAAGTTAGAAGAATACGACTACGAGATTATTTATAAGCCCGGTCGAATAAATTCAAACGCTGACGCTCTGTCTCGTAACCCGGTTAACGCTGTTGTTCATTCAAATTTAAAGCATTCTACTTATGAACAATACTTTAAAGATCAATTTACTAAATCTTTTTCAAGTGATACTCAAATTGAAGAACTAAATGAAAGTCTTCATTTAACTAAACATAAAATAATAATTTGTCCGATATCTTTAGATTTTGATTACTCTATGCCACATTGTGAGCAATTGTTATCTATGTTGAGTAGTCCCGCTGATTTCTTAGAATTAGAACGTGAATCCGAGACTGTACAGTCAGTCGATACAAGTGATAGAACCATTTACTTTTTATACACTAAGGTTCATCATTATGAGGAAACGAATTATAGAACTATATACAATTTATTATTAAAATTAAGAGATTTAATTATTAGCAAAAATGCTACCGAGAGTGATATAGCTATTTCTGATTTTTCAGACCCTTTTACGAAATTAAACTATACCAAAATTTACAATATTATTTCTTATATTTTTCACGGTACTAATATAAATGTACATATTTATAAAAATAAAATATATTATCCGACTCCTGCGGAAGTCCCAAATATACTTAAAGAAAATCATGGAACTACAATAGCTGGACACCCAGGTATTAAACGGATGTACAGTAGGATAAAACAATCCTTCTATTGGAAGAGTATGCGTTCAGACATAGAACGATTTGTTAAAGAATGTAAAATGTGTCAAATTAATAAACCCTTACGAGCATCAAATAAAGCTCCCATGGTTATTACTTCATCAAGTACTAAGCCCTTTGAAAGATTGGCTTTAGATATTGTTGGAATTTTACCTGAAGCAGGTTTTCAGAAATTTAAATATATTTTGACACTTCAAGATGACCTTACAAAGTTTTCATGTGCATACCCTATGGTGACGAGCACTACTGATGAGGTTGCTAGAAGCCTTATACATTTTATATCTTTGTTCGGGTTTCCTAAAATGATCCTTACGGATCAAGGCACATGTTTTACTTCAGAGTTATTTAAGCAATTAACCAACATTCTTAAAATTAAAAATTTGTATTCTTCTCCTTATCATCCCCAAACTAACGGTGCCCTTGAACGTTCTCATGCAACATTAAAGGAATACTTAAAATCGTTTGTTAACGAAAATCAAAATGATTGGCATTGCTATCTAGCGACGGCAATATTATCTTATAATACAACGCCGCACTCTACAACTCTTTATACACCATTTGAACTTTTATACGGTTATAAGCCGACTATACCTAGTAGTGTTTACGAAACAAACGACAATAATACTTATGATGAGTATATACGAGCTCTTCAATATCGTATGCGATTTAGTAGAGAAAGAGCACTTGAAAATATAAATAAAAGCAAAGAAACATCAAAACGTTATTATGACTCTTCTTCTTCCTCAAAGTCGTATAAAGTAGGTGACATGGTTTATTTAAAACAGCACCATAGATTAAGAAAAGCGCTCTCCCCAGTGTGGAAAGGGCCTTATAAAATAATAAAGGTTAACGGAAAAAATAATGTTACCCTTTTAATAAATCGCAAACACATTAAACATCATATTGATGAAATAAAACCAGTATAAATTATTGTTGTTTCAGATTATTCTTCAATTCATGTTCTACGGAACCAATTCATCCAATTTCAAATAGCCCAGGAATTTATTTTGACCCCACTTCAGAAGCTTACTTTTATGATGACTTCTGGAACGTCGTTACTCATATTGATATTTTAAGGTTACGACCATATTTATTGAAAATTGAAAGGTCTATAATCAATTTAAATGATTTTTGTGAAAAGGTTCAAAACCTAGCGGTCATTAGTATAGACTGTAAGGATTCCATTAATCCCCTAGAAATTTTAATAAATGCTAGTTTTCTTAAATATGACTCTTTATCACATCTTATTTCTGAGAACCCCGAAAATCGAACAAAAAGAGCCCTCGAGTTCGGTGGTGAAGTTTTAAAATTCTTTTTCGGTACTCTAGACGCCGACGATGCGAGAAAATACGACGAAGCTATTTCAATATGTCAAGAAAGTGAGAAAGAAATCTACACTTTAATGAAAAATAACATTCACATAATGAAATCAACTATAGGAAATTTTAATGAGTCTATTATAAAATTAAATAATAACGAGATAAAATTAAATAACCGCATCGAGAAATTAAATTTTATATTTCATGATCAAAGTAAGATAAATTCTAAGATTATTAATATAGAAAAGATTAATTCAATTTTGAATATTATTGAAGGTTCCTTATTATCTGTAACGAATATTTTAGATGCAATTTTAAACTCTATTTTGTTTGCAAAAGCGAACATTTTGCATCCTTATGTTTTATCGCCTAGCAAGCTTTATGATGAACTTTCAAACAGTAAGTTTTCTTTAAAAAGAAATGTTGAATTTCCATTAATTTTAACTTTACAAAATATACATACTCTTATTGATTTGTCTGAGTTAAATTCATATTTTTATAATAATAGGTTGATATTTGTACTTAAGATACCATTGATCAGTTTGACTAAGTTTGATATTTATAAAAGCCTTCCATTGCCTACACCTCATGAAATTGAGCATTACCAAACTTATGTTCTTATTCAACCTTCTAAGTCTTACATTGCTGTAACTGATGATAGATTGTATTATGCATTATTTGATGATTTAGGTAAGTGTAAAAATGTTAATTTTGAATACATGATTTGTCCTCAGCCTGCAATCTTGTCTACTATAAATAATCCATCTTGTGAATCTAAGCTATTAAGCGAGGTGACTTTGTCGCTACCTGATATTTGTGTTTCTAAGGTAATTTATGGCAATATTAACTTATGGTAAAAGTTAAATAATGGACAATATATTTATGTACAGTCTAAGCCTAATAAATTAACTATTAAATGTTATAATAATATTAAAGATTATACTTTACAAGGTACAGGAATCCTGAAACTTGAAGAGAATTGTATTGCATATTTTCAGACTTTAACTTTTTATTCTAGCATCAACTTAAAAACAATTTTACCAAGCCAGTTATCACTGGACTTTAACATTATTGAAGATGATTGTTGTAAGCCCAATATTTACAATGAAAGTTTAAAATTATTGTCTCCAATTAGCTTAACGAATATTGATTTAGAATCTTTAAAATTTGCCTCTCATAAGTTAGATCATTTGGAGAATGATATTAATAAAGCTGAAAACCAGCCTCACATAATAAAATATGGAAATTACTATTCCATATTTACATATATTATAATTACTTTTATTTTATTATATTTAGCATACAAATTATTTAAGAAATGGTTGAAATGTAACAATAACTCGTCTGCTTGTTGCATTCAAATATATAAACAATGCAATAATAAGAAAGTCCAAAGGACAATAACGTCAACTTCCACTGCGATTGAATTGACAGACATTTCAGATGAATGTGACAAGGATTCGATTAAAAGCCTTCCTGAAATAGAAATTAAAAAGCATAAAGTTCATTTTAGATCACATAGAAACTTAGATAGTTTCTAATTCAGTTGATTTTTATTTTCATTCTATTTTAAATTTATGATAACATTTTATTTCTATTTCTAGGCTTAACCAAACATACAACTATAAGTTTGTATTAGAAGTAACTTAGTTTATAAATTTATTTTTGAGGTTTGGGTAGATTTTAATAATTTGATTACTTTGATATAGATACTAATTATTTGTAATTTTATTTTTGATTTTTAAATAAGATAATTTACTTAAATTTAAGACTCCATGAGCTTTGGTCAAAGATTAAGTTTTCAGATATAGTAATTATTCAACATTGATTTTGTTTAATGAATTTTATTTTGTTTCATGGAGACTTCGATTATCTCTTAGATATATCTCCGTCTTTTAGGGGGGAGATGTTATGAACAATTGTCATACGAGGTAAATTGCCGAGTTAACATATTAGTTTTATATAAAAGCGATAGCCGCCACGCGGTGCGGAGAGTTGGCTACACTCGGTCTTGTGAGTAAGTTCTGTTAAAATTGTGTGTGGAAATTAAAGTAATTCGGGAGTCAAAGAGTGTTTTTTTAAAAAGGCCACCAGCGCGTCCATCCTAACAGTTCATAAATTTTGTTTTCAAATTTAATTTGTAGATGAATACATACAATAAACAGTCATAGTAAGTCAATTATTCGCTATTTTCGTGGGATTTTTTGAGGTTGATTTTAATTTTATCTTACTCATAATTTTAGTTCAGATTGCTCACTGATCAAAAGGTTTATTTTTGGTAATTTTAACACGACTGCGTATAAATTTGGTTGTAATGAACAAAGGGATTCTAATACACACACTAACATCAAGTGGAACAGGCCAAACAGGATACAATTGGTTCACAATTGAAATACGTGAATTAGAAATTAGCATCCTACAAGCCGTATGAGGCATTCTAAATGTCTACGAGAAATAATGAATTACTTGAACAACAAACAATTGTAACAAGGTCTTTATGACCAAAACTAAGTAATTACAGTCCCAAAGGTCAGAGTTCAACTTAGAGAAATATCTAGGGTAAAGCTATATTATACTTAGTTCTTGTTATTATGATTAACTAAAACAAGTGTTACCGCTAGTTGCAAAAAGCATCCTTAAAGTTAATGTTTCATTTAACATAAAATACGTCAGTTTCTTTTTAATTTTTACAGTCAAATATAACATGTTATATTTATTTATTATATACTAAATACAATTTATTAACTTATGCACTAAGAATTAAACAAATATAATAAAATAGTTTAAATGTACTTAAATTATAGGTAGGCACAACATTAGTATAAGAAATACATGTGATATTTTAAAATCTAAAATCTATAAATTTTGGAGAGCAATATAAATTTGTTTTTTAAAATTAAGAAAGTTTTAAAAAAAGAAGATATCAGTGTTTTCATCTATATTAAAAATACAATTATATAATTGTAACATTAGCTGTAGAGGAGAGTTTAAGCCATAATTACTGTGGTGGAATTTAATGTGCATTGGGGAAAAAGTACTAAGCCGATAATTGAAGGCAGGCACATGCAAACCGATTTGTGATAAAAGCGAAGGACAGTCCATATCATAGCTTAAAAGTTTATGTAAACACGGCAATTGTGAAGCATTTCTACGTATTCGCATATAGCTATATCGCGTATAGCTATCATTACGGATATATTTATTTGCAAAAAAACTTAACTTTGAAAGAAACTTTTTTTGTACAGATTCTATTCGTGATATATATATTTTGGGATATGGGCACCAAACAGCTGAGTTATATTTTAGATTAGATCTGACAACAGAGTTGAAAAGTATCTTGAGCGGCTAAATACTTCTAAAATCTTTCGTATTACGGAAAATAAAACCTAGCATTTTAAAACTCTTACGAACAATGTGATCTATATGTTTGTTAAATCTTAGTTCACTATCTAATATAATGCCTAAATCTTTAAAATATTTTTTTTCAGCAATGTACACGTCATTTACCTTGTAACTAGTTTTAAGTTTAATATGTTTTCTGGAAAATTTTAAAAAGTTGCATTTGCCTTCGTTCAGTTCCATACTATTATTTTGACACCATAAGTAGATATAGTCGATATCATCTTGAAGCATTTTTGGTCCTCAAAACATTTTACCGTCCTGTATAATTTTAGGTCATCTGCGTATAGTTCATATTCTGATTTTATTAATTTAGTGATATCATTTATGTATAAGGCAAATAATAAGGGGCCTAAGTGTGAGCCTTGTGGTACCCCGGATAGCTGATAAAAATCCCGAGAATGATAACCACTAACCTTAACCATAAGTGGTCGAGAAGCCAAATAAGATGTTAACCATGTCAGTAATTCATCCGATATGCCATAGATGTCCCTAAGTTTCTTTATTAGTAGGAAATGGTCCACTTTATCGAATGCTTTACTGAAGTCGGTATAAATGACGTCAACTTCATGATTATTACTCATTTCATTTATAATTCTATTAGTGAAGTTTAACAAGTTTGACGTCGTAGATCTTTTTTTTATAAAGCCATGTTGTTTGTCAGATAAAAGGTGCTTAGTTTGCCAAAACAAGTGAGGATATAAAATTGATTCAAAGATCTTTGCAGGAGTTGATAAAATAGTTATCGGTCTATAATTAACATCATCACATTTATTACCTTTTTTAAAAATAGGCACTATTATGCCTTTTTTCCATTCCCTCGGAAATAACCCGTTACTTAATGAGGCGTTATAGATGTAACTTAGTGGATATGACAATTCTTTAGCACAGTACTTATAAAATATTGGAGGATTTCATCGCATCCTGCACCTTTATTTTTATTGAGTGATTTTAACTTCAGTTCAACGTCCTTTACCGTAAAAAATTGCATGTTTTGATTAGTGTTTGATTTATTTACTGACTCCGTGTTATTTGTATGAAGTGGCTTATTATAAACCGAAGAGAAATAATCCGCAAATAGATTACTAATTTCGAAACCTCCATTGGCTGAATTATGATGTAACTGCATCGTGGATGGAATGGTACTAGTGTTGTTACGTTTAGATTTGATATATGTCCAAAAAGATTTAGGGTTGCTTTTAATGTTTTCTTGTATTTTTTCAATATAGCCCGAATAAGATTTATCTATAATTTTACGTGTTCTTTCTTTTAAAATATTGTATTGTATTTTGTCCATTATATTTTTTATAACGTATTCGATATTTTTCTTTTTCACTGAATACTTGAGTTAAGTTAAGTTAAGTTTATTATTAAACCAAGGAGGGTAATTATTATTTCGTTTGTATTTTTTAGGAATATGTTGTTTAATCAGGTCTTTTAAAATTGTGTAGTATTCGAAAACCATGTCATCGACATCTTGAGATGTACCTAAAATATCTGACCAATTAATTGAAGATAGTGTCTGTTTTATCGCTTCGTAATTACCATTATAAAAATTAAATATCTATATTATATGACGAAACATTAACTTTAAATATGCTTTCTGCAACTAGAGAAAGCTGCTGATGCTTTCTGCTTCTTTCTTTCTGTCTCTCAGACATCGAAGTTTAGTAATTCTTTAATTATCGTAATCTTAATAGAATTATATCGTCTTATATTAAATAATATTGTAGCAATCGCAGGTCTGTATTCTCTTGTTTGATTTTCTAAGTAACATGATAACTAAGTAAAGAATTAAAATCCTATTCCTATTTCTTTTTCTTTATCATGGCACAAAAATTTCAAGTAAGCTAAATCTAACACAGGTATTCAAAAGAGTTTTAACTATTCTCTTATCATATTATCATTCGATATAAGGTGAACCCGAATCCCGTTCATGACCATTCAAAAAATTTCCTACTAACGTTGTTTAATAATACGTGAAACCAAAAAAAATATGTCAGCTTTTATAATGTCATTATTTTGCATTTGTCTTGTAAAACATACAGCAAATAGTTGAGATATATCTGACAGTTAAAGACAAGTTACCCCAACGACATCAACCCATCACATTTAGTAACTGACCATGGAAACAAGATTTGATTAAAATTTCATTGGTTTCAATTTTTTACGAGCAAGTCTTATTCGTTAACTGTAAATACAAAGATCGCCTTTAATTTCTTGTTATTCCAGTGCCAATCAATACAGGGCGAGACGTTATAACTAAAGTCTCATCAAATTATCTCCTCTTTCTTCTATTTGTTTTAATTCTATCACCATTCTAGCACTGACGTCGGTCGAGCGTAGCGCATATCCGTACGCGCTGACAGCAAACTTGATTGTGCACCGACGTACGCCGACGAGCTTGACCGACGATCCTCGTCAGCGCGACGTAGCTGTACGCGCGTAGCGATCCTCTAGCGCTGGGCTGTATGCGCTCCTATTATGATTTCATTGTTATAGCTACGCTTGGCCGACGTCAGCGTTGACCGTCGATCGAGCACTAAATTACATGAATTCCATGTGTCAATGCTTTTAAGCACTGATCGACAAAAAAAGATTAAGGACTTGACGTACCAAGTGCACAGTTTAGAAATTGTACATTTCTTGATTTTTTTAACTTTTCGTGTGAATGTCTCACGGGAGAACTACGGTCTCGCAATACTTGAAAGCTTGCAATAAAACTTTTACCGCTTATTACTTTAGCGTCGCTTTATATAAAACATCGGTGTTGAGAAGCAAGTTCAGATTCAGTTGATTTGTAGTATTAATTCAATTCAATCCTTGCGATCAAATTTCAAAGAAATAAAAATCTTGGCTGTTGCCTCTCAATATAATCATTCTTGATAATTTTTCGTATTTACATAGGCACATAAGTGAATTTGCTAAAAACTGTCACAACCGTAATGTTAACACCAGGAACAAACATAAACTTATTATTCCTACTACTCCGGTAAGGCAAGTTAGTAAGTCTTTTAGGCCGATGCTATATGCTTTTACAACAAGATCCCAGAAAATTTTCGAAACAAATTGTATTACGAAAATCAAAAGAATTGTTAAAAAAAACCTTTCGGTGGTAAAGGTTACTATAACATAAAGGTCTTTCATAATGATACCACAGATTGGAAATGGAGCGATCGCCCTCAAGCTTTTAAGTAATGAATATTATTGTACGGTAAAAAATTGTTCCCAAATTTTTCATGAAAAAAGCCCGCAGAGTTGCTAGGATTCGTTTTCTCAGATCTGAGGCATACTTTTTGGAATTGGTGGTGGTTTTTGACTTTTAATAAGTGATATCACATCCTATTTTGAATATATTTGAATTTGAATTCATTGTTAGGGTTCTGTAACCGAAAGGTAATGAAACGGTTCCTCATTACTATGGCGTCGCTATATACATATTTTATAATTATATTAAAAAGAAAGAATTCCTCATAAGTTGAAAGACCAGAAGAATTAATGTTAGTGTATCATTTATATATATATACATTGGTTTATGACTCATTACATTATTTTCATAAAAGCCGTGTTACCAAGTAACACTGACGTATTGCTGAAGAGGAGGAGAGTCTAGGAGCTATGATAGATTTTTTCGCGATTTTTTTCCGGCAAACACAGATGATAATTTAACCTGATCTTTTGAGTAGCGTTGGCATTCTATATAAAATTCATTAATTAAACTTACACATTTTAAAAATTTTCACTCATCAAATAAAATAATTCAGAATAAGAAATTGAAGGTATTATTTGCACATGTTAAAATAAAGTAGTTATTGAATATTAACGACTGTCGCAAACGGCATAAAATTTCTGAGAACCTTATAAAATAATTTAATTATCACATAAGTGTGTATTTAATAAAAATAAACACTTGGTAATTTTGAGCAAATATTACTTTATAGCAATTTAAAACAATTTTTATAACCATTAAAGCTCAACGGTTAAAATTTTGTTTCAATTTATTTATTTTCGACCGAAGTAATTGAGCGTTACATCCATGTAAGTCCTACAAAAATGTTGAAAATCAAGATAAAATATTATAGTAGCAAAAATAAATATATAGAACTTGTGAGTAAATTTCCATTGCAAGTTTATTAAGTAAAACAACTTTTATATTTTATTTAGCGTAATGCATTCTTAACTCGTACGAGAGTATGTTATGAAATGAAAATATTCTACTTAGTTTGCCTAAAGCAATTTTAAGTTTGACGGAACAAGTTATATTTTACGCTAACTTTGGCTCGCCAACTCGTGAAACGAATGGTTTACATCAAAACAATTAAAAGACTTGTAAAGTATAATTATTATGATAAAAGTTAATAAAACTTTTATTTTATCTTATAATTTGACAAAAAACTTTGATACAAGTCTCTGAATGTAGAATGTCGTAATCTAAATACGGATTGGGTTGTTGTATAAGCTTTAACTACTTTTTTAAACTTTACCCATAGTCCTGCGGTGCAGCGACCTAAAATGGTTTTGGCTCCCGACGCGATAGATCTGTACTCATTGCGATCCTGTGCCATATCATGCCGATTCACGATTTTCACCTCGCACAGGTCATGAAGTCTTCTATCTCGGCATTCTTGCGGACTCTCCATTCCCCATTTTCAGTCAGGGTCCTATAATAGTTTTATCTATTCGGATATTTGTCCTTGATAGGGCTGCACTACACCGTAGCGCATTATGGATTCGTAAATCAATTTCCTCTTTACGGGTGTTTTTGTCAGTCACTGACTTTGTGAGTCACAGTTTTTGCAATCTAGGTATTTGGATACCTCCTTGTATCACCCATATGTAGATCTTGATATGTGCACGAGTGTCCTTGTTTATATAATTCTCACCTTCTCTGCTTCCTTCTCAAGGATCCTCGTCGCTTTAACGACATCTTCTTTATTTTCCCTAATAGAGCCAGGTCATCTGTATACCTTATGCTTTTGAACAAGTTCTACTCCAGAATCCAGTGCCATCACTTTTTTTAAAACATGTTCCAGTACTACATTTAACAGCATCAGTGACAACGTAATCACCCTGCTTCAGTCCGGTAATCACATCAAGGTCTTCGGTTAGTTCGCTGCCAACTCGAATAAGCATCTTACTGAGTCCAGTGGCCACCAAATCTTATAATCACCAAAGCCCCACTATCTGTGCTTTCATATAAAACTTTGAAAGTACAATATTTACATACACGAATCATACGGCTTGGTGATAACGAAATCCTTGGCAATGTTTTCTCTCAAGACTCCACATATTATAGACTTGATAATCAGGTTCAATGCATAAAATTGTACTTGGCATCGTTCCAATAATGGCACCCTCACCGCTTAATTACCGCGCGCATTATGAAGGTTCTTGTATAGCGTACTCGACTGTTTCCACAAACTAGATGAAAGAAGAGCATTAATTTGCCAACAACAAACAATTTAGTAGATTGCTGAATATGATACTAAAACGAATGTAATAAACCAACTGTGCCAATCCGATGTCAAATGTCGCTTCATATTCTATTTTCTACATCATTTATCACAATTTCACCAGCTCCCTGTACGTCATAGATTTGTTTGTCCTACGATTCCATAAAAAATGTGACGAATAATTTTTATTAGACGCCGAAATTAGGAATCTGGGTGCATGGGTTGAAGATAGATAAACCACAGTAAATAATGTATTAACGAATTAAAATATTTATAATAAACAAATAAAACAAAAATCGTTATTTATAAAAATGGAGAATGAGAAAAATTTTAAAAAACTACTTAATAATTTTTTTCCATCAGGCATTGCTGTTCCAAGTTTAGATTATACCATATTTTAATTATTTCATAACATTTTTTCAATATATCTCTCATTTTAATTTAATTAAATAACTGAAAACTAATTCCTATTATTTCATAATATTTAGTTAAAAACGATCGCTTTTTTATATTCTAATAAATCCTGTAGTAAAATTTTTACGTGACTTTCAATTGAATGAGATATCGCTCATATCTTATCTCTATTAACCACAACATAAACTTGTTGATAAGATCATAGTTTCGACTTGCATATTCAGTTGAGCTCTTTAGTAGAGGGTTGATCAATATGGCACTATTGTTTGAGTGAGTTCAACTCAGCAGCATACTAGCTTCTGGTAATTGAAGTTTGATTTAAGTTTATTTCAGCTCAGCAACAAGACTAGCTTGTGGCATGTCTTGTTGGCAAGGCTATATCTCACATTGTATAGTATAATGAACCGTGGCAAGAGTTAACATGTTAGAACAATGATGTTACAAACTCTATAACGTTTATATTGTATTCTACTATTATATAATCTATTTCATGGTGACTACTTAATTAGGTCTATATTTTGTCTTTGTGTAATTTTTCTGAAATAAAACTAAGTATTTTAAGTTTGTGGTTTTGTGGTTTGAGATTTCGTCCCTTCAATAATTTTATTTGCAAAACATTTACTTATATTTGCAGGTATTTTTGAAGGAAATGGAACAAATCTCTTAAAGTTCATTATGAATACTTATACGTTTGTGTTCATATTGGTTGTATAATAATATGTTTTTATTTTTCTATATGCAGAAAAACCACGGTGTAGCGTGGGTCGGCATCACTAGTACCTCGAAGTATCGACAGCCTTCATACTGGTAATGAAAACTAACAGTATCTTCATAGTTTGACTCATCCTGTATTTTATATTTAAATATCGCTTTATTAAACTCGTTATTTACGAAAAGTTTAAACGGTCCTGCCTCGCAGCCAAAAGTCTCAGCCTACAGAGCCGTATAAATATGATAGAGCAACTTATTGCCGCTGGAGCTAGCGAGAGATAACACGTGTACTTCTCTAGAATGACAACATAACATTTATTCTCTGTTTATACATATTTCAAGCCAAATTAACAGTAATTTCCGCTTATAATTTATTTAAATTATTAATTTTGTAAAGATAAATAGGAAAACGGTTGACCCTAAAGCCCATCCCTGTAACTTGTACTTATGACGAATTTGAGTGTGTTAGCTGTTCTATGTTTTTGAGCTCTTCGAGCTCGAAAGTCTAATAAAAGGTTAATGAAACCCATTTTTATAAATTTAAGTTTTCAAACGGCAATAACTTTTGAATGAATGAACCGATTTTCACGCTTTCACTATTCATTTTTTGAGCCTTATAAAGAATTTTTGAGATTCAATTGATCGACCCCGGAATTCTGAAGTAATTTCGAAAAAACACTTTTTTCGGTTTTCTTCCGTCAACGATAACTCGAGAACGAATTATTTTAATCAAATCACCGATTTTGACCGGCTTTGTGGTTATCGACATGGTTCTGTGATGCTAAGAGCTGATAAGTTTTTGGAATCGATCCGAATTGTATTTAAAATCTAAGTTTTTTCAAGCCCTTTCGAATGGCACCAACCGCGATGAAATCGGTCGAGCCATTCAAAACTTATAAGAGGTACATACATCCATACATACACACACACACACACCTACGTACGGACACCATCGCGGGAATAGTCAATTTCGCGCCGATGGTCTGACTCTCTTCGCACTCTCCGCTTTGTTTACGTGAGTGTAACTTGGATTTTGGCTAAAGTTAATAATAGGGTAATGTGTTTCTCTCATATCTTAAAGTTAGTAGTTTTATTGAATATTCTAATGTTTGTACGTTAACATTCCACATTTATTTTTAAGTTATTGAACAAATAAAAAGATTATGGTCTTCATGCAGTCTTCGGTTAATCAATTAAAAAATAATGTAAGGTACTTTATAAAGTGATCACTTCCCAACCTATTATTTCTTTAAATAGCTCATTCGACAACATAATTAAAAGACAAAACATAACATTATATCAACAAATATATTTATAACTAGCTGACCCGACAGACTTTGTTCTGTATATAATAAATAAAATAATGTGTTTATATGAATTTGTCAATAATATATCGTAACATCAAAAATTACTTCGTAAAATATGCACCCTGCTGTCGTTATGAAATTGTTTCACAACAGAACTGTCAAACCGTGCGTCAATAAATTCTCTCATAGAAATTATGTATGGACTCATCAAAGGAAAAACAAATTTGTTGTTTTTATTTAATTTAGCAGCATTTTCCTATTTAATCACCTTTTAAACCTTCCCTGGACTTCCACAAATAATTCAACACCAAAATAAGCCAAATCGGTCCAGCCGTTCTCGAGTTTTAGCGAGACTAACGAACAGCAATTCATTTTTTTATATATAGATTATGTTAATAGGCATAACAATGATAGCTATAATAAAGTTTGACAGAAATCCATTGCTTGATAATTATTTCCATAACCAAAACTTACTTTAGGAATAGAGAAATAAAGATGTATCGAGTCTAATAACAAAACAGCGAAACGTAGTGATTCTTTATTTTTATAGTTATACAGTAATGTAATCAACTAATTGTTATCTAACCGAATCGGCCCTTATTCAATACTATTGAAAAACAAATTTTGACTCTCAATCACAACGCAAGTTCAGACACTGATTTTCATAATCTAGATTCTAAGGTGCATCTTCATACTGCACAATAGATATTCGTCTCTCATCTGCGACCCAGAAATTAAATGAAATGCCTATTCGTGTGAGTCAGTTTAGGACATAGGAAATGGAATCAGTTCGAAAATGGGCAAGGTTTAAAATTCAGCAAACGTTCGGGCTAGGCGACAGCTCACGTCGACACCCACGAACTATTCCTTAAATCTATTGTATTCGGGGACTTCATGCAACGACCCGGTACTGTATAGAAATACAATACATAAACATATCACATTGAGAGCTTCAGGCATATTTCAAAGCCATATTTTGATTTAATATTACTCGACAGTAATAACGATTATCATGTTCACGAAGCATCCTTACACAAACAATAAATTCAATCTCTAAAGGTTGATACATCCAATATACGATAATTTATATTTATACGAGTTATTTACAGACTGCATGTAGAATGGATTTTTATGAAACGTTACAATAATATAGTTTATACATCAGAATAACACATAGGCTATAATTTATAAAGGTATAGAGTGATTTTACCAAAATTATACGATAAGTGTTAGCAGGTAGGAATAAATCTGCAATCTGCAAGGAATTTTATCCGTGCGGCACAAAACTTGTAGGGGTTACAAATATTCGGAATCAGGCATATTTTAAAGCCATATTTTGAGCTAACAGTACCAGACAGTAATAACTATCATCGTGTTCACGAAGAATCCTTATACCAACAATAAATTCAAAATCAAGTTCTAATTTATATTTATTCAATTTATTATTTATAACTTTGTTTGGATGTATTACAAACTAATCTGTTATGTATATTACAGCCATTGTAAAATACCCTATTTGATTGAAAAGAGTGGCCGTTGAGTTTCTTGTTCTTCTCACGGGCTCAAATTTTTCCGAACGTATTCTAAATTCAGTAATTTAAAAGAAATATTTATAATGCCTGCTTAAAAGCGCTTAGTTTAAGCCTAATTGAATAAAGTTTATTTGACTTTGACTTTGAAAATATTATTAAATGTTCTCAGAGATAATGTTTTACTCAGCATAATCTTAAATTTATTTACCCCAATAAAGAAATTGATATTGCTTTTGGTCTTGTAAGTAAAACAGTATTTTATTGCATTTATCACATAATTTATATAAAGTATTTATATAAATTATGTGTTTACATTGTAATAATAATTCTGTTCAGTTAACTGTGTTGATATATTATATCTATAACGTAACTGCCTGAAGATGAATTCTTATCTGTAAAAATAACATGGAAATGATTTTATAACTTGACGAAAACGAAAAGGTTTAAAAGAACGTAATGGTGGCAATAAAATGAAGATATTGCAAATCCCGTATGGTTCGGGAATAAAATGGTTGCCAAGATAGGATCGAACAGCTGAGATTTTAGGCGTTTGTGATTTTATTAAATATTGGATTTTACATGTGCGTTTAGAAACAGGTATTGGATCTCTACTAATAATATTATAAATGTGAATGTAAGTTTGTTTTTTACGCTAGAGCTACTGAACCGATTTTGATGAAATTTAGTACAGCGAAAGTCTACAGCTTGGGAAAGGACTAAGATTCATTTACTACATTTCATCCCGGAAAAAACCACTGCTGCCGCAGGATTTGTGAAAAACTGAAATTCACGTCGATTTTATAGCTCATAATTAGTAGGTTTTGCTTGCTATAGCAATCTACCTCGAAATAAGATTCATATAATATGTTGGGAACGTGAGGGAAAAATGGAACCGGAAATGGAATAGGACATGAGATAATCTTCAATTCCAAACTTGCTTATTATTTTTAATAAGTCTTTATCTACGCGGACGAAGTCGTGGGCATCACCTAGTAAATTATAAATCACTTCTCTACTCAGGTTTGGATTGGATTTGCACGAAGAAAATATTAGAATTGTGGAGACATGGAGGTAATAGCAGAAACCGAAACCCTTATGATAATTTTCATGTCGTACGTACGCTCACAGGTTTTCACAGAACTGTTTACTGTCATCACGATGCCTCTGGTTCGATACTCACCCGCCTTGGTAATGGTATATACGTTTATTTGCCACTTTATGAGGTCGTCAACGCTTTTGTAATTCCTCTGTTGTTACAAGAGAAGAATTACAAAAGCGCAAAAGATCACATACCATCAATTGTCCTATATGTGTGCTAGTTTGTCCTCATCTTCCATAAAAAGTATTCGACAGAACTAACGTGCTGAATTGCGTGTAACGAAATGTATGATGAGATGTATTTGAATGCTGCAACTCCGGAGCTGATGCCACTGAACGCCAGGCGACGTCTTCCTCATATGTACACATCTTACGAAACCTGAACTGAATGATAAAATTACTAACGTTTCCTTTCCGGTTTCCTGGAACTGATCGCGTGGTATGCCTCAGATCGGCGTGAATTTGTCGCGTTCAGCGTTCTGGTCAATGCGTATTATTTTATATGTACTCGTAATAATAGATTGCTTATAATAAGGATGATTTGAGTGAATGTATCTGAAATCTATTCAAACAAGCTATAAGACCATGCAAAATAAACCATCTTATAAATAAAATAAGGGTCAGAAGTTGGTGAGGGAATAATGTGCCATACGGCACGCTCGGTTTTGGTGTATTTTAAAATCTAGTGCCCTGGGGCACTGCCGATTTCGGAAGGCTAAACCCGCTAAGCAGTCTCAAGGTAACATTCACAAACAGCTAACGGTGCTTTTTAAACTAAATATACTGTGTTTTAGTGGTCTCTGACTTTAAAAAGCTTCCTTTTGATATAAAAAAGTCACCCCTCAACAATCGACGAATGTTTTGCACAAAGACATTCAGGATGGCCCATAAGAATTACGGGGAATACTTTTGAAAATCAAGATATAACATTGCATGTACAATTTCTGGCTTAAGTAAAATCCAGAAACTGAGTTTATGTAAAAGATATTAATATACTGGATGACGGACAGATGGCCGTTGGGGTAGTAAAGTCCTCGAATGGCGACCACGTACCAGAAGATGTAGTGTTGGTAGGCCCCCCACAAGATGGACCGACGATCTGGGCAAGATCACCGAAATTCGTTGGATGAGGGCAGCGCAGGACCGATCGTAGTGGAAATCTTTGGAGGAGGCCTTTGTCCAGCAGACCACGTCTTCCAGCTGATGATGAATGGTGATTAATATAATAAGACATACGCTCAAAAAAATACAAGCATTTTGTGTTTTTTACCTTACTAGACATAGTTCCATCACAGTTATTTTGCAGGCAACATTGACTAATGTGTAATCAAAACAAATCAGAATCACTTTATTCATGTATGTCACGGAAATGACTCTTATGAATGTCTAAAAATTATTGTTCTTATTAAACTTACCGCCACTTCGTATAGGATTGATTGATTGATGAGAAGAAGTGGCAAGACACTCATTGCCACTGTTTTAAGTCAATATTTACACCTTAATGGTTTTATCAATCATTTCAAATACAATATATGTAAAGTGATGCAACAAAAATCCTGTAATTTAACTTGAGTCTCTTGAGTTTTTGATATTCGACAGGAATTTCAAAATTAAATCTTTGCAAGCTCCATAGGTGATTCTCGTATACTTTAACGCTAATGTTACTTCAGTTTAAAATAATTCAGTTCCAACTAAAAGAGAGGCAATTGTTTTTAAAAAGATAAAACCATACAATGGATTGAAGTATCATCTCTTATCACTAATTTAGAATTGAGATTAAATAAAGTAAGCTGCCGTAACAAATAACAATATTGGGACGTGGATAACATTAGCCGAATTATAATTATAAACACATCATTTAGGTTACAAAAAAAAGGGAAATTATTGAGAATTATGAAAAGAAAAATATAACGAACTTCAGTACTTTGCGCGTGTACCTTAGATTTCTCAAGTTACATTCATTATATCATCGCACACCTGCGCGCCCCACACTCCGGCATAAATAACCGCTTAAACCAGACAAATTGTTACACATTCATATTGGTCAGAATTTCAGAGTTCAGCCGTTTTACGCTTCGCGGTTTTGTAAATATATTGATATGGCAGACTATCGTTTCGGTTTACGCGTCATTTCGAAGTTTAGTTAATATTTGTTGATAACTACGGAACCGAACCAACGCGATGCTCCCGTGAACCTGAAAGTACATTTTTTTGGAAGAGGAGGTCAAACGATACGTGTCACACGATATTAAAGCCGCTATCCTAAGAAATCACCATGATAACACATAGTTAAAACCATTTCTCGACGGTTTATATAAAGCTCGAATTTTTATATAATAAATATATCTACAGAATATGAGAAAAAATTCATTTTTTATTACATTTCAATTTTTTATAGACAGTGCGAAAAAAATCACCAAAATACCCCTCACTTTTACAGTTGGAGCCATGATAATGATTCAATCTAGATAAAAATTGTACTAAAATTAATTAATTGGCAGCCAATACTATTTAACATGACATAATTTTGTTAGTTTTATACAGAAAATTGTATTATTTTGTAATAAATTAAAAATGCTTCTAATTCCGAATTAAAACTATAACGATCTTGTACGGGCGAGGTAAACTAGCACTGCTCGATTCCTCAAGGCTTTGTCCCCAGCCTTAAGTAATCACCGCCGCCAACATTCTCTTGCAATAACAAAGGAATCACAGGAACGTTGCCGGCCTTTTTGAATGTGTAGGCGCTTTTTTTTATATTATTCGTCACGAATCGTCCTGGAAACACCGCACAAGGAAGCACAGCTTAGTCGTTCGTGGAAGAAAACCGCAGTGTGGAGGTGCGCCTAACATCCAGATGGTGGAAGGATAACCTAATTTTAAACAGGTCTCTGTGGTAATGCTTATGAAACAACTTTTCATACTTATCTCAAACTTACTGAAGATAAGACTTTTTACACTTTGAAACCGAGGTATCAATGTGCATATTCGTTCAATTAATATCAATGCAAATGGCTTTTACAAAGTTTTATCTACATTTTTTAATATTTTCCTATTTGGTTCCGTGTTACAAGTTCCGTGTAAAATGCATTACGATAAATGAAAATTGTTTCTTAGCTGCAGTTTCTTAATAAAATTGGATAAATTTGCAATGCTAATTTATTCTCAAGTTTCCAAGATAATTTTAGCTTCGAACAAAGAACTTGGTGGTTTCTTCTGACTTAGTCTTGTACAAGATCAAACTTATTCTTTCTTATTTGCTAAATATTTTTCTCTGTTTTATACTTTTACCGTACTATAACATTGTTTTAAATAGTGCTATAGTTTAAAGTAATAATCAAATAAACTTAATTAAAAATATAATGTATATATAATGCAATAGCTATTTCATTACGGCTACTTTACATTGTAGTGTGTATTGGTTACTTGTAAAGATGCTTGTGTGCGTGTCATCTTGACACTCAATGGCATCTTTCAAATTTTGTAACTTATATTATTTTACATTGAAATTAATAATATTCACAATACTTACTGTTAATACGTGATCACAGTGTCTTTCTTATTTCTTGTAGTATTATTTTAGCAAAGTTTTACTACGGAACGCGGCAATTTATATTCAATTATTAGCAAGGTTTGACTATGTTTAACAGAATATGTGGCAGCATGTCAACGTCACACATTGATCGAGACAGGCTCGAGTACGCCCACTTGGGCGTAATATTAGGTGTCGCGCTTTGCATCTACGCCTGCGGTATCTAGTTGGAGCGCAGCGAGGACCAATTTTAAATCTAACGTATGTAAGTATATCATTTAAAATGTTGTTATTAAATTGTTATAAGTCATCGAAGAATAATTTGTACCTTAAAATTAAATAAATATTTGAAAGATTTTGATACAAATATTATAAGTGTTCTCTACAATAACTTAAACGGAAAGGTTTTTGGAAGATTTGGCATCGCGAAGTAGAATTAAGTTTTACACAAAAATCCATAAAAAGCATATATTTTCTCAAAATTGATTCCTTCAGAATTATTTTTGATATCATTTATAATGCTACCACCGCTTCGGAGACAAATGGTGCCCTGAGAAAGAAGAAGCGGCGCGAGAAACACTTCCAGCATTCTTTTTGCGCTCTTTTTAATGAAATATACAATATTGTAGTATCATTGTTATTGCTATAATATAATCATAATCTTATCCCAGGCTGTCCGACCACTTAGATATTCAGCTGTGGAGTAGTTGGATTTACGACAGATATTTTTAATAAAACATTGAAATTGATTTATAGATAACGCCTGAACAGTGGCTGGGACTTTATTATAGATGTGTATTTTATTCATTTTATTCACATTTATCAAGTCACAAGTTACATAGTAGCACAGAGTAGGAATGGATACATACGTATTAACCGTAAGGTGCGTGAACCAGAATTGGGTTTCATAATTTAGTCGCAACGGTAGTGCGACCAGGATCTGGTCTCTATACTCAATACCTACTCTTTTGTTGTTAAGTAGTATGTAATTAACAATCATCATCAGAATAAGTTACATTTATTCCTTTTTTATGACGAATATACTACACACATCAAAAAAGTCTAAGCATCATGTACTAATTTAAATTTTAGGATGGTTTTTCACATTATCCCGTTATTTTTTATTTTTTTAAATAATATTTTTAGGGTCCTATAATATAAAAATAACAGCTGTTGTCTTTATAAGTTCTTTTAAAAACAATCATTAACAATGTTCGATTATACTGCAGAAACTAAGGTACATAAGCAACTAAAAAATCTTTTAACAAATTTAAATGTCTAAGGAAAATGAATTTCTATGTTTAAATTCCTATGCACTTTGAGTGAATAAAGACTTAGAAATTAATTAATATAGATGGTAAATTTGTAATATCATGCATAATTTATTACTTTAAAACTTCATATCATATTTATGAGATGAAAAGACTTGAAAAGAGAAAACGTTGAGATCACAAAGCACGGTAATCTGCTACGTACTCGTAATATCACAAGCCGCTAGCAGACATGTAGGGAATTATGCAAATTGAATCGATAAGATCACCTTCTTTGCGTGGATAACGCTGGGAATTGAAATACAACTTTGTATTCATGCGGCTCTAGATTTAATTAAAGATTCTTTTACATAAGCCTCTGTTTGGGTGGTAAATATTGTATATTTGAGTTAAACCCTAAAGTTGCATATTTGCTGTGCGTCATGTAGTTCAGAGAATAGGTAGGTAGGTAGGTACCTATTGTACCTGGGAGGTCCCAGGCCGTAAGTAGGAGTAGTGACGTGAACGTGTCACGCAGCCGATCTGCGCCAAGCCAAAGAGGATGTAAATACTACGTAATAGGAGGCGTGACTGTCTAAGTAAAAAATTTAATTTAGTTTAATATGAAACGTGCAGTGAAGATTGAAATAACGTTTACAATAATAAGGCGACGAAGTACAATCTAAAGCAAAAAAATAATGTTAGGAGAAGAATAGGAGGACAAACGAGCGCACGGGTCACCTGGTGTTAAGTGATCACCGCCGCCCACATTCTCTTGCAACACCAGAGGAATCACAAGAGCGTTGCCGGCCTTTAAGGAATGTGTACGCGGTTTTTTGTAGGTACCCATGTCGTATCGTCCGACAAACATCGCACAAGGAAGCTCATTGCACAGCTTAGTAGTACGTGGAAGAAAGCTCCTTGAAAACCGCACTGTAGACGACCGCCACACATCCGGATGGTGGAGATGATATCCCAATTTGTGGCGTGTGTGTGTGAAGGTGGAATTCGGTGGCAGGAATCAGATGAAACAGCTGAAAACAACAAACAACAACATAATAAGAACAAGACCCAAGTTACAGTATTTAAGATTTTGGAATATCAATATTTGAAAGACTACACTAAGCCGTCCTGGTTTTTTAAAATCTGCGGGAAAGTAAGGAAAGGAAGCAAGGAAAATTGTTCATACTTAAATTTTATCCACATACTATATTCAAATGTTTATCTTCGGTACATACGACGTTTATGGTTATTGGGAGCAACGAAGATCTTATCCTACGGATGGAAACCTGAAGTAAGTGCTATATTGAATATTAAAGATGATCTTCGACGTTCGAATTTTAAAAGAGGTGAGCATCTACGTTAAATAGGTAATGGAAAACGATAAGAACTTAAAAATAAAAAAATGCTTGCTTACAAAGTACACATTTCAGAATTGAAACCAGCATTGTGCATGAACCTCTAAACGACATATGACTTCCTGGAACATGTTGCTAGGATAACACATGATTTCAACCGTTTTCTTCCACATTTTAAATATTATTATATTAATTTGTGTATCAGTCTCTTTTTACTGTCGGTTTTTCGTTTAATCGACTCTCAAATCACCACGATGTTACAGAAGTTTCCACTTCAATATTTCTAATAGGAATAAACTAATAAGCGCCGATAAATCTATCTTTTCGGATTTAACTAATGACGGTCAGAGCCGAATTTTGTGATAAACTGGACACGTATAAAAGCCAACCAGCTAACTTTTAACACCGTAAAAATTGTTAGAAAGAAAAACTATGCATACTTATCAGGATGCTTACTGGATAATGTCGCCTATACCTCAGTGTGGTGGGAATCAAAAACGTAAAAACTTGCAGATTTCGCCTTGAAGCTGATGAGACGACTCTTCATTTTCTCTGCCATAGCGGTCCACTAATGGATAAACGTAACACCATCCTTGGGGAGTGCACTCCGCTCTCAGGTGCTGTTTGTAATACTCGCGTCAAGAAGATACGTAAATAATAATATAATCACGAGGGCCTTCAAGATTTTTTTTTAAATATTTTTCAGAGTTGTGAATTTTTGACCAATTTCAATGTACAACATATTTTGTTTTAGAAGTTATTTTTAACCGACTTCAAAAAAGGAGGAGGTTTTCAATTCGTCGGTATGTTTTTTTTTTATGTATGTTACCTCAAAACTCGGCTAGGTGAACCGATTTTTTCGTTTGAAAGCTGGTGCTTCCCGTGTGGTCCCATTGTAATTTTGTCTAGATCTGACCATGGCATCCATGAGAAAACCATAAAAGTCTTAAATTTGCTATACGTATGTATAGCAAAGTGGATGATAAATTTACCAATAACTCAATATCGCGCCAACCGATTTCGGTGATTCTTTTTTTATTGGAAAGGATATTATACTTCAAAGATAGTTTGGTGAGAGTTGGTTAGGTTCTGATTACGGAATCTATGGCAAAGTAACGGAACTCTTCAATTAGTTAGTGTACTTAAAATTAACTAAAAATTAAAAATAAAAAATTAAATTAACAAAAAAACAACCGCCGTCAATATAATATGCACTAAAAAGTATTAAATAATTGCGTGATAATAATTTAATTTAATACTTTTTAGTGCATATTATATATATTGTGTTGCAATAGTGTTTTTGAAGTTGGTTGTTTTTTTGTTAAAAATTTTTCATACCATGCGTGTACAGGTGGATGATAAAATAATAAATATAACTTGAGAAATCTAAGTTACGCGTACAAAGTGCTTCTGAACATTATTCCCTCACTCATACCCTAATTTAGAATACTTAAGTGTTGAACGATGCTTATCTACAAGCAGCTTTATTTCAGGCTTTCAAAAGATCACAAGTACACAAATACAATGGTTGATATTTTGACTTAGTTATTACTATAAGAAATATTTTGGATATATCACAAATGATCTTTATTACTTAGATGTTTTATTAAAGAAACTGATTCAGTGTATAGATGGTCCATTTATTTTAGGTTATCACGGGCTACTATCCGCAACTCGATGACTACAGCGCGCTTATTTTGCGTGGTGAGGTGGGCGGCTAATCCTACCAGTCCAGATCCTCAAGGTAGTGTATCAAACCTCTGATGTCACCCATGACCTCGGGGAGAGTCGTCGGTGACCCCAGGTGTTTGGCCCGGTATGTGGCTACACTCCTACACTCTAGATTGATGTGTGCGGCTGTTTCTTCTGCTTCCATGCTGGCTCTGCACAGTGGACTGTCGGTGACACGTATATTAAACAGATGCTTGTTAAAAGGGCCGTGACCCGTTAATACATGAGTTATTTTACGTAACCTAGGTCGTGGAAGGTTTACTAGCTTGTGAGAGAGCTTGGAGTCTATTCGAGGTAGAGCTTCTTTTGCTTCTCTACACACACTCACTTCTTCTTATTTTAGTGTTACAAAACAAAGTAATGCCGATGAGATGCCAAAGATTTCAAATATTTGCGAATTTTGATATTCGAAATACTATTTTAAAGTATAGAAATAATATTTTTTGTCCATGTAATCTGATCCTTATGTAGCGAATCAACTAGCTTAGCTGGCTTAAAGTTAGATTAGCCTTTATCATTACACAAAACTAATACAAATAATATTTAAGTTGTTTTGTTTGCATGCATGTTTTTCTTAATTGATTCTTGAATCAGCCATTGCCAATTAAAACACTTATTGGTATCCAAAGCACAGTACGTCTGAGTCAGGAGCCATATCGTGATCTAACATTGTACTCTGTAATCGTGTTTGTTGTGAAAACATCTACTTCACACACAATAACACTTTACGTTGAGGAAGCAATTTCCATAATGTGAGCTTAACCACGCGTCTGATATTACGGCTTCACTGAGAAAGTCGTTTGAGCGTTGATTTAAAATATGCTGAACAATTTACTTAGTATTATGACTTTACATCAAATATAATGATTCATCTTTTATTTCTACGAGACAGATAACGCGTGAGTTGAATGCAGAGTTTAGGAATGCGATAGTGCTGTGACCTTATTATAATAATTGACGATCATAATCATGAGTGTGTGTGTAATTTATACGATGCTTTCATTAAATAAAAAGTCATCATTTGATTACATTCTGATATAAAGTTATTGTTAAAAAGCCTTTATTTATCGACAACACGTGCACGTGCGCTGAGCCCTATACCTGACTTGTTCTTGCTCGGACATCGAGAGGAGCGCTCGTGTGACTTGTGAGTTTTCCGAAAGTGACGAGTTTCAATATGCTGAGCATGTGCGAATAATTTAAATATGATGTTTAAGCATTAGTTTTTCTAAGATTTTAGTTAATATCATCAAGATTCTTAAGATAATTACAGTGTATAAGTAGATAATATCCGGACGACCGAGCCTTGCTCGGATTTTTAAGAATGTACAAAACTTGAACAAAAAAAAACTAATAGGACATCTGGATTCGAACCGGGGTCTTCTGCTTTCCGGATCACCCAATGAATCTGAGCTATAATAGTCTTGTATATAGTGGCGAAATTTACCTTTGTATTCTAATCATAATATTGTTATTGTAGCTGTTTCCCATTCAAACATGGATAAAACCATTTTTTTTTTAAATTGAAACCTAGCTAGATCGATTTATCACCCCCGAAATCCCCTGCATACTTAATTTTATGAAAATCGTTGGAGCCGTTTCCGAGATTCAGATTATATATATATATATATACAAGAATTGCTCGTTTAAAGATATAAGATATTAATTGACTTAAAAGTATTAAACTATTTACAAACTGATATTAAATAATAATGATATTATATATTACACTGATATTAAAAAAGGAGTATTTATGACTACCCAAAATATAATTTCAAATATTTATAGATTTTTAAACAATTTGTAAATTTTAATACTGTAGTCTTGAATCGAATTTTAATGAACAACAACAACGCGGTGCTTATTTTAAGTTCAGTTAGAAACAAGAAAACATAACTTGGTTGCAAGTTTTATACGTGAACTTTATGTTCACGTTGAGAGTGTGAGGTTCAACTTTATTAAAGTAAGGTTTTGTGAATATTAAATTATTAATTATTATTTTTTGGACTTTAATTCACTAGAACGTGGATAGGGTAGCAGAAACCAGGAAAGCTATGTAATGTATATTTTATCATTGAATTCCAATTGCCGTAAAACGAATAAATACAGTGGGCGAGCTCGGGACCCCTCCCTCACTTGAATAATTGTTTCAACTTCCCGTGTCATCAATTTCCGAACTTTCCACGAAAATAGAGCTAATTTTCTTTTAGTGTTATCAAAATGGTAGCCAATACATGATATTGTGACATTACCAAAATGGTAATACATAATATTGTGATATTACTTTTGCGTCTCCCCGTACTTTATATCAAATTTCATTTTTCAAGTATATCATTTACAATTACATCGAAATGATGGTCGTACCTAGCGCTGTAAGATTACTTTTAAATTCAATTGTCGTTTGTGTTTCTGGAACGTGAACAGTCGGGTACTGACTAAGCGAGCAGGCTCGGACGTTTGCCGCGCAACGTTTGCCGCGGGAGGCCGTCTCAGTCTATACATTTACAGGCTGAGCCAGCATCGAGGTTTCAGTCTTACGTGAAGTCGAATAGAGACTGCACGTGCCTAACGCGGCTTATAGCCAGTTTTGCATAAGACCGTCATGAGACCGTATGTTCGGAAACCCATAGCTACAACTGCCTTTATGTTAATTTTTCTATGGAACTATTAAAACCAGAAAAAAATTGCGTCGTTCCTCATACAAGAAAGGCAAAATACAACCGTCTTGAGCGCGCGCGGCAAACATATCGAGGCGCCTTTGAGAATGGACAAAAACCGACAAAGTTCGGCTCGGGCCGCCGCACGCTCGGTTGCAGCAGCGCGTGCGTTTGCCTCTAGCGAGACATGTCTTGACCGACCGAGGATTTGCCTCGTGCGTTTGCCTCGTGAGGCTGCTTGCTCAGTCAGTACGCGGCTAATCGCGTAAAATATTGACTAATATTCACTTCTGTGTAAATGTCAACCGCAAAAATAATAATAAAATGTAAACGTTAAATAGTTTCACGGAATTATAACTTACCGGGCACTAAAGATTCCTGAACATTTCTTGTTCACGAAACCTTTCTAAGAACTAGTGGCTGTTAAGAGAATTCCTTGTGAAATTTGTGAGAGCGGAACTCTTACATTAGTTACGTGTCAGACGTCCTAGCAACAGGGGTACGTGCTCAGTGGAAACGTTAACTGTTAAGAAGCTTTCACTGTGCTCGCTGCTATTTGTATGGAAACATTTAAATATTAAAATAATTAAATAATCTTTATAAGTACTTTATCAATATTGTTACATGCCTTGGGATTTTTTCTGCTCAGAAATTGGTTCATGAATTGTAAGACGTACTGCCACGTCCCCTGAACGAACAATATCTTTTTTTTACAAAATTACGGGACGAGACGAGCACGACGTTCAGCTGATGGTAATTGAAACGCCCTGCCCATTACAATGCAGTGCCGCTCAGGATTCTTGAAAAGCCTAAAAATTCTGAGTGGTACTACAATTGCGCTCGTCCTTGACACATAAGTTGCTAAGACTCATTTGCCCAGTAATTTCACTGGCTACGGCGCCCTTCAGACCGCAATACAGTAAAAAATACACATTACTGGGCTGCTATTTCCGCCGTGAAATAGGCGCCGTTATGGTACCCATAATCTAGCCAGCATCCTGTGCAAAAGAGCCAGTGTAAATCTTGTTTAAAGTAAATTTAAATACATTTAATATAATTGAAATAATCATTACTTAACATAAGCCTGTTCCTTCGTCTGATAATTTTGTTATGAATACTAATAAAATATGCGTGTGTAAATGTTGGTTATAAATTGTAAACCTGGGAACTATCAGAGTGTTATCCGTATCGAATATGCAAATGTAGTGAATGTAATTATAGTGATGCGAGGCTGGGGAAGGATTAGTTCGGCTGGCTGCTTGTGTTGTATGGATCAAGCCAACTCATTCCGGCTTACTTGTTGAAGTCAAATGCAAAATAATTTAATTTGTCTTGTCTGAATTGCCTAGTTATAACAAAATAAATACGATATATTATGGTATTCTGTGTGTCTACTTATCAAAGGGAAGGTGTTTTATTACGAAATAAATGCAAATCACATAGTGTTGTAACATGTGTTCAGTATTACAGGTTTAAGAAAGTAAATGGTTGCCCAAACTAAATTAAAAGATTGGGTTGAGTAGGCTAAATATAGGTGCTAAATTAAAAATTAATCGTTTCACGACATCGGTTTACAGAAGAGCTAGACTTTGTTGAATAATTTTAATTAAGAATCATCCTGGTTTCTTATTTCTACGTGATATACCCTTCTTCTGGGAATTTATATAGATCTATCAAGTGCAGAGTCGCACATATATGACAAAGTTATTGTTTGATGTGTCATACGACGGTTATCTTAGCTGTTAGATCTTTAAAGGTATGTTCCGATATGCACTGCGAGCACTGCACAGTGCTATCACTGTAGAAAAATTCGGGAACTAGGGAAATATATGACGTCATAAATCGCCGCCATATTCTACTTTCAGCACTGGCGTTTTCGAGGTAAGGTACTCGCAGTACTTTGATCACGTGATCGAAATCTGGCCGTTTAAAATGGGTCAAAATCGCGACCAAATGAGTCGGTTACAAAAAACATACATACAGTAAAAATAAGTATTCGATATACACGTACATTGAGTGTGAAGGTGCTTATGAGTTAGTGAAACAAAAATTAAGCGTGCTACTATATTTATTCTTCATGTAATAAATAGTATAAAATAATATATGAATTAAACAAATGTTTATAGTCATCTTTTATAGATTCTAACATCTCGAGTTCTCTCCAAATTCGTAATAATATAAATGCCTTCCTTAACATGCTTATTTAAAACTTAAGAATATGGCAACGCATCGAAATTGTATTCAATGGTGAATTTCATTTAAAAGATCTGTTGGACTCGATTGTCCAGCGTTTGAAAACAAAAGAGTGATTGTCTATAGCTGTGGCGAATCGACGTTTCACACTTGGATATTTATGCTGGAAAATTCATTGAAGAAAAGCTCAGTCCTCTCGGGAATTAATAAAGCATTCGAACAGCTTGCGGTCGCTTGTGTTTAATTGATAAACGCAGAAATTTAATCAAACCATGGTCCTTAATAACAATGCTTGAATTAATTGAATTATTTAGTAGTAAGTAATTATTACCTTTAACATTGATTTACTGACTGTGTTCAAATATAAGGATATCGATACATGAGGATATCGCCATGAATTAATAAAAAAAAAACAACCGACTTCAAAAACACTATTCCAAAACAATAGATATAATATGCACTAAAAAGTATAAAAATAATTGCGTATGTTTATACAATCTAATTAATTAATCTAATTCTAGTAACGATTATTGTTATTTTTGCTGTCGCTGTCAGCCAATGTAGGTTTGTAACTACATATAGTTATAGGTGAGATGTGCTTGAGTCGTACGAGCGATGTGAGGAGGTGAGAGGCGAGAGCGGGGCCGCGGCGGGAGGAAACTGATTCCAAAACCATCTATATAGAAAGTTAATTACTTAACTTCGAGGGATATTTTTCATGTTAGATACATACGAATTTGAATTTTCCATACAGATTAATAACCTGCACTGAAGCCAGACGTAGTCATTACGAATCTAATTGTTTTTATTTATTGCCGAGTCCTCTATTGTGTTATTAAGATTACGTTACGTCATAACGAACGTAAATATGATGCCCAGGCTAGTCAGACATAGGACTTGTAATTAACAACAGTTCCTTGTTTAAGTACTGCATTGCTCCTCCAACACTTGTAATTCCTCACACGTCCTGTAGTTGCCAATATATCTCACTCTAGTGTTTGAATAATGAACCAATAGCACCCAACAAAGGTTTATTGACTATGTTTTGTCTTGCGTACTTGTGTTATGCAAATCGTCACGGAATCGAATGTTTGTTTAAACCCAATATTAAACTCTATTGAACCACTGTTTAGAAATGTAAGGTGTTTTCGCTTGAATAAACTTTCACTGTGCTCAAACCTCTATTTAACTACATCTTCATAATAACGCCATTTGCTTTAAAAAACCTATTTTAGCTAACGAATTGCGGTCCTTTTCTTTCAGATTTCTTTATAACTGAAAACAGTTGAATATCTTAAATAGGCTTATTAAAAAGTTCCACTGCTTACCGACTTTTACGTAGTTACGTAGTTGGGCAGATAATAATCATTAAATATGTTAAGGCTACTAGTATAAAAAAATTTAAAAAAGTGAACGGCGTTGTTGTACATTATTTTTATATGAGAGGGGTCAAACGGGCAAGAGACTCACGGGATGGGGAGAGGTGAGACAACCGCCCATGGACATCCGCAACAACAGGTGTGTCAAGAAATGCGTTGCCGGCCTTTAAGGTATGCTTTTTCTTGAAGGTCCCTAAGTCGTATCTGTTCGGGAAGACCGCTGTCGGTAGTTGATTCCACAAAGTGGCTGTGCGAGGCAAGAAATTTCGAATAAAGCGCGCGGTTGTGGAATGCCAGACGTCTACGTGATGTGGATGGTACTTTGCACGTAATGTCCGGTGGTGGAATTCAGCCGATGGAATCAACCCGAACAGCTCCTCTGAGCACTCCACGTCATAAATGCGGTAGAAGATGCATAGAGAACCCACATCTCTACGCAATGCTAGAGAATCAAGCTGATCTGAGATGACTTGATCGTCGATTATTCGAGCCGCTCTTCGTTTTATGCGGTCAAATGGAAGAAGCTGGTACTGGGAAGCACCCGCCCAGAGGTGAGAACAGTACTCCATGTGAGGCCGAATTTGCGCCTCATAAAGTTGCAGGCTTTGGCTTTTAGTGAAGTACTGTCTCGCCTTACTGAGTACACCAAGCTTTTTTGAGGCCAGTTTGACCTTCTCTCCCAAGTGACCACGGAACTGAACGTCGCTCGATATAACGACGCCAAGTATGCCAATACAGTTAGAGGAGTGATCTCGAATCGAGGGGGTACGACAAAGGGAGACTTTTTAGTTGTGAACGCACAAATTTGTGTTTTCTTGGGGTTGAATTGGATTAAATTTTGTCGGCCCCATTCCGAGACTTTGCAAAGCATAGTCTCGATTTCAGACACAAGTTTGTTCCGGTTCTCGTCGACGCTATCCCGGGACATGTTGGCACGGCCGGTGTAGTTAGTAATGAATATTGTTGATTTGCAGCATATCATTGATATGCAGAAGAAACAGCGTAGGGGATAGCACGCAGCCTTGCGGGGCACTAGCGTTTATTGGTTTTAAGTCGGAGCATGCACCGTTTATAACAACCTTGATGCTCCGATCAGCCAAAAAGCTAGTGACCCATTTGCACAACTTCTCGGGAAGCCAATAGGATGGCAGTTTCGCTATAAGCGCTTTATGCCACATCCCTTCGCTATGTCCAAACTCACCGCCAACGCCTCTCCCTTCGACTCAATCGCTTGCGCCCATTTATGGGTGAGGTTTGCAAGAAGATCACCAGCTGAGCGACCCTGACGGTAACCTATAACATGTTGAGTTTATTGGGTGAGGATTATTGCTTATTATTTTGTGTCAAGTTGGCTCAGAATTGTCTTAGTTTATTTATCAATGTGAATTATATGGTTCTTAAAAATATTTTTATAAATTCAAAGTTCTGCACATAAAACCCAATGGATTGACTTCGATGTTTTTTAGCCTAAATGTCCACACGTTAAGATTTATATGCCAATTAAGATGGATGTTAGATAAAATCTGAACATGACAAACATGAAAATCAATCTCATTAAGATATGGCAATCTTAGCCAAGGATTTAACCGTGAAAGTTTATCATAAATCAAATCAAATCAAAATAACTTTATTCATGCAGGTTACTGAAATGACACTTAAGAATGTCAAAAAAATATTTAAGGGTTGAGTTTTTAAATGTTTTTATGAGGAAGATACTCTCAGATATACTTTATGGCATCAATTACCGGCTGCAGTTTTCCGATTTCCATCTCCGATTGCATCTCTTGACCCCTGGTGTTGCGGGTGTCCATGAGCGGTTGCTTTATCACGTCTTTGCATCACCTGAGTCTCTTACCTATTTGCAAAGAAGGAATATTTCCACAAAATATTAATGATCAAGTAGATAGATGATATAATAAAGAATAAACAAAAATTACTTTACAAACTTGAAAAGTTAGGAAAAATGATCCTTTGATTTTTATATATAACAAAGACCAAATAGATGAATGGCAAATACTATATCTAATCACACGTTCTCCTTAATACTATACAAATCTGTTCGATAAAGTCGTATTTCATTCATCTTATACATTCATCTATGCAAGTTAAGGGTTAATAGACTATGTATCTTTGTCTGAATAAAATAAATTATTATTATTATAACCGCAGGTAAGCATTTGTGCGACATTGTATTTATTATATTATCAACGGGTGTTAAGACTAGCAGACCGTGTTATATGGATTTAACATAGAGTACTTCTCATCTTACAATAATGTCATTTGGCTGGTCACAGTAATTGCTAGGCCTTAAAATGTTTTGTTTAGTATAAATTTTGTTTTGACTTAGAGTATACTAGAGTGGGTTCGAGTCCCGCATCGTTCATAAAATTTTGTTTTTCAAATTTTATTTGTGTATTAATCCTAGAAGTGAGGGTTATCACTTTAAAAACATAACAAATTGTTTCGATTCACAAGAGCGACATCTCAAGTCAATTTCCTAATATGCAAATATTGGAGTTGAGCAGGTTATCAACTGTAAAGTAGATCCTGTAGATGAAGCCACAACCTGAGAGTTGAACAAAGCAAACAAAATTTTATAACGAGGCGGTACTCGAACGGTTAGCTCAGTGGTTTAGAGCACCGGCACGGAACGCCAGAGGTCGTAGGTTCAAGTCCCGCATCGTTCATAAAATTTTGTTTTTCAAATTTTATTTGAGTATACTAGAATTCAAAAACTGAACAAAAATACAAAGCAATGATTCTACTCGTATAGTAAAAATAAAACGTCTGACACCATAATTTAAAATTCCAATAAAATTACCAAAAATATGTTAGACTACCTTTTACCCAGACTTCGTCCGCGTAATAACTATAACTAACTATAACTATAGACAGCATTTTTCATTTGTTAGGAAACTTTGCAAATATTATTTATTAACAAACACACGAACTGCTCTTTACGATGCCGGCGCGGCGCTCTTCTACGATACAGCGGATATCCCTTGTCATTGCAGACAGTCTCTTTAATAGTATTTCCCTGCGAACTTTAATCTCCTATTTCATCCCCTGTTGGTTGAAGTTTCAAAGATGCTCGAACAAATGTTTATAAATTAATTCTCATCAAGTGCCTAAATACAAAGTTTCATAGTTGTACCTCCGAAAATAAGTTTTCTAAGTTTTATCACGAATTCCCAAACAAACTATCATCCCTTATTTCAACACGTTCATGCCTTTTTTTTACAAAAAATGGTGGCTTATGAACTTTTCCAAAGTCAATTTTTGTACCAAATAAAATCAAAATCGAAATTGAAATTTGGCGTTAAAACGTTACGCTGTTCTGACAACCATCCATACGAATATTCATCCCTTAATTCATTCCTACATAGCTTCAAATTTTAAAAACGCTAGACTAAATATTTATTTACACCATCCAGTCATCTTCGATAATTACGAACTTCTATACAAACTTTGATCTCCTATTTCAACCCCTCCATTTATTTTTTTTCACGGCAAAAGGTAGCCTTTGTCCTTTTCAAAGCCATTTTCTAACTCTGTATTAAATTTCATCGAAATCAGATGAGTAGTTTAGGAGTGAAAGCATAAGAAAAAACTTACATTAACATTTATAATATTAAGCAGGGTGTACCAAATACTATTGCGCCTAAAACTGCATTATATTTATAAATGTTGCTTCTATTAATTTTCCTAGTAATGGTTTGAAATAAAATAAAATTAAGTCATTAATGTTTTCTGGGGAATCTTTTGTGAGTACAATTTCATTTTAAATGCAATGTTCTGAGAAGGTAGCAGGTGCAGTTGAACGCTTTTCCGAGTCGATAGCAGGAAATGTGTTCTCGTACATCACAACCACGTGGTAACTTTAAGTTCTTATAAATCATGCTTACCCCTCTCTTCGTACTTATAAAAACCCTTTAATAATCTTAATCTATACATAATAATATAAATAAAATCGGAGTGTCTGTTTGTAATTTTAAAATAACCGTTTTTTACTACATGTATATGAATATATATACGGTACATACACCAAAATATTTTTTTTTTTAATTTTTGTCTGTCTGTCTGTTTGTTCCGGCTAATCTTTGAAATGGCTCGACCGATTCTAACGGGACTTTTATTGGCAGGTAGCTGATGTAATAAGGAGTAACATAGAGTACGTTTATTTAAGAAAAATCCTTTTATTTTAGAAAAATACAGCAATGTTACACTGTCCAAGAAACGGTATTACTCTAAAAATAATTTATATGGCAAAACAACGTTTGTCGGGTCAGCTAGTCTAAATATACACAAATTACGTGTCACGTTGTCTGTCCGCGATGGTCTCCTAAACTAACGGATTTTAATGGGTATTACTTCATGGAGTGCTGTTTAAAATTAAAGTTGGACACTTTAGAGATAGGATAAATTTTTATTTCGATTTGAGGCCCAAAATTATTTTTATTTTCAATATTTGTTTTGTATGGGCCTAATTTCTATGAGAGAATTGAGTGCGACACGGTTTGACAGTTCCACTCTGAAACAATTTAATTAAAACAACAGGGAGCATTTTTTGCGAAATAATTCGTGATGTTTTGAAATATTATTGGCAAATTCCTATAAAACAGTATTTTTTATCTACATAACAACTCAACTCTGTCGAGTCTGCTAGTATCATATATAAATCCAGTGTCCTGATGTTTGTTGCCAGTGAACTCCTAAACGAATGAACGGATTTTAATGGGGATTACTTCATGGAGTGCAGTTCAGTCCAACTTGAGAGATAAGATGTTGATTTGGTACCCATAATTATTTTTATTTCCAATATTTGTTTTTTATGGACAAATCTTCTATAAGATAATTTATTGACGCACGGTATGACAGTTCTGCTGTGAAACAATTTCATCATAACAACAGGGAGCATATTTAATGAAATAATTCTTGATGTTATCAAATATTATTCACTGATTCATAGAAAAAACATTATTTTATTTATGTACAGAACAACGTCTGTCGGGTCAACTAGTAAGCTCTTCATTATCTTTAAAACTTTTGGCAATATTCTTAAATTTTACAGAAACCTTAGGTCACTGTATGATATTTTGTATATAATGTGCATCAAACATAATAAATACATATTGATAAGAAACTGATATCTGAGTGTGATACTTGTATATCTCATTAGCATCTACCGAGTTAAAAGGCATAAAAGGCATTTATTTTCTCAAAATTGATTCCTTTAGAATTCTTTTTGTACTCGATACTACTACCGCTTCGGAAACAAATGGCGCTCTGAGAGAGAAGAAGCGGCGCAAGAAACTCTCCCAGCATTCTTTTTTTGCGCTCTTTTCAATAAAAATATACAATATTGTACAATCATTTCTATCGCTATAAAATAATCACAATCTAGTCTCAGGCTGTCCGATCATTTAGATATTCAGTAGTGGAGTAATAGGATTTACGACAGAGCCATGTTTTTATAAAAATTTAAATTTGTTTATAGATAATGCCTGAACAGTGGCTGGGACTTTATTATAGAAGTGTATACATTTACCCTTAAAACTATTATGTATCTTATGAAGCCTACTAGGATTAGTTACAAGCAATCCCTTATTTCTAGTGTTATAATAATTAAGAGCAAAAAGGTGACGATTTTTGTGAATTTTTATATATGTACTAGTTACCGCCCGACCTAGAAGAAGTATTTTTTATGTGTAATTGGAAGCTTTAAATTGCATTTTAATTAAGAATGTTTCATTCTAAGCCATAAACAATATTATATAGTAAATAAAATTTGTATATTTATTCTAAAATTAATCCAACTAATTTAATTTATACCAATTATCATTCGACTCAAGAGAAACAAAGAGCTACACTCAACGGTAGTGGCGATTCGATTGTTTGCAGCTCGATTTTATTTTGCAAGAAAATTCAATTAAAAAGGAGAGTCTCGTTTCTGCGGGGAAATGATAAAGGAGTTAGATACGACTTGAGGTTTTACTTGTTCAGTTTTAATTGAAGATCGGCTTGGCTCTTGTCTTATGTTACAAAGACCTATTGCATTTGAAAAATATTATTTGTATTGGTTTTAATGGTTGCTATACCTACTGCACAGCTATTTTTAACGGAGGACAAATGAGCGTACGGGTCACCTGCTGTTTAGTGATCACCCCTGCCCAAAATCTCTTACAACACCAGAGGAATCACACGAGCGTTGCCGGCCTTTAAGGATTGTAAACGCGCTTTTTTTAAGGTATCCATGTCGTATAGCCCCGTAATCATTGCACAAGGAAGCATATACAGTTTCTTAATTCATTTATACGTCTAGATAGATTATGACAGCTGTGAAAACGTCGAAAAAAATTGAGTTTAGAACTTACCTCTAATAAAAATTGTCATACAAATCGCGAGTGTAGTACGTAGTTAATATTCACTTCAATTTAAAAGTATTTAAACATGAACGCAATTTATTTTATTACTGAGCATGAAAGGACAATGCTAGATTCTCCCCCACCAATTTACATCATTTAAACAAAATATAAATATTCAAAAATAATGTAATGAATATAATTGTACCCTTTAAAATTGAATCAATAATACAAAATTTGCGGAAAAAACCAGTAACTCAACCATTCTCGTCGACTTACTATTTCTCAGGCGACCATTTGCATAAACGATCAATAAAACGACTTAAATTAGTTGTAGTAAAAAAAAGAAAAAATAGGTATTTATTATTCAAACAAAACAAATCTTATAACTATATGTACAATACTACGACTACATAAAATTAAAACTATCATTACGTGGAAGCGTACCAAGAATTCTGGCAGCATTACCACGTTGGATAGCAAGGCTGATCCGTTGACCGAAATAGCTGCCAGCGCTTGGGCTTCCAGTAGATTATATTATAGACATTGAAGCGCGAAGATAACATTTTGAACATTCTCCGTGCCTCTGCGCCCCACGGGACAATTGTCTAGACACCTAACGTCACAAAGATGTATGACTCACTGAGGCCAACATATTTGCGACGCTTGCTGTCTTCGGCAGTCGAAGCAGCAGCCCCAGCACCAACTGACGTAACTTGGACATGAGAAGGAGCCAGAGTATCGACGCAAGTAGCGTCCCACACCAGCGCCCTTCCCCGTGCCCAAGCCCCCAGCGTCATTCCATCAGGACGCTTGGCATCGCGGCGGGTAATACCATTTGGCTCTAAAACACAAAAATAAATAAAGAAATATCTTGTTGAATATGTAATAAAAATAATGCTATTTATTTAAATTAATTATTATATTATTTTGTTCATTATAGTAACTCGCACAGAATTATTTTAATAATATTTATTGTGCTTAGAATAATAATGCTTAAAACGTGAGTATGCCCAAGCGAAATGAAGCAGTTTCAATATGGCTTATGACCACATACGGTTCCCGCCGCGTCAGTGTCAATCTGTCAACTTCCAGAACAATAAGTGCGCGAAATTTAATTGAGAAATGTCGTACTGTGCAGCGAAAGGGTGTCACGAAGCGTCTTACAATAAAAGTTGTGATAAGAAAATCACATTTCACACCTAAATACTATTTCACAACTTTTAATTTAAGCTTATACGTTCGTCAAAACAGCAAAATATTTTGTAAAGAAAACAGACGCCATTAAAAAAATATGTTGCAAGCTATGAAAGTACTATATTCCCCGAGTTCCTCCGCTGGGATAGCTTTTTGTGTTTATTGGTAAATATTTATAGGAGGCTATAATGTACGACGCCACATGATGTTATAAGTATTCAAAGTCAAAGTCAAATAATCTTAATTCAATTAGGGTTAAACTAAGTGCTTTAAACAGTCACTATAAATATTTCTTTTAAATTACTGAATTTACCATAATATTTTTCGAAAAAGTTGAGCTCGTGAGAACATTAACGGCCACTCTTTTTAACCTACTTTAAAAATAGAGGACGTTCTCAATATGTCGGTATGTTTCTTTATCGACGTATGAGACAAATTTTATAGTACGATTCTCGGTTTCGCGCCATTTTTTTTTATCCAAGATGGCCGCCGCGCAAAGTTATGATTTCAACATTATATATGTCGTATCCGAGGTTCTCGAAGGTGGAGAGAACGAATTTGGGATCATTTTTGGAATCCAAGATGGCCGCCGCGCAACTTTATCATTTCAACAATATTGATACCGAATCCGAGGTTCTCGAGGGGCAGAGAACTAATTTGGCATCATTTTTAAAATCCAAGATGGCCACCACGCAAATTTACGATGACAACGATTTTAGTTCGATGTGGCACAACAATTTCCGAAAGATATGTATAGCCCTAAAATAATATTTCACCGCAGCCATCTTGGATTGAAAAAATTATCCCAAATTCGTTCTCTGCACCCTCGTGAACCTCGGATACGATATCCATATTGTTCAAATCATAATTCAGCACGGTGGCCATCTTGGATTTCAAAAATGATCCCAAATTCGTTCTCTGCATCCTCGAGAACCTCGGATACGATATCCATATTGTTGAAATCATAATTTTGCACGGCGCCCATCTTGGTTTTCAAAAATTATCCCAAATTCGTTCTCTGCACCCTAGAAAACCTTGGATATAGCTGGGAACGGCGCCTTTATCGTCTCGTTTTTTTATTTCATCGAGTTTCAAAACACTACGATTCTAAAGAACTTTACTTGCACTTCAAATATTGCTGCAACAATAACTAAATACGTGCTGTTTTTCTTAATTTATAATTCTTCATTTATATTTTATTTCTTCTTTCTTATTATATATAATCTAGTATTTCTTACAATTTACTGATTTAGGGAAATGTCTATTCACTTGCAACATTATTTGTCTGTCTGTGTGCGTGTTGGCGAATGTAAGTACGTGACGCTCACGCACACATTAATTATAATGTTACTTCTATATTGACAAGAACTATGAATGAAACTATCGTTCTGAGCGTTATTTTTCTATGTTATTAAGTATGTACATGGTATGGCAATTATAACTACGTGCAATTGTAAAGGGAAACGTCATTAATGTCAATACCATAATTCATCATCTTTGTTACGATGTGATTTGTATATTATTTGGCCTTACATTTTGTTAGAAGTCCGAACTTTTTAGTTAATCTCGTGTAAATTTCGTTTCTCGTAAAGATTGAAGACTTATTTAATATATTATGTAGTTTTAATATTACTTATATTCCATCTCATTAATAAAAAAAACGGATTGTGTGGTTTTATGAAACCACGGTAAAAGTGAAACTTTTTTTCACGTTATAGACATTTAACTAAAAATTTTTGAAATAATATTCCATTAAGGGCATAACCTGGCTGTGTCGTTGTTTACCAAAAGAAAATAAAATATTCACTTTAATAAACAACAACATTTCAATTCAACACTGACAAACAACATTTACATTAAACACTGACAAAACAAGATAGCGTGGAGCACTGTCACAAATGAATTATAGTCTATACACTACACGGTCAGCTACTGCGAACTATAGGCGCCCCCGACCGTCACGCGACATGCAACACACTGACGAAAAAGTTTGAGACGATGTAATAAAAGTTTCACTTTAATAAAATCCAGACTAATAACAAGTCCTAACAATTATTTTTAAACTTTAACTTAGGATTAATAAGAAACCGCAAGTTTTAAAGACGTATGATTAAATGGTCGGTAATGGGTTATAAAACAGCAATTAAATGCTCCATGTGGCTTGCTTGTAAACGAATATTATTCGGTGGGGCAGAGCTCTGTAGAATTTATAAATGATTCTTGATTTTAACTTTATGCTGCTTTCGAAAATAAACAAAGACGCAACACTAAAACTTGAAGAAATAATACTAGCAAATGTGAAAATGTAACTCGACGTCTGGATGGCTCGGGTTAAATCGTCTGGAGAAACGTACACTTGCACATCCTCCTTGCTCGCATAAAATCCCGAATAAAATATATGACGTAATCCTGTTCAGCTCCAAAACAAATGTTTTCATGCTTCTAAAACAGACATTATGGTGGAAACATTTGTTTTATAAAACATAAATATTATCAAGTAGACTCCTAGTAAGTATAGTTTTGTGTCGAACTATTTATAAAAAAAAAGCTAACAGCGACATAACGTTATGATTCTCGTCCAAATTTAAATGTTTCCTTTTGCATACAACATTAAAAGAGCGAGGGTGTCTAGTTGTATTTGTTATAAGAAGCAGTGATCAGACCAGCAATCGTTCACCTGTTTTTTTTATGAAAATAAGAAACAAGAGGATCAGGACGTTCAGTTGATGGTAATTGATACTCCCTGCCCATTACAATGCATTGCCGCGGATTTTCGAAAAACCCCAAAAATTCTGAGTGACACTACAATTGCGCTAGTCACCATGAGACAATGTTAAGTCTCATTTGCCTAGTTATTTCACTAGCTACGGCGCCCTTCAGACCATAACACAGTAATGTTTACACATTACTGCTTTACGGCAGAAATAGGCACCTTTGTGGTACTCATAACCTAGCCGGCACCCTGTGCAAAGGAGCCTCCCGCTGGTACTATTTTAGAATAATATTCTACAAAACATATATAAAAATCAGCCATTTAAGTTAAGTAATTGTTATTTTAGGTACCTTTCTTACCTGTGATACCTGCCCAGGTATCACAGGTGTTACAAGCACGCAGGTATTCAACAAACTTGAGACGCTACTGAGAACCTAAGTTTTCATCTATGTGAAAACAACTTATAAAGATCGCTCTGGGATATTGGACTATTTTTTTTACTAGCCGAGATACATAGTCAGCTAGGGCGCACTTATAATTGAATCTCAATAATACTTGCACACTGCTACTGCTTCACGGCAAAATAAGCTGCCGCTGCGGTAGTCAGCCAGCCAGCATCCTGTGCAAATGTTTGTGACGTCAAAACTCAGTAATATTGGGGAAAATCTATTCATTACTATAAGTTTGTAAGGTTGTGTAACACTTAACACAACACACAAATTCTTTGAACTTTTTATTATAAACTAAATTCTTTATTAAACACGAATTCCTAAATAAGTTATTTTGGTAAAATTCACATTGAGAGAATGTGGATTGAATTTGATTAAAGATTCATTGAGAGAAAAATTTAAAGAAATAAACATCTTCACTGTTGCCTCTCAATATATTCTTGATAATGTTATGTATTTACATCGGCACATAAGCGAATTTGCTAGAAACTATCATAACCATAATGTTAACACCAGGAACAAACATAAACTTATAATGCCACTCGGCTAAGTCGAGTTAGTAAGTCTTTTGTGGGGCGTTGTATATGCTTTTACAACAAGATCCCAGAAAATATTCAAAAGAAATGTATTAGGAAATTCAAAAGAACTTTTAAAAAACATTTGTGTGTTAAAGGTTACTATAACGTAAATGACTTTCTTAATGATACCACTGATTGAGCGACCGCCTACAGGCTATTAAATAATAAATTTTACTGTTGTACGATTTGACATTGTGACCATATTTTTATATATAAAAAAAGAAGCCCACTGAGTTTGTTGCGCCCGTTCTTCTCTGGTCTGAGGCATACTTTTTGAAACGGTTGGTAGTTTTTGACTTTCAAACAATGGTTTTATATCCAATTTTGAATAAAAATATTTGAATTTGAATTATTTATTCATCTTGACGTCTCGGTGACTCTTAAACAACGTGTTCTCCCCTGAGTCGATTTGTATTTAAGTAATTAATGATATATATATAGTATCTATTCAATAATCGGATATCGTAAACAGATAATTTCTTATATTATACTGCATTCAAGACGTGGCAAGTATAATGTACAACAGCTATGGCATAAGATTCTCCGAGATAACAATATGTGTCGCTCCAAGCTGGACAATAAAGGGGGCTTCACAAAGATTGAATGCCGGCCCGCCGCGCCAGGAGCTTAGATTAGAAAAGTTCGACTCGCGACCAACGGACGACAAATTGCTTTCCTAATACAACAGATTTCTTTCGCTAATAACTTTCTCACTTTTCTCAAAGAATAACGAGATATATATGATACGAAAACGTTACTTGCAGCAATTTATTGTTTATTATAGGACGTTTCAATTGTGTCTTCAAATTGTTTGATCGTCAGATTGAACAAGACGGATGAGAGAAGGTATTCTTGGATGTAGAAGGAAGGTAGAAGGGGGTTAAAAAGCTTATTGAGAGGCATACTATTTACACTTTATTTTAATGGTTTTGAATGGGATTGTCACTTACGGTTACATAGCACTGATCCGGGTAAAGTCAGAGTAATTTAATTATTTAAAGAATCAATTTGCTGTCTGTTTCTTTTTGTAATTCTCTAAATATTAAAACGTTAGAAAAATAATTCAAACATATTAAAACTTTAAGCAAGTGAAACAAAATCATTCGCTTATGTCTTTGGGCTAACTGAAAGGGTTTTTAACATTTAACTATCTCGTTATATTTCTATATCTCTTCTCTTTCATTTTTAAACAGAGTCATTGTCACTCATATTTTTATCTACTTATTAATCCTATTTACTCCTTGTTTGCTTGTCTTAAGTTGTATTAAGGCTGGCAATTGTGGGCGGCGGTGATCACTTAACATTAGGTGACCCGTACGCTCATTGTCCTCTCTTCCATAAAAAAATAAAAAGTATTAAATCAAATTCTATGTTTTAGTGTGATAGGATAAGTAAATTGTGTTATGTATATAAAGAATATTGTTGTGACTTAGGCAAGAATTTTTTTTAATGTCTCTTCTTATTATGAAATCCTTTAAGTTTTTAATATAATCGAAAGTTATCTCGTTTTAATTCTACCCTAGAAGGACACGAAGGGTGAACTTGTTGAAGGCATACTAACAAGTACCAAGGTACATAATATACAGGTCATCATGCTAAAAAACTTTACTATAATTATTAAACTATTCATCTACACAATTTTCACTAGATTACGTACAATTGTTAGCAGTAGACTACTTGCCAGCTGTATTCGCTATTAGCCCTTAAGAAAGGGTGTCGTATCGTTCTGGAGAAACCACACTAAAATTAGTTCATTATACAACATATTAACTGGCAAGGGACTGTAAACGTATCTCTCTTCCACAACCCACAACCCTTCAGTCAAATACGGTCATGGCTATGCTCTCCTTCTAATAATTACGACGTTTCAACTTCGACAATCGACGTAACAGACAGCCTCACGGTAAGGTCGCTCATGTAATCCAGGAAGGTTAGCAAGAACAGAAATAGTCAACCATCGGGTAATTACTAATTATTATCTTCGAAAACATGAGGATTCTAGTAAGATTCTTTCCATGAAATTTCTGGCAGGAGCTGGTTTGATTAGAGAGACCAGCCAACACTGCGTGCAAATTAATTAAATATCTTTATAGCGGAAACAGAAGGATTCACTACCATATTTATTTTTTACTTTTTAGGCACCACAGAAGTTGGTATTTCTTAGTCACTAATTCCTAAACATGACTTATTATGGACACATGATTTATGAAGGAGTTCCATTGCCTATTGATTTGATGATGAAGCTTTCAGGCTTTCAGATTTAAAATCACTTCCATGGAACTATTTTGACTATAACCCGCTATATAAGAATCGAGAATAACTCTCGTGATTGCTGTATAAAGGATTTAAAAAAAAACATAGTATCTTAAATTAAAACTCGGAACGAACTTTCGCGGTTCTTTTATAACTTGCCATTAACATATTACAACAATTAATGCAACCAAATAAAACCTTTTTAACCGTTACAACTTTATGATTATAAAGAACAAAAAAGTAAATGTATTTCGTATTATTTACTAACGTCACATGATTATAGTCCACATACTTTTAAATGCATCCAAATGCTTTAAAAAGTATTCTCTTAATCATTTTTAAAAGCGAAGTTTTAATTTTATAGCGGTATTTTTCCTACTTTATAAAACATACATTTAATTTGTCTACAAAATAGTAACAGTTAAGCCACAAAACAAGATAGTCTATAGCTCGAGTAAAACGACCAATAATGCTGTATATATTTTGCAGGAATTCATTTAAAGAAAGAAAGGCTTGCTATATCGGGCACATCGATGAAACAGTGGCTTGTGGCGTCTCGCGTTCTGCTTTCATTGTGGCGCGAATGTTATTGAAATGTGGTTCTTGATTTAATTACTTTAGCAAAGGTTTTATAAAATTAATTAAGTTCACTAAATCATTTAAAAAAATCCTTAGTTTACTATTCAATAACCAATGTTTGAAAGATTGTAGAGAGTATTTATTTATATACTAGATGCTTGCATATTATTAGCTTTTATACTAATAGCTATACCGCTAGATAAATTCGAAGGTACTTTTTTCATAAGCATTCTTTTAATCTGTTCAGTAATAGTCGATTAACAGAATCGAACTTATAACTAAAAATAAGCTAAAAAGTTTATTTATTGCAAATATTAATTATAATCAAGCTATTTACTAAGCTATGTGTACAATTACAGCTCTCTTTTAGAATTGAGTCTTAAAACAGCATTAAAAAATTACTAATAATTGTAAAAGTCGAATTGTTCTTATATTTTGTATGTAGGTAATTTTTTTAAACGCTGGCGAATCATGTTAGCAAGTTTTAGTTATTTAAAATGTTCGAGAGAGGTCGCAAGTTCGAATCCCGATGGGTTCTAATATTTATATAATGAATATGGATGCTTGTTTCCGAGTTCATACATGTATTTATGTGTGTATGAACGCTGATGTTTTTAAATATCAATTTAGGCATATTATATAATATCATTGTCTTGCATCCATAGTACAGGATCTACGTACCAAGATAATTTGTGTCAATGTGAAAGAGTATAAAGTATTTTATAATCTTACCATATAAACGTATTTATGTAAATTAATTTAGTTTATTTATTTTAATTTATACTAGTAATCATTCACAGAAAAACGCCTAAGCTAGCATTGCCCAACAAAACTGTTTGGACAGTTTGTCTGTCTGCAGGATCATATTAATTAAAATTATTTTATATTGTTGCTTAACTGAACATTGATTTTTAAGAGTATAATCAACAAAATATACTGTTGACAATATAGTCAGAAAACTTAATTCAAGGTAGTGTTGATAATAAGTCTTTCTTAAGTTTAGTTTACTTTTCTCTTCCTGGTTTCAAGTTGGTTACTTTAATTATTATCAATGTTTAAAATCCCATATTTTTTTCCAAGAAGTTGACTGAAACCAATTCATTTAACGGACTGGCGGTATCAAATTCGTTTTAAATCTGATGGAAGCCTCACAACGCAAATTGAGACATTGTTTTCGTGAATCGTGTTTGCTGTGAAAACACAGAGCTCGCACACAATGCCACACAATACGTCGAGGGAGCAATTTGTATAATGTGAGCTCAACTGGGAAAAATATTTCAGCGTTGACTATTAATTTAACAACCTTGTCGGTATTATGATGTTGTTATAAATCTAGTATTGACCTAAATTAACTCAGCCGGTTTTGGTACTGATAGTTTCATAATAATAATAAAGAGTTAAGTATTAGTTTTAATGCAGTACATGGCTGATGATGGCGAGAGTCGTGGTCCTAAGCTTAGCCATGGAGCGTGCATCTTAGGGCACCAGGTTCTCTCATGTCGGACGCTACATCTCAGTGTCTTCCAAAAATCCCTTTAAGGTTGCTTAATAGATACTCAAACCAATTTGATTAATATGTTTTACCAGTGGAGGCTGGAGGCTCTTTTGCACAGGATGCCGGCTAAATTATGGGTACCACAACGGCACCTATTTCTGCCGTGAAGGAGTCATGTGTAAACATTACTGTGTTTCGGTCTGAAGGGCGCTGTAGCTAGTGAAATTACTGGGCAAATGAGACAACATCTTATGTGTCAAGGTGACGAGCGCAATTGTAGTGTCGCTAAGAATTATTGGGTTTTTCAAGAATCATGAGCGGCACTGCATTGTAATGGGCAGGGCATATCAATTACCATCAGAATGTCCTGCTCATCTCGTCCCTTATTTTCATAAAAAAAGTTAAGTATTAGTCTAAATGAAGCAGAGCTGGTGATGGCGAGTGTCTGGATCCAAAAATAAGCCAGAGCCTGTATCTTAGACTCCAAGTCCTCCCATGTCGACCGTATCATCTCAGTGTCTTTCAAAATCCCATATAAGCTTGCTCGATAGATACTCAAACCAATTTTAGTATCATAATTCTCAGAGTAGTCGGTCTACATACATAAAAAAATTGGATCGAATTGAGAATCTCTTCTTTATTGAAGTCGGTTAAAAACGCAGTAAAACTTCATAACGAGACGAATGAGATAAAACACTGCCATTTGAGAAATAAAGATAAGGTGTAAGATACCTAGGTATTCAAAAATACATAGTTTTTAAAATAAATAGTTTTCGAAACCGTTATTACGTACCGAAAACTGTTTACTTTTTGGTATTTGTAAATCGCATACCGACACACCTCTAATTTAAGGGAGCCTCACGAAACCTGCGACGAGAACTAAAACAATATAATGCTCACGAAATACTTATGATAAAATAACAATAAAAGTTAAGCGTTTGCTAAAATTTGAACTTAGAAAATACAAAGCCCTTAGGAAATTATTGTCAAGCTTCCTTATAACTTAAATAACCCTTTACATTGTAATAGGACGTTAAAATTAGTTATCATTTGAAATTGCTGGGTATTTGTTTTGTAGGTAGTTGCAATATAATTTTAATGAATAAGTCGGCTACTAACTGGCGACGAATGGGTTGTTTTTTTAAGAAATATTAACTAGTACACTAACACCACAGTGTCATTAATGCCCATTGGAAAGTTGGAACCAAAGTGAGTATCAAGTCAACGATTACGCTGATGTGCGATTTGTATTCACTAAAATTGCCGGAAAACAAAAAAGTTGAAGAATTAGGGTCATTGCTATCAGATTATTTAGATGTTCAAAATTAGGGTAACTATAAAGTAGCTCTTACACTTCACCACTGATGTTAAGTGATCCTACTCTTGGTGCAAGTTTTGTTGATAGTTTTTATTTTATCTTTTATGAAAATTAGGGACGAGATGAACACGACGTTCAGCTGATGGTAACTGATACGCTTTGCCCATTTCAATGCAGTGCCACTCAGGATTCTTGAAAAACCCAAGAGTTCTGAGCGGTACTACAATTGCGCTCGTCTCCTTGAGACAAAAGATGTTAAGTCTCATTTGCCCAGTAATTTCACTGGCTACAGCGGCCTTCAGACTGAAACACAATAATGTTTACACATTACTGCTCCACGGCAGAAATAGGCGACGTCGTGGTTCCCATAATCTAGCCGGCATCCTATGCAAAGGAGGCTCCCACTGACAAAGTACACTTTGTACTATTTCATTACTTATTTGTTTGAATTTGATTCTTCGTCGTTTATTTTTTTATCATAAAACTAAATTCTTAATTTTACCACAGGCTTTGCATTCACAATTGTATACTCAGAGACAAATTCATGAATCGTAAAATTGGATAATAACTATGAAAGCGTTGTTTACTCGAAACAAAACAATTCTAAACGTTTTCTTATTTATCAATTAGTCTCATTTCGCTACTCTGACATAATATCAAGTTCTTTGTAATGTAAACAAATTTAATTAAACAGCACTTCTAAGACCCCTCAAGAGAAAATGGACACTTGGAGGGATTCCCTGTTTAAAGTTAAAAGCGTAATTAAATAATTTACCACAAAGCGACTTTTCATTGTGATTTTCATTAGAATTATTCATTTTTTTCTGTGCGTAAAATGGACAAAATACACATAATACCGGATGTTGTATTCAGATCCCTTCTGGAGCACTAACCTAATACTCACAATTGAACTGATAGGTGGCGCTGCAATTTTTCTTTAGATTTGAAAGAAATCTCATATTATTTATCTTTCTGATACCCGCTATGTACATAAAGATATATTATCACCGTAGCGATTTCAAACGGTGCAGTTAGCGAAACCCTTAAGTGTCTCCACACGCGACCGATATCTGCTTCGATCGTTTCTTCTACGCAGAAACTTGCGCATTGAACATGTCATCCATGATGGACGGAAGACAATATAGATCCATTCGTGGGCACGCAAGCGAATCTCGGCACGATATTGTGACGAACATCCACACGCGAAAATAAAACTGTGCAACCGCAATTGATAACAATTCATAGAATAGAAATTGAGACTGCTGCCATGAACATTAGATCTTCAATTATTTGTCATACGATCGATAGATCTGCACAATTCGGTTTGCACAGATTTATCGCTACGACATATACGTAGTATGTACACATATAAAAAAAGTCTAAGCAACATGCATGATATTACAAATTTACCATTTATATTAATGAATTTCTAAGTCTTTAATGACTCAAAGTGCATAGGAATGTAAACTTTTTTGTTATTGATGACATATTGGCTGGTTGTGAAAAAAATTTCGAATATGTTTTGTTTTTTTTTCATAATATTAAATGAAAGGGAATTTAAATGTGTTTGCTGTTGCTACGTTTAGTCTTGATTCTATAATTTTACCAACCATTTAAATAAAGTTAGCGATAAAATTGAATTGTTAGATATTCTTTACGTCATGGAGCGACGTCATTTGACGGCAAATGAAATGCAAAGAGCTGTAGGGATGTTGCAAGCGGGAAGTAATCAATCTCAGGTATCTCGGCATTTTGGCATTCATAGAAGTGTTATTTGTCGTCTTTGGCAGCGCTACAATAATATAAGGGAACCCGCTGAACAGCATTCAGACCGTAAAAGAGTACAACCACTCGGCAAGACGTCGTACATGCAACTGACTGCAGGACGCCAGCCGATGTTAACCGCTCGAGAGATAAGTTTAGGCTACAAAATTCAAGTGGTGTTGATGTAAGTCTGTGCGAAATCGGCTACATGAGTACGGCCTACGAGCTCGACGCCCAATTAGGTGCACAACGATACGTCACGGGAATCGCGCTCGTCGAAATGAATGGTGTAGAGAACGCAGAACATGGACCCAGGAACAATGGGATAAAATTATGTTTTCCGATGAGTCGCGATTCGGGTTTAGGCCTGATACAAGAAGGGTGTGAGTGTACCGTCAGCCCGGAAATACTGAAAGGCTCGGGTGCATTCAGGAAGTTCATCCATACAGCGGCTCAACAGCTATGGCAGGTATTATGAAGAACAGGCGAACTGAGCTCTTTTTTGTAAATGGAAACATGAACTCTGAAAATTATTACGTTGCGGATATTCTCAGACCTTATGTCCATTCATTTGCACAAACCTTTGGCTCCGATTTTACGCTAATGCATGACAATGCGCGTTCACATACAGCTCGGCGAACCATTCAAAAAAAAATTTTTATTGCAAATAATATTTATTACTTTTACTGTGTGTTAGCTCAATACATAAATATAAGACAGGATTTCGTCGAATTCTTTCCCTTACTGCTTCGACCACCCTTTTCGTACGAACACTACGTAAACGGCCAGATCTTTTTTTGTCACAAACAGAGGAGGTCTCATTGTACCTATTAATAGCCCGGTACACAAACATTTTACTAATACCAAGCGTATAAATGTTAAAAATTGTATTTGGCTCCATACCTTTGTGTAATGATACAGCGATTCGGTTCTCTTTATCACCCCACTCCATTTTAATATCGCAAAATATTGTACAATGTATTGGCGCCAAAATGAGAAAACTCAATGAACAATCAAATGATAGATTCCAAATTTAAATGTAATATTTTGTTTATTTTTTATTGTAACAGTATTTATAGCCAGACTTAGTACATAGTAAAGGCCAGCCAATAGTTATAGCCCGTTGACCGGTTAACCCTCAAAAGGCTTATTGAATTCTTCAACCTCGTCATACGTACAAAATCCTAAAGTTTTGGATTAAATAATTCCGTTTGAGTTGTACGTATCGCTTGGAAGGCGGCCGTGGAAGAAGACAAATTTCTCAAATACTTACTCGATTCGCAAACGGCACATGCTACTACAGGCAATATTTTATTTAAATGACCGAAAGTTTCAAACTAAAACGACGAAACGCGGAGCAATATCATTTTGTATAGCTCCTATATATTATTTTCAACTATTCAAAATTTAAATTGAATTGAATCTTTCTCCTATATGTTCTACTTTCTAATTGTAATACCTAATCAGTTTCTTAAAGAGCAACATTAGAGTTTCTTGCTCATTCTTCTCTAAGGAAATCTGCCGTGAAATGAGTGTAATATGATTTACATTTTATGAAATTAAATATTTGTGATTTGATGATTGGTTGATTTTTGATAAAGAACAATGATTTTGCATTATATGAGAAATTTGAAAAAAAAAGTATAAAATCGTTCATTTTTAACGGTTAAAAAACATTGTTTCTGGCAGACGAAACGCTCAGTTAGAATTAAGAATAAAATTTGACTAAACCTCAAGACGCGAGTAAATTAGTCTCACTACAAAAATAGAAATAGATTTAATAAAGCAGGAATCCGTCTATTAGGGATGTAGGAGACTCCTTTGCAGAGGATGCCGGCTAGATTATAAGTACCACAACGGCACCTATTTCTACCGTGAAGCAGTTATGTGTAAGCATTATTGTGTTTCGGTCTGAAGGGCGCTGTAGCTAGTGAATTTACTGGGCAAATGAGGCTTAACATCTTATGTCTCAAGGTGACGAGCGCAATTGTAGTGCCGCTCAGAATTTTTGGGTTTATTCAAGAATCCTGACCGACACTGCATTGTAATAGGCATGGCGTATCAATAACCATCAGCTAAACGTCCTGTTTGTCTCATCCCTTATTTTCATGGTACCTACGTAGCGCGATAATCTGTTACGACAATATACCGACTATCAACATGTAGAGAATTATATCGATGAATACTTACACGATTTTCACTTAAAATATTTCTGAGCTAAATGCAAAAATACTTTTATTTCAAACAAACTACAACTAACAAAATATTCAAGGAATAACTCGTGCCATGAGTAAGTAAAGTAAGTCTTAAATTCTTAACTCCACTAATTTGTTTCGTCTTTAGAACTACCCAAGCGACAGTTAATTAATTTAACTGTAGAAGCTACAAGAAGTCATCACGTAATTATTTTTATTTCAACTGTAGAATGATAAGTTTTGAAACTTGCATAAATATATAAAACTCCAGTTTTATTTACCAAACCAAACCAGTAACCAGTCCATACCAAAATATAGATTAAATTTTTGGAGACACAAATGTTTTTTTGTCTAAAACTTTACATAAAATTATAAAAGAGATGAATTGATCAACTGAAACTTGTGACAATCATACTGCATTCAGAACTATCCAGTAGTTCGTTTAGGACGGCACCTTAGCACAGAAAGTTGGCTAGATGTTCACCTCACGGGCACCTATTTCTGCTGCCAAGCAGTGGTGTGAAGGCAGCATGTGTGTGACTGTATGAAGAGCGTCGTAGTTTGTCAAATGACTGCGCTACTAAGACATATAATGAATTCAAACATATCTGTAATTCTGACTAAGGTTTTTTGTAAGATCCTGAGTAGCACTGCATTTTGCTGGGCGGGGCGTACCACTTTGTAGAACGTCTCGTTACTTCTTAGTTGTTACCATAACAAAGAACTTTGTGATTAACCGAAGCTGCGAAAATTAAAAAAAAAACTATTTATATTTATTTTATTCTTCGTAAGCAGCATATAAAGGTTGTTCTCAAATCAGTTGTATATTTCTAACTTTGTTACCTCAAAACTCCGAACGTGAATTTATTTAGAACATTTTTCTCCACTAACACTAAGACAATATTTTCAACATATTACAGGTGGTACAGATTGCGAAAATGACATAACTAACCTTACATATAAATCTAGGTGTGAGAAAGAGACCGAATAGATGTAGACCATGAAACCGTTTTGAGACAATTTAGTGTCCATTAATAATAATAATAATAAAGCCATTTAATTCCGAACTAAAAAAAAAATTAAATGTTAAGTTTTGCCAATAATCTTAAGCTAAAAAGTATAAACTATAAAATGTCTCTCAGTTCGGCGTGCCGATTGGCAAAGGCCTCCTCCAACGATTTCCACTCTTTTCTGTTTTGGACAACTCTTCTCCACTAAGGTCCTGCTGTCAATTTTATTTCATCTTCATCATCACCTTGTGTGCTGTCTTCCTCGTTTTCTTTTGTGTCCATTAGTCTCCTGTCAAATTGGACCGCGTTTTAATTTTAGTGTTTTTATCGTTATTTTTCTGTGTTCTAACGGATATTATTTAAAAAATATAATGGTGTCGTGTTCTGTATTTGAGTTTGTAATTACATTTAGCAACAATCCAACTAAAGAAACAATTCACAGGTAAATTCAAATTTTTCAATACATCTAACGTGATGTTTTCTTTCGTAGAAAAAATGCACTAAAATACTTAATATTTAATTTTATATACGCAGTAAACACTCTATTTTCTTAAGATTATAATAATTTTAGAAAATAGATATGTGTTGGATAAATAAATATTGTATACGTGAATATGACGCCGTTTATCAATATTTGTCATAGGGATTGACCATAAGCAAAATACTACACACTTCACTAACTCACTAACACATCTGTAAAACTAGCTCACATGAACATTTTAAAATTAGTCTAGCCATAATAAGGAGAGTGCTAGTATACTAAGTTTATGGTCTTTAACATCATCATTGAGGCTTACTAAGGGTATGTTCCAATATGCATTGCGAGCACTGCACAATGCTATCACTGTAGAAAAATTCGTTCCGTTATGAACTGGCGATATACTGCCGCAGTACCCTAGGGAAATATATGACGTCATAAATCGCCGCTATATATTCTACTGTGAGCACTGGCGTTCTCGAGGTAAGATCCTCGCAGTACTTTGATCACGTTATAAACCAAAACCACTCGTGTGCATAACGTTTTATAAACAATACCTACAGTTAAATCCCAAATATTTTTAATTTGACAACATTTTTTTTTAATGAACTAGAAAACTTTAATACACTCATTTGAGTGCTGCGTTAAAAAATGCGTCTGACACTATACGGGATTGCGTTCCGTTTTAAATAGTAACCAATATAACTGGCAATAAAGGAACGGCTTTACAGTATACTAAATTGACGTCACACTGTACAGGGTCGCAGTGCATATCGGAACATACCCTTAATATCTATCAAAAGTTGTCTATTGAAAACAGTAAAAGTACGAAGTTTTAAAGTTGTGAATAATTGAATCAGCTTTCCGTGACATTTAATTACCTAAATCTTTTTGACTGTCTACCAAAGACAATATTTATCATAATTATATCAATTTTACAAATTGTTTACTATTATATCGTTTTATACAAATTGTTTGTATAAACTATTTTATTTTTGTTTACAATGTATCTATATGGTGTACCGTACCTAAAAAAATCAACTTCAAAAATGGAGAAGTTATCAAGCTGTGTGTATTTTAGTTTCAAGTATTTCACTGGAGACAGGACTGCGAACCAACATTGTACAAACGGTGGATCGAGAAGAAAGACAATATCATTATGAAACCATATCTGCTAGAACCATATTTGGGCATACTTTTTAAGTCTTTTTTTTAATTATAAACCCTTGCTAATTGTAATTATTAAAAAATATGTCATCAATTACGAGTAAAAATACTATCTTTCGAATTTCAAATATCTCTCTATATTTTTCGATAGCTAATTTGAATTATCATGTCTCATCGAAAAATTAATCTACATCGGAAACATTTTCGTGCGATAATTCTTTAAGATGTCAAAGGAGGCCTTAAATTAGACGAGTCATTTGATCGACTTCAAATAACTTTTATGGATATAAATCTACCGTTAGCATATTGAATTTAATCGCGGTCATCTATTGTCGGAGGATGAAGAATGAAATGGTCGGCCTTCGACGGTTGTTAACGAAAAAAAGTGCCAGCAGTGAAAAAAGTTAAACAAGAAAACAAACGAATATCATAAGATGTCATATATTACAGATTGGATTGGGAAGCGTTCACAGGATTCTCACACGAGCACCTTCGCGTGAGAAGGATAGTTTGGAGTGTCTGTTTCTAATATTGAAATAACCGTTTTTTACTACATGTAGATGAATATATATACGGTACATACACCAAAATATTTTTTTTTACTGTTTTTGTCTGTCTGTCTGGCGGGATCGATTTTGACGGGACTTTTATTAGCAGGTAGCTGATGTAATAAGGAGTAACTTAGGCTACGTTTGTTCTAGAAAAAATCTTTTATTTTAGAAAAATAAAGTAATGTTGCAATGTCCAAGAAACGGTCTTACTCTATAAATAATTTATATGGCAAAAGAACGTTTGCTGGGTCAGCTAGTGATCTATAAATTTGAAGCAGGCTTGTCTTGGCGCGTTTAAGACATTTGAAAATCCTGAATTTACAAATACGATCCCGTAACATTGACACAGTTTGGCTGTTTCGAATAAACATGCCTGTTAGAACTTTTCACTGCCATGATTGACAGGCGACTGAATACTGGGCTCCGCGGGCTATTGCTTCACCACGACGACGGGCTACGCTCAAAACAAAGGACTTCCTGGACACCACACCGGTCAAAGTCACGGGTCACCTTCCTTACAGTCCTGATCTAGCACCGTGTGACCTCCTTTTTGTTCCCTAAAATAAAAAATCAACTGAAAGGAATCCAGTCGGAAGTCAGGAAATGAACGAACATCAGCCTCGTCTTCCATAAAATAAAATAAAAATAACAGCGTTCGAGAAGGCCGTAGAAGAGGTGTCTGTGGCAGACTGGAAAAAATGTTTTAAAACTGGTTTAAACTTTTAGGAATTGTAGAAGTATAGGAAATGTCATGTGACGCACTACCTGTACTTGTAACAAAAAAAGTAGATACTAGCATAAATAATAACATGATACAATACTTCAAACACATTTTATGAACTTCTAACTAACTAACCAAAACCACGGACGAGTAAAAAAATAAGGACTCCGTGTCACCTTACGTAACAGTGAGGCACCAAAACAAGCCAGTAAGCGTGTAAATACATAGCCGCACGCATGCACTTACACTAATACAAGCCGATTGTCCGCTATTATGAGATTTGCCATCGTCTGTGACAGATCAGTTTGCGTCGCAATAAAATATTTTAAAAATGCCGTCGTGCGTTGTGAAAAAGTGTAAAAACAATAATTTAAAAGTATTTGTGGATATATTGTGGATTATTCAAGGGAGAAAAAATTATGTAACTGGTATACCCCGTAACCGCACACACACTAGCATAAAGGTGCTTCACTTGCTAATATCACGGTGCGCAGTTCTTCTTTTTTTACTAGTCCGTGACCAAAACCAACTAAGGTAACTAGAAATTATAAGAGTACCTTACACTTTCTATAAATATTATATAAATGCATTTATTGGTTCTAAATTTGGTAAAACATTATTTAGCTGATAAAGTAGCATAAAGTATGTGTGTAACTAATAATTTACGTCGGACCTTCTTAAATTAAGGGTTGAACTGGACTGTCAACTTGAAATGCAATATCAAAGGGAATTTTCCATTTTGGAACTGCTAATGATCCATTTACTTCAACACCCAATATGTCTAGGCTAATCGAATTTTCGATTAATGATAGTTTGAGGGTTGTAGCTAAGTAGCTAATTTTCAATAAGATATTTGTTATAGAATCGATTTTAATGAAATTTTATTCACTATATACAGTTTGGTCACTTATAATTTTAAATAGTCTGAGGGTGTTCCCTCCATTCTATGGTATCATTAAGAAAATAAATTATGTCACCTGACATAGATACGGCGCGACTAGTATACTTTAGTTATTTTCATAGTATTATGTCCTATGGTATATTGTTATAGGGCAGTGCAGCCGATATTAATACCATCCTTGTGCTGCAGAAAAGGGCTATTCACTTGATTTATAACCTAGGTCCTAAAGAATCATTAAGAGAAAAATTTAAAGAAATAAACATTTTGATTGTTGCTTCTCAATAAATTTTTGATGTTTTACATTATGTTCAGAAGCACATTGAGGAATTTTCTAGAAACTGTGACATTCATAATATTAACACGAGGAACAAATATAAACTTGTTATGCCGACTACTCGGTTGGGTCGAGTTAGTAAGTCTTTTGTTGGGCGATGTCTATGCTTCTACAATATGATCACAGAAAATGTACAAAACAAATGTGTTACGAAATTTAAAAGAATTGTTCAAAACGTTTGTGTGGGAAAGGTTACTATAACATAAACGATTTTCTTAATGATACCACAGACTGGCGAACACCCTCAGGCCTTTTAATTGTAAATGTTTATTGTACGATATCACATTGTAATCCATATTTTTATAAAAAAAAAGCGCGCTGAGTTTTTTGCGCCCGTTCTTCTCAGGTCTGAGGCAGTCTATTTTGAGCGGGTGGTGATAGTTTTTGACGTTCAATAAGTGATTTTGGATCATATTTTGCATAAAAATATTTGTATTTTTTGAATTTGATTTGAATGTGTACTATGTGTTCTTACAGTGGATATGTGTTCTTCCTGAACATCAGCAAGAATATATTATTGAGATGTAACAGTCAAAATGTTTATTCCTTTAAATTTTTCTCTTAATTACTATTTAGGTCCTAGCTCCTGTAAATAGAACGAATAGCCCTCTTCTGTAACACACATATGGTATTAATATCGGATGCATTGCTTCATTACAATATACACTAGGCACTCAGGAGTGCAAACCGTATTTTTTTTTCACAACTTATACATATCGTATTTGATTTAATTCTCGTCCATTGCTTGTGGTTCAGTAGACATTATGAGTTACAAGAGGCTTATGGCAGCTGAAGTGTGATACAAATGGTCTAGTTGATCAACTAACATCAGGGAGTCGAATTTACCTGTCGGTGTGTGCGCTGAGTGTAAAATTTCACTCGGATTATTTTTCTCTAACGCGCCAGAAGAAGTATATATAACTTTAAAACATACCTTGTATGTATAAAACGCTAACGTTTTGTAAGATTTTGTATCTGAAATTTTATAAGTTGATGTGAAACACCCTGTAGTAACAGCCCTGAATTAATAATAGACACATGCTTTAAAGGGACCGTTCATAAATATCGGAACCAATCAAATGAAAAACATGTCTAAGACAAGTCTTACCATGTCAGAAGACATCGCCGGCATACCAAGCTTCGATGAAATATTTCAACAAATCAAAATCAACTTTACCATCATAGGTATTCCTTTCGATGGAAAAGTTAAAATACGGTTTTACTTGTTAATATTGTGGCTCTCAATTGTAATATCTCAAGAACTCCTTTTCTTTGTATCAAAATTTTCAGCAGAGAACTTTCTAGAACTTACAAATCTTGCACCGTGTACTTGCATTGGATTATTGTCTATATTAAAAATTATATTTATTGGTATTAAGAGGAAGAATATCTTCGAGTTAACTAAAAGCCTTCAAGTTCTATACGAACATATTATTAACGGAGATAGTAACACGATACGCGTTAAATCCCAGTTTGTATTTCTTAAATACTTAATAAAGTATTTCTTTATTTTGAACGCTTTACTTATTACTGTTTATAATTTTTCATCGCCTATTATAATGCTCATTCATTACATGACGAAAAATAGAGTGCATTATTTATTTCCTTATGCGATAGTGGTGCCGTTTACAATTGACTCATGGTACAAGTGGTTGCTGATGTACTTACACTCCATAATTTGTGGTAAGATTTCTTCGTATCAACTATTTTTTTATTCAACATTTCTCTAATAAAGAGACAAAGTTAAATAAGCAACGTCATTTGTTATAAAGTCAAGTGTAAATGTATGTGTAATCAAGAGGTTACACGAACGAACAGAGGCATACGAAAGACCTTCCTTCTCTTGCAGTCGGCGCGCTACATTTTATGTGTCTATATTTTTCAGCGAATTCTTTAATATACTTCTCAACCAGGCCTGAGACAACGGTATCTGTAGGTGTGCGTTAATTTTATCAAGTTATATTGTTCTCGTTGCTCTTGAAATATGGTGTCGGTGACATATGCTGCAAATACCATGGGCGGCCCATCACACAAACACATGCATCGTATAGCTGCTTAAGATGGAAAATGCTCATCTGTACACAATCTCCTTACAGCATATAGTGCAAAACTTTAGCCATGTTGCTCGCAGAGGAGCAGACAACCTTGAGGGTTTGATCGTGACGGGGAATATACAGGGTAAAAGACCTAAAGGCCGTAGTTCACCAAGCAACAGAGCGAAGTCGATGGAGACAGCTCTTTGACCGTTTGAATATGACTCTCGATACTCAGTAATGAGGGAACGACTAAGAAGAAAGGAGACTGCCTGAATCTACTTAATGACATGTACCAACTAAACACAATATTTTTAATAAGCTTGGTAAATTCATTTATAAATCCAATAGAGAATAATGGACATTCAAGTTAATAATATTTCATTTTCCAGGATTTATTTGTGCTTTATATTTTACCACTATTGACGCTTTGTATTTCATTCTAACAACACATGTATGTTGTCAATTTATAATTTTGTGTGAGGAAATTAGGACCTTAACACCAGAAACAACGAATTCATTGCAAGAAATTATCAAAAAACACCAATTTATATTGAAGTAAGTTTATGACATTTTAATTAAATTATTTATATGTGAAATCCGTCTATATATTATGGGGGTTAACGAGATTTTGGTCGCCTGAAATAGATCGTCACCCATTTTTTCTCATACTTCTTCTCTCTCTCATACTTTTTCTCATGCTTCTTCTTAAATGCGATAAATTGGCGTTACCATGTTTATTTAAATAAATGAATACTATAAGTCAATTTTTATTACTACCATCTAGAAATCCGCATCAAGCTGTCACCGACACCATGCGATAGATTCCTGCTCATGCGATACCTATAGGATATTTGTGATTGTATTTTTCTGGTTGGTTATCCCACTCATAGGTGCGCGGAAGCGGTTGAGTCGTAGGAAGAGGCGTTGGTGGTTAGAATGGATAGAGAGGAAGCATTTGGTCAGCATTGACCCTCATTTTGAAGCTGGCTTCACAATAGTGATACAAAATCGGTCACTAGCTTTTTACCTGATCGGCGTATTAAGATTGATTGACTGCGCATGTTCTGACCTAAAACCCATAGACGCAGGTTTTCTTATAAAAATAAAGGACGAGACGAGCAGGACGTTCAACTGATGGTAATTGATACGCCCTGCCCATTACAATGCAGTGCCGCTCAGGATTCTTGAAAAACCCCAAAAATTCTGAGTGGCACTATAACTGCTCCTCACTTTGAGACATAAGATGTTAAGTCTCATTTGCCCAGACTGAAACATAGTAATGCTTACATATTACTGCTTCACGGCAGATATAGGCGCAGTTGTGGTACCCATAATCTAGCCGGCATCCTGTGAAAAGGAGCCTACCACTGGCGTCCTGCAAGGCTGCATTCTATCCCCTACACTGTTTCTTCTGCATATCAATGATATACTGCAAACTAGCGGCATTCGTTGTTATGCAGACGAGAAGATAGAGAATGTTTTTTATACCGCGGTTCAAATCTCTCCCAATAGCGTCGACGAGAACCGGAACACACTTGAATCTAAAATCGAGACTGTGCTAAGCAGAGGACTGTACCAGGTAAAATTTTGTGTTTTCACGTACCATTAAATAAATATTATATTTAATTTCAGACTCTCGCAAGACTTGAATGAAATCTTCACAGCTCCCAATTTGTTTAATGTTTTAGTTGGATCGGTGGAAATATGTGCTCTAGGCTTCATATTAACGGCAAGTATCAAATACTGTGCTTTGTCATCACACTGAGAAAGATATGATCTGCACATGATAATCTGTCATGAGAACTTTTGGAATTGAGACAAGCGTTTTTAATCGGCCAACTAAGATATTGCCAAATCAATCTCTAATCAAACCTTGATTTTAGTGCCAGTGTTGAGCAGGCTCTTCTTTAATGAATTTTATTGCTAATGCTACTCCGCTCGAGATCCGTTCCAAGGTGTCCATTTCATTATTTTATAACGCAGATTATATATATATTTTCCATATATGACGGGGGCAAATGGGCAACAGGTTCACGTGATGAGAAGTGGTGAAGCCGCCCATGGACATCCGCAACACTAGGGGTCAAGAGTTGCGTTGCTAGCCTTTAAGATGGGAGTATGCTCTATGCTTGAAGGTGGTTTAGGAAAAGGAGTCAAGAAGTTCTTCACAAAACGCCCAGTTGTAGAATGCCAGACGTCAACATGATGCGGGTGGATTTTGATGTAATGAAAGAGACTGCAGCCAGGTTGATACCATCATCCCGACTAACTCCTCTGATTATACATACAATATATCCTATAGATCCTCTACAGGATATATTGTATAAACAGAGAGAAAAGAATCAACCTGATCGGAGATGACTTGATCGTCGATGGTTCGAGCCACTCAAATGCATATGCGGTCAGAAGAAGCTGGAACAGTACTCCATTTGTGTCAAATGATAGCAGCGTTTAAAGTGAATATAATTACAAGAATATTGTGAAGACATAATATTATATTGTTTAAGATTGGAAGTTGGACACAAATACCCGGAGCATTATTGTTTCTGTCATCAGTTTTACTGCAAATCTTAATGATAAGTATTTTTGGGGAGAACTTAATACAAGAGGTATGCAGACTTTCTTACAATTACTAGTTTTGGAAACAGATGAATAAACTGCAAATAGTGCTTTTTAGGAGCTCCAATTTTGCCGTAAGTTGATTTTTGATAAAAAGTAAGAATGCGTTAGTATGTTGCCGGTAACTTACGAGTACATATTTAATGGAACAAAACAATTTTTGCTAGTTTACCTCGTCGCTTCTCATGTATTTCATTTATTCTGCGAACAAAGAGCCAGCAAAGGTAACTCCATGGTTAAGATATTCAATCATGACCTTTACCAATCTTTATCATCTCAGAAAAGAGAGCTCATGATTTTCCGGCCTTTTCGGTTATGTTCACTTCTTGGTCACCATAATGGTAAAGCCATATTATGTCTATGGCTATAAATCGAGATAAGAAATGTTCAGAATCTTCTTGCAACTAGAATGTTGAAACAATCTATTTTCAGTCTTATTTGTTTTTGTGCATTATAAACATTCTGGGAACCCAGTGTGAGGTAACTCTTTTCACCCCTTAGTGTTCTTGTTAAATGCTACACAAACCACTAGCCTAAATCCATAATTCTTCGGCTATCAAATGTACTGTGGCACAAAGAGCTACTAAAACCATTTTTCTACTTTTGTCACCATTTTTTGGGTCCCTACTACCGTTGTCGAGACCCGAACAAGTATCTATCTACATCTTTGGTGTATATTCTACCAAAACTTGTTTTGTCGCATAAACGTGCAACCTCGATGATAATGATAGTAATTTATTTGTTTCACAAAACAAAAGTACCTACTTATCCTAGTTTATAAGATATAAATGCAATAAATTATTTGACGACCTGTATAGCCGAGTGGTTAGCGATCCTACCTGCTAAGGTAGAGGTCCCGGGTTCGAATTCCGGTAGGTGCAAGCATTTATATTATGAATATGAATGTTTTTTTCCGAGTCATGGATTTTTATACGTATTTATGTATGTTTATATGTATTTATGTATGTTTAAGCAAATATATTGTATTAAATATATCGTTGTCTTGCAACCCATAACACAGGCTATATATGTCTAATTTGGGGCAAGATAATTTGTGTAAAAAGTGTGTAAATATTATTATTATAAGAATTTTACCAGCTGAAGCCGAACTAGGAAGAACTTGAATTTTACCTTACAGTGCCAATCCCCTCGAATCACATTAAATAATTTACAATGTTTTCATTTACATATCTAAAAATCATGATCTCAAAAAAAACTTATTAGAGTGAAAAGGTATTAATAAATCTACAGGTAAAATATATAAGTAAATAATGTCTTCAATTTATTAACTAATACAAATAAAATAGAGATAATATTTATTTTAACACTATTAGTAATTTTTCTGTATCTTCATAGGACATATTTTGAAGTGCTTCATGAAGAGCCTTCTTACAATTTATATAATTTAGGGGATAGATGTTATTGCGTTTAGTTTATTGTAAAGAAACGATCCCAGGAATACATAAAACTTTGATGTAAAACCAAAGTTTGGTTTTGTTTTTTGAGGGCAAACAATACTGATTATACTGAATAGATAAATACTTGCATACAACAAGAATGGCGGAAATTTTGCATGAAACAAATGGTACGAATTTCGTTCGTTCAGAAGCAACAAATTCTTAAAAAACATGAGTGATATGCATGTACATGTATTTCAACAAACTTTCATACTTTCTAATATTACTACAGATAAAACTTTCTGAGTTGTTCAAGTTATTTATACCTTTTTTTATTAATTATGATTTATTTATGACAATAAGGGACGAGACGAGCAGGAGGTTCAGCTGATGGTAATTGATACGCCCTGCCCATTACAATGCAGTGCTGCTCAAGATTGAAAAACCCAAAAATTCTGAGCGGCACTACAACTGCGCTTGTTACCTGGAGAGAAAAGATATCAAGTCTCATTTGTTCAGTAATTTTACTAGCTACGGCGCCCTTCAGACCGAAACACAGTAATGCTTACACATGACTGCTTCACGGCAGAAATAGGTGCCGTTGTGGTACCCATAATCTAGCCGTCATCCGGAGAAAAGGAGCCTCCCACTGGTACCTTCAATAAATATAAAGACTAGTTTTAACTTTTTACCTTAATCATTATATAATTTATTATTTATCAACAGAGCAGAAATATTGGCAGTTTAGCGTTCTCATGCAAATGGTACGATATGGATCAGAAATCGAAGAAGACCATATTGCTATTAATGCTAAGGTGATTTAAATATTATTTTGCATTAAAAATTTAATTATTTTCGTTGAGATTTAATCTATTTTTTAATTTATCCTAGGGCGAATAAGGCACAGACGCTGACCGCATATAAGTTTTCGATAATTTCATACGAAAGTTTTACAAAGGTAACTTTTTTTTTATCTATAGCTAATGATGCTGGTTATTATAAGTTTATGTACGTTCGGGCAAATGCGAGATGTAAGTAAAGAAAACACTCATTTTATATGCCAACCTTTGTTCGGACACAGAATAAAATAGTATTGTTCTCGGGCTCGCAGTGAGTTTCAAGAACAACTCCTGTCTAAAATCTGAAATACCTCGGGGGTCTCTAAATTACCTGAAACTGTACTTGATGGTAACTTGTAAGCTTCTTTCGGAATGCACTGAGGTGCTTTGTGCTAAGCCGTTTAAATGGTCTTTGAACTATTATTATCTATTACAGATACAACTATTTAATTATAAATGTACTAGCTGACCCGACAGACGTTGTTCTGTATATAATAAATAAAATAATATTTTTGTATGATTTTGTCAATAATATATCATAACATCAAAAATTACTTCGTAAAATATGCACCCTGCTGTCGTAATGAAATTGTTTCACAGCAGAACTGTCAAACCGTGCGTCAATAAATTCTCTCATAGAAATTATGTATGGACACATCAAAGGAAATACAAATTTGTTGTTTTTATTTAATTTAGCAGCATTTTCCTATTTATTCACCTTTTAAACCTTCTCTGGACTTCTACAAATAATTCAAGACCAAAATTTGCCAAAGCGGTCCAGCCGTTCTCGAGTTTTAGCGAGACTTATTAACAGCAATTAATTTTTATATATATAGATAGCAGCATTTTCTATTTATTCACATTTTAAACTTTCTCTGGACTTCTACAAATAATTCAAGACCAAAATTAGCCAAATCGGTCCAGCCGTTCTCGAGTTTTAGCGAGACTAATTAACAGCAATTCATTTATATATATATATATATATATATATATATATATATATATATATAGATTTATTGATTCATTTCGTTAAAATTACACCATTCCTCTTGCAACACGAGAGTTTGTTACGCTTTGATTATAATTATAAAAATATAATTAAAATGTTTATTTTATCAAAATATTGAAGACAAAAAACGGGTTGCACTTTGGGAGTGCCGGCAGAAGTATAACATTAACGTTGGAAATAATTAGGCACAAATGGCTGTATTTATCAGTATAAAAGTACTAGAATTTATATGGTTAAATACAATATTAATTTATTGTGCTATCGTACACAAAAATGGCAATTTATATTACATAAATTTAACACTTCAGAAGTATTACAATTATTTTACATTAAAAAGTTTATCTTTCAGAAAAATATCGTATATTTTATATACATATTTCTTTCATCCATAATTTCAACGACTATCTTACGAATTTTCGATCAAGCCACGTGTCCTGACACGAGTTTACCATTTTTTAACCATCCCAAGAAAAGTGTTCAACGCCGCTAAAGAAATTTTCAATTCAAAAAAATTTCACGGCTGAGATTCGATCCCTCGACCTCGCGGTGTTTCGGCTTTGCAATCACAATGAAATCTTCAACCGATTTGTTCCTGTTTCGCCCCTGGGTTTCGTCCCATATTCCTGTTTCGTCCCACGTTGAATTTTATTTCACTTTTTTAAATGTTATTTTGGTACATCTAGAAAAAAAATTGAATTACAACAATATTCTAGATTTATATAAGAGCAATAGTTTACCCGAGACCAAACGATGGCATGAAAGGAGTTCATAAACCTATTACAGGACATTATGTTCTTGCCGATTGCGGTACAGCTATCTTAGGTTGTCTCAAAAGTAGCACGATAAAACTTGCCACAAAAATATCATAAACGGACCAAGTACATAGGTAGATAAAAGTTAGGATTTTAAGCATAAATAAGATTGTATAATCATCATATTAATATGAAGAATATGTATTAATAAATCACATTTCCAATCACAGATGGGTCTATTATGTTCTATCAACAATTTAAATTTATCATCCTAATATAGACGGCTATACAAGTAAAAAAATCACAATCTAAATCACAGATCAGTAACATAAATTATTAGGTTTTAAAATATAAAGTAGGTAAATAATAATCACAGATCAGTTACATTAATAATTAGGATTTCTTGTATTGAGTACTAACTTGTTGAGTTCATTGGTAATATTTAAAAATAAGTTTTTACCAATATTGCCTGTATATGTATGTTCTAAAACACATAAATTACTATCTGAGGCGAATAAAGAACAAAAAGTGGGACAAATCAAGAATAAAATAATAAATTATTAATTATTCTTATTTTCGAGACGAAACAGCAATAAAATCTGGGTCGAAAAAAAGAATTTTTTGTGTGGGGCGAAACTTTGCGGGGCGAAACAGGAACAAATCATTCAACCACTGGTCCAATAACCGAATGATAATTAGTTAGAAGTATAAATCTTACGCCCATAATTTCAACGACTGTCGTACGAATTTTCGATCAGGCCACGTGTCCTGACGCGAGTTTTACTTTTTATACCCATCCCAAGAAAATGGCTGAACGCCGCTAAAGAAGTTTTCACTTCAAAAGAAATGGATAGTATATTCTCTCCTATTTAATTTAATATTAATAGTATATTTTTATAATTATGCTACTAACTACCGGCTCGGTCCTCGTACTCTCGTGCCGGCACTTACTGTTCTAGTAACAAACCTCATTTTCAATGTAATTCTATGGGAAATGTTTGAACCTTAAGGCTGGGGACCGAGCCAATGATCTTGAGGAATCGAGCGGAGCTAGGTTACCTCTCTCAAACAAGATCACCATAGTTTTAATTCATAATATGAAGCATTTTTAATTTATTACAAATATAATACAATTTTCTTTTTAAAAATTACAAAACTATGTCATGTTTAATAGTATTGGTAAACAGTAAGAGATTTTTCATACAATTTGTAAATGTTATTGTAAATGTTATGTTATAGATTAAATGTTTAAAATGGCTCCAGCTGTAAAAGTTAGGGGAACTTTGGTGATTCTTTTCGATATATCTATTAAAGATAGAAATGTAAAGAAAAATTTTTTTTTTCTCTCATATTCTTAACTATTAATTCTATTTCAGATTATAAGTACATCGTGGTCGTATTTCACAATATTGAGAACTATTTACAAGTCATCGGACGCTGAACCAAATTGATTGAATATGATAAGTTTGCATATTAGTTGTGATGTTAGAGATATTATTCTTATATGCACTTATTTCATTGTTTTTAATATTGTTTTCAATTGGATGACTGTTAATAAATAAATAAATCACTCTGCTCAGATATTTATTTAATATTTATTAAGCAAAAACAACAACTAAAAATGCGCATCATATAAGAAAGACGTGGAAACTTCGTAATATACGAGGCTTGTTATATATTTTTCTAATTATTCTACATTCATAAAGTACCTCACCTCACCTCACCTCACCTCACCTCACCTCACCTCACCTCACCCCCCCTCCTTACTCCCTCTCCTTACTCCTCAACGACTCGACCCATACTTCACTCCGCTACACTAGCGCCACCTCTCAGACACCCGCTGCTCACTTCACTTGACTCGTTACAATATATTTAATTAACTAATTGTGTAAATTACTTTGGTAAATGTTCCTCTGACCAATCGCCCTCCCTTATATACATATCAGAATGTGACACTTCAGTCTTATTACATACCCATAAAATAAAGTGCAAATTTTATTATGAACAGAACAACGCCTGTCTAGACAGCTAGTATATAATATAAAATAAAATAATGTATCATAAAAGTGTTATTATAAAAGAAATGGGATGAACCATACAAGAGAAGACTTATATTTCATTACTCTACGATCTCACGTGTGAAGTACTCACACGTTACAATACTGACACCAGTCGAACAATATGGCCTCGATTAAAAAGAAGAAAAAATTTGAAAATCTTTTATTTTTTAGAAATGGAGTTCTTCTATTTTCAGTTCGTCAGGGCGTGCTGTCGAATAATGATTAAATAGCAGTACCTAATGGTGGTTAGTATCCGTACTTGAAAAATTGAATAATTTATATTATAACTAGTAGTTATAATATAATAGTATAAATATCTTTAAGGAGACGTCACCAAATAGCCCAACGGAAGTCCAGCGCTGGTTTTCAAACCAGAGTTGTGACTATTACAAAACAATAGATATAATATGCATTAAAGAGTATAAAAATATTTGCGTATTTTATACAATCTTATTAATTAATCTAATTCTAGTTACGATTATTGCAATTTTTGGAGTCGGTGTCATACAAGATAGGTTTGTAACTACATACATAGTTATAGGTGAGATGTGCTTGAGTCTTGAGGAGGCGAGAGGCGAGAGAGGGTCGCGACGGAAGGACACCGATTCCAAGTGTAGGTGGTAGTTTTTGACGTTCAATAAGTGATTTTGAATCATATTTTGAATAAAAATATTTGAATTTGAATAATTGCATATTTGTAAATTGATTTACAATGTCGCTCTTTCAAATCTAAGCTACATGTCAGGAACCTCTCTAAAAAATTATCCCAATGCAACAACGCAATTCGCATCACCATTCATTACAATGACAATATTGCACTTTATCTATATACGAGATATACATATATAAGAGATTTCCACGCATATATTGACTCAGCACGATATCTCTGGGACCATAAGGAGTAGAGACTAGAAACTTGGTACGAATATTCCTTTCACCGAGTAGAGTTCAGTTAAGAAGTAATTTACGACATTCTATCCGCAGCAACTTTTTTTATTATGAACAGTCAGCTAGTCTTATATAATTGAAAGCAAACTCCTTATACTTAAACATTCATCGTTATAACAATTCAATTATTTATTACACGAAATAGTATGATGTGTAAATTGGTTCATCGCAATAATCATGAAACAATGGTCTGTGGTTTTCCAAACCAGTCAGTGGTTTGCCAATTTGCAAATTTTAACTACGACATCAATCAATGATTTCGTTAACGTTCCTCTATTCTGTCTACTTACAACAATATATACAAAATATTTGTTACACATTAGAATATTAAAAAAACCTGTATTTTTAACGAACAATGGTTCTGTTTCAATTTCAAGGATCACTAAATATTTTGTAATAGTAATATTTAACAAGCAAGAGCTTCATATATATAAATTTCATATTGAAATAAGAATTTCAATATGAAATTTTATTCTGCAAAAACAAATGTTTAATTTTTCTCATATTATCAAAATTTATTTTTCGATATAGACGCTTTTCCGTGCCGAACGTCATGAATTATCACTGAGGGACTGACAGTCAAATCATGAGGGTTATCACTAAAAAAAATAAGAAATTGTTTAGATTTGAAGGAAAATCTGTAGTCAATTTCCTAATATGCAAATATTGGGCTTGTGCAGGTTATCAACTGTAAAGTTGGTCCTGTAGATGAAGCCACAACATGTCAACGTTATTTATGCACATGACGTCATTCAAACGATTGGCTTGCACGGAACGCGAGAGGTCGCGGGTTCTAGTCCCACATCTTTCATAAATTTTGTTTTCTTTAATTAGTGTAACTGTCGCAGAAGTGAGGAATATCAATTCAAAAAATATCAAATTGTTGAAATAATACATTTGCGAAATTTTTTAAGTGAAATGTCAAACCTACCATGGCTGACACCGACTCGGCCGAATAACAATAATTGTAACTACATTTTATTGATTATTAAGATGTAGAAGACTATGCAATTATTTTATTGAAATCGGTTGTTTTTTTTTTGTTAAATATTGATTTCAAAGTTGGCATTTACCCAAAATAAAAGAATGCCTCTATAATAAATAATATGTTTAATCAAGTGAGATTTAATATATTTTACAAAGAATGATATAATGTTATATTTTGATATTCATCAGAAAATAAACACTTAAACTTCTTAAATACACCCATGCTTTAAATCCTCCATTAAAGATGCTGAAACAGTTAGCTTATTGCCAACATTAAAATACCCAATGTTCTAATAACCATTACATCATCCAAACGAGTGTTGTAATGTTGTACTGAATTTCATAACAACACTCCTATGTTTTTTTTCGATCCCTTCATGCGCAAAGAGTTTCAACAGACTGCCACATTCTTATTGCTTGATGCGTGGTATCTGTATGAATTAAAAAAAAAGAACATTTTCGTTTACGCGTGTTCCACACTACCAGTACGTCGTGCACAGTAAAAAAAGTAGGTTATTCGAATCCCCGCCATTTTACAAAAAATGAGCGATTCATTTTAAACGCTGCAAAAGAACATTATATTAGAATGAATTTTAATTATTTTACTATACAAAATGTAAATTACTACTAAAATAAATAATTGTTTCAATACTTAGTTTATTTGTATATAATCAGTAATGAATGATATTAGGTTACTACTAGGACTGGTGTTTTAATGTTAGCAGTAAGTTAACTGTTTCAGAATCTTTTAGAGGATTCATATTCTCGGTGTAGATAAAGTCTTTTATGCAACTGTTGATAATTAGGTATTAAAACACTCATGTGATACTATTATCACACAAATCCACATTAGTGTTTTAATACCCCTTATTACACAACAGTTGGATAAATAACTATTACAGGTGAAGTCATTATCAGGCTCTTGATTTTCTCTTTTATGCTTATTTATAGATGAAAGAGTAAAATGTTCCTGGGATTCCGCCATTTTATTTGACTGATTATTGTTTTAATTTTAAATTCTATTTATAATTCATTAATACCATTCACACATTTTAAAATATTCACTCATTAAATAAAATAATTGATAGTAAGAAATTGAAGGTTATATTAGCACATATTAATATCTTTGTTATTGAATTTTAACGAATATGTCTGTAGGGACTCCAACCCTTTGCCTATCCTAATAATGGACGAAGAAACCAATAAACAATAGTAATGTCAAGAAACCAAAAAAAAATAACGAATGACGCAAATCTAAGAAAGATTCTGATAACTTATATATTATTTATTACAAAAGTAGTAATATAGAAATTAAAAAATAGAGATATTTAAAAAAAAAACTGAGCATATTGAAATGTTTTTTTAAAACAATTCAATATGCTCAGTAATCAATTCGAAAGTTAAGTTCTGTGGTAACAATTACAAAAAAATACAGCCAACACGTATTCTCACTTTTGTTGAACGTTGAAGCCACGTTGCAATTTTACTGCTGGGTTCCCATTTGAAGGGTGTGGGTGCCTTTTATATATACCTATGCACATAAGACACTCCGTCATAAGGTATAATGGTGCTGTAGGATAAAAAAGGGGTCGAATTGAAGTACCGTTAAACTTAGATATTGACTCTACATAAATAATATCAACTGTCGAACGAAGTAATATAAGACCGCTGTGCACGTACATATTTCCGTACGTACATTACAAAAATCTTGGCTCTCTCGAGCGACCCATTTAATTATTAACAGTGTGACTTGGCATTTGCTTAAACATGGCGCTAGGGGATAACCTCTATGCATGTATAATGTCAGTTCTATGTAAACTTAATTTAGCGACATGATTTTCGTTTTATGCCGGGTAAAACGATTGCTATTGGGAGTATTCCGTTATTGTAAAGTAACAAATTTTTGTAATATTTATTTAGCATAAATACAAAATAACCTAATGATATTTTTGTAGAATATTTAAGTCCATCACAGGTATCAAAAGCTGATTGAAACAAATTAACACCTTGAAGTGTAAACCAAGTTACGCAGAGTTTGTCAAAGTTGCGTCTGAACAATAAGACAACAAATAATTCAAAAATAAATAATAATACCTGTACGAGATTAGTATGGCCCTAAAACAGCTTAAAAACAAACAAGGCGCTGGGTGATGATGGAATTACAGCTGAGTTTCTGAGAGCTGGTGGTACCCCTGTACTTATGACCCTCCAGAAAATATTCAAGGCATCCTCGAGGGCAAATCGCCACAAGCATGGCACAGAAGTACTGTGGTGCTGTTCTTCAAAAAGGGCGAATACTGCTTTTGAAGAACTATAGGCCTATACCACTTCTGAGCCATGTATATAAGCTGTTTTCTAGGGTTATCACGAATCGTCTCATGCGCAGGCTCGACGACTTCCAGCCTCCCGAACAAACCGGATTCCGAAAAGGCTTTAGCACCATAGATAAGAATGGTCACAAGGCACGAACTATCCAAGCTTGGTTTTAATAAAGTTAACGTTCCGGATTTTAGACATATTTTTATTTCACACCACACAAATTTATTTACAATGATTTATTATACACCTTAAAGTAAAACATAACAACTTCGCTTAAAGTAAAATAATACCTGTGAAAATAATCTTATATATAAAATTCTCGTGTCACAATGTTCGTTCCCGTACTCCTCCGAAACGGCTTGAATGATTCTCATGAAATTTTGTGAGCATATTGAGTAGGTCTGAGAATCGGCCAACATTTTTTTTTTGAATTTTTTTGACATATTTTTTTAAAATTGTTGGATTATGAGTCAGCATTAAAAAATACATACAACTTCAAATTTTCACCCATCTACGATCAACAGTTACTTTTGTATCGCGATTTTAATATCGGCAATACAACGTTTGCTGGGTCAGCTAGTTATATATAGACTTCCAGGCGTTTGGGAAAGTGTTTGTCAGAATGGATGTATTAACAATATGAGTGACTAGCTGACCCGGCAAACGTTGTTTTGCCATATAAATTGTATTGATCTTTTCCTTGCTAGTTGATAAGAGATGGCGCTAGTTGTATTCATTAGTAATAATCACACTTCTTTTATATTTTGTATAATTCACACTATAGTTTTATAAATTATAGCCTATTTGTTATTCTGGTGTGTAAGCTATATTATTGTAAAGTTTCATCAAAATCTATTCGGTAGATTTTGCGTTAAAGAAGTTCAAACATACATCCACACATACAAACTTACACATTTATAATATTAGTAGGATAGTACTTAAAGAGTTAGTAGTAGCATATCAAGAGATATGTCATCTATTCCGACAGCGTTAGACTTAATTTGATTTATTAACTTTAAAATGGTAGCTTCGTCTACTGTTAATCGGTGGAACTCATAATATGTCAGCTGTGATTATTTAGTTTATTGCGTCTGGGTCTCGTAAATAGTTTGGGATTACGACGTGACGGGTCTTTGATGAAATATCAACGCATTTCTTCAGGTTATTCCATAAATTCTTAGAGCTGCCCGAGTGCCTATTTATGTGCTGGCCAAAGAAAGCACGTTTTTCAGAATATATTGCTGTATATTTTCATATACTCTTTAGATTTTTATAGTAAACTTTATGTGTTTCTAATCCAGGCTAACAATACCTGTGATATGTGTCGTTTCGTAATTGGATCATATGACTAATGGTGAGTGTAATCCAGGGATGGCTAGGTTTATTAACTAAGATTCCTTTTATGAGACTGTCAAAAATTGATAATAAGCACCCATTAAACTTATCTAAGTATTTAATAAGATCTGATGTTTGGCTCTCATCTAGCCCTGATCTGAACCTTTTTGCCGGTTTTAATACTATCACAGTACGTCATATTTTTTTATTTGTAACATACCTGTGTGTTTAAGCCACGCGCCATTAACAACGGAGAACAGACCTACGACCAGAACAGGCATTTATTTTTCTATCGGCCCGGACCAGCGCCGCTCAAGGCGGTAGATTGAACATCGGCTACCTATATTCAGAGATTAGCAACCGCTGCCGAAGTCCTGAGCGTTTTCATTACAGCGGTTACAACCTGATTTGCAAGCAGTTCTGCAAAATCTAGGCGATAAAATAAAAAAGACAGAGAATTTGTGTCTGCAATGTTGGACCTACATCGAATAACTTACCACTTGTCTCCAGTCCACGCGTAAAACATGCAGATGCTAAATTTTTTAAAGAAAATAATGTCACAATTCTCTTTTCATCCTGAACCAAAAGGAAACTTATAAAGTCACAAACGTTAACAAATACGTTTCCAAGTATTGTTGAATACAAATTAGGCGATGCAATATTCAAGGATGATGTTACATTTTGAACACTGGCAGCATTGAGACATTTGGAATTTTTCATTTGGAAATTATTTCACGAACATCGCGTTTCCAATATCCACGAGGGATCTGTATTTCACTCACGTTAGCTTTTGTAATTTTAAAATTTAATTCTATTTCCCGTGTCATAGTGTTGAACATGGATGCAGCGCTTCGGAACAAATGTTCAATATTTCCGTGTTAAAATTTCAATGCATCTTTTAATATGACGTATTTGTTATGAATATTTACAGTTCAAAATAGGTTGCTTTGTTTTGTTGCGTCCTTTTTTTGGTTGAATTATAATTATTAATATAGTTATATAATCATTTTAAACTTATTACAAGATGTGTGGTGTGTTTTTAAATAAATTAGTAGTTATGCTTTAAGATTTTATTCATAAACTTGCTGGGCCACAGCAAACTTTGTATTGATATAATATAAAGTAATAAATAAAAATCAATAATTTAAATTTTTATAGGTATGAAAAATAGATGACGACCGATTCTCAGACCTACCAAATAAATCGTACATAAAATTTATCGTACTACAATAATCATTATATTCGATTGCTATCTTGCAACTTTAATGCGTATCTGTGGATAGAATAGAATAATATTAAAATCGCGATACAAAAATAGGTGTTGATCGTAGACGGGTGAAAATTTGAAGTTGTATGTATTTTTTGATGCATAATAAAATATAATAAAAAAGAATATTTAGTGGTGGATGACCCTTATCATTTAGGGGTATGAAAAATAGATGTTGGCCGATTCTCAGACCTACCCGATATACACAGAAATTTTCAAACAAATTGGTTTCAGAGGAGTTTGGTAACAAACACCGGAACACGATAATTTTATATATACAAAAATCTAATACTACAGGAGCTCCTAGAAATCATAGCAACGTTGCTGGCTCACCTTTTATTTAAGTGTCAACTTCTTTTTAATGTGCCAATTTCGTATTGACTTGAAAACACCGCGCGAAGAAGTTCATATTACAGATTGGCTGTACGAATATGGTTTGGTTATAAGTTCCTTGATAACCGTTCTTTGCATAAAGGACAATTAGTCAAATAAAAAGTTAAATTCACGTTTCTGTTACTATTATCACAGAGTAGGTGGATACTTACGTATTAAGTATAACACTGATATACTACATTGGTTTTATGAGAGCAAAATATAAATAAATTAACATCTTTACTGTTGCTTCTCAATATATTCTTAATAATGTTATGTATGTACAGAGGAACATTAGTGAATTTGCTAGAAACTGTCATGACCATAATGTTTACACCAGGAACAGAAATAAACTTATAATGCCTACTACTCGGCTAAGTCGAGTTAGTAAGTTTTTGTGGGACGACGTATATTCTTTAAATACAAGATCCCAGAAAATGTTTCAAATGTATTACGATATTCAAAAGAATTGTTAAGAAACGTTTGTGTGGTAAAGGATGCTATAACATAAATCACTTTCTTAATGATACATCAGATTGAGAATGGAACGACCGGGCTCGGGCTATTAAATAATAAGTTTAATTGTACGATATTACTTTGTAACCATATTCTTATGAATAAAAAGAAGCCCGCTGAATTTCTTGTGCTCGATCTTATCAGGTCTGAGGCATACTTTTTGGGATGGGTGATAGTTTTTGATTTTCAATAAGTGATGTCACATCCTATTTTCAATAAAAATATTTGAAATTGACAATAATGGCCCTCCATTTTACACTTTTAATTTATTATTTATCACCAAAATATCAATATCAAACCGTGGTATTGTGGTTGAATTATTTTCTATAAGACTTACGACAAATTATAAGGTCCGTAAACAATTTTAATAAATATAATATACAATAAAGATAATTTGTGCAGTCTACAGGATTACTAAGACTACTTCTTACTGGACAAGTTTCGTAACGAGTGCAAGGAAAAAACGGAAACTTGACCTGAAGTGCAATCATGAAATGAATTCGTGATTTGCATACTAACCACGTTACTTAGCAAACTACTAAATGTATGGAGTCGACTTGCTAATTGATTTTTATAATTTAACTAGTGGACCCGACAGACATTGTCCTGTACACATGTCTTAAATCTGAAAAATCGGTCTAGCCGTTATGATGAGTTCACTAACATACACTTGATCAGGAGAATTATATTATATGGACGGAATTGAGAAACAAAACCAATCTCAAATTCACTGGAACACACAAAAAAATCATCAAAACCAGGCGTTAAGGAGGAAGTTAAATTGTGAATCTAAACCATTCTCAAATCCACCTGAAGACACACACCAATCTCAAATTCACTGGAAAACAAAAAACAAACATTAAAATTGGTCCATTGGTTTAAGAAATACTAGAGCTACAGCAGAGATGTTAAATCCGTAAAATTATTAACTTATAATGATTCGTTCTGGAATAAAAGGTGTGACGAAAATATGGGAGGAGAGAAAGTATCTTACTATTTTCCTAAACTTGGTAAAATTATGAAAAATTATTGTCATTAGTGTAAAAAAGCAGTGATAAAATATGTATGATCCAATAGTAGTCATACTAAATTACTGATAACGTTTTGTACAATTAATAAAAGGTATTTATTTTCTCATAATTGATTACTTCGTTCTGTGAGAGAAGAAGCGTAAATATTGTATGGCTTACAGGTAGGTTAATCGGTTCATACTATTGATATAAAAAAAATGTTTGACTGTACAGTCAAAGTATTATAGTTAATAATAAAAATAAACACATTGAATAAAAAATTGTTTTGAAATAGAACTTAACATTTATTCTAGTCGTACGTTAGTCTTAAATTAAAGACCACCAACCCTAGGTTCTTCGTTTGCTATGTTTTCAGAATATTACAAATACAAGTGCACTATTCTGCTCTGTGCTATTAATAAGTCTAGAAATGGTTCAGTCTGGTAATTAGAAGGAATGCTTATATAATGAGAGTTGAAAGGAGCGGAATTTGAATACGAATTAATTTTAAGCATCATAAAATACTTGCTCTACGCCACTTCAACGTTCTATAGCATTTGCTTTTTGTCTGGGAATTGTAAATTGACTTTAGTGGGCAGAGTCGACCATTTTCAATTCCGCATGCCGAAAAAAATAATAGATTCTCTGTAAACAGAAACTAATATTTAGACGTTACAAAGAGACAATATAATTCATAATTTGTATACATTGACATAAATGTAGTGTGGGTTAGCTTGTGACGTGCTGATTTCATTTCTTTATTGCCACATGTAAAGATCATATAAGTTAGGTTAGTCAGTTCTTTTGAGTACTACCCAACAATTTTTATCAATTTATTGTTCAAAACAAAGCATACAATAAAATATCTACATCTAAATACCACGAAAACCCCTGAAGAGTTTATCTGGGTAAGTAGTCGCTCGCGATTTCACCGTTACATTACTATAATTATAATACTTAACTAATGGCATATTAATATCCACCATTAGTCTTCACATAAATATGGTTGTTCAAAATTTTTTTTTATCAAGCCTATATATTTTCCATTCATTTTATATAAACTTAGCATTCTTGTGCCATAGATGTTTTTGGTCTTTGGAATGCAAAATCTCTTGGATTTTATTAAGTTTCTCAAATTGCTTGTCCTTTAATATTCTATTTTATAATCGTTATGAAACATAAATAAACTCCAGCCACGACAGTGTGCGGCTGTTCCTATAAGTGTTAGTGAATTCTACTTATAATAATTAACAATATAATTACGAGTCAACTTGACTAAGGTTCAAATTGGTTTGACAATCTTCCTCAATATCAATTAAGGTGATATGTTGCGAAAACCAGCAGAAAAGCAACCAATTTGCGCTTCAGTCTTTCAAAGTGCAATGCTAATATCATCACTTGGGATTTTTCGACGTGGAAACTCAATTTTCGGTCCAAAAGTTTCCATTTAGTGCGATGTGAGTCTCAAGTGCCGGTCATATTAATTAAATGCAAACTTCCGAGTCCATTTCGGGTGTGTCGCTAGAGTGGAACTCGTTACGTTTATTCGGTTCCACTCATAAGCAATTACTTTGCGGGACGACTATCTCACCGAAACATACAAAGGAAGAGCTCTCTTGGTTTTAGGAAATACAACATTAATGATGTTGCGGTTGTAAAGAAACATTTTCAAGTGATGCGAGTGGTTATTTGTTCCCTAAAGGTGAACACGATATAATGAAACTGAAAATTTTGTCTAGAATTTTGGAAAAATTGGTGTCTATTCCCGAAATTGTTACAATGCTGTTTGGTGTAGATAGTATAGATAGTATACTGTTCTCACTGTACTGAGATCGTACCTGTGTTATGACTCAACTCCACTCGTTTTTTTTTATGCCACTAAGGGACGAGACGAGCAGAACGTACAGCTGATGGTAATTGATACGCCCTAATCATTACAATGCACCATGAGACATAAGATGTCTCATTTGTCCAGTAATTTCACTAGCTATGGCGCCCTGTTTTTTTTTTTTGAGAGGAAGAAATACTGTTACGTATTTACGCCCCGAAACGGGGCGTAATATGTCGGACTCGAGTGTCCGCGCAAGCGGACGCCCCATACCGACTAAAACCTCCTCTGTGCTGTTAGCAGCCCTAGCTTTCACAGCGAAGTAGGACGTGGGCCGTGGAGGCCACAAAGACTACGCAACAACAGTCGCGGGGCGTCTCCTAAGGAGACTCGAACCTCAGACCGGCTGTGTGCTTGTGGGAAGGAGAGAGAATGAAAATGAAAATGAAGATGAAAAGATGAGAAGAACACACCCGCCGGCGAGTGTGGTGATGTTTAGTGTAATGTATGTAAGTGTGTGTGTATGTGTTTATGATTGTATGTATGTATTTTTGTATGTGTGTAAGTAGTGTAAATGTTAGAGTGCATGTATGTTTGTGTTTGTGTCTGTTTGTGGAGTGTGTTTGTGGTTGTGTAAGTGGTGTATGTCAGTCCGTCAGTCAGTCCGTGTGTTAGTGAGTGTAGTGAAACGATTACAGGACGAGGACTAACGTCTCGTCGGGTATCAAAACAATGTGTGGTGTATCTAGGGTGCGGGCCGCTGGCCATCGTCAGAGTGACGAGTGCCAGTGGTTTGCGGTGGTTGACCGCGCCTACGCCTGCGAAGGCGGTGTGTGCGTGTCTGTGTCGGTGTTTGTGAGGGTGTCGCGTTCGCGATGGTGAAGTCGTCATCCGGGTCTACCATTACGTGTCTGGGACGTCTTATTGGGTTGAGACTATGGTGAAGGGGGGTGTTCCCGCATGCCTTCCTAACCAAGATGTTGGGATGGTTAGGCGCCTTGTCAAAGAAGCGTCGCGAGATCTCTTTAAAGTGTTGAGCTATCGTCGGAAGCTCTAGGTCGCGGTGAAGGTCAACGTTTCGGATGAACCACGGGGCTCCGGTTGCCATGCGCGTGAATTTATTTTGAACTACTTGCAAACGACGTAAGTAGCTCGGTCGGGTGTGCGCGAAAACGACGCTTGCGTATGACAGTATGGGCTATGGCGCCCTTCAGACCGAAAAACAATAATATAGCCAGCATCCTGTGCAAAGGAGCCTCCCACATAGGAACCTACGTGAACTTTTGAACATAAACTTTTTACTATGTGGTAAAGGTTACTATAACATGATAAATTTTCTTCTTAACAATACCACAGATTGGTAATGGAACCACCGCCGTCAGGCTATTTAAATTATAAATTTGACTGCATCGAAATTTTATGAAAAACATCGAAGAAGTCCTCTGACTTTTTTGCGCCTGTTCATCTCAGGTCTGAGGCATTATATTTCGATATATAGGCTATTTAAATTGGACATTGTGGTAATCACGTGTTCACCGCCATTGGCTATTACTGGTAATAAGACAACTCAATCTTTTCGTAGGTAGTGTCCGCTAAAAAACGATTAGAGATAGGTCACTTCCACAATTAATCACCCCCGTTCGCGACAAGACCCATCTAGTTCACTTGAGGTAATAAGCAATTAACGTTATATTAGGTATTCTGAAATCGAGGCGTTAAGTTATATTAATAAAAAAGTTCTAATTTGGACGAATTATTATAATGTATTTTTTTATGATTTTTATTTAGACACAGGTTGATAGGGTTAATATATGTTTTTAAACTTTTATCATAGTGGAACTTCAACATTGTATTTATTATGACTGGTACTCACGATACATATTTTATATATTTGATGCCGATATCCAATCGCATTAATCGTGGTCACGGCGGAACTGCACTGGCGACGAAAAACACTTGACACATTGACACGTCTGGATACTAATAGTACATCAATCTGTTCACTTGGCGCCTAGTTCGTTATAGTCTTTGATTCCCTAATTCACGACACACACTACAGACGACGTCCATACTTCCGGATTTTTTTATTGCATTCGTACTGCAGAGAGAGACCATGGGATTCCACGTTTGCGCTAGCCTAAAACTAGCAGAAATCACGCGTCGGTTGTACAACTCGACCCAATGGTTGGTACCGGCTTTTAGCAAGTGTTCGGCTATTGCAGAGAACTGTTTTATTTATTTATTTATTAAGGATACAACAAAAAACAGATACATAAGTATAGTAAAAACGAAGTTAAATAAAATATAAAAATTACAATATTGGATATATCTTAGAATAGTTTCACTGAGACGATGAAATGAAAAGAATACAATTATACAGACACGACAACAGAACGTTAAGATAAGTAAACAATAGAATATTTAGGCGGATACACAATATTATATCAATCAAGACAGACAGACATACTTGTGGATATAATAATGAATAAAGATACAAGGTTTAAGGTAAGGACACTAATTGTTGTTTTAACTTATTCTTAAATGACGCATTAGAGGAGTGCGAAAACAGGGCAACATTAATGTGAGAATCCAATGAAGAACACATTCTGTGAAGAGGCGCACGAAACACAATATTGGTTCTACTAGTTCGGTAGGTTGAAAGTTCTGTGCGTGCGTAAAATCCTGACAGGAATATTGAATGGCAAAAGCTCGAGAAGTTCGGGACAAGTTAGGTCATTCACACATATTTTTCTTAAGGTGACAGAGTCTATCAAGTGACGTCTTTGGCTCAGTGAAAGTAAATTATATATTTTTAAAAGTTTATTGTAGTTAGCCCTATCACCTTTCATACGATAGTTTAAAATACGCAAGATTTTCTTTTGTACAGCCTCCAGTTGTGTGACATATATTAGTCCAGTCATTATAGCAAGTTCACCTCGGAATTCGAGATACCCAGCTGTAAATCTGTAAATACTTGTATATTGACACCCCAAAAGTTGTCTCAAAACCTACATATGGTAGGGTGTACGCAACTCTTAAATTTCAAGGTCACAACAATCGGTTTTTGCGCTTTTTTTGGAAATATCTCATTTCCTATGGGTTTTTTGCTATTTGTATTTATTATCAATATTGTAGAATACAAAATTCTCTACAAATTTTATGTAAAAATATTTTTATACGGTGAACCGTTTTCGAGATAGAGGGCGGAGAGCGCGCGGTCACAGCATCACTTCAGGTCAACCGGTGCCTCCGGTCGAAATCGCGCCATATATAGCTGATGAACTATCGACAAATCAATGATTTTAAATATTTCTCAATTTTAGTCTTCAGTCTCCAGAGGTGCCACGTTGAAGTGTTTGTATAGAAACCCCACCATGTCAGTCCGTCTCCAGGATCAGATCTCGAACCCTTTCCAACTGCAGCGGGGAGTCAGACAAGGCAATATCATATCGCCCAAGCTGTTCACCGCTGCGTTGGAAGATGTCATTAAGCTTCTTGACTGGAACGGACTGGGCATCAACATCAACGGCGAATACATCAGTCACCTTCGATTCGCAGACGATATCGTAATCATGCCAGAGACCATGGAAGACTTAAGCCATATGCTCGATGGCCTCAATACAGCTTCCCAAGGAGTAGGTCTCAAAATGAACATGGAAAAGACGAAGATCATGTCAAATGTCCATGTCGCACCTACTTCCATAACAATTGGGTACTGTACACTCGAGATTGTGGACGAGTACGTCAACCTCGGACAAACAATCCAGTTAGGCAGGTCCAATTTCGCGAAAGAGGTCACTCTTCGAATCCAACTCGGATGGGCAGCGTTCAGGAAGCTCCGTAAAATCTTCTCGTCTCAATCACTGTGGTACTGTGGTCTTCAGACACTGTGGTACAGTGTCTGAAGACGAAGGTTTTCAACCAGTGTGTGTTGCTAGTGATGACTTACGGTACGCAGACGTGTTCGCGAGCGCAATGGAGAGGGCTATGCTCGGAGTTCCCTGCGAGATCGAATCCAAGATAAGTTTGTAACTTCATATATAGTTAGGTGGTGAGATGTGCTTGAGTTGTGAGGAGGTGAGAGGTGAGAGCAAGTCGCGGCGGTAAGACACCGATTCCAAAATTGACAATAATCATAACTAGAATTAGATTAATTAATTAGATTGTATAAAAATACGCAATTATTTTTTTTGCTTTTTAGTACATATTATATCTATTGTTATGAAATAGTGTTTTTGAAGTCGGTTGTTTTTTTGTTAAATATTTATTTACCTATATCAAAACTTTGTTATTTTTAAATATTTTCATTGTATATTTATTCTTGGTAACATGAATTCATTTCGATGAACATGCCCATTCTACTAAAAAAATAGTATAAAAGTACTAAATATGTCAATGTCCATTGGAACGCAAATTAGTAAATGTTTGAATAATGAAATACCCGTTTTTCAATTACTTCCTTATACTTCACGTCTCGTTCAGAAATTCGTAATAAAAAGCAGTAAATTGAAATTCTTTATTTCATTTTCTTAAATTTATTGAAAGGCGTAAGAGGTATTTTCCAATTCAAATATTTGTATTTAATTATAAATAGTACATCCTTTGTTACGATAGTGATACATAGTTAATTTCAAATACTGAAAGGTAAGGTAAAATTTAAAAAAAGATTTAGATACATTATGTAATATCCGGACGACGAATGTACAAAACTTGAAAAAAATAATAATAAAAGGACATCTGGATTCGAACCGGGGTCTTCTTCTCAGGGTCTGCTTTCCGGATCACCCAATGTCCCATCTGAGTCATTATAGTCTTGTGTAAAAATTATATTAAAAATTAATTAATTAATTAATTTAATTAAAATTAATTTAAATTTGTGTCCAAATTTAACATTGTATTCTAATGTTATTGGAGCTGTTTCTCATTAAAATACAGATAAAACTACATTTTTTTAATTGAAACCTAAATTCCCTCGCCCCTGAAATCCCCTGTATACTTACTGAAATTTATGAATATCGTTGGAGCCGTTTTCGATATTTGAATTACATATATATACAGGAATTGCTCGTTTAAGGCTATAAGATATCGACTTCATTCTCATCCGACTGAAGTAACGGAGTATGTAACCGGAAGAACCATTACTATTTAGTCTTCTTTCGGTCGCCGTGATATACGCAAGTACTGTCATGACAATCGCACGGCAAACACCGCATCCTCGACCGCGTGGATAAACTCCCAGCATCACCGCGTTCACTAGTAACAGTATGACATCATAATAGTAGTGATTCAAGTAATATTCAGTTACCTATAGTCTAGTGTGAAGAAGAACTCATAGTTCCCGGACAAGAGAAGATTCAGGCTTCGTTTGCGCATGAGCATACCATCTGCAACCCCTGTGATTTTTCAGGTTAGTGTACTTGCTCCTTTCACCAATTCTCTGTGTTCACGCCTTAAAGTCATTTCGCAACTTTAGAGTCCATAAATTCTGCATCCGCAGCTGGGAATCGCTGCCTCAGATCCACCACTTTCTAACACGTCTTAGAATTTTAATGTCACCTCCGTATACTCAATAGTTTTATTGAAGAGAAATAAATAATATTATAAATAAATATAGGAAAAGCAGAGGATCCAAACAAGTGCCTTGAGGAACTCCTGAGGTTATAATCATACGTAATGATGTGTTTCCTCACGTTACAACTATACAGTAATTGTTACAGCGATGTGACAGTCATTATTAACTTATGCAGTAGAGCACAAGAACTAATTTTATCACATTACAATACAAACTTCTTCAAAATGGGTATTGTAATGAATTCTGTTCAAATATTTCCTAAAATTCTAGCTAGATTATCAAAAATATTGAATAAAGTTGGATTATTGATGTTCTCTTAGTACATGCATTTCAAAACTGCATTGACTGTATATAAAAAGCGATATGTTCTGATTCCCATAGTACAGAAGTTTTTTATTATATATATAAGAGGGGCAAACGAGCAAGAGGTTCACGTGATGGAGAGTATTCTTTTTTCTTGAAGGCCCCTAAGTCGTATCGGTTTGGAAAAGGACCTGAGTTTCGCTGGAAATCGATATAAACTGTTTTGAAACACCCTTCTTCCACTTCCCGACCTCAGATCACCCGTATTTTTTTTGTTTGGTATAGAAGGACAAACAAGCGTACGGGTCACCTGGTATTAAGTGATCACCGCCGCCCACATTCACTTGCAACACCAGAAGAATCACAGGATCGTTGCCGGTCTTTAAGGAAGGTGTACGCGCTTTTTTTGAAGGTACCCATGTCATATCGTCCTGGAAGCTCATTCCACAGCTTTGTAGTACGTGGAAGAAAGCTCATTGAAACCCGCACTGTGTAGGACCGCCACACATGCAGATGGTGGGGATGATATACTTATGGCGTTTCGGGTGAAGGTGGAGTTCGGCGGCAGGAATAAGGTTTAACAGCTCTTCGGAACACTCTCCATGATAAATGCGATGGAAGACACACAATGAAGCGACGTCTCTACGCAGCGCCAAGTTAAGAGAGATGACAGCAATACTCCATGTGTGGCCGGACCTGCGCTTTGTAGAGCGCCAGAATGTGGGCCGGCTTGAAGTATTGCCGTGCTCTATTTTCATTAACGTCCAGTTTCTTCGAAGCCAATTTGGCTTTTCTGGCGCTCGAGATTTCGAGACCCAGTATTTCGATACTAGGCGAGGCTTTAAGGAAAGTGTTGTCGAAGAGCGGTGATATGACGGCGGGATTTTTTTAGTCGTAGACGCGCAAACTTTAGTCTTCTGGGGGTTACATTGTACAAGGTTCAATTTACCCCATTCCGCGACCTTCTTGAGAGAGGACTCGATAAAAGATACAAGTTTAGTCCCGGCACTGGTCAACGGTTTCCCGAGAGAGACCTGCATGGCCCGTGTATACAGCATCACCAGAGCTGTCGTTTGCATAGCAATGTATGTTGGAGGTGTCCAACATATCATTGATATGCAGAAGAAACAGCGTGGGAGATAGCACACAGCCTTGGGGCACTCCAGCGTTCACGGGCTCCTCCTTTTTCAATGGGTTTCATCCTACCATTATTAATATTTTTTTGGTTTCAAAAATTATAGACCCTGGTTTATATTATGATGCATATGAAATTAAAAATTCTCAATACTATAATTAAGAATTCCATCACCGCCGCACCAAAAAACTAGAAACGATATTCTTTAGTAAATATTTATAGATTATGTTATATGGGCTTATTTCAAAATAAAAAGTACCCTTATACTCTTTTCTGTACCCCTTATAACGTCTGTACAAAATTTTATTCCATTGGAAATTGTAACAAACAAATAAACAGAAAATCAGACTCTCTTTTCCATTTATAATAAAATTAATAAGGATTCCTCAAACATGACTACGTCAGTAAAGAATTAATTTAATAACTGTGCGTCTGTTTTGTCCCATTTGCTCGTGTTGAGTGTTGTTGAGGATGTCTTAACATCAAATCGTTTCAGATATCATGATAAATTAAAATTCTTGCTTTGTCTTCTTGCTTATCTTAAAAAATATTTCTCGAAAGAGATGAAATGCCTCGAATTTATTTATTATGTTCTGCTCTTCACTGCGATCGGGTAACGATAGCAAAAAAATTATTACTTATCATAAAATTGTAAGTTAATTTAACTTGTAATAAAATTTATTATTTGACTTTTAATTGTGTCCGTGAATGTTAGCACAAATATTTCTTTTTTACATTCAGTGTTTTAAATATTACTTGACTGTCAATAGTAGTGCGTAAAACTATAGCAACAGTGTACGAAAAAAATGATCTATAGACTGTGGTACACCGTAAACTAAGTATTATTGGGTCGCAATGTTATTGAATTTAAAACAAAATGATGTCTACTAATAAATTGAAGACCTGTATAGCCAAGTGGTTAGCGATCCTACCTACTAAGCTAGAGGTTCGAATCCCGGTAGGTGCAAGCATTTATATGATGAATATGGATGTTTGTTTCCGAATCATGGATGTTTATATGTATGTTTATATGTATTTATGTATGTTTTAGTAAGTAAGTAATAATAATAATTAAAAATATCGTTGTCTTGGAACCCATAAGGGAGCGTCCATAAATTACGTGAGATATTTAAGGGGGGAGGGGTCGAGTCAAATCTCATCTAATCTTATGTTGGAGAGAGAGGGGGGTTTCGGCAAATATCAAGCAACTTTGGTTTGGACATGTTGGTCTCTCTTGAGACCGCGCATGATTCTCCATGGACTGAATTAGAGTAGATATTCTTTTTTTAATCACAGTAGTTACGATTTAAGTATTCTATTATTAAATTTTTATTACACTCAGGGGGACAGAACATTCAAAAAAACACCACACGAAATTTATGGACGCCCCCTAACACAGGCTATATATGACTAATTTGGGGCAACATAATTTGTGTAATAAGTGTGTCAATATTATTATTATGATTATTATATTCACTCTAAAAGCTAAACTCATACTGTGTTATGACAGGGAGAAGTGATTTTAAACTTGGTGTAACTTCACGTTGTCAAATTCAAAGTCAAATAAATTTATTCAATTAGGCTTAAACTAAGCACTTTTGAATACTCATTATACATATTTCTTTTTCTCTGTTATGTTGTTCCGCTTAGATTTTTTGCAAAAATATATTTAGGATTCGTAAAATTGTTGCGAATCTTATAAACAACGCATTTATTTATAATATTTCTTAAAATATATGATAAAATTAAAAAAATCCATGCAGCTTCCGATAGTGAAAAAACAGATCATTAAAAAATATATAAAAAAAAAAACTGTACATTAACAGCGGTTCCAGATATTATCCATATCAATCTGTGCCTAAATAAAAAACAGCAAAAAGATTACCTATTCATGTAACCAAATTACAACTTCTTACAAACTTAGTACCGCCTCGATTTTAGAATACCTAATATAACATTAATTGCTTATCACCTCAAGTGAACTAGATGGGTCTTGTCGCGAGCTGGGGGTGATTAATAGTGGAAGCGACCTATCCGTAATCGAGTTTTTACTGGCTACTACCTATTTATATGAAAATAAGGTACGAGACGAGCAGGACGTTCAGGTGATGGTAATAGATACGCCCTACCCATTACGATGCAGTGGCGCTCAGGATTTTTGAAAAACCTCAAGAATTCAGAGCGGCACTACTATAGCGCTCGTCACCTTGAAACATAAGATGTTAAATCTCATTTGTCCAGTAATTTCACTAGCTACGGCGCCCTGCAGACCGAAACACAATAATGTTTAAACATTACTGTTTCACGGCAGAAATAGGCGCCGTTGTGGTACCCATAATCTAGCCGGCATCCTGTGCAAAGGAGCCTCCCACTGGTAAAAACTAACCTATGATAAGATTGAGTTGTCTTATTAATTATTATTATTGTCTTGTAATTACGAACGGCGGTGAACACGTCATTACCACAATGTCCAATTATAATAGTTTAAATTAAAATATTTTTATTCAAAACAGGACATGGACTCCCTTAATGAAAGTGAAAAACTAGGATCTATTCGGAATATAACGCCTGAGACCTGCGATGAACGGGGAAAAAAGTCGGAGGGCTTCTTCGTTGTTTTTAATAAAATTTCGATACAATTATATTTATAATTTATATAGCCTGACGGCGGTCCTTCCATTACCAATCTGTGGTATCGTTAAGAAGGAATTTTTTATGTTATAGTTACCTTTACCACATAATAATACGTTTATGTTCAAAATTCACGTAGGTGCCTATGTGCATACATAATATTATCTCTTGATATTATTTAAAAATTTTAATTATTATTATACATTCTTATGTATTGAGAAGCAACAGTGGAAATTTTATTTTGTTCAAATTTTCCTCTCAATGATTCTTTAGGGCCTTGGTTATAAATAGCGCGAATAGTCGTCTTCTGCAGCACAAAGATAGTATTAGTATGGGCTGGATTGCCCTATAACAATATATCATAGGACATAATACGATGAACTTCTTCTTCTTCTATGGACTTCACAGCAAGTACTTACTAAGCAATTCAATGAGGCCCGGCAGCTATTTAGCATAAAACTGGTTGTAGTACTTTTATTGCACAGAATTCAATTTAAATTATATTATTTTCACTGTTGCTTAGTGCAAAATGTGATGAGTAAACCGAAATATATTGTGTGTCAAATATATAAAGTTGTTTCAAATATCAAGTCTGCTAGCTGTTGGATATTAAATAGGGGGATATCTGTCTGCAATTTTATTTCCTCATAGCACATTCGTAAAACAGTATTTAAAAGACTTAATAACTTTAGATGATTGCGCAAAAATCTTCATAATTATGTTATTAAATAAATTAATTATAGAGTTTAAGATATGAGAATAGATAGCAGGAAAATTTTATTGGAAACTTTAAAAGAAGTTCGAAGTTCTCGCGTGAAACATTAATGACAAGAACAACATATTCTGTATGTTTTTTTTTTCGAGAGAAATTAGGCTAGCATTGAACACTTCAGAGGCTATAACTAAACTCTGATTGAACAGTCATACCACTCAGTAGAGTATGTTTGGACACTGAATCTTCCCTTATTAATTTAATTACATCTCGTTAAGTAGATGCAGTTCTTCAAACAAAACATAAATTTTGGAGGCTCCTTTGCACAGGATACCGGCTAGATTATGGGTACTACAACGGCACCCATTTCTGCCGTCAAGAAGTAATTTGTAAACATTTCTGTGTTTCGGTCTGAAGGGCGCGTTAGCTAGTGAAATTACTGGGGTAATGAGACTTAACATCTTGTCTCAGGGTGACGAGCGCAATTGTAGTGCCGCTTAGAGTTATTGGGTTTTTCAAGACTGCCTTTTTAATGAGTATAGCGTATCAATAACCATCAGTTGATTGTTCTGCTCGTCTCGACCCTTGTTGGCAAAATACAGTGATAACAATATACTTTCTATATATCGGTCCCGGGTTCGAATCCCGGTAGGTGCAAGCATTTATATGATGAATATGGATGTTTGTTTCCGAGTCATGGATGTTTAAATGTATTTATGTATGTTTATATGAGTTTAAGTAAGTATATCGTATTAAATATATCGTTATCTTGTAACCCATAACACAGGCTATTTATATATATGCTTAACTTGGGGCAAGATAATTTGTGTAAAAAGTGTGTCAATATTATTATTATTATTATATAGAATTACACTAAACAGCATTGTAACAATTTTAGGAATAGACGCCAATATGTCCAAAATTCCTGACAAAATTTTCAGTTTCATTATATCGCGTTCACCTTTAGGTTACAAATACCACTCGCATCACTTGAAAATGTTTCTTTACAACCGCAACATCATTAATGTTGTATTTCCTAAAACCAAAAGAGCTCTTCCTTTGTATGTTTCGGCGAGATAGTCGTCCCGCAAAGTAATTGCTTATGAGTGGAAGCGGATAAACTTAACGAGTTCCACTCTAGCGACACACCCAAAATGGACTCGGAGGTTTGCATTTAATTAATATGACCGGCACTTGAGACTCACATCACACTAAATGGAAATTTTTTGACCGAAAATTGAGTTTCCACGTCGAAAAATTCCAAGTGATGATATTAGCATAGCACTTTGATAGACTGAAACGCAAATTGGTTGCTTTTCTGCTGGTTTTCGCAACATATCACCTTAATTGATATTGAGGAAGATTGTCAAACCAATTTGAACCTTAGTCAAGTTGACTCGTAATTATATTGTTAATTATTATAACACTTATTATAAGTAGAATTCGCTTACAGGAACAGCCGCACACTGTCGTGGCTGGAGTTTATTAATGTTTCATAACGCTTATAATATAGAATATTGAAAGGCCAAGCAATTTAAAACACTTAATAAAATACAAGAGATTTTGCATTCCAAAGACCAAAAACATCTATGGTACAAGAATGCTAAGTTTATATAAAATGAATGGAAAATATATAGGCTCAATAAAAAAATATTTTTAGAACAACAACCATATTTATGTGAAGACTAATGGTAGCTATTAATATGCCATTAGTTAATTATTATAATTATAGTAATGTAACGCTGAAATTATGACCGACAACTTACCCAGAAAACCAATAAATGGTTTTGAACAACATATAAAAAAAAAATGTTGGGTAGTACTAAAAAGAAATGGTAGAAATGGTCTGGACTAACCTAACTTATATGATCTTTACATGTGACATAATAAAGAAATGAAATCAGCACGTCACAAGCTAACCCACACTACATTTATGTCAATGTATTCAAATTATGAATTAAATTGTCTCTTTGTAACGTCTAAATATAAGTTTCTGTTTACAGGGAATCTATTAATTTTTCCTTTTGAGTTGCGGAATTGAAAATGGTAGACTCTGCTCACTAAAGTCAATTTACAATTCCCAGACAAAAAGCAAATGCTATAGAACGATGAAGTGGCGTAGAGCAAGTATTTTATGAAGCTTAAAATTAATTCGTATTCAAATTCCGCTCCTTTCAACTCTCATTATATAAGCATTCCTTCTAATTACCAGACTGAACCACTTCTAGACTTATTAATAGCACAGAGCAGAATAGTGCACTTGTATTGTAATATTTTGAAAACATAACAAACGAAGAACCTAGACTAATTGTTTAATTCTATTTCAAAACGATTTTCATTAAACGTGTTTATTTTTTTTACTTACCTTAATACTTTTACTGTAAAGACAAACAAAAGTAGATTGTTAACCGAGAGTCGTAAGAATCAATTCCCGAGGTACTTAGACTATAGTTCGAGTAGGAATTGATTTTTATACCCGTGTTGAACACTCTACTTTCTATTTCGAATATGAGGAAAATAAAACTATTTGTTTATCTTAACTATTCATAGATAATATGTAATAATATTAGTAGTACCTATTTAATAGTAGATTGTTAACCTAGGGTCGAAAAAATAAATTCCCGAGGTATTTAGACGCCCGAACGCAGCAAGGGCGGCTATAGTCCGAGTAGGAATTGATTATTTACCCGTGTTAAGCACTTTACTTTTCATTTCGAATATGAGAAAAATAAAACTAGTTGTTTATTTAAACTATTTATTGATATTAAATCATAATATTAGTAGTACCTATTTAAAATCAATTGTCAAATTAGGACAATTTATGACGACTTTTTAAATTTTAAATATGGAACTCTCCGCGTAATTGTTGCGGCTTATTCAGCTCAAAGAAGTTTGCACTAAGTTCACACTGGCTGTTTAGAAAGTCACATGGCTGCAGCATTTTTGTTTATTAGTTTTTTTTTTTACATAAAATTCTTCACAGCTGACAGCAGTTCTATTTTTAAAGTTCATTGCGGCCCTTAGGTGGGAAGTAATTTGTATGAGTTTTTCCCTGTCTGAGGACGGAAACAGCATTTTCTACCCAATAATCAGATCAAAACAACATTACTTTCCAAGTATGAGAAATGAAAAAAAAATTATATCAATAGTATGTAACTATTAACTTACCTGTAAACTATACAATATTTACGCTTCTTCTCTCTCAGAATGAAGTAATCAATTTTGAGAAAATAAATGCGTTTTATTAATTGTACAAAACGTTATCAGTAATTTGGTATGACTACTATTGGATCATACACATAGCCATACATATTTAATCACTGCTTTTTTTACACCAATGACAATAATTTTTCATAATTTTACCAAGTTTAGGAAAACAGTAAGCTACTTTCTCTCCTCATCTCTCTCTCTCATCTTTTCGTCACACCTTGTATTCGAGAACGAATCATAATAAGTTAATAATTTTACAGATTTAACATCTCTGCTTTAGCTCTAGTATTTCTCAAACAAATGACAAAATCAGACAGAACATCTTAAATAATTTTGCTCAAGATCTACTTATAACTACATTAATCTTAATATATATAGTTCATTTGTGCGTCTGTTGTAACTCCCCCTAAACGGCTGGACCGATTTTAATGAAACTTTCTGTGTTTCTTCAGGTGGATTCGAGAATGGCTTAGATTCACAATTGAACTACCTCCTAAACGGCTGGACTGGATTTTGATGGTTTTTTTTTGTGTGTTCCAGTGAATTTGAGATTGGTTAAGTTTCTCAATTCTGTCCATATAATATAATTCTCCTGCTCAAGTGTATATTAGTGAACTCATCCTAACGGCTGGTCCGATTTTTCAAATTTATGTCAGGTCCACTAGTTAAATTATAAAAATCAATGATCAAGTCGACTCCATACATTTAGTAGTTTGCTAAGTAACAGGTTAGTATGCAAATCACGAATTCATTTCATGATTTCACTTCAGGTCAAGTTTCCGTTTTTTCCTTGCACTCGTTAGGAAACTTGTCCAGTAAGAAGTAGTCTTAGCAAGACTGTAGACTGCACTAATTTTCTTTATTGTATATTATATTTATTATCTAAATTATTTACGGACCTTATAATTTGTCGGAAGTCTTATAGATAATAATTCAACCTAAATGCCAATGACTGATATTGATATTTTGTTGATAAATTATAAATTATTAGTGTAAAATGGAGGACCATTATTGTCAATTTCAAATATTTTTATTGAAAATAGGATGTGACATCACTTATTGAAAATCAAAAACTACCACCCATCCCAAAAAGTATGCCTCAGACCTGATAAGATCGAGCACAAGAAATTCAGCGGGCTTCTTTTTGTTCATAAAAAATATAGTTACAAAGTAATATCGTAAAATTAAACTTGTTATTTAATAGCCTGAGGCCGGTCGCTCCATTCCCAATCTGTGGTATCATTAAGAAAGTAATTTATGTTATAGCAACCTTTACCACACAAACGTTTTTTAACAATTCTTTTGAATATCGTAATACATTTGAACATTTTCTGGGATCTTGTTTTAAAAGCATATACGTCGTCCCACAAAAAACTTACTAACTCGACTTAGCCGAGTAGAAGGCATTATAGGATAATTTTTAATTTTTGTTACTGGTGTAAACATTATGGTTATGACAATTTCTTGCAAATTCAATAATGTTCGTCTGTACATACATAACATTATCAAGAATATATTGAGAAGCAACAGTCAAGATGTTAATTTATTTATATTTTGCTCTCATAAAACCAATGTAGGATATCAGTGTTATACTTAATACGTAAGTATCCATCTACTCTGTGATAATAGTAACAGAAAAGTGAATTTAACTTTTTATTAGACTAATTATTGTCCTTTATGCAAAGAACGGTTATCAAGGAACTTATAACCTAACCACATACGTACAGCCAATCTGTAACATGCACTTCTTAGCGCGGTGTTTTCAAGTCAATACGAAATTGGCACATTAAAAAAAAAGAAGTGTGGACGCTGCTAGCTGCTGTGAGCTCGTGTAGTATTAGATTTTCGTATATATAAAATTATCGTGTCCCGGTGTTTGTTACAAAATTTCTGTGTGTATCGGGTAGGTCTGAGAATCTACCAACATCTAAATGATAAGGGTCACCCACCACTAAATTTTTTTTATTATAATTTATTTAGCATTAAAAAATACATACAACTTCAAATTTTCACCCGTCTACGATCAACGCCTTTGTATCGCGAATTTAATATTATTCTATTCTATCCACAGATACGCAATAAAGTTGCAAGATAGCAATCAAATATAATGATTATTGTAGTACGATAAATTTTATGTACGATTTATTTGGTAGGTCTGAGAATCGGTCGTCATCTATTTTTCATACCTAGAAAAATTTTAATTATTGATTTTTATTTATACCTTTATATTATATCAATACAAAGTTTGCTGTGACCCAGCAAGTTTATTAATAAAATCTTAAAGTATAACTATATATATAACTAATAATTTATTTAAAAAAAATACATGCTAGCCTGAATGGGCCAATAATCATTCATATTAATATCACAATAATTATAAAAATTATAATTATTAATAATTATAATTCAACCAAAAAAGTACGCATCAAAACATAGCAACCTATTTTGAACTGTAAATATTCATAACAAATACCTCATATTAAAAGATGCATTGAAATTTTAACACGGAAATATTGAACATTTGTTCCGAAGCGCTGCATCCATGTTCAACACTATGACACGGGAAATAGAATTAAATTTTAAAATTACAAAAGCTAACGTGAGTGAAATACAGATCCCTCGTGGATATTGGAAACGCGATGTTCGTGAAATAATTTCCAAATGAAAAATTCCAAATGTCTCAATGCTGCCAGTGTTCAAAATGTAACATCATCCTTGAATATTGCATCGCCTAATTTGTATTCAACAATACTTGGAAACGTATTTGTTAACGTTTGTGACTTTATAAGTTTCCTTTTGGTTCAGGATGAAAAGAGAATTGTGACAAAATTTTCTTTAAAAAATTTAGCATCTGCATGTTTTACGCGTGGACTGGAGACAAGTGGTAAGTTATTCGATGTAGGTCCAACATTGCAGACACAAATTCTCTGTCTTTTTTATTTTATCGCCTAGATTTTGCAGAACTGCTTGCAAATCAGGTTGTAACTGCTGTAATGAAAACGCTCAGGGCTTCGGCAGCGGTTGCTCATCTCTGAATATAGGTAGCCGATGTTCAATCTATCGCCGTGAGCGGCGCTGGTTCGAGCCGATAGAAAAATAAATGCCTGTTCTGGTCGTAGGTCTGTTCTCCGTTGTTAATGGCGCGTGGCTTAAACACACAGGTATGTTACAAATAAAAAAAATATGACAGTACTCTAATACTACAGGATTCAGATCAGGGTTAGATGAGAGCCAAACATCAGCTCTTATTAAAACGTTGACTATATGACTTTATACTAAGCCAAGCTTGGATAGTTCGTGCCCTGTGGCCAGCAAAAATAGATTTTTTTTATATGGAAGAGAAGGACAATGGTCACATGATGTTAAGTGATCACCGCTGCCCACATTTTAACACCAGAGGAATAGCAGCAGCGTTGCCGACTGTCAACGTCCAAGGCACATTTAAAAAAAAGACTTGCAAAAGAATTGCTAAGACATTTCACAACCCGATGAGACAGTCTCTTGATACACTTTGTCTGAAGTCTTAACTCCTTTTAAACTATAGTTGTATGTACGTTGGCTTCCTAATAAATAAATACGCGTAACAATCCTGTGATGGTATATCCATAGACAGTAGGATATACGAACAACTGACATCTAGCTTGTGAAGTAATTTGAAAATAACGGCGGTAATTCTGTTTTATTTGTTAACCTGTAATTTATTATTAACCTTTAAAAAAGTGAAATGGCAGAAAATGATGGAAGTTTGGTAACGTGTACCAAATTTGAATAAATTTAAAGTTTAGTTTTTTATTTTCATGCAATCCATTAAAATGACAATACTTAATTCATGCAATGGCGATATTATAATATGACGAGCGTATAACCTGACCAAGACGATAAGCTAACCGTCTGTAATGATAAATTTAGTAGAATTATCCAGTGGGAAGGATCCTCGCATATGATCACAACTATGATGATAATTATCGTAATAAACTGGTAGTGTATTGAAGCTGCTATAGATAATATCTGGGTTCGTTATTAAAGGGTCGGAAACAAATCTCGTCGTACGTGCTCAGATGAACCTCGATACTCCGAATACTTATTAGTCGATAAATCGCTTCCAGCTTTTGTTTACTACATTATTTATTAGCATTACGATAGCGAGTTTAATTTAGTGCTTAATTATAGAATAGTTGGAACAACGAGCGTACGGGTCACCTGAGGATAAGTAATTACCGCCTCCCATGTTCTCTTACAACACCAGGAGAACAAGAATGTTCCTGGATTTAGAGTTTAGTCTTAGTCGTGGGTATACTTAATTAGATACTTTTAATTATTGTGGAACCCAAGGGTTTTACGGCGGCCGCATATTAAACCGAAAAATCCAACAGTAACAATTTCACCAGGCGATGTTTTTCTTCCAAAGAAATGTTTTGTCCACGTTTTCTCTTATCGGCCATTATTAGTATCTATACGTTTTCAATTAAGTAATAATAAACAAAATTAACACTAACTCCTTTATTGACTTTTTGTAAACAACTCTTCTTCTCAATACTATATTTACTGTAGGTACTATAGTACGCCTTAAACCTTTATTGATTACACAAATAAAATTATATGAACGAAGCGGGACTCGAACCCATGACCTCTGGCGTTCCGTGCTAGTGCTCTTATTTTTTTACTTTATTGATTATCCTTTGAGCCCTATTGTTCAGTCATTGCAATTAATAATAAAAATCTATACAACAAAATACCCGACGATTCCTTGCAGCATGTGAGTTGAGTCCCTTGGAATATAAAACTACTGTATCCTGTACAATAACTATAAAAGTTAAACATACAATCTATTCATTTTAAAATTATTGTACTGAACAATCAACAAAGGATATATGTAGCGATATGAACATCAAAAAATATATGTAACGTTAGTCCAGTCTATACTTATAATATATTGTATACCTATCGGGGGAGGCGCAGCAAAATCCAATTTTTTTGAACTTGAAAGGGCGCAACGTGCTTTAATTGAAATTATGTATTTTAAGAACTGGCGTCATCCCACGCATAGTCCCTATTCTGATAGTAACTTATTGACACTTTGAAAGTTGTATATAGTACATAATAAAAATACGTAAAACTATTCCTTACAATAGTACATCACTAAATAAGAGAATTAAACACACTGTTGCTCATGTACCTCACATCAAAACAACGATTGCAAGTATACAGTATGAAAAACTTGCCTGGCCTTACTGTATAATAAAATAACTAAACTCAACAATATCTACTATGAAAAATCATACTATGAATGCAAGAAAATAATAATTGAGGTCATATAATTATGAAGACACAGAAAACCTACTTATAGTTAGGTACTAAATCTTTAAGTTTTCTTTTAAACTAACACCCACACCCACTCACACACTCACTAATACATACAATCACACACACGTTCACATACATACATACACACACCCACAAACACATCGCACATTAAGTTTTGATTACAAATAAATCAATTTTTTCTATGTTCTTATTGTTAGTAGTTTTCTTTCCCTTGGATTATTAATTATAGTTATGTTAAGGTCAACTTGTTTATTATAACATCATATTTTTATGTTGTTGGTATGGAAGAGTGGGGCCTCCTACTACAGGCAACTCTTTGCTTAAAAGGAGACCCCAAAACTGATAATGTATATTGTTATAGTAAATAAATATTTGTGTTTTTTGTATTTGTATAGCAAAGTAACATTTTATTGTGTCCGTGGAAAACAATCCATCCATCGAATGAAAGTCCAATTCTAAACTGTCAAACTTTAGGCAAACGCATATTTCTATTCACCCAATAACGGATCAAATTTAATATTTTACAGAAATCATTTTTTATATCATTCTTTACATAATGATTCTATGAATAATAATAATATCGTCGTTTAGATAATAATAGATATCGTGACTATAAAATACAATTCGATGTGAACAAATATAGTCGTTTAACTTAATATATATAAATCCAGTGTCCTGATGTTTGTTTCCAGTGAACTCCTAAACTAATGAACCGATTTTAATCGGGATAACTTCATGGAGTGCAGTTTAATCCAACTAGAGAGATAGGATAGTTTTAATTTAGATTTCGGACCCATAATTATTTTATTTCCAATATTTGTTTTGTATGGACATAATATTTTCTATGAGAGAATTTATTGACGCACGGTTTGAAGGACGCACAGTTCTGCTGTGAAACAAATTTCATTACGAGTATACAACAACGTTCTATACATACGTCATTGCAAGTATAACAACAGGGAGCATATTTTACGATTATTCCTGATGTTATGAAATATTATTTACAAATTCATAAAAACCGTATTTTATTTTATTTATTATTAACAACGTCTGCCGGACCAGCTAGTTTCTAATATAAATGATTGATTGTAGATTGATCTTCATTAAGTGATTTGAAAATCTTATTTTGAACAAAATTTTAGCGCTGATTTAGGCGATACCAGAACATAGCCTTCGTGTGTTCGTGCTAATTCATGCAATTCAAATGCTTTGTCTAGGGAAAATAACATTAAATAGCGACATCAGAATTGCGAAAAGGCACCTTAAATATAAGACTTGATCTATACGGGCACTCGCAGCTTACAATCTAGATATCTTCAAAAAGAATGTCTAGATTGGGAACTGCACATGTAGCAGTTTCACATACTTTCTTCACGAGTTTCACAAAGTTTGTAAAGGAAGTGTGTTCGAAGTTTCCGAACAGATGGATCAGATTTTAGTCTCTTGCATTTTTTAGTTTTGTGTTCGCTTGGAAATAAATGTTTAAGTGTAAATGGAAGACACAAACACTTCGTGCATGGAAGTGTTTTAAAGTGTCGTTCAACTATTATTTTTATCTATTATAAAGTTTTGAATTCGTATTTGATACTTTCTTAAAGAATTTGCACTTTTATACATATTGAAGATTCTATATTGGATTTTTATTGAAGACTATACTTTCGCCGATAAATAGTACCCTACTCTACATTGACTTAGATCATCATTCGTTCATTCAATTCACTGGGTCTCTCTCAGCCTCCAAAGTCCCTTAACCTTAAATTCGTTTTCACTAACACTAAGGTGTCACTTACTTAACTTTACTTACACTTACTTAACACTTATTTTAGTGGCTCGCATATTGACCGCTAACGTTTAGATGGCAGTTTGGTTTTGACGGTTATATTATTTTAACGTAAATTTACTTTTTGTGTTAAAAAATGCTAGAATTTCTAGAAAGTTCTGAAGCTATTGATTCTTTTAATTATTGTGGATCCCAACTACAACAGCTGTTTACTCCAAATGTCACGAGGGGCTGCTGAAAACCAGTGTTGCCTTGGTGTCTTCTGCACTGACCAACAATATACTGAGTCAGCTCCTTTTAGCAGGGAATCACGCGCCGCACAGTTATTTAATATTTTGTTTTTGTTTATATTTTAATAATTTTTGTTACATTTAATTTAATTTTACTTACTATTACTTTAAGATTTATACTTTAAATTGAAGGTGTGTGTTTTACTGTTAATAAAGTGTTTCTATTCTATTCTATTCAATTACGGCGGCATCATATATATCGTGGAAGATCAAAACTGTTTGATGACATTGAATAGATGACATTTTCTTGTGTACATACTTTTTAATAGCTAGGTAATATATAATTCACATCGATATGGTTTTTTTTTGCGCCCAGACAGTGGGAAAGGGCTACCCTCCGGGATAACGACGGGAGGGAGGTGATGAATGCTCATGGATACCAACGCAGACCTAGGCTGCGGTTATGTGGGACTCACGTAAAAACCTAAACACCACCTGAGGTTGGCTTTAGGCAGTATGCCCTCTAAGCCTTCATCAGAGGCGACCATCTCTTGGGTAAGAGAGGCGCAAGCGGTACTCCCTTGGGAACGTTCGCTGGGATTGCACAGAAGGTGCTATCTAATTGGGACTTGACGACATCAGAAGGATGATCACAATGGGAGGTGAGGCTATATGAATCTGGTACCTGGCAATCCAGGTCAGACGAAAGTTTGGAAGAGGAGAAGAAAAAGAGTGATTTGTTAGATCGAGTGATACGGCCCTAGGCTCCACTCGTACCGCACAATGTGGTAAGCGTAAAGCGCTTTTGGTATTTCAAGGAGGCCACTAATTGGTGGTGCATAGGCGCAAAGAGGCGCTCCTTGGAGGACCCAGCCGTCCGGAGTTTCCGTGCCAGGATGGAGATTTCTTGGATCTGGACTTCGCCTAGTGAGGCGTAGATCTCTTCCAGGTCTTTCAGGGTGCTTTGCACCTGTGATTGAGCCTGGGGAGGTACTGCCCGCCTGGGGCCACTGAAGGTGGCCGGAGCGGGGCGGGAGTAGGCATTGAGTGCCTGAGAGGGCGGGGCTGACTGTCTCCATGAGCTGGAGAGTTGGGGCCCGGAAGTTTTATTCCTCATATGAGGAAAATGGGATTGGGAGTTAGAGGCCGGATGTGGCCTTTGTTTGGGTGGCCTGGAAGACTGCTTATTAGCAGCCTTCGGGGCGGAATGAGGGGCACGAGGGCATACGCGATAATTTGCGGTATGGCCCTCCTGCCCGCAGAGCACGCATGCGGGAAGTGTTACCTCATCGCGAGTGCGTTTGTACTCTTTGGTGCTGTGAGGTTCAAGGCACTTTACGCACCTGTAAGGGGCGGAGCAGTTAGCCGCTGCGTGACCATACATTTGGCAGCGGTGACTGGGGAACCCCTGTTTGTGTGGGGCTTCCACACGTATATTGCAGAGCCCACATACGGTGCGCTTTCCTTTGAAAAGTTCCCTGGCTTCAGGGACGTTAGTTAAAATGACTAACACTAACGGGTATTTCTTACCGGTAGGGCTGTACATTTTATGTACAGTCTCAACCGGAAAGCCTTTCTTGACTGGTCCTCCTGTATGAGCTCATTAGAGAGCTCTTACGGGAGGCCACGGAGGTCAAGGCTGTGCGCCTTGACTTTGCGCTCTTCCGGGAGCGCATAAGTGTGATAAGGCACGTTCTTACGTGAGAGGAGGAGAGTGAGGTTGCGAAAGTCGTCCGTGGTCGGTACGACTATGCGTATTGCCTCACCTGTGTTTGAGGCACGGGTGTATTGCACCTTGTGATCGGTGCAAAGTTGGGCAACGTATGTCCACTTTGCCTTATCTCGGAGAAAGATTGGCGGTGGAGGCTTGTTGTTAGGGAGGACGGGCGAGCGTGTCACCGGTTGACAAGAGGAGGGGACAGAGTCCGGGGGTAAACTAATGTCAATGTCAAGGGACATTAATGGTACTGGGAGGGAAGAGGAGGTTGAATTGAGTGAAAGTCGTTAGAAAGATTAGAGAGTACACGAATGTTGCGACCGCTAGATTAGTGTACTTTAGTTATTTTCACAGCATCATGACGTACGGTATTACTATGGGGTCATGCTGCTGACATTGATATAGTGTTTGCACTGCAAAAGAGAGCTGTTCGTGCTATATATCAGCTTGGTTATAGACAGTCTCTCAAAGAAAAATTGAAAGAAATAAATATTATGACTGTTCATTGTCAGTACATTTATGAAAATTTAATATATGTTCACAAAAATCGTCACCTTTTTGCTCTTAATAGTGATTTTCATTATTATAACACTAGAAATAAGGGATTGCTTGTAACTAATTCTAGTAGGCTTCATAAGATACATAATAGCTTTAAGGGTTTACACTTCTAAAATAAAGTCCCAGCCACTGTTCAGGCATTATCTATAAATAAATTTAAATGTTTTATAAAAAATGGCTCTGTCGTAAATCCTATTACTCCACTGCTGAATATGTAATTGATCGGACAGCCTGGGACTAGATTGTGATTATTTTATAGCGATAGATATGACTGTACAATATTGTATATTTTTATTGAAAAGAGCGCAAAAAAAAAGAATGCTGGGAGAGTTTCTTGCGCCGCTTTTTCTTTCTCAGAACGCCATTTGTTTCCGAAGCGGTAGTAGTATCTAGTAGTATAAGAAATGACATCAAAAAGAATTCTAAAGGAATCAATTTTGAGAACATAAATGCCTTTTATGCCTTTTAATTCTTCTCGGACGCGATGCGCTTTGACTGGCGCTTCTTCCTGGACTGAACCAGTTGGAATGAATCGTCAGAGGGACGATAGGGACGGAGAGAGGTATGGAGTCTCCGAGGAGGAATGGACTGGCCGCTTGCGGCCGCAGGAAGTGGAGTCTGAAAGCTCCATGTCTGCAGGGACTAGGGCATGAGCGTAGGGCTTGTCGGGGGACGCAGGGGAGTCAGCGATGACCTGATTGGGAGTGAAGACCAAAGAGAGCGACGAGAGGAAGTGATGGGGCATTGGGACATTCGCGGCTTTAAACAGGTCCGCAACCTGGGCTAAGAGGGCGTTGATCGGATCCGCTGATGGATCCATGCTGAGGGGAATCTCCCCGCCAAAGGCAGGGAGCAACGGGGTTGGAAATGACGTGGCTATCCCTATTGGTTATAGCCGCAAACCATCACCCTTGGGAAAGCCCAAGTCGAATAGGATCGGGTCGTCCGGTTTCTCTCAGACCAGGGGGCCTGAGAAATGCACCGGGTCAGCGTTAGCTGAGTTAGTTGTCACCGTTAGGTTTCCTTCAGCTCAACCGCGATGACACGCAACTCACTACAATAAAATTGCAGCAAACAAGCTGCGGGCCGGAATGATTCGACGTAACCAGTCGAACTTGGCATCGAATACCTCGTACCACACGTAGCGAAGCTGCGTAGTGTAGCACTGGGCGTAGCTTGGCGGCGTAGCGGAGTAGTAGCGCTTGTAGTTGACTGCTCGGCGCGGGGGCCAAGACAAGAATGTCCGTTTTCTTCATCGAAAACGGATGTACTTCTACTAGTCACATAAAAACATTGAAATTCCCTTTGAAGTTGTAAAAAAACAGCTCTAGACTAAATGCAAATAAATACTTTCGTTCGTACATATTTTAAACTTTTTATATTATCAGCTTCGCATGTAGGTACGTAAGTCGTAACGAAATCTTTAAACGTGATTTTCACACGCTTAAAGATACAATTTTTTCATTAGTCTGGCCTTAAGTCCTGACAAGGAGCACCAGGATAATAAATGTAAGTGTATGTGTGTTAAGGAATCAATGAGCATAATTTGCTTTTGCACTCACTTCGCAGTTAGTTTTGTGTCATTTTCGTGATGAAATTGTTATTGAAAATTATGTTGTAAGCTCTAAAGATTTAGGTGATTGCTTTGGTAACCCTTGCAATTTCATAATAAAACAAATAGCTTCATGCAATAGTGACAGAAATGTGACATGCAATCGATGATGAGACAAATTATAAAAATGGTTGTTTTCGTTTTTTTTTTTTCCCTGAAACAATTATTACTGCAACTTTTAAAAATACTTTTGAAAACTTAATGACAATAAAACTAGGGTGTACATGTTTTTAAGATTTATTTATTTTATAAGAATATAAATAATAAAAATGGCTCCAAACATGACAACCACCTATGACAAATACTATCTTGAATCATTTCATCTGCGGGGGACTGAAAACGAAATCTGGATAGGTCTTAAAACTTCGGGTTAACTAAAATAATAATAAAAATGTAATTTTTACATAAAAATCTAATGTAAAAACAAAGTTACAACAACACGCGTCTTAATCCTTTAAAAATTTAAATGAACTTGGTTTATTGAAAGTGTATCAGTAAGCGAGCAGGCTGGAAGTGCCTCCAATCTGTACACAATGTACTGCGATCACAATTACAGTGACCGATCAAGGTCCGTCACTGCGGAGCTGTTTCCAATAAATCCTTCACAGTTGGAACACCAAATGTTCAATGAACTTTTTTATGGACGAGAAGGATAAGCGATATACTAGCTGTATTTATAAAGTTATTTGCTATATCTATATATAATATATAGTAGCAGTTGCCCGCGACTTCTACCGTGCATAATTTCTGATTTCCTATGGGATTATTTTCCTGCTGGAAGGGCAATCAAACTTATCGATTTAATGTAATTTACATATCATAATTCATACCTAAAGGTATGAACTACAATATGCTATGTGATTACTATGGTCGCATTTACATTTTTTTTTGGAATAAAGATCTGACAGTTTTACAGTTTACATATTATTATAAGCCTCCACGTAGGTACCACTAGTCGTGAGAGAAACAATTTCTAGGATGCACACCGGCTGTTTTCGAAGTTTGCTTCTGGCTTTATTATTATATATAATAAGATTATCGAATAGCATAATTTCTTAACCAGAAATTGTTGCTATGTTTAAATTGCAACTGGTAATCCGATGGTATGGAAAAAAGAATTGACAGACCTATTTTTTAAAACTTCCCTGTAAACAACATTTCTTGTTCTTCTTTCGGGTTGAAGAAAAATCTGCTGACTCTGGAGCACGCCAAATACCGCCTCAAAAATCATTTCTGAGATAGTTATCGGCTAGTTTCAAAGTTTGGCCCTGTGCTTTATTAATTGTCATCGCATAGCATAGTTTTACCGGAAATTGCAGACGTTTCAATTCATATTGGTAATCCGATAGTATAAAGGGAATCCTAAGGATAAAGACTGTTTCCCCTTAGTTGACGCAGTAAAAATGGTGGCTTCGATCACATGTTATACAAGGACCTGTAGTCATGTTCTATTGCAAAGTTTTGGAGGGTTAGGATTGCGCTTTAAAATAAATGGAGCGCAACTTTAAGGTATAGGATGTGAGTTGGTATTCCTGGTGGCTCAAGAGTGTGGAGAAACTCTACAGGATAATGCACAGCATCATTGACCTCAAAGACAGTGTCTAAGGATTAATATTATATTTGAACTAACTCAAAAAATATTAATACTGTTGGCTAAGTCGTTTCTTGGAAAAAGAATAGCTCCTTCTCTCAGCCAGGCAGCGCAATTTACTACAGATTGAAAAATATTGGGGTATATTCGGTCCTTTAAGCTAGTCAGATCCCTTACAACATGACCAAGATTACTGGGAATGTTTATTTTACATCCCTCCTCCAAAATGTTTCCATCACCAATGTCTAGCAACAAATTGAAGAACTCCTCCGCCTTTGAATCATATTGAAGATCTTAACTTTTAAAGACAAAATATTAACTTTAGGCCGTAGAATTGATGACTTAAGGCAAGCATTCACTTCATCTGCACGTGTCCCTCAAGAAACAACAGGCAACGTCTGTCTGAATAGTTTATTGGCTCCGCCCATAACTCGGTTACAATTCCTTGTATCTTTGAGAGTCCTATTTGGAGCTTCAATGCCTTTCTAATGGGCCATAGTACACTCATCCCATACAATACTTTTGGCTTCTCGAAGCCGTGTTCAGGTTCTAAGATAATTTGAAAGCAGAATGAGCCCTCTTGACTCCATCGAGCAATCCCTCTTCTAAATAACTAAAGTGTAACAATTTTTTTATTTAATAATTTTATCATCAAAAGGCGTAGATGTCAATGTCAGGTACTTTAATTATATAGATACATATACAGAAATATACCTCTAAGGCCGAACTTCATAAGACTTCCATCCAACATTGCAAACCCAATTTCACCCCCTTAGGAGGGTTTTCGTAAAACCATTTCTTAGCTGATACCCCTAAAAAGACCTACCAAACATAAATTTAGCAATAATTAAAACTTTCCCATACAAAATTTCATCCCCTATTTAACCACCCTTAAGGAGCAATTATTTTTTGATTATTATTTAAAGCTAATAATCTAAATGTCGATTTTCACGTGTCTAACTTCAAAAACATTTCAACGAGAAGAGGTCCCGGGTTCGAATCCCGGTAAGTGCAATCATTTATATGAATATGGATGTTTGTTTCCGAGTCATGGATGTTTATATGTATTTATGTATGTTTAAGTAAGTATATTGTATTAAATATATCTTTGTCTTGTACCCATAGTACCGACTACAGGCTATGCCTAGTTTGGGGCAAGATAATTTGTGTAAAAGTGTGCCAATATTAAAAAAAACGAACTGGCAACAGCAGGGTCCTACACACATTAGATGTTTACAACGAAATATAATTGAATTTTAAAATATAAAAAATTAAAGTTTTAAAAATATAATACCGTTGATTTATTATAATAATGCATCGTTTTTTTAAGTTATTAATAATAATTTTAAAAACTCACGAGCATGAGGCTAAAATTATATCCTCTTGTGAGTACAAAATGTGCAAAACTTAAAATATATGTTGTCTCGTATGTTGCTAAGTAGAGATAAAAATATTATTAACATTTCAAGATGTATTAATATTGCTTTGTTGTTTGCATTTCACTGAGAAGTCAATTATTAAATTTAAATTTTTAAAATATTACCGTTTGTGATTGTATTTATGTACTTTTATACATAAATACAATCACGGTCTACAATTGAACAAAGTTACGTTAAAGTTTCAAATTTTTGTTTTCTTGTTTCTTCTGCACAAACTTGGATTTAGCAAGAGCAAAAATATTTCCTGCACATTGTTCCATCAATTATATTATTTATATGAGTGTTTGGTCACTTTTATTACTAACAACTTGGTGAATATATCAATAATTGAATGACATAAATAGATCTTAACAAACAACTTGTAGCTAAATTCGATTGTGCTATTTTAAAATTCAATATATTCTGTCTCGAAATTCTTGAAAATGTTTCTTTACAACCGCAACATCATTAATGTTGTATTTCCTAAAACCAAGAGAGCTCTTCCTTTGTATGTTTCGGTGAGATAGTCGTCTCACAAAGTAATTGCTTATGAGTGGAAGCGGATAAACGTAACGAGTTCCACTCTAGCGACACACACGAAATGGACTCGGAGGTTTGTATTTAATTAATATGACCGGCACTTGAGACTCACATCACACTAAATGGAAACATTTTGACCGAAAATTGAGTTTCCACGACGAAAAATCCCAAGTGATGATATTAGCATTGCACTTTGATAGACTGAAACGCAAATTGGTTGCTTTTCTGCTGGTTTTCGATAAATATGTCATAACCTAATATAATTATTAGGCGGAATGTGAAGCCAATTTAAGCCTTTGTGATGCTTTCTAGTCTGGGTTTCTTGAACAATGTGTTGTGTAAAGTATCATCTAGTAAATGTCAGTTCACAACTCTGATATTACAAATTACTTCTCATCTCACATAAGTTTATCATTTCAAATCAAAACAAAAACAAATCGAAATGAAATATATCTATATTAAAATAAAAATGCTTGCGTTTTATGATTTTTTTTTAATGGAATATTAGCGAGCGTACAGGAACCTGATGGTAAGTGATCACCGCCGCCCATATTCTCCTGCAATACCAGAGAAATCACAGGAGCGTTGTCGGCCTTCGGAACGTGCGGTTTTTTCGAAGGTTTCATGCAAACTATTTCAATTCTTAAAATTTCGACAATTATTGGTTGAATTATGTAAGCAAGCCATGCATGAAAATATCCGAACCACGCCGAACAGAACTGAACGTTCCCATGGGGGTATATATTTTTCTCGTTACTTTCGTTGCGTTGTAAGCCTCTAAATTAAGAGATGAACGTTTGGGTGAAAGGTTTAATTTAAATAAAAGAGCAATTATGCGGTCTTCCGCTATTATATTAATTAAATCTTATGAATCCACGATGCAAGTGACAGTTTTTTTCACAAAATAACATATTAATATGCATAATAATCGATAGAATAAAACAACAAATTGACTACTCGGCGAACCTGACTTGCAACCTGTAGTTGAAATTAATGATTCAACTTGACCACTACTACGCGGCCGGCTGTAATACGACATGCGATAGTTATTTGGGGTAATGTAATAAAAGGTACAATTTAAAAAGAATTAAGTGTCCGCTTTAAGTTAAAAATTAACTCACGCGTATAACGCAAAATGAGCGGTTTAAGTTGCAAAAATACACAATTAAAAATTTACCCGCAAGAGTGTAAAGTAGAGGTTAAAATTTATATTGGTAGTATTTCAATTAAAAGGTATCAGTAAATCATCCCTGGGCTTAAAATCAAATATAAATACTTACCAAATATAAATTAATCCTGTTACCACTGCAGGCTTAGGGCTGATTCCACCATTGCAATAGAATGCGATTAGAATAATTCGAACTAATTTTATACCTGTAAACCAGCTTACATATTCATTTCTCATTTCACCTACAAAAACTAGAACTGTATAGCTTAAACACATTTAAATGTTAACCGCCAAATTTTTGACGTTTTACATATTTTAATAAAACAATTTTTAAAAGATTAAAACGTTTGTAAATGTAATTTTAATCCTTTAAAAAGTGTTTTATTTAAATGTGTAACACTCGTAGGTCGTTGTTAATCAAAGAAAATACTACGTTTTACATATTATTGTAATATGATCGCGTTCAAGAGCTGTCACTGTAGATATCGTAATAGAAACGGTGTCATTTAAGAATGTTCATTTGGTCATACCTATGGATGACATTTTGCCAAATTCACTCGGTTTTTGTGAACGCACTTAAAATGAAGGTATTGGTGAAATCGAGATCAAGACTGCAACTTGAAATAATTCAAGTAAATCTTAGTTTAATTAAGCTCTTATGAATTAACATTATTCAAATCCGAGCTTATCCTTAACAGGTTACATATAGTCTAAGAATTTTCATTTAGTTTTCTGAAAAATTTGTAAAACTAGAAAATAATCTGAAGAAAAAGATAATAGACTTAAACGAGAATTAGCACAGTCGAGAGGCTTGTTAAGACTGCTTCTTACTGAACAAGTTTCCTAACGAGTACAAGGAAAAAAAGAAAGCCTGACTTGAAGTGCAATCATGAAATGAATTTGTGATTTGCATACTAACCACGTTACTTAGAGCGAATAGGGAAATGTATGGAGTTGTATTTTTTTCCTACCCTACATAATATTATCCGCTTTATAATATTTACTAAAAGTTGTAGATAAATCTACAATAGATTTTGTATTTGAGCATCCGAATTTTTTTACAAACTGCTTTTAATTTTGGTAAATGAATAAACTTAAATGAAAAATCTGAGATTTCAGTATAAGTTTACAAGTTATTTAATTTCAATAACTTTTAACAAAAATAAATGTACAAAACTTTTAAATGAGGGTTATCACTTTAAAAAATAACAAATTATATATATATATATATATATATATATCCTACGAGCTTTTTAGATACTATAAAAAAAGGCAATACCAACCAGTGGGAGGCTCCTTTACACAGGATGTCGGCTAGATTATGGGTACCACAACGGTGCCTATATCTGCCGTGAAGCAGTAATAACGGCGCCGTAGCTAGTGAAATTACTGGGCAAATGTGACAACTTATATCTCAAGGTGACGAGCGCAGTTGTAGTGCCACTCAGAATTTTTATTGTGATGCCGCACATCATTTTAAGGCTTTCAAGAAATGATATTTCAATCTTCTAAGGTGTACGAAATACAATTACTTATGGCAATATAACATTCAAATTAGAAAATAATAACAAACACTGCAAACGAACATTTTCCTGCCTAACTGATCATTTATTTAATTACGTCAGTGCATTGATGCAAACGGTCGTGTTTTTGAACAGTGAATATTTTGTGGTTACAATGGTTTTAACAAAGTGTGATAAATGTAAGAGAAATATTACCAAAAAACTGACTGGCTTGGTATGCAGTAGGTGAAATGTAACGGTAGATGCAGACCCAGCATGTGCTAAGCTATCAAAAAAACAGCTTAGTACTCTTCGCATCTCAACGAGCATCGAGTGGAGCTGCGATGACTGTATGAAGAACGTAGCACGCAGATCGTCTTTTATAACACCTGAAGACGAATGCGAGGAGACAGAATCGGTAACAGATCACGTAATAAATACCCAATTTGTCACGCAAAAGCTAATCCAGGATATAAGCCGTGAACTGAAAAAAACATTCAGAGAGGAATTTGGAAGCCTTGAAACATCTATTGAGTTTCTCAATCATCTCTTGGAGCAGGAGACAAAAAGTTTTCATCAAAAGTCGTTAACAAGTACCTTAGAATTAGCAGGCTTACCTGAAACATCTGTTAAAGATATAGTGAAAGTGATAGAAACGCTTGCAACGAAATTGAATACCAACGTGAATGATATTATGTCCTCCCAACGCTTGTCCGGCCCTAAAGATCGTCCGTGTACATTTCTTGTAGAAATGAAATCTAAAGCAGCCCAAAGATAGTGGATCGATGCAGGGAAAGAGAAACGTCTCACGGTAGGTGGACTCTTGCCAGAATCACCAAAAGAAGCAGCAGAAAATCGAGTCTATATTAGAGAGGCCCTTACAAAATATTTATAAACGCTGTTATACAATACCAAAACCCAATTAAGTAAAATTGCCCAGTTTATTTGGTGTAAGGAAGGCAAGATTTGTGTAAGAAAAGGCCCAAATAGTAAAATCTACTATGTACGCACTGAAAAGGATATAGATCATATACAAAAACAGCTGTAACCTTCTAATATCACATTATAAAGTATTATTCTAAACAGGTACCTATACATTATAATATCTTACTATTATTATTTCTTAGTAGAATTTAAATTACTTAGTAAATAAATAATACTCTAATGGCAATAAAAATAAAAGAAATCTTAGATTGTAATAATATAAATAATTACTTTCTACAACTACCACCTAAAAGTCATGCATTGTTTACTTGTATACATTTTAATATACGTTCTATAATAAAGAATTTCACCAAACTCCAACAAGTGATTAGCACTTGTAATTATCCTATAGATTTGATAGTTTTGTTTAGTTTTTTGTTTAGCTTTGGATAAAGAGTAGTTATGATCCCTTAATCAGACTACAATATAGTAAAACCAGAAACAAACTCCATAAATTAATGGAATCCAAACATGACGCATATTATTTAAAAGAAATAAATAAAAAATTTAAAAATGTAAAAGAAAATCTACAAAACTATTAATCAAATGCTAGGGCGGACAAATTTAACCATTGACGAAGTGATACTAAAGGCATTCGAAGGCCAGGCCCTTTCCGTTAAACAGATAGCTGATAACTTTGCGAAAGGATTTGAAAAATCAGTAAAAAATATGATTCCAAATTGCAAACTAAAACTTGCTGATGCAAGTACGTATTGCAAGCCCTTAAATACTACAATGTTATTCCAAAAGGTCTCCAAAGACGATGTTAGTAAAGTAATTAAGAAATTACACTCAAATAAGGCACCTGGACTACAATATCCTTATACAATATCCTTAATCTTATGTTACAATTAGTAGTTCTAAAGTATAGGACAATTATGGTGAACATAAAAATTACAAAAAATACTCCCTAATTACTTCTGAAAACTAGAACTAAATCTATCGCTACAATAAAAACAAAATAAAAATGAAAGTACAAATTATAAATTAAACTTATTAATTGAAATAATGGAGACGAACAATAAAGAAAAACTACTTATTTAACAAATGCAGATTGAGTACCAGCTAAGTGTTTAACAACACTTTCTTTAAACCTGACCAGCCCACCACCGAATATATCAAATTCTGAATTGTTATCGTTTAACTTATTGTACTCGCGAAGAATTCGAGCGAGAGGTGCCTGAACTCCCAAGTTGGTTTAAATCATCTCATCTTAGTTCATCATTCATTAATAAAATTCATTAAAAAAGACTATCAAATTGCAGTTACATCATTCGCTTCGCATAGCTGTAGTACAATAGTGACTCATTTAGGCGTTCTGTGCTATTAGCAAGTCTAGAAGTAGTTCACTCTCGTAATTAGAAGGAATGCTTACGTAACGAGCGTCGAAAGGAGTGGAATTTGAATACCTACGAAGTTATTTTAAGCTTCGTAAAAATACTTCCTCTATACGTTACACCAGCGTTCTGTTGCAGATAGTTTTTTTATCTGTAAAATGTAAATTATCTTTGCTGATGAGTAAAATGTTGTTTTTCGGGTCTGAATGAACCTCAGAAGGAACAAAAAATGTATATAAGTAGTCTAAGACACGAATAGAGAGTGACCTGTAAGAGTTTTTTATCTGCCTCAAAGATCTGTCTGCAAAACTTCTATCAAGACATTATTTTTTTAATTAATTAACTGAAATTCAAAACACTTTTTTCATAGACACTGCCCTACGTGACCGTGTTCGTAATGAAATTGTCTTTATTTTGATACGAGGTTTATTTATTAAACTGGTGTTTTGGACACGGGGAAGGGCGCTGGTGTGGGAAGCGACTTGCGTCGACGCTCTGGCTCCTTCTCATGTCCAAATTACGTCATTTGGTGCTGGGGCTGCTGCTTCTACAGCCAAAGACAGCAAGCGCAAAAAGCAAATATGTCAGTGAGTCAGATCTCAGTGAGTCATACATATTTGTGCCGTTTGGTATTGACACTTGGCCCGTGGGGCCAAATGTACAAAATACTATCTACGCGTCTCAATAAAGCTACTGGAAACCCAAACGCTGGCACCTATTTCAGTCAACGGATCAGGCTAGCTCTCCAACGCGTTAATTAATTTTCAATAATTATTAATTAATTTATGTAATAATAGTATTGTAAATATAGTTATAAGATTTGTTTTACTTACTAAGCAGATAAGGTGAAATGTTGTTCTTGACGTCGATACCTACATATTATTGACGTCCCTGATAAAATGTGATAAAAACTTTTTCATCTATTAAACGAATGGATAACAGTCTCTTCTTATTCAGATCTTCGACTAGTACAGGACAGTTCACACTGGGACTGACTAACTCTTTTTTAAATAATTTTTCCGCAGGAATGAACGTTGAGAGTTCGTCTGGTTATAAGTAACTATAATATTTTCCGAATGAAAGTATCACTCAATATCGTAAAAATTATTAATAGCGCTATTTTACATGAAAAACATTTATAATTAACTATATTGAAACTAAGAAATTTATAGCTACATATTATCAATTTTATAAAATGCATCCATTTTTCATATTCCTGTCGAATATCAAAAAAAAATGAATATAAAATTACTTATAACTAGCTGACCCGGCAAACGTAGTTTTGCCATATAAATTATTTTTAGAGTTAGACCGTATCTTGGACATTCCAACATTTCTTTATTTTCATAAAAAAAAGATTTTTTGTAAAATAAACATAGCCTAAGTTACTCCTTATTCCATCAACTATCTGCCAATAAAAGTCCCGTCAAAATCGGTAAAGCCATATCAGACATTAGCTGGATAAAACAGACAGACAAAACTTGTAAAAAAATGTTATTTTGGTGTATATATATTTATATACTTGTAGATAAAAAAGAATTATTGCCCACCGCCCGTTGCTCTATGAGCCATATTCTATATTCAGCCCGTATTTATTCCTTTTATTCTATGAAAATAAATATAAACAACAATTAATTTTCTTTTACAACTGATGTTATAAGATCATTTTAAAGTGTTGTTAAGGTTTACCTACAACTATACAGGGTGGTTGTTTGAGATGGGCGGTGATGGCCAAGTCAGAAACTACGAGACTTAGAGGAAAGTCGTGAAAGAAGTCATGCCTTCGATTTATATGAAACCAATAACTGCATATTTAGTTTTTTTCATATTTCTTGAACTTTTGACGGATATCAACCCGAATTCTTTTCAAAAAAAGAAAGTGTTTGTGTGTGTCAGCTCCGACGCACGACTGAAGTTTACTACTCAAGAACGATTGTCTTTGAAGAGGTACTAAACAAAATTAAATCCAATGGAGTGGGTTTTTTTTTATGGAATAGGAGGACAAACGGGCGTACGGCTCACCTGGTGTTAAGTGATCACCGCCGCCCACATTCTCTTGCAACACCAGAGGAATCACAAGAGCGTTGCCGGCCTTTAAGGAAGGTGTACGCGATATTCTAACCAAATAATTATAAGCCGTGAATAAGCATTGATTTAGTGTTACCGTCAATATGATCACAACTATGATAATAATTATCGTAATGTTAGTGTATTGAAGCCGTTATAGATAATATCTGGGTTCGTTATTAAAGGGTCGGAAACAAATCTCGTCGTACGTGCTCAGATGAACCTCGATACTCCAAATACTTATTAGTCGATAAATCGCTTTCAGCTTTTGTTTACTGCATAATATTTTACATTTACATATATAGGAGTTTTAACTAAGCTAGATTTTATATTATTTATTTTAATTATAATACTTTTTATTTAATCTTTTAGTTTTTCCACACAAAATATTTCCTAAGTCGATACTATTATTTTATTAAGTACATTAATTAATTTTGTAATAAATTTACATGCACGTAAAACATGTTTATGTTACACATCTATACGAAGTTTGTAACTAGGTAGTAAGGAAAAGTACGAAATTATAAAAGAAAATATACGTCAGTAGGTGGCAATTTGCGCCCATATATACATAATATTTGTGTGTCCTGTCTAGCCCTACGCCGAAATTGTCTTGGGATCGGAGACTAACTAAATTAGTAAGGTCACTAAGCCGAGTATTTATTTTTATTTTTGTTAAGATTAGGGGTTCGAAAAACACTGAAATCTATTGTGCCTCATGCTTGCACTAGCGCGCCCGCCTTTTACTCCTTACCTAAGAATGATATGTGAAAATCGAAGCTACTCTGCCGTGCCCTTACTGTACCGAAGAACTTTAAATTACAACCTTAAGACCTCTTATTTTATACTCACAAGGTAGGGTAGTCAATACTATGCCTTAAGCAAAGGAATTTTAAGCCACCCCAACCTGATCCTGGCAAATGCCTCACATTCCTGAAAAAGCTGCACAGGTTTGATTCACTGAGACCCATTCTGGCTATGGCCGGAGAGGAACCCCTTGAGGACTCTCAAATATCTCCTATCCAAATTTATACATTGCTTGGTAGGGATCTGAGCAAGCACGAGGTCAATTACCGTTTGAACGAAGCCCATGAGGTGTTCCGTTTCTGCGTTACCACTATCGGACGCAGTCTTCAAAATCTACACGAAGCCAGAGAGTTGACAGGTCCCTACCCTCAAAATTGCCGAGACGGCGACAGCAGATACCCTCCCTAAATAACACATATACACCGGCATGAGGCAAAAAGTTATGCTAAATTATGTACCCGGGGTATGATAAATACGCTGCATTTCTCGGTCGAGATATCTGCGTCTCCGTAATAAAAATTTCTTTTTACGCTCCAGGGAAGCACAGGGCAGGAATATAAAAGGTTGAATTGAAGAGTTTTAAAACTCTAAGTATTTCTGCTCCCGTGACTTTTCCCAGGCTTCAAAGATGAGTTCAATAATCAAACCGAATTGATTACTATTAAATCAATTATTGTAGGAACAGTTATTAAAATTTTTACTTAAACCTAGCAGCCGAAAAATCGCCTAAAATTGGCAGGTTCAAAGTACTGCCCGATTACATGTAATTCAAACATATCTTAGGACGATTGGGATTACAGAAAATAAATTATCAAATCGTCTGTAATTTCTTGTTTGTGTCTATCACGAAAACTGAACTTGAAGTAAAATATTTTTGCAACAAATGCATCAAATTTTGATAAAATGTATATTAGATCCAGTTCAATAACACACCATTTGTGGACTTGCATTTTGGCACGCAAATCTACGTACTCTTTGCCAGAAAGAGATAAATGGGATCATGAACTGAGGTTAACTATGAGATAGTGAAGGAGTTATGGTTGCACCGCAGTTCTACCAATGCAATATATTATAATAGGAATATGTAAGATATGTAGATAACATAACGTTACGAATGGTTATATTTTGGCTTGTGATAGTTAGCTGTTAGCTTCATCTTTGAAAGATGGATTGCTAGACAGGGTAATAGGGAATAAGCATGATATTTAAATTTGCCTGTGTTATTGGCGTTTGTAAGTAAAATACTTAGTTAAAACTGTGGAGATTTCTAGTGAATCTAGGACTATCTAATGGCCGTTCCCAATATTCGGTAACAGTAACTCACCTCATCCGTGCACGCTGTCTGTCAATGGGACGACGTATAGCTTACCAGCGATATAAAGTTTGTATGGAAATTGCAGTTCACGCGTCCCAATATAAGGCGATAAGAATGACTTATCGAGTATAATGGGACAGCTTCAGATTATTGACAGCTAATTACTGACAGTAGATTGTAGTAAAATATCTCTATCTGTAGATGGTAAATTGGGAACGGCCGTAAGTCTATTGTATTCACAAATTGAAAATTCTTGCGCTTTAATATTTCCAAAGTCATCATTAAGTACATGTAAGCTGCCCAGAGTTGTATCTCTCGAAAGTGCCACGTAAGCTTGCAACACAAACACCAACTGCATAGCACTACATATTATAAAACAAGGTCCTCCGCCGCGTCTGTCTGTTTGCCTGTTCGCGATAAACTCAAAAAGTACTGCACCGATTATCATGCTCTTTTCGGCAGTGGATAGCGTGGCTAGGGGAAAGTTTTAGTATATGATTTGTTAAGATTTTATATATATTTTATTATACCTAGTCTTGCCATAAATACTGAAACAAAAAAAAATTGTATGGCTCAGTCACTTCTTCATAGCTCATACACCCCACCAAACCATCACTGAAGTCGGATAGTGCCCACGTTGCACTCTGTCCACTATTTGGGACGCTTCCTTAGAGCTTCGAGCATAAAGACGATCATTTTGTTTGTTAAAATGTTGCTCAATTGTAAAAATTTTACTCATCCGTAAACAAGATTTTTCTGTGACCTCCCTTTGCGTACCGCTACAGCAAGTAGTTGTTTCGATTTTAGCATCCTATTCTTATTTAAATTATCAGTTAAGAAATGACCAGTCGTTTATAGGCTGCAAGTCCTAAGTCATCTTTTAAATTACGCGACATAGTTCTCAATGCAATATATTCGTTAAAATGATCTTCACAACAATATATTAAACAAGTTAATGGTGACAGATTATCCCTTCTCAACATCGTACATCACTGTTGTCGTACTTTCGCATCGCTTGGAAAACGAAATAGTACATTATGGCAAAGGCCGGGAAATAGGCAATTGCGTGCAGGTCGAGTATAAGTTTGAAGGCCGAGCCGTAGTCTAGGACTTCACTAAATACGAGACAGGCAATTGCCATTTCCCGCCGAGGCATATATAGCGCTTTTCTCAAAAGAATGCAGGGAAATAAAACACACTTTTTATATTATACATTGAATTTAATTTATCTTTGTCGCTAATTATATATTATCTGCGCCTTTAATTAAAAATTGCTTTATGTTTTCGCCAATAAAATTTTCGGTTTCTTGCTTTTGAATCCGGTTGATTTTCGCATAAGAAAAGTAGTTAAATTCCCATAATTTTTCAAATTAATGTCGTTTTTAACAGTAACTATACATTTCAGTCAATCATTTCAGTCATGAAATTGGAAATTTGTAGTTTTTATAGAAAAGGAGGACAAACGAGCATACGGGTCACCTGGTTTTAAGTGATCACCGCCACCCACATTCTCTTGTAACACCAGAGGGATCACAGGAGCATTGGTGGCCTTTAAGGAAGGTGTACGCGCTTGATGTATTAAGTAACTGAAACGCTTTAGAGTAAACAAACACGGGATACTTATATCATGTGACTTCATCAAAACCCGCATTTAAATAAAAAGGTGGCGTTTGAACGGCTCAAATTTATTCAATGTATTAAATTTCACTTTCAAAAATTATTTGAATATTTAAACCATATTTATATTTTTTCTGTGTTATAAAGAAGTAAATGATTAATATAAAACATTAAAAAATATATGCATATTATATTATCATAGAGCGATGGGTTGTTAAAGAAAATTAATAACAGTCACTAATGTGAGAATGCTGGTGTTATTTGATCATGCAGAGAATTAATGAAAGTAAATTTATAAATTCAAAATATGAGGGTGGAAGAAATTGTTGGGAAAAGTATATTTGACCTATAGTAAGCTAGCATAATATTTAACGGTCGTAAGCTGGGGTCTGGAGACTTACCAAATCGTGAAATGGAGTGTAAGTGTTCCAAGAATAAGAGAGTTAACATGAAAGAATAGAGCTTAGGGCGGTTTTCCTGTCCACCCGCATCCTATTATTTTGTACACGTGTTTCCTATCACGCGGACTTTTTGCAGGACAATATCTTGCGTGTGAGCAGGAGCGTTCGTAGTAAACGCATGCGGACTACCTCCGCACGCGGATGGAATCCGTGTGACAGGACCGCACTTATATGCGAGTGGAATTAGTTTGTCCTATGGGAGGAATTATTGGATTGAGAATTGTGGACGAGAAAGTGATTCTATAGACACGCTGAGTACATTATTTTGAGGCTAGGTATTGAATAGGAACTGAGTGATCATGTTCGGCTATTAACACGACATTCGAGTAAAGCCGGCTAGAGTCGGCTAAAGGAGCGCGATCAGTTAGAGCAAAATATACCAGAGTTATTTGTAAAGTCATATCCACACAGACGAAACGTGTCAACCGCTAAAAAGTTACGGCCCAAAGCAACCATTGTAAATAATAGATAGGAATATTAAGTGTCGGCAACACTAAAACTAGTGACGCAAATATACTTGATGTATAGCCATGAAACCCACCTGGACGATGCGACAAATGCCTGCATCCATCATAAAGTGAGCGTAATGGCTATTATAAATTACCATCTTTCCAGTACGTGCGCAAATAAAACTGGAAAGTTATTGCAAAATCTCTCTATTACTTCCTATTCAGTTTTGAAATACTTTTTCGATTTCGTACCTTATATTGTATTTAAATAATACTATAGTATTAATGTATAATGTATTTTAAGAATGGGCATTTCAGATGTAGCTATAGTGTTTAATATTATATTGTCCATTTTCAGGTAGATGCTCTTGGGTCGTCGTAAGTCGTCACACCAGCATTAATGATGTCATCCGCAGGGCATTTGCCGCTCTTATTATAGCCAGCTGTTTTAGAGCCAAATGGTATTTCCCGCCGCGATGGCAAGCTTCCTGATAGAATGACCCTGGTGGCATGGGCACGGGGAAGGGCGCTGGTTTGGGACGCGACTTGCGTCGACACTCTGGCTCCTTCTCATGTCCAAGTTACGTTATAGTACTGGTGCTGCTGCTTCGATTGCCGAAGACATACAGACATCTTTCTACCATTTGGTGTCGAGACACTTGGCTTGTGGGGCCCAGAGGGGCGGAGAATGTACAAAGTATTATCTTCTCGCCTCAATATTGCTATAGGCAACCCAAGCGCTGGCAGCTATTTAGGTCAACGTCTAAGCCTAGCTATCCAACGTGGAAATGCTGGCATTATTCTTGGTACGCTTCCTCGTAATGACAGTTTTAATTTAATCTAATTATAGTATAGTAAATTCAGTTATAAGATTTGTTTTGTTTGAATAAATTTTTGTTGTCCATCAAAAATATTGAGCTTGTCTTGCTTGTAAGATCCCTTTGGTGGGTTATCAAATCAAATCACTTATTAATAACACTATTGTTACAAGTCAAAAAATAAGCAAATTAATAATTCTTACTATCATTTTAGATAGGTAGGGAAGTACCTAACTCCAAATAAAAAAATATTATGTAATTGTTGTTATATTGTAAAATAAGTGTAACTATGTAAGTATTACCTAGTTGAATAACCGACATCTTGGAAAACTCCTCCACTGAGTAAAATGTATGTTCAGAAGCCACTTTCGAAGTTGTGCTTAAAGACTATTGTGGATGTTGAATCTTTCTTTATCGAGTTCGGCATCCTGTTATGTGTCTCGACTGGGATGCGGGATCTACTACGGCTAAAATCTATAGATGTTTATCCACGTCTTGTTAGTTTTTATGTCGATCGTAAATAGGCACGTAGTAACCTATATCATTTCCAAACAAATACTCCTTGAAGATATACCTACAAACATTAGCCGCTTTAAATTTTTATCTCCTAATTTAAGGCGCTATAGTCCTAAAAAGAAACATTTTAAAAAATCTACTTAAAATACTTCTACAAATACTACGGTTCCAATTGTTTGACATTTTTATCTTCATTTCTTTATCTAAATTATCGCTGTTTCGAAAACACGATTACGAAAAAAAATCTCGATAGATTTTTTTTTTTTTAAATAGTCTTTTTTATTTGAATTGTTTATATTATCATAAAACTATCATAGCTATAAACACAAAACTTATTTTATTCGATAGTTTATTAGTATTTATAAGTTTTTACTGTGGGATTTATCAATACGCTTTATGAATTATTTAATATTCATTTTTTTCGTAATAAACCAAACGCGACGCCTTAGTTGCATGCTCGCTCAAGCCAGCAGTACGCCCGTGACCACTGTCAAGGAAGGTACTGTGTTCGTGTCTCTCGGGCTCACATTACGTAAGATTTTAGCAAACAATAATGATGATGCGACAGCGTATTTGTTGAAATATATAGGTAAATATAAGTCGGAAAGTACTAAAATAAAAATTTACGTAATATTATTTTGAATATTATGCCACGCGGGATTTTTGTATATATGTACTTTAGGGAAGTTAGATAAATCCAAGATGACCGCCGCACAAAATTATGATTTCAGCAATATGGAGATCGTGTCCGAGGTTCTCGAGGGTGCAGATAACGATTTTGTGATCATTTTTGAAATCCAAGATGGCCGCCGCACAAAAGTATGATTTCAGCAATATGGATATCGTGTCCGAGGTTCTCGAGGGTGCAGAGAACGATTTTGGGATCATTTTTGAAATCCAAGATGGCCGCCGCACAAAATTATGATTTCAGCAGTATGGATATCGTGTCCGAGGTTCTCGAGGGTGCAGATAACGATTTTGTGATCATTTTTGAAATCCAAGATGGCCGCCGCACAAAATTATGATTTCAGCAATATGGATATCGTGTCCAAGGTTCTCGAGGGTGCAGAGAACGATTGTGTGATCATATTTGAAATCCAAGATGGCCGCCGCACAATATTATGATTTCAGCAATATGGATATCGTGTCCGAGGTTCTCGAGGGCGCAGAGAACGATTTTGTGATCATTTTTGAAATCCAAGATGGCCGCCGCATAAAATTATGATTTCAGCAATATGGATATCGTGTCCGAGGTTCTCGAGGGTGCAGAGAACGATTCTGTGATCATTTTTGAATTCAAAGATGGCCGCCGCACAAAATTATGATATCAGCAATATGGATTTTTTTTTATGAAAATAAGGGACAAGATGAGCAGGACGTTCAGCTGATGGTAATTGATACGCCCTGCTCATTACAATGCAGTGCCGCTCAGGATTCTTGAAACCCCCAAAAATTCTGAGCGGCACTACAACTGCGCCTGTCACCTTGAGACAAGATATTAAGTCTCATTTGCCCAGTAATTTCACTAGCTACGGCGCCCTTCAGACCGAAACACAGTAATGCTTACACATTACTGCTTCACGGCAGAAATAGGCGCCGTTTTGGTACCTATAATCTAGCCGGCATCCTGTGCAAAGAAGCCTCCCACTAATCTTTCTCTGCTCCCTCGAGAACCTCGGACACGATATCCATATTGCTGAAATCATAATTTTGTGCGGCGGCCATCTTGGATTTCAAATATGATCACACAATCGTTCTCTGCACCTTCGAGAACCTCGGACACGATATCCATATTGCTGAAATCATAATTATGAGCGGCGGCCATCTTTGAATTCAAAAATGATCACAGAATCGTTCTCTGCACCCTCGAGAACCTCGGACACGATATCCATATTGCTGAAATCATAATTTTGTGCGGCGTCCATATTGGATTTCAAATATGATCACACAATCGTTCTTTGCACCCTCGAGAACCTCGGACACGATATCCATATTGCTGAAATCATAATTTTGTGCAGCGGCCATCTTGGATTTCAAAAATGATCACAAAATCGATCTCTGCACACTCGAGAACCTCGGATACGATACCCATATTGTTGAATTCATAATTTTGCGCGGCGGCCATCTTGGATTTCAAAAATGATCCCAAATTAGTTCTCTGCACCTTCGAGAATCCCGGATACGATATCCATAATGTTGAAATCATAATTTTGCGCGTAATATAACATTTCTCTCATACGTCGATAAAAAAGATTTACTTCAAAAATGCATAAAAAATATTATCACAGTAATTCCGTACTTTAGCACAACTGTAAGTTTTAAAAAATATTACGCGGTCCTTCTGGGTCGGCGGTCGTTGACCCGCATCGCTCGGTTCGTTCTCAGCCATGCCCGACGCCCGTGTCCATGCGTACCTATCGAATCTAACGTTCGCGCAATTTTTACCTAGTGTTGGGAAAACCTCGCCTTAAGATAAATTAGAATCCAGATTCTATGTCATTCATCAATCGATATTTTAATTTTCCAAATCCATATACCTAGTACAGAAAACATAAAATTATGTCACGTTCATACAAATAACATGAAGACCAATCTAAAAATCTTCAAAACGACATCTCAAACACATTTCATAGATCAGTTTTTAAAATGCTTAAAGCAGATAACGGATTAATTTATGAATCTTGTCTCGCCAAATTAGGATTGCGATTGAATAGATATGACGTCAGTAGCTATCTACAAATTCTATTTAATAATTTACCGACACGTTATTTATTCATTGCGTCACAGATTTTATTAGTTCGATTATCAGGACTTCCACACAGTGACTATTATAGAGATATAGGTTACTATATTAGATCTCTTTATTACCTATGTAAAATGATCTACAAAACATACCAATACTTTATGTGACCGTCAATTCATCTTAAATCTACATTTCACTATATCAAACTAATTGTTCAAAAAGAAAACGCTTTATTCAGTCACATCCACACAATTCAAAACCTGAAAATACGGTCGGTCGTAATGGATGGATTGAAAACAAGAGATACATAAAACATTCCGTAGATCGGTTATTGAAATGTCAAAATCCAGAAATGGAAAAAATATAGGATTAGGACAATATAGAAACCGGCCGTATGATGTGCTTCACTTCACCGGTACCTAAAAAGAATAGTTCAATAAATAAATAAAAGTCCCGGGCCCAAAGATGTCCTGAGGCGACTAGGGCTAAATTTACAAAATCGAACATATTGTTTACCCCATTCTGGGGTATGTCGCTGGTTTGGAAGAATAGTGTATTATTACAAAATACCACAATTTTGAGATTATTACACAATGCGATGAAAAATGATCCAAATTACATACTGAATAAAGATCATATTTGTATCACCACTCTCATGTAACTGTGTACCACAGTAACCAATGACGTTATGTATAATAGAACGTCATTGACAGTAACAGTAAAAATTTATGCCATTGGTCAAGCGATGTGCTGAGTACGGCTAGACTCGAGCTAAAACTACTAGGTCGTCACGACCTTCTAGGTAGGTCACCAGTTCATCAACGACCGACAGTACGGCTTTCGCCATGGTCGGTCGGCAGGCGATTTTCTGGTATACCTAACACATAGATGGGCGGCGGCTATCGATAGTAAGGGAGAAGACCGGGCACTTAGCCTGGATATAGCGAAGGTCTTTGATATACCTTTGATCGTGTATGGCACAAGACGCTTCTCTCAAAACTTCCATCATTTTGGCTTCCCGAGAGCTTATGCAAGTGGACCTCTACCTATTTCACCACATAACACTTTTAATCACTGGGCGCAGCATACAGGTCGTTGTCGACGGTTGCTGCTCGAACCTGAAGCCTGTGAACGTTGGAGTGTCCCAAGTCTATGTGCTATCTCCCACGCTGTTTCTTCTGCATATCAATGATATGTTGGATACCTCCGACAGCATAGCGTATACACGGGCCATACAGGTCTCTCTCAGGAAATCGTCGACCAGTGCCAGAAGAAACTTGTTTGGACTCAAGTTTACCACTAAAATGGGGTATCCATTTGTCGAATCACCCCTCTTCGACCACACTTCCTTTAAAATCTCGCCTAGCATCGGACTACTCTCTCGGGTCTCGGAAAAACGGAGCGATTGCCTATTCCGTGGCCATCTGGAGGGCTAAGCCAAATTGCCTTCGAAGACGCTGGGCGTCAAAAATAAAGTACGGAAATATTTCAAGCCAGCCCACATTCTAGCGCTCTACAAAGCGCAGGTCCGGCCACTTATGGAGTATTGCTGTCACCTCTGGTTTGGCGCACACCAGTATCAGCTCGATCCATTTGGAATCCATCGGGAACCCAGTGCTCTGGGAACGGCTGAATCACTTGGCGTTGTGTAGAGACGTCGCTTCAGTGTGTCTTCTACCGCATTTATCTCGGGGAGGATTTGGATGTGTGGTGGTCCTCCAAAGTGCGGTTTTCAAGGAACTTTCTTCTACGTCCTACAAAGCTGTGGAATGAGCTCCTTGTTCGATGTTTCCGGAAAGGAAACGACATGGGTACCTTCAAAAAAAGCGCGTCCACCTTCCGTAAAAGCCAGAAACGCTCTGGTGTTGCAAGAGAATGTTGTCGGCGGTGATCACTTAACAGCAGGTGACCCGTACGCTCGTTTGTCATCCGACAAAAAGTCCAAAAAAAACGACGAAAGGTGCCTTCAAAAATATCGTGTGTGCTTCATCATATCTTTCATCATATCAAAAATGGCCGATATCGTCCCTAGTGTTGCAGGAGAATGATTTGTACTATTGTTTGTCCTCTTCCATAAAATGAATGGTGTTATTGGTACCAAGGTTTTTAATAACTCATCAATGGACGAGGTATTTTGACTTTTGGTTTAGTCAATAATTTCGAAGATGTATTTATTCTTATTAAAGGTCCTAAAAATATTAGCAATAGCTCAATTGATTCAGATTGATGTCTACAAAAATTTACCTCGACATTATCTTACCTGTACATCATTAATAATAGATTTTCTAGTTCATGTGTTACGGATTTTTAAATACAAGGTCAAGTGATCCAATCCCTGCTTATGGAGCTTTGTAAGGAGCGGTATTTTGTTCGGTAGGAATTTGTAAAGGCATGTAATAAATTTATCACCAGTCCAACATTAAGAATGTGCCTATGATATTAGAGAGTGAATATTCAGAGTTGTGCAGTTAATAATTCCATTTAAATTTTGTTACTAAAAGTACCTAAGTAAAGAAAAAAACATTACTAATGGGTACTATTTACAACAACTTTCAGGAAAGTGTTAAATTTACTTAAGATTATTATGATGTATTCATTCTTTCAGCTTACAGGATACAGATTGTTTCATCATTGTCATATAGATATTTTTCATCAAATTAAGAATCTGGCTGAAGTTAGTGTAATAGTACCATGAGATACCAACCATCAAATACTTGGTATTATTTAAATGGTATTCACCTAAGGTACTGTGAATTTCTTTAAATGAATTAGTGTAGATATGTATACCTATGAGCATTATTGAAATATTGTAAATAAATTGTAATTTGCGGAAAATTTAAAGATAATATGGGAGTAGGCATTGGGACTGTCATTCAAAGGTCCTACCTACCGGCCCATGAGACAGTTATTGTTTACATTTTACAAGACAGGATGAAGGACCCTAATAAAATACTACAAATGTAATTAGGGTAGTATCTTGGTGAACAACACTCACACTCACTCACCACAAACTCTGATGTCTTGTTTCATAAAAATTATACTACAGTACACTTAAATAGATATTTTATTAATAATTAAAACTCTAAAAACTAGGAAAGAAATATCTTTACAACCTATTTTGACTTTGCTTCTATTTTTGATATCTTTGTAGGGTCAAATTTGTATGTTTTTTGTAAAGGACCCTTTCCTGCTTTTGTGAAGATCATCTCATCTACTCTTTGTCTATCTGCTAAATCCCTGGAAATCTTCATATTTGTCCAAGATTCCTTTACACCAGCTACAAATCCTTTCTTTTTTATAGGTAAGTTGTCTGCTGTGTGTTTAATAAGTACTGGAATTTTAAAATATTCCCGAACACTAGGAATTTTTAGAAATCCTACTTGCAGTAGAGATATGAAATTTGTTGAACACCAATACACCAGTATGGCACCAGGAAAGTTTATTGTAAAAGGAATCATTATCACAGGAATTGCTCTGAGTACATACCTCATCATTTGCATGTTCTGTGCATCTAATCTACCACCATCAACACCCAACTCAATAGTGACCCACATAGTAGCACTAGTTATTAAAGGTAGGATAAAATATTGATCAGGTACTGTCAAATCTTCAAACCACCACATGCCCCCGTGCATCATACTCTCTACTGGACAGTTAGCCATTCCTCTCAAGCCCATGAAGAATGATATAAACAATGGGGCCTGAGCCAAAGGAACGAAAAGATTTTTCAAAGGATTGAGACCCTTTTCTTTCATAAACAACATCATCTCTTGGCCGTATCTTGCTGTTTCCAATTGATTTCCAGTTTGCCGTGCTTGTGTCATCTTCAGCTGCAGTGTTTGTATTTCTGGCAAATGATTATTCATTTTTGCTGTATTTCTTTGAGACATAATAACAAGCGGGAACATCAAAACTCTGACTACGACAGTTCCAACTAGAATTGCTCCCCACCAAGGTACATCAAGCGAAACGTGTAAGTACTCTAAACATTGTTGAACTATCCCCACTGGGCTCCAACCGCCAAGACCTAAGCTCGCAAATGTAGGTTCACCATTGACAGACAATGATTGAACAGCATCAGTTACACCATCGAAAGCTGATAAATCGGGAACTGGTGGAGGTTCAGGAATATTATCTATGGTACTAGGCGTCTTTACAGTTTCAGAATCGTTAGAAGCAAATCTAACCGATCCGGCTGATGAGTAAAAATAATACACCTTAGGTTTTTTAACCTCAATATTTTTGTTACAGAACATTTTTATAATACCACTTCTCGAGCCATGCCTACTGAGTAATTTAAACATTTTTAGAAAATGGGTGTCCTTTACGATAGAACACTTTTTATATATTTCACAATAATTATTTAATTAAAACCTTAAACCACAACTTTGTTATTATTGAACTTTCTCATGACAGTTGACGTATTTGATATTTCATGGTGTTTGACATTTGTAGGTACTCTCGCGACTGACGAGTCTCGGAGCAATTATCAAGCCAAAGAGGATGTAATACTACGTAAAAGAGGCGGGACTAAGTAAAAATTTAAATTGAATTAAAGTGAGCGTCGATCATTATCCTGACTAATTGAGAGACATGGGTATACGGAAAACCGGTATTTTCGGATAATCAAACTTCTGTATATTGATTTAGTATACATATTTACGTAACTACAGGAAATTAAAACCATACTTACGGTGTAATATGTATATTTAACGAATTCTTTAACTAAATTGTAAGAGCATACCTACTTTTTATCTACTAGTATCGTTGACAGTACGTGTTCGTAACTATTTTAAAACTAGTAATTTTCTATTCGTAAGGACCTTTTAATTGACTTTTTGTTACTATTTTATTATTATATTTTTATTTAATATTATTATACGCTGTTGGTCTTCCTATACGAATTAAATAAATATATATCACCCAACTAATACTCTCGACATCACAACAAGGTATTGCCGCATGCTGGACATATGTATTTTGGTGCTTCTCACACAAGCTATAGTAGATTCTAGTTACTTTTGTCGAACAAAAAAGCCTAAGCACACAGTTAATGAAACACCAAATTTAAAGCCGTGACCGCGGGCGCAGCTTTCTTATTCTTAAATAATTTATACGTTTAGATAGTGTCTTGGTGTTAGACAACAAATAAAAACAAATCGCGAATATTAGTTTAGTGTACGTGACAAGCTACATTTTATTTTGCGCCCAAACAAAGGTAAAAGGGCTACCCTCCGGGATAACGACGGGAGGGAGGTGGTGAATGTTCATGCATACCAACGCAGCCTAGGTCTGCGTTGGTTATTTGGGACTCACGTAAAACCTAGGTGTCTACCCACTAAACACCACCTGAGGATGGCTTTGGGCAGGTGCCCTCTAAGCCTTCATCGAAGGCGACCTTCTCTTGGGGAGAGAGAGGCGCAAGCGGCACTCCCTATGGAGTATCCGCTGCGATAGACAACCTACGTCGTTACACTCGAGATTTGTATAACACTTTGTGTTAGTGTGCGTGCATTGCTTAGAAGAGGTTAGTTCTACCCACTTTTTTCGACGTTTTCACTGCTGTCACAGTTTAAAATATGATCTTGTCTTTTCTTTATCGAATTCTTCTGTTTCTATTACGAATGAATATGAACTTATAAGTTTTATTGAATGCGTTATTTTGCGGAAATCCATAATTATCCAAATGTTTTTGAGTGTAAATTCCGCTAATATTCTATTTCTATTCTATTCAATTCGACATTTATTATTATTCTCCCAGTCTCGTCCCAGAATTTCGCGAGTCAACATCTCCTTAGGATGCCTCGTGTAGAGGTGAAACACATATCGAATTGATTGAAGACAAATATTAGCGGAATTTACATTCAAGAAAGTTAAAAAAAAAATAAGTTTTATCATCGTTAAGTATCATCAATTGGCCTCTAAAATGTTTGGTGGACTCAGTTATGTATAGGCAAGACAGTATTTCACTTCAAGCCATCGCCTCCACGCTCATCTTAAATAGTTGATTAAGATGCAAATTTGGTCTGACATGGAGTAGTGACATAGCGGCTCGAATCATCGACGATCAAGTCATTTCCGATAGGCATGATTCTTAGGCGTTGCGTAGAGGTGTGGTTTCTGCCTGAATCTTATAACGCATGTAGTGCTCAGAGGAGTTGTTGTTCAGGTAGATACCAGCAGTCGAATCCTACCAACGGACATCACGTCAGATTGCAGTTCACCCGCATCACGTTCACGTCTGGCATTCTACAACCACGCTACTGCGACTGCCCTTCAGCCAAATGCGCTCATGGATACGCTCTCTCACCAACGACTTACACAACACCCGATGGGTGAATGTCTCAAGCTGTAGACAGTTGAAGGAGGCGATACCTGCACTATCGCCCAAACTGACACGTAGACTTATCAGCCTCAACAGACATGACATCCGTATAATGGTGGGCACCCTAACGGGTCACACATCACTAAACAAACACCTCTTCACAATCGGCGTAACGGACAGTCCTAAGTGCAGAGGCTGTTTGGCCGAAGACGAAACGGTCGCTCACGTAATCCTGGAATATGCGGGGGCCAACCAATGGGAAAAAAACTTTACCAATACGAGGTCGCTCCAGGAAGTCTGCAAACACCCCAGGAATGTTCTAAACTTCTGGAAGGAGCTTGGCTGGTTGGAGTAACTGGCCATTACTGCACGCAAAATGGACCCATGCTAGTGGTCTAATTGCGGAAACAGGAGCCCCTATACCATACCATACCATCTACAACCACGCGTTTTGCAAGTAACTTCTTGCCACACACAGCCACTTTGTGGAATCAATTATTGACCTTCAAGCATAAAGCATACTCCTACCTTAAAGGCCAGCAACACATATATTGACTCATGGTTTTAATGATTTTTTTTTTATTTTTATTATGACTAAGTATTGAAAAACACATACAAGTTCAAATTTTCACCTCTCTACAATCAACACCTATTTTTGTATCACAATTTTTACATTATTCTGTTCCATCCACAAATCCACAATAAGGTTGCAAGATAGCAATCAAATACAATAATTGTAGTATGATATATTTGGTAGGTCTGAGAATCAGTCTTCATCTATTTTTTAAACCCCAAAAAATTATATTTTTGAATTTTTTATTTTATATGGCAATACAGTGTTTGCTTTATTTAAATTTTGGATCAGCTAGTATATATATATAATTTATAAACATAGCTCTTATCATAATAATTTATTAGAATTTATCTACACATCAATAACAATTTCTCTTTGTGCTTTACTTGATGGTGCTAAGATGTCACTGTTCTCTATACTATCTCTAATGTTGCTTGTTTGAGCTGCTGATAAAAGCAAACCAATTGCACCCTCCAGCTCACTGATCTGCTTGCACACATTAATTTCACTCTTTATCTCTTCTTGTAATACAATATACAGACAAATTATCTCTTCCGAAAAAAAAGAAATTTTATTCTCAAAAACATCAACAAACACATTGGCCGCATCTATGACTGTTCTGGTAAATCTTGTTACACCAAGGTTTCTACTGAAAAATTTTAAGAGATCTTTTACATTTTTTTCAGGTAAGCCATCCATTGCAACATGCAAAACTTTTCTCCTTAACATTTCTTGTATTGTAGCAATGGTCCTTTCAGGATATTTTGTTGCAACATAGCTCTTCAAAACAATATTTAAAGCTTTAGTGAACTCCATTTTTCTGAGACATTTATCATATTCTCTCTCAAATTCTTCATTTTTATCTTTATATTTTGGTTGTTTGGTGTCAACAGCAACTACATCTGTTATATGATCAGGAGCAAATTTAAATAAGCCTTTTTTGTCATTAGAACTTTTTACTGGTTGTTCTCTCTTACGAATTGAAATAACACCATCAATCATACCTACAGCAAGGACATCATCATGTGCTGAAATATCCATGCTTAAAATAGCATTCGGAAAATCAATATTGTGGACCACTTTAAACGATGTTAGATCTAAAATTTTTACATGTCTATCCAAAGATCCTGATAATAATCTACTATTATTGCTTGCAAGTCTTAATGTTGTAACTGTTTTGTGGTGTTCTGAAATATTGGCTAATAGTTTTCCTCCATTGAACATATCCCATACTTTGATTTCTGTTCCTCCAGCACTTACAAATATACCTCCTGAAGGAAGAAATAGTGTTGATTCAACAGGAGCTCCGTGGTTAACTGTAAGAACTGTTTCATTACAACGACAGTCATAAAGTTTAACAGTATTGTCATAGCCTCCAGATAGGATGATGTCAGGAGTTATGGGGCTAGGAGCACCAGTCCTGATATAATCTGAATGCTCGGAGAAACTAGCAATCTTTTCTTCTGTTGCTATATCCCAAACACAAACAGATTTGTCATCTGAAAAGCTTAGCACCTTCAGTTGATCTTTTGTAAAAAATGTTCTGTGAACCTGGAATTTATAAATAATTTAGATAGTATTATTATTAACATTAATTAGGTGAAAAATAGCCTTTCTTAATAGTCAAATGCCAATTGGCAATGCTGATGTTTGCAGTGATTTATGGTAATAAATTGAAATCATATTTTTAAGGTTGCTGGTGAAAATTTAGGCTATAATGTTTGCAAAGTGTGGGGATGTATGAAATTAATATAAAAACCAGTCATAATAACATTTATGCAACAGTATGTTATATATCTAATGGTATTTATTTTTTCAGAGTATAATCAACTTGGATGGTCACCTGATGTTAAGAGATCACCTTCTCCCATCCTAAACCTGGGGACGCAACTTGTGTTGGTTGCCTATATAATAAACCCACTTTTATTGAAGGACTTATTTTTATTAGAATAGGAAACATTATACAGGGACATCCCTGTTATTATATATATATTTATATGTAGAAGAAGAATGTTTTTTGTGAACTGATATGTGAAAGAACAAACAGATGGTGATTTAAATTGTTGTTGTGGGTTGTTATATTGAGCATTTTACTGCACATTCTTTATTCTTCTTCTTCATTCTTCAACACTACAGAATATGGAGCAAATGTTATTAAATAGAATGTGATTTCATCTGTCAACTACAACCATTACTTATAAATGAACAATAAAAACTGATCAAAGTGGTGAAAAAATATGAGAATATTAAAATATTTTGTGGGGTCTGATGATAATGTGGATGATTGGTATCACAAGATATACAAGCCACGAAAAATTAACTAGTAAAAATAACAAGAAAATAAAAATTACAAAATCAGTTTACCGGTGCTGTATGTCCACTGAAAACTCTAAGCACATTTTTTGATTGAACATCAAAAAGTTTGACTGCTCCTTCTTCACTTCCAGCCACAATAAGACGTCCATCATTTCTGAATGTTGCCCCATAAGCAGCTTCAACAAATTTTGATATATTTTTTGCAACTGCTTTTGTTATAGGGTCATACACCTGAAATAATAATAAAACTGTTTTATTTGACAAATTTTAGACTGCAATATATACTTCTTTTTATACAATTAGAAAGTTTTTTTAAAAATCGTAACCTATTTTAATTGATGTTTACTTGGCTCTAACTAAAATTTTATGTATGAATAAGTCCCAACCCTATTTATAATATAAACACAGCAGAAATTTAATTACCTGTATTCTAACTGAGCATGTTGCTGCAAAATAGTAAGGTTCCACAGGGCTAAAATCAATATAATCTACGGCCCCAAATTCCTTAACTAGGACAGGTAACTGAAAATTGTAAAAACACACTTAATTGAAAAGAATCTATAGAATGGAAGCGACGATACAGTTAGAAAGGTTTACATACACCAAGTTTTTTCCAATATAATGAATCCTGTGTTACTACAGAGGCTGGTTTTTGAAATACAGCCTTATTAGTTTTCTTAAATGGGTATGAAACATGAGCCATTTATGAAATATTCAGGACCTTTATTTAAATACAGGAGTAATACAGAGAAATTAGTAGAATGTACAACATTTATTATATTGTAAAGTAAAATAAATGCGCTTATGCCTGCATAACCTATGTCTTGATAGTTGACCTAATGTTATGAAAAGTTAAATACAAAACACAACACATGTAACTAAACTGACACTGACAATTTGTCAGCTTGTGGAACTACGAATATGTTTAGGCGCGAGAATTTTACGCGCGCTACAGTCAGATATCTATGCGGAATTTTTTTACGTGTATCAAAAGAATGCCTTCAGTTAGCCAGTTAAAATAATTTCAATGAATATATTTGAATGCTATTGAAACAAGCTATTAGACCATGCATAAATTATTTATATTGTCTTTTATTTTATTTTACACACACGTCACAAAAATGGAAAACCATTAGAATGAGGTTCTTTATATGTTGTTTCTTAAACAAATCTAAAATATACTAGCTGTGATAGTAATAATTTGAGGTATTCATTCCGAAAGACTAAGAAGAATCCCTTGACCTTGATCGAACTTGAAGTGCAAGATCGCCTGTGTATGTTATAAAATGTAACTATGATATATTAGGACAAAATAACACTGAAATATATTTTACGATAGTTTTTTTAAGTAAGGTTAAAATATTTCTACATATTCATTCAAAATAAATAAATAATAAAAAACAGGCAAAGGAATCGACGCCGAAGTTCTTAATAAATTTGAATGGACGCTATTTCAAGTCGAATTTATATCGACAAAAACTATACTAACAAAACTATAATAAGTATAATATCATACTATTATAATTATTCGAATGTCTTGGAAATATAGTCTAGATGTATGAAATAGCAACTTACAAAATATTGGGTAAAACATTGAAAAAAAAATGTGTGCGTGTAATCTTTACGCGCGATTGAAGTAAAACTTAATAATAATTAACTCTAGGAATAATTAACATATACATATTAAGAGACTGAGCGTTTGGAGATTAAATAAAACAACTGTTTGTGTAGTATGAAGAATGTGAGGAATATGTGGAATATATATTTTACTTCAGTTACACGATATATATACAAAATCCTTAAAACTAGTTAACCAATTACAATTGTTACTTAAAAAATATTTACAAGTTTCGAAATTACACACCAATACTAAAGCTTACATTTAGACCAATAGTTAAACGTTTAATTCAATAATAATTGAGAATAATATTATGTGTTCTATCTTGCTCTAAATCTAATGCTATCGCAGTAAGCCGGCCAGCAAGCGCTTGTGTAAACTCGCGTCGATGCTCAATCGGCGGATGTCAATGAGCACCCACTCCTGTGACTCATTGATTAAAATTGAGTGAATAGTGAACGACGCGCTTTAGTAGAGTACGCTCGGCCTTGCTGTGAAGTTGTGTAACGCGGAGCAAATGTTTAAAATATATGGATTAACATGGCAATCGCATGAAAACGCAATGTATATTTTTTAATTAAAAATACAATGTATCTCAAGCGTAATACATATTACAATTAGATTAGATTAGACAATAAAATGTAGGCATCTAATGACAGCAAGAAATTTCGGTATATACGAATTTACAAGTGTATGTTTATAGTAAGCAACAAAGAAGCGCTTACATGAATAAATTCTAACGGAACTGCATCTTCAACGAGCCATTTGTTTTTTAAAGTGAAACTTTTATTACATCGTCTCAAACTTTTTCGTCTGTGTGTTGCATGTCGCATGTTGGCCGGGCGGCACCTAAAGTTTGCAGCAGCTGACCTTGTAGTGTAATAGACTATTACTCATTTGTGTCACTGCTCCATTATCATAGAGGTCTTACTCATAGATTAAGAATGACATGATGAAAGTGACTTTTGGTTACTATGAATACAAAGTAGTTATTAGAGATAATACGTTGTCAGGAGAATAAAAAGTTGTAATTAATTTATAAAATTGTTTTCTTATATTTAATAATGGGGAATGCACTGATTTACTCATAGTCTACTGCTGATACTCGGCTCTATCTCATATAACAGGTTATGGGCCCAGAAGAGGGGATAAAAGAGAAAAATGAGTCATCACGTGCACATAGAACCATTGAAAAGAGAAAACTACGATACATGGAGGATCCATGTAAAAGCTCTGCTATTAAAACTTGGCCTTTGGAGCTATGTTTCAAATAAAATTAAGAGATCAACGCGAGAGGGTGATGCCTTGAATAACTATATGGAAAAAGATGAGTTAGCATTAGCCGAGCTATTTCTCATAATATGACCGGGCGAATTAAAACAAGTTAAAAATTGTCAAACGAGTAAAGATGTCTGGGATACGCTAGAAAGCATATATTATAGCAAAGGTCCTGCAAGAAAAGCGAGCCAATATTTAATTTGAAATAGAATTTTGAGTTGATATTGAAGAAGATTAAAGATGATGATAATATTGTCAATCTTTTGAATAAATTTATGGATATTGTCGATAAGCTAGCAGATATGGACGTACCAATTAATAAGGATCTTCTTAGTATTATGATGCTTTACAGCTTACCTCAATCTTTTGATAATTTTTGAATTGCAATAGAATCTAGCGTGGCAAAAATAAAATCTTTATTGTTAAATGTTTTAAACGCAAAAAGAAAGGACACAAAGCTCATGAATGTTGGTCGAAAGCGGAACGAGTTAATAAAAATAATGCAAGTCTATGTTGCTTAGAAGAAACATGCCTAAATACGTCTGATAATAAAGAAAAAATTAAGAAATGGTGTCTTGACAGCGGATGTACGTCACATATGAGTCATGAATTGGAAAGATTCATTAATATGGACAAAGCTGATAACAATACGTTAAGGTTAGCATCAGAAAACTGTCTTGCACAAATCGAAGGACGAGGTCCAGCAAAACTTTACACCAATAAAATATCAAATCTGAAACTAACTGAAGCCTTGTACGTACCATCGCTGACTACAAATCTAATGTCAGTTGGAAAAATAACAGACAAAGGTGGAACAGATTTATTTAAACAAAAAATGCTACCGTGATGAGAAACAATAAAATTCTGTTAAAAGCAGAGAGACATTCAGACGGTTTGTACTACGCTAAAGAAAACATAGAAGAGAAAGCTAATTACTGCGAAGCAAGCGAAATGCAGCAATGGCATAGAAAGTTAACACATCTAAATGAAGGACAAATGAGAATAACACTTGATAAGAAAATTATGGAAGGCTTAGAGTTCAATAAAAGTGACACAGTTAAAGACTGTGAAGTCTGTGCACGTACAAATGAAAGATTAGAAATTGTGCATACTGATGTATGTGGTCCCATGAGACAGCCATCGAAAGGGGGTTCCAAATACTTCATCACATTTACAGATGATTATTCAAGATATACAAGAGTATGTACAATGAAAACTAAGGATGAAAGTCTATCAAAATTTAAGGAATTCAAGAATGAGGCTGAAAGATTTACCAAAAAGAAGATAGTATGTTTACAAAGTGACAATGGGACAGAATATATTAACAATAATTTTGACAAATATTTGAAGGAGAATGGAATCAAAAGGAGACTTTCCGCACCATACACGCCAGAACAGAATGGGTTAGCAGAAAGAAAAATAGGACATTGCTTGATAAAGCTAGATGTATGTTGATAGACGCTAATATGAATGAAGTTTTTTGGGCTGAAGCTATTAGTACAGCTAACTACTTGGCAAACCGTAGTCCTTGCACAAGTATTGATAACGCGATTTATAGAATGGGTAAAGAGAGTTCCGTCTGTGAGATATTTTCACATATTCAGAACTAAGGCGTTTGTACTTAAAAAATAAAGAAAAATGGAAAATTCGAAGCCAGAGCGACACCTGGAATTTTTGTAGGATATTCGAAAAATCACAAGGCATACCGGATTTTCAACCCAAAAACAGACCAGGTAATGATTAGCAGAGATGTGAAAATACTGGACAAAATGTTTTATGAAAACGAGATCAAAGGAGAACGAAAACAAGATGTAGTTATTAAAAAAATAGAAATAGAAATTATATTTTCTCCTGAAAAAGAAAATGTAGAAGATAATAAAGATTTGAAAGAACATGAAATTGATGAAGCTGAACAGGAATTGAATAATGATAAAAAAATATTTTTTGACGCAAATACGGAAACAGATGAAATAGAGAAATGTGTACAGATAATAAAATAGATCCGACTAGTTCTACTGATAAAAGACAGAGAAAACCACCAACATGGCATCAAGATTATGAGATGGATTCTGAACAATCATTCCTCTGTGAAATAGACGAGAACATGGATGAATGGGAAGATGCATTAATAAGCGAGATCAAATCTCATCTTAAAAATAATACTTGGAAAATTGTACACAGGAACGAAAGCTAAAATTTGATTGATAGTAAAATGATTTTAAAATATAAATATAATGCAATGAGAGAAATTGATAGACGAAAAGCACGATATGTGGCGCGTGGGTTTAATCAGAAAGAAGGAATTGATTACACTGAAACATTTACACCTGTTGCGAAAATGAGTACTTATTTTGTCGTAGTCGAATATGATGATCAATGGGACTCCTTAACGGCTTACAGTAAGGGCACTTACGTTCATTGCTGAATTGAGAAATTAAGTATATCTACACATATTTAGACAAATTGTTAGTTAGTGTACTTCAAATTCACTAAAAATAAAAAAAAATAACAAAAAAACAACGGACTTCAAATACACTATTCCAAAATAACAGATAATATGCACTAAAAAGTATAAAAATAATGCGTATTTTTATACAATCTAATTAATTGAGCCAATTCTTGTTACGATTATTGTTATTTTTGGAATTTGGTTGTTTTTTTCTTTAAATTTTTTTATCAATCATAAGAAAACATACGAATGTCGTTCTAATTTCCTTACTCCATACAAATACATAGTAGTAAATAAATACAATAATAAATACAGCAGGTATGCTATCTTAATAAAATTTACAAAAAATATGATAAACCAAATACCTTATTACATGGGTAAAAATATTTAGAGACTGAGCGTTTGGCGATTAAATAAAACAACTGCTTGACTGTGAGGAATATGTGGAAGATATCTTTATTTGAAAGTTACTAGTGATATATATACAAAGTCCTTAAAACTAGTTACCCAATTACAATCGTTACTTAAAAAATATTTACAAGTTCAGAAAATACACACCAATACTAAAGCTTACATTTTAACCAATAGTAAAACGTTTCATTCAATAGGAATTGAGAATAATATTATGTGTTCTATCTCGCTCTAAAACTAATGCTATCGCAGTAAGCCGGCCAGAGAGCGCGGTTTGTGTAAGCTCGCGTCGAAGCTGGATCTTACGATGTCAATGAGCATTCAGCACCTACGCTGTCGCTCATTGATTAAAATTGCATGAATAGCGATCGACCCCCAAGTCCCGACGCTTCACTCGTCAGTCGAGTCCGCTCGGCCTTGCTGTGCGGTTGTGTAACGCGGAGCATATGACTGATCACGTGAGTATATCTGCGATCGTCGAGAGAACGTGACGATGCTCGTACATTGATGAGATGATTACTGGTGATCTGTATGATTCTATGAGTTGATGTACAGCATTATGAAATGGTTCTTATCAGAGCTAATATTACGTTATATAAAATAAAATGTTCTTTTCAGAACGAATCTTTCGGCATACGCTTATTACAGTTATAATGCACGATTACTATTTCTACGATCTATAATGCTACGTTACAAGTTAGATATTAGACATTTGTATTAATTGGTATTATTGGTTGTAGGTACAGCTACAAATACATCTATTCTATGGCAACAATCTCGTTTTCACTGTTTTATGTATATTTTGATTAATGGATGGATCAAAAATCAATTTTTTTGGTAAGAATATTTCATATTAAATTTATTTAATTCGAGCTTCTTGCACATTATAATAAAAACGTTTGACAAGATATATTTACGCGTGGAAGCTTACTCCTGGGTTTTTTTTTATATTATTAGAACATTGGGTGTTTTATTGTTGGCAATAAGCTTACTGCTTACTGTTTAGAATCTTCAATAGAGGATTTAAATGGGTGCAGATAAAATGGTTAAACGCGTAACCGAGAGAGATGCGCGAGATGCAAGATCAATAGCTTTGTCCTGGTCTGTCTTTCTTGTATATCGCTTGTCCTTTCTATTTGTAATGAAGTTACCAATGCTATTTCTGTAGTGTTAATATTGTACTACACTTATAACTGACTGAATGCACATACTGTGCAGTGCCAAAGAAAGAAAAAAGAAAAAAAATCTACCTGACACTTGAAGTTGATAGGTGTTATTAATGTACCATCTCTTTGTTGATAATATTAAAATTTAGCTAATACCTACCTACTTCAAAATGTACGTGAATCAAGAAGTTGTATTATTTTATCTTGTGTAATATTATTTACACCATTGATGTTATGTTTATTGATTGTTTTTAAATTAATTGTAATAATGTGTTAAGTTAACGTTTATTATTCACTCAAAAATATTTTTTGTGTAATATTACGCCATACGAAGAGCTTTATCTTCAGTTTCGAGGATAATAAATATTTTGTTCCTATTACCCCAGGTACGATGAAAACTATTTTTGTAAAGTAAAACAAACCTATGGTTTTTAACATTTATGGGTTACATTGTGTCATGCCTTAAACACCTGGATTGGATTTTTTAGCAAATCGTACGACACAAGAATGGATGAAAAAAGAGTTGCTGAGTATTTTGTTGTGGCTGGTCTTCCAGAAACGCCGGAATCTCTTGAAGATACAGATTCTGGGCATCTGAAAGGATACAATACAGTAGCTCCCATAACTGACATAGGTATGATATTCACTAATTCTTTGTATGTTAAGATAATTTCAAATATTTGTGTGTTTTGATCTATTGAAAGTTGTCATATCATATATCACTCTAATAGAGTTAAAAAAGATCTTATTATAATTTGAATAATAACTATTGAGATTAGCCTTCATTTTTTCTTAATATTTAGTTATATTAAATATATTTTAAATACACTAATCATTCTGTTGCTACGTTACATCAATACTTTACAGTAAATGTGACAAAATAAAAGTGTATATAAGAGTCTCTATTATAAATACTCAATTTTATAATTACACTCAGTACAGGCTCATAATTATTATTCTATGTTGCATATTGAGTTCATCCATAGAATACAAATGCATTATGAACTACAACAGGTAGTTCATTCTTGATGTAAATAACATTTTATGAAATTTGCATTATCCACAAATGAAATTGTCAATATTATTTTTATGAGTAATATGTATAGTTTATCCCATTGCTGCATTGTAGAATGTTTTTAAAACTAATTAATACTAGATTTGAAGTTTTTTAATGTTGAGTTATCTCTGTCAGCAATGGGACCAACCTAATGTGAAATAAACAGTTTTTTTATTATGCCAGTGGAGAGAGTCAATGAAGGAACTAACTGCTGCCCACAATATCGTCAAAGTGGATATTATATGCAGCAAAAATATTATATTTGCATTAATTGTGTTATTAATAGCTTATAATATGTTGTCCATACCTGATCTTTTTTGTTTTTATGGAAAAGTAGGACAAACGAGCGTACAGGTCACCTGGTGTTAAGTGATAACTACCTGCCACATTCTCTTGGAACACCGAGGAATCACAGGAGTGTTGCCGGCCTTTAAGGAAGGTGTACACATTTTTTTTGAAGGTACCCATGTCATATTGTCCCAGAAACACCACACAAGGAAGCTCATTCCACAGCTTTGTAGTATGTGGAAGAAATATCCTTAAAAACCTCACTGTGGAGGACCGCCACACATCCAGATGGTGGGGATGATATCCTAATCCTCATCTTAATATTCATGCTATAATTAGAATTATATAAGAAATTGACAGGCTATGCCTAATTTCAGGTAAACCATTTGTGTCAAAGTGTGGCAATTATTATTATGAATAGATGCACATGTGTTTGAAGTGGGTCCCTGTCCCTGAAGATTTATAGTTTACCATTTTCCTCAGTATAAGAACTGAAACCAAGGATGACAATTTTCTTTCTTCATTCCCCAATGGTATGGTATGGTATAGGGGCTCCTGTTTCCGCAATTAAACCACTAGTATGGGTCCATTTTGCGTGCAGTATTGGCCATTTACTCCAACCAGCCCAGCTCCTTCCAGAAATTCAGAACATTCATGGGTTGTTCGCAAACGTCCTGGAGCGACCTCATATTGGTTAAGGTTTTTGCCCATTGGTTGGCCACCCCCGCACATTCCAGGATTAGGTGAGTGAATGTTTCATCTTCGGCTAGACAGCCGCTGCACTTAGGACTGTCCGTTACGCCGATTATGAAAAGGTGCTTGTTTAGTGATGTGTGACCCGTTAGGGTGCCCACCATTATACGGATGTCATGTCTGTTGAGGCTGATAAGTCTTCGTGTCAGTTTCGGCGACAGGGCATATATCGCTTCTTACGACTGTCTACAGCTTGAGACATTCATCCATCGGGTGTTGTGTAGGTTGTTGGTGAGACATCGTATCCATGAGCGCATTTGGCTGAAGGACAGCGGCAGAAGTGGCCCACCTTGCAAGTTCATCCGCTGCATCATTACCCAACGAACCGCTATGTCCCTTTATCCATTGCAGAGTTACCCGGTTATAAGAGGCAACTTGTTCCAGGATTTGGTGACACTCATATATTAGCGCTATTAGTACTGCCATACTGGCAGTGACAATTCTGATTTTGTGGCCATGTACTTTCCTTCTTAATACTGCGTTGGCAGCTTCCTTGATGGCTACACACTTACAACTGAACTTTGGGCTGTGTGTGCCCAAGGGTATGGATGTGTGTATGTTGAGTTCCTGTGAGAAGATACCGGCACCAGTTCCAGCATCCATTTTGGAGCCGACTGTGTAAATTCTTAATTAATTTACACCTGATTGGTCAGCATCATTAACACATAGCTATATGTGGTAGTTCTTATGAAAAACATGTGTTTTAGGTATCTTATCGCATAGTGCCTCACAGAGTGGATAATCCTTTGTTACCCTATTCCAGAGATTATCTGTGAGACAGTCTTCATTCTTCCATACACCTAACAGCTTTAGACGTAGAGTCGCCATCGTCGCTTCTTGTTGAAAGTGGATGTCAAGTGGTGTTAGCCCTAGAGTGATTTCAATGGCGGATGTAGGCGTAGTGCGCATGCATCCTGTTATGGCTGTGCAAGCCAGCCACTGGAAACCCAGCCGCTGGAAACGCTGAAGCTTGGTTTGTACTGTCACAAGCTTTGTCCTGGGCCACCAAGCTATTGCTCCGTAGGAGAGTCTTCTGCACTGCCAAAAGATGATGCACGCTTTTTCCAGCTTGTGTTCAAGGTGTTTGTTCTAAAGCAACTTACTATCCAGTATAACCTCCAGGTGTCCAACTTCTTTGGTAAGGCTTAGTCCGGTGTTAAACAGCGTTGGTAATGTAAGATTACCAAGGCTGCGTTTGTTTGTGATGAGTTTTAGCTCCGTCTTTGACGGATTAGCTGTAAGTCGATGTTGCGTGCCCCATTCTGAAAGAATCTTAAAAGCGGATCTCATGAGGCTACATAAAACGCTCTCAAATAATGGTCTCGTTACTAGAATGGCGAGGTCGTCCGCATAGCCCATCGTGTATAGTTTCTTTTTGTTTAGCCTTGAGATGAGCTCATCCACTACAAGGTTCCAAAGTAGTGGCGAAAGTACCTCTCCTTGTGGGCAACCAGTTGCCACCACACATCTAGAGCTGGTGTTCACTGTGTTCACGCCTTATGCCTCAACATGCCACCCGGAAATTGTAGGATCTACATCGGCTAGCGCTCGGCCTATGCTGGTGAAAGAAGTTTTGTTCGTATTATGGTGATAAAATTAACCAGTGGGAGGCTCTTTTCCACAGGATACCGGCTAGATGATCGGTAACACAACGGCGCGTATTTCTGCCGTGAAGCAGTAATGTGTAAGCGTTATTGTGTTTCGGTCTGAAGGGCGCCGTAGCTAATGATTTTACTGGGCAAACAAGACTTAACATCATAATATGTCAGCCCAACTGTAGTGCCGCTCAGAATTTTTGGGTTTTTCGAGAACATTGAGTAGCTAGTATACTTAAGTTATTTTTCATAGTATTATGTCCTATGGTATATTGTTATGGGGCAGTGCGGCCGATATTAATACCATCTTTGTGCTGGAGAAGAGGGCTATCCGCGCGATTTATAACCTAGGTCCTAAAGAATCAATAAGAGAAAAATTTAAAGAAATAAAGATTTTGACTGTTTCTTCTCAATACATTTTTGATAATGTTCTATATGTACATAAGCACGTTGAGGAATTTTCTAGAAACTGTGACATTCATAATGTTAACACGAGGAACAAACATAAACTTGTTATGCCTACTACTCGGTTGGGCTTGTTGGGCGATGTATATGCTTCTACAATATGATACTAGAAAATGTACAAAACAAATGTATTCCGAAATTTAAAAGAATTTTTTAAAAACATTTGTGTGGGAAAGGTTACTAAAGCATAAACGATTTTCTTAATGACACCACGGACTGGGAATAAAGGGTATTTATTGTACGATATCACATTGTAATCCATATTTTTATATTTAAAAAAAAGCCCGCTGAGTTTCTTGCGGCCATTCTTCTAAGGTCTGAGGCAGTCTCTTTTGAATGGGTGGTAGTTTTTGACGTTCAATAAGTGATTTTGAATCCTATTTTGAATAAAAATATTTGAATTTGAGTACTACATTGTAATTAGCACGACGTATCAAATACCATCAGCTAAACGACCTGCTCGTCTCGTCCCTAAAAAAAAGCGTAATCAAAATAACCTTAGTTATAATATTTAAATTAATATTGCTATAGTGTGTGTCTTGGTCTATTTTAATCTCAGTGTAAATGAATCCAATTCCATGCATTAGTCATTTCCTTGTTCCACCAGATATCCCATACAGCGAGTATCAATTTACGTTCAACTTAATCCTACACAGTATTAGGTTACAAATTAAACCACTGTTGTTTGGTTACACAATAATATCCCTACTTAATATTATAAATGTGAATGTAAGTTTTTCTGTTACGCTTTTACGCCTGAACTACTGAACCGATTTTGATGAAATTTTCTACAGCGATATGCGAAAGCTTGGGAAAAGACATACGCTACATTTTATCCTGGAATAATGCATGGTTCCCGCAGGATTTGTGAAATACTGAAATTCACGTTGATGAGCTATAACTATACCAATAGTTTTAGTAGGTTTAGTTTACCATAGCAGTCTTCCTCGAGATAAGATTCATATAATATGTGGGGAACGGGAGCGAAATCCGGTTCCCGGAACTGGAATAGGACATGAGATAATCTTTAATTCCAAACTGGCCTATTATTTTTAAAATACCCTTTATCTACCCGGACGAAGTCTCGGGCATCAGCTAGTCTTCTATATTTATATTATAATGATGAAAATGGTCATTGTTTGAGGCTCAATCACGCCTAAACCACTGATTGTATCGACATGAAACTACCACCATTCGATGCGAAATTTGTAATAAGATGAATAAAATTTAATGTAAATCCTTTAAAAATTCGCCCAGTGAAGCTGGCTAGTATATTCTTTAATTGTGTTTACATCGTCTTATGCTTCAGTTATATTTATTAAAATAAATATTTGTGACCCATTTGCACACAATAAATGGTCACACTGAGAGAGTCTAACAAAACTATAACATGATATTGTTATACTCTATTGTCATCAATAGAGCACGGCAATACTTCAAGCCGGCCCACATTCTAGCGCTCTACAAAGCGCAGGTCCGGCCACACATAGAGTATTGCTGTCATCTCTTGTCTGGCGCACCCCAGTATCTGCTCGATCCATTTGACCGCGTGCAACGTAGAGCAGCTCGAATTGTCGGGGACTCAGTGCTCTGTGAACGGCTGGATCTCTTGGCGTTGCGTAGAGACGTCGCTTCATTGTGTGTCTTCTACCGCATCTATCACGGGGAGTGTTCCGAAGAGCTGTTTAACCTGATTCCTGCCGCCGAATTACACCTTCGCACGACACGCCACAAGTTAGGATTTCATCCTCACCATCTGGATGTGTGGCGGTCCTCTACAGTGCGGTTTTCAAGGAGCTTTCTCCCTCGTACTACAAAGCTGTGGAATGAGCTTCCTTGTGCGGTGTTTCCCGGACAATACGACATGGGTACCTTCAAAAAAGCGCGTACACCTTCCTTAAAGGCCGGCAACGCTCTTGTGATTCCTCTGGTGTTGCAAGAGAATGTGGGCGGCGGTGATCACTTAACACCAGGTGACCCGTACGCTCGTTTGTCCTCCTATTCCATAAAAAAAAAACATATATCCATCACAAAATGGTTTATATAAGGGTAAATATAAATTAACAATATATCAAATTAAGATAATTTATACGTCTAGATAGACTTTTGCTGTTTAGACAACCGATAAAAACAAGCCAAGAATATTATTTTAGTGTGCGTGACAAGCTACGTCTTACACTCGCAGTATGTATGACACTGTGTTCGCGTGCGTGAATTGTTCAAAATAGAGGTTAGTTTCTAGACTCAATTTTTTTCGACGTTTTCACAGCTGTTTTAGTCTATTTAGACGTATTAATGATCTAAGACATCAAAGTAGTTTATAATGCTGCCAACACATTGCAACATTTTTTTCGAAAGTCTTATTTTTAAAAATATTTTTCGTTTTGGCTTTAGCGGCTAACATACACCTTAAATGTCCGAGAAAAACATTTTTTATGAATAACTAGCTGACCCAGCAAACGTTGTATTGCCGATATTAAAATCGCGATACAAAAGTAACTGTTGATCGTAGATGGGTGAAAATTTGAAGTTGTATGTATTTTTTAATGCTGACTCATAATCAGACAAATTTAAAAAAGTAGGTCTGAGAATCGGCCAACATCTATTTTTCATACGGGTGGTTTTTAAGGGTGGTCCCACACGAAATTTTTTTTTTGAATTTTTTGACATTTTTTTTAAGTTTGTTTTATTATGGGTCAGCATTAATACATACAACTTAAAATATTCACCCATCTACGATCAACAGTTACTTTTGTATCGCAATTTTAATATCGGCAATACAACGTTTGCTGGATCTGTTAGTTTTATATATAAGATTAATGCGAATACAGGTTTCATAAATTTGTTGCTGTGTCAAAAAACATATATAATCCTTAAATAGGTTATTCCAATAAATTAAAAGAACATAATATAAGTATTACTAAATTATTCAAAAAGTACCTTATAACTTAACCCGACAGACGCTGTCCTGTCAATAGAAAAAAAAATAATATACCTAACTAAGTATTCGAAAATAATGTAGTCTAAAGCCATCGGAAACTAATGATTTTATAATATGTAATAATAAACTTATAAGGATTAATATCGTACTTCTGTAAACAGCTTTTATATTACTGCTATATTATTGTCAATTTTTAAAGTGTTTTTTTAAAATGGATATATATATATATATGTTATCCTTAATATCGTGGACTTTTCTGTAGAAACTATATAAGATACACAATTCCACTATACATTATTTTGTTATATCTCGAATGGTTTAGACAGCGATTTCGTTGAAAGCTTCCAGACATCAAATTTTTTTCCGACACCTCCAACAAATATCGTTAATATATATATACAAAAACCACGGACTAGTAAAAAAAGAGGACTCCGCGCCGTGATATTATCAAGTGAAGCACCTTTATGCTAGTGTGTATGCGGTTACGGGGTATACTAGTTACACGATTTTTTTTCTCCCTTAAATAATCATATATTTTCACAACGCACGACGGCATTTTTAAAATATTTTATTAATATTTGGCAAATCTCATAATGGCGGGCCGATCGGATTGTATTAGCGTAAGTGTATGCGTGGGGCTATGTATTTACACGATTACCGGCTTGTTTTGGTGCCTCACTGTTATGTAAGGTGACACGGAGTCCTTACTTTTTTACTCGTCCGTGACAAAAACTAAACAAATTATATACTTAAACTTTCCTCGAGAATGACGCTGTCCATTAGTGAAAAAAGCCTGACAATCGGTGCAGTAGTTTTTGAGTTAATCGCGAACAGACAGACAGACAGTCGCGGCGGAGGACTTTGTTATATAATATGCAGTGATTATTCAATAAGTACCCACTTGTATATCATCTAGGTATCACTTATATACCTAATACCATGGTACGGAACTGTTCGTGTGTGAATCCGAGTCTCATATGACCAGTTTATTAATATAATTTATTGTTTTCTTACGAAAACAATAGGTGTTGCCTACCGCATAAGATTTTATTGACTTAATGGAGTCTAGTTAGCTCAGACCAAAGCACAACAATGCTTCATGGTAGAAGAAGGTGCCGTTGTGGTGGATACTAACCAAGCCGGCCGCCGGAATCCTGCTCAAACAAGCCTCCCATTTGTAAAGATTGATGAAATGATTTTCTTTTTTTTTTCAAGAATAGTCCTCCTAATATCATCCATTTCTTGGCGTGTGTCCGTGCAGAATGGGATGTCGCTATGCCAACTTTATGGCCGACAGGCAGTATTGAGACAAAACCTTTAGTTGCTAATGCAACGGGTAACTACTAGGAGAGTATAATAAAAGAGGAATCTACAATCGGTCTTCATAATCATGTCTGTTGTTGACGCTCCGTGTCTGGCACGCTACGATGTTGACCTGAGAGGAATCGCTCATAGATATGATAATATCATAATCGTCATAGAAGGTTTAGATGGTTGTAGTGTCATTATTTTCAACACAAATAATATTTCTTTGCCTTATACTTTCATAGCACGGTCATGGTGTGACACGGTGTAGTACGCAGACACCTTTAAATGATAGTAAGATCCAAATGATTTGAGTTCTCTTTAGTGTTGATTCCGCCAATATTTGTCTTTAAACAATTCGACACGTGTTTCGCCTATACACGAGGCATCCTGAGGACGTGTTGCCTCGCCATAATCTGACACGAGACATGATAGTAAGAAGCAAAGTATACAAAGACCTTGCTTTACATATGGGATGGACGAGTCAAGTTAAAAGTTGCCGTACAAGACGTCCTTCACCTACTATTGAGTGAGTGGACAAGGTGAAATTGGATTACAATAAATTATTTCCTTTAATTTCCTCACATAACGAGTTGTTTTGTATATATGTTGCGAGAACCTCAATATATGTCTGTAGGTACTTCTGTATGAACTGTTTTTGCCTTGATGAATATTCACATAAATATTTAGCGCCAAACTAGGCTTAATCTTTGTTATGGTGTACTGGCCAGGGTGTAAGCGTGAAGCTTAATAATAAAAAAGTGCGTGTGTACTTATGTATGCACGCAAGAAGTTATACTTCTTTGGCCTGAAGAGGCAAAAATCATTGAAATTATTTATTCTTAGTGCTATTCTACGTTTTTAGAAAGAACAATTTTGTAAAAATGTTGCATTGATATGTTTGACAATTAATAATTATATAATGATAATATACGGCAGTATGGGCTTGAACCCTTTGCCTGTGCTAATAATGGACGGAGAAACCAAAAAAAAAGGAAAATTTTAGGAACCAACTTCAACCTGTTACTTTTGTGTTACAGTGATGCGCGCGCATCTTAAAATTTCACTCTCATCATTTTTTCATAACGCGCCTAAAGAAGTATAACTTCAACAAATCTAATAACTAACACATGAACGTAGGAGAAAACATTTTTATATAATGTGATTAGCTTGTGGTCATTTTGTGTAGTATCTATTTTTTTTTTATATTTTTGAAAATTAAGGATGAGACGAACAGGACGTTCAGCTGATTATTCAAACGCCTTGCCCATTACAATGCAGTACCGCACAGAATTCTTGCAAAACCCAAAAATTCTGAGTGGCACTAAAATTGCGCTCGTCACCTTAAGACATAAGGTGTAAGACTTGAGACTTAAGACTTGACTTAAGTCTCATTTGCCCAGTAATTTTGCTAGCTAAAGCTACTTCATATTTCACTATTTAAGTATGATTAAGGAAGTCATTACAAACTCACAAATAACTTGACAATAATTGTTTTCAACAATACTTGTTCAAAGTACTCTTAAATGCCGAAAAAACTAGTCAAGTAAGGCTGACTTTAACAAAAAATGCATGATTTTCTCCGGCGTTTAGTTTTTGTCGACACGATGTCATTTATATAATAAGGTTTCTTTAGATCTTCTTAACAGTCTCGTAATAATGTTTATATTTAGATGTATGGTCAAGGCTTTAGTAACGATTTATGAACTAACTTTCTCTTGTGGTTTAATTAATTAAATGTACTGGTTATAGGGCCTACGCCAAAAGTAAGAGACTAACACATTTCATCGGCAAAATTGCTCTAAGATGGTGCGCTCTCTAACCAGAGATCTTCTGAGAATACTAATCAAAAAGAATTGGCAACTGTAGACTAAATAAAGTATGCTTTAGATTACGTTATAAATAATAATAAATTGTAGTCATAAATACACTATGGCCTATATATGAGCAAAGGGTAATGGCATATTTTTGTAAATCATTGTACATAAGTTTTTGCACCTTAAAATAATTATTTAAGGCTGGCTCAAAGGTGTAGCTTGAAAGCCTTATATTCCTTATAAATCTCGCTATCATATGACTTATATACAAGGATAATTATTAAAATCCTATTGGTTATACAGAAATAAGAACAACTTTACTAGGGGCGTTGGTATTACTCTTACGCACTGAAAATTCACTCCATCCCTCATTATAACGCGACCGCTCTGCATAATTTAACCGCAAATCAGATAAAAAGTGAAAACGTATCACCCACTTGTGGATGACATTATGTTTTAAGCATCAAACAATATTGAACCCGGGAATGTTTCGGATGCTCGTTAGCAAAGGTCGTGATCGATTGGCCCCAGAATGATTCATGTTCATTACCATCGTTGATAGACACATTGAATGAAAGGCTGATAAGGTCAGTGGAGCGATAAAATCGGTAGCAATTCTCAGGGTAATAAGCATAAATTTGTTGCTATTTTTAAACCTTCATGAGAAAATACGGGGAGTTAATATATATGTTATTATTTAGATATAATTCACTTGCGTAGCTACCTACTTATTTATCATTAGAGGAAAATGATAATGAATATCATAAACAGTTCCCTCTTCGGTATTTCACGTGTCGTTTCGTCTCCATAGGTGTAGTGTTCCCTGGCCTCGACGAGAAGGTGCCCAATGGCTACGAGATGATACAGCTGACACCTACAGGTCTTCCAGCCGACCTGAACCATGGCTCCATGCGCTCTGCAGAATGTTTCATCTGCATACGAAGAGGGAGAGACAAGCCACCGCTTGTGGATATTGGTAAGCATATCATAACAAGACTCCTATTAATGTAAATATTCGCAATATGCTTATGATAAGGTTTTTTTTTATGGAATAGGAGGACAAACGAGCGTACGGGTCACGGGTGAAGAGGTAGTCTCTTGCAACACCAGAGGAATCACAGGAGCGTTGCCAATACAAGTGCTGATCCAGCAAACGTTGTTTTGCCATATAAATTAACACCCCGTGTTGTCATATAAATGATTGAAATGAATTATTTGTATTGCGAATATATACCTAGATATTTTTAGTAAAAATATTTATAAATATAGGATGGAAATCCCGAATATATGATGTGTATGTAAAATTTTCTCCGAAACGAAACGAAAATGCAGCGTGCATCTTATGTTTTAAGTATTATTCCGATCGACTCAGTAATTTTCGCAGTATAACCGAAGAAAATAACGGCTCTCCAATTATTAGTATAGATTTTCCTAATTTGGTTTGTGACAGCTGTCGCCTTTATTATTATTTTATTTATTTGGAGAGGGTGGCTATTTCTTCAATCCTGGTGAGTCCTTGTAACACCGCGTCCGGAATTGAACTGTTATGTTTGCCACTCATATTAATTATAGCTCTTCGTCAAGCCTGCTGCCTTTACGAACTGCAGTATCTTCTTAACGCGAGAATTACACACAACACCTGGAAGTAGGATTTAGTTGCCAAATATGGTGTTACGCTTATGCATTAGTGAGCCACAAACGCAGAGGAAATGAAAAAGCCTTTCATCAGCGTCAAGGCAAAATCAAAGCAAATTGCTTACGTGTTTAAATCTGACCACACTGAGGCGCCTGTTTAGGCGGCAGTTCAGTAAGCATCCTGGTAAGTATGTACCTATAGGTTTTTCCTGTTCAGTGATAGGGCTTCATTCGCGTTTCTATTGTTGAATGCCTTTGTCAGTGCTTTGGAATGGTTTAAACCTTTTGAGTTGCTCCAGCGTTTAAGTGTTTCTTGTCGACATTGGTTCCTCAGGGTGTATCGAATCGCGCTCTTAGGCAGTCCACTAATAAATTCCGAACCATATTGGACCGCTTTAGCTCCAGCTCTTGCGAGCTTATTGGCCATTTCATTACTTATGACCCATGCCCTGGGACCCATCTGAGAATCACTATTCTTCATGCCTAATGTGTTCAGGCAGGCAGTCAATGCACTATTTGGTTAAATTTAACGCCGTCAATTGTCCGTCTAAGGCTGCTGCCTTGCTGCCTGACTATCAGAGTGAATGTATATGTTTTGGTTGAAGAAGCCTTTTTCGATATTGGCTCCGGGCTTTCTAAAATGACGTAAACCTCTGCTTTAAATATGGATGCAAAACTCCCCAGGTTTTTGCTGAATTTAAACCTGGGGCGTTCTTCATAGACCCCACACCCAACTTCATTTTCCATTTTGGACCCATCGGTGAACCATAAAAGGCTACCGTCCTTCCACGAGACTTTGTTGTTCATCGAGTCATCTGTAGAAGGTAGTTCCACAGTATAGTGTATAACAGTGATTAATTGTGGAGCCATTTGATCAGGTATATCATGCCTTGCAAAACTGACGTTTGCGACATCCTGTTACATCACCCACTCTGGGCGATTGCACTCAGCGTGCTTGCTTTCGCCTCTTGCTGTATAAACAGTAGAAGAGACAGTAGGTTTCGCATCGCCTCAATAGCCGCGCCTGGACTGGACGTCATGGCCCGGTTACTAACATACCGGCAAGTCTCTGCAGGCTTTTTAACCTGTCTGCAGTTGTTTTCTGGCTGGCTTTGTTCCACCACACACTGGAGGCATAGGTTGGTATAACAATTGCTGTGAATAGCCATAGGAAGAAGTTTGGGCGTACTCCCCAATGTCTATTTTAGCCTTTTTACTGCTTTGTCGATGTGAGTTTCTGGTCGAATGTGCCTCCCAGATACTAAACCTCAGTTTTTTTTGTGAATGGCACAATTGTAGTCTTTCCTGCGTTGACTGACAGTTTGCTACCTGTGCATCACTGTGACATGGTATTTAGTGTGCTTTAGCAGAAACCTTTGACAATTACAGCTAGGTTGTCTGCGTACCCTAGTGCATCAATACTGAGGTCTGTCAGCTTTCTCAGTAGTTCATCCACTGTAATGTTCATAGGTGTGCCGATAGAACGCCTCCTTGAGGGTAATTTCTCGTAGTGTATAACTCCAGTTATATGACAATGGTGGAATCTACGTTTCTATTTATTAGTCCCTTGACGTGTCTGTAGGGTATCGTAAAAAGCGCCTCCAATGTCGAGTCCATCTGGTCTCTTAAGTAGACCGATTTGGTTAGGTTTGTCCTTCGTAAGCAGTTTGTGTATTTGGGCTCCTTGAGGAGATTTTAATAACTCCTCGCAGATCCTCTTCCAAGAAGCTCGCTTGTTATATTCTATGTGGGCTTTTTTATAAGGTTCCCATTCTTGGGCCTTTTTTGCCCTGTTAAAGAGACTTCTCGATTTCTTCTTGAGTTTGTACATGTTTGAAATCCTCCGAGGTACTTTCATACTCGGGAACTATGTGTAAATTAGGCAGCTAGCCTCGTAGCCGTCAGTGATGCCGCTGCGGTTACTTCCACTACCAAATCTAGCTCATCTAGGGTTCTGATACACTTTGGGATGTTCTCCAAATTACTCCTGAGTTTGTTTTTGTTCACAGTCCAGTTTGTTTTCTTTGGACCCCTTAACGAGTGTGTTTCGTTTTAAGGCAAGCCAAGAGTCAAATGCTTTGTGTCGGCGATCCGAAAGCGAAATTTCATCACTGACTCGCCAGTTTGATATTCGCCCAGCAATGTTGTCGGTGGCGAAAGTAATATCTAAGACTTCCTGCCTGCTCATGGTAACGAAGGTTGGCTTGTTAACCCTGTTTAGTACCTGCAGGCAGTTAATTATCTAAGAAATTAATTAGTTGCTCACCTCTATCTTTGACGTCGCTGCTTTCCCGAGTTGTGTGGTGCTCATTGACGTCGGCTCCGGCAGTGTGCATAATCGACCACTCTCGCCAAATCTGTTGTCGGGTCTTTTGCTTCATATGGTAAGTATGCCGAGCACACGGTCACTCTTGGTACCTACCTTCCCAAACTGAACATGCGCCACAACAAGGTCGTCCTTGCTTACCTCTGTTACAGGTGAGAAATTAGTGTTCTTATTTATGGTCGCTCATTATGCTATATGCATTATGACCAGGAATATAAGGGACTGAATATACCGGTATAGTTCCCAGTATAATTGTATTACGTGTTACAGCAGTCAGTAAAATCGTACTTAGTAAGTTAGTAGGTATATACCTTATACCAATTAGCACACTAGCAGTTGTATCGCTTGTAATATCGACTGAATCAAATGCCTCTGTATGTTGTCGAACATTGTAATAAATAGTAAAGTGTAAGAAATATCAGTTAACTTGTATACACCGTTGTTTGTATAAAGTTATGTCATACTCGACAATTATTATATTTTAATAATACAGTCGCAGTTTCTGTGAAAATAAAAACGTGTTGAAGTCATAATATTTGGTAGGTGTCATGTACGACGGCAAGGAGCGCCTCATGGCGGACGCGGAGATGGTTCTCAGTTCCGTGGGCGGTCGGTTGGCGAACGTGAACAACTCGACCGCGAAGACCTTCATCACGTACCGGCGGGCGCACCCCTCGGCGCCCTGCAACGCTCTGGTCGTGGTGGACATCTGCGTGATCGTGGCCAACCGCGGGGAGACGGCGCCGCATGCCTTCTGTATGATCCACAAGAACCTCAATAAAGGTAGGTTTACCAGTAGGAGGCTCTCCTTTGCACAGGATGCCGGCTAGATTATGTCCCACAACGGCACCTATTTCTGCCATGAAGCACGCTTCATGGCATGCTGACACATCATTACTGTGTTTCGGTCTGAAGGGCGCCGTAGCTAGTGAAATTACTGGGCAAATGAGACTTAACATCTTATGTCTCAAGGTGACGTACGCGGTTGTAGTGCCGCTCAGAATTTTTGGGGTTTTTCAAGAATCCTGAGCGGTACTGCGTTGTAATGGGCAGGGCGTATCAATTACCATCAGCTGAACGTCCTGCTCGTCTCGTTACTTATTTTCATAAAAAAAGGTGTCAAACTGATTCGATTGAAAGATATTTGTCTGTCTGTTTGAGCGTAAGCGTTACTTGATCGTTGGTAATATCAGCCCGCGCCCATAAGATGCAAAGTTATGCAACAAAATAGTCCTTTCAACTTACCTCAGTGAAAAAATAAACTAACATGAATTGTATGTAAATCATAAAAAAAAACTCAACGTAATAATGCACACGCACTGTAAATAAATATAGGTATTCAAACATATTAAACAATTGAAGTTTTTATAGATAATATCTGGCGAGAAAACATTATATTTAAATATGTTGGTATATCTTTAAATTTACCAACAAAGCAGGGTTCTCCATTACATGATCATTCAGCTATTACAAGTACCATCTGTTATCGTGCATGACACCTCCCTTCCCTTTATTTGAGGAGTTTCCTAATTCCTCATAGATTCCATCATCAGATCAATTTTTAACGCTGGGTCCAATCTACAAGCATATTATCTTAATATCTTTAAACAAACAAATGAGTTATAAATCATAGATAACACACGGCGGACATCTTGGATTTGAAAATCATCCGATATACGTTGATCTTGAAAACGATATCCATACTGTTGCAGTAATTCCAATTTCCATATTATATATGCCATTCTGAAACCCTAGGAAATGTTTTCCCTTCCTTCAATAGCACTCTTTTGCCATCGTTCGTTATAAATATGTAGATCCCATCTAAAATTATTACCGGACTCCTTCAGAAACTCTTTAAAAATTTTGGAATAAAAAGTAGGTACTTTCTGTACCGTATACGCACGTGTTTGCTAAATTTTATGATGGTCGGTTGAGTAGGTAAGGCGTGAACTAACACTGGCATTTATAATATTAGTAAAAGATTAATTTTGTAATTGAATTATAATTCGACCGGCGATAATACAGCGACGACTTGTAACAATAATTATTATTACCGTTTAACAGTTCGATAGAGCTACCTATCTTGTTTGTACACATTTTTGGGAACCCGCGATACAGGTTGACCTAGTGCGGGGTCCAATATGTAAATTATTTCGAAACTGTGCTTTCTGTCAATTAAGAAGTATTTGACTACTATTTATCTCATCTTTTCGATGTATATTCAAATTCAAATTCAAAGTGTGTAAGAATTTATATATCTAAAAGACCGTAGATACTATTTGAATAAAGCAGTCAGTTCAGCTTAAGCAGTTCGCAATACGACAAAGTGCTATTTTTAGACTAAAAGCAAGTTTTTATCTGTCCAGAACTAGGAGGCGACTAGTTCTAGTCACTTTAATAGTTCCTAGACTTACATTGATATTCTGAATGTTTCTTGTTTAGCCTATGTTATGGCTATTTTTAAAACTTCCGATACATTTTTAAGTTCCAAAGCTAAAGCTTGCAATAAAAACATTACTTAATGCGAAATTAATTTGAATGAGTTATTCTTTTGTTATTCATAATTTTTATTACCGACTATAACTTATTTGTTCTTACTGTTATTAAAATGGAATAGAATAGAAAACACTAACGGGCGTTCCCAATATATTATCTACAGATGAGATAAATTACTACCTTCTAATGTCAGTAATTAGCTGTCAATAATCTGAAGCTGTCCCAATATACCCGATGTATCATTCTTATCGCCTTATATTGGGACGCGTGAATTGGAATTGACAGACAGCGTGTACGGATAAGGTGAGTTACCGTAGATTAGTTTATTGGGACAGAAAAGTCAACGATAGTTACGATTTTTATCTCAGGTAATAGATAGACTGAATATTGGGAACGGCCGTAACTTTGCTGCGCGTGATTCCCTGCTAAAAAGAGCTGACACAGAACATTATTGTGTTAGTGCAGAAGACACCAACATAACACTGGTTTTCAGCAGACCCTCGTGTATTATATCACTATTGTACAACTAGCTATGCACTATTGTAACTAGGTTGAATGTCAAACTAAAGAAATAAACGAATGATAGTATGAACATAGTTTATTTTTAATCGACTTTAGACAGGGGAAGGTTCTTAATACAACTCTCTGTTTCTTGTTACGTCATATTTCTGCCATTTATTTAAAATTTTACTTTGGTAATAATTTTCTTTGAAAGTTTGTCCTCCTAGATTGGTCCCATTGATGTCCCAAAAATAGATCCGATGATGGAATCTGTGAGAAAGTAGCCACATAAAGATTATCGGGTACATGCGTCATGCTCGAAATCGGGTGCTATTTGTGGTGGCTGGATGATACTATCATAGAGAATCCTGCTCTTGTTGGTTAAGTTAAGCTATATTTTCATTAAAACCTTCAAGTTCTCATTTATAGTTCACGATAATATGATTGCTTTTTGCTTAAACGCTTCAAACATATCTGTGTATTATATTATTATTTTTATTTATTATGTTATATTAATAATTTATTTAAATATGGAGAAATAGTTGAGAGTTCCCGAGGGAGAGCGATAGGCATATATCGCGGATGAAGTGCATAAGCTAGTGTTTATAATATGAAGATCTGATATAAAAAATACGGATACAATTTCATATTGAATTATGTTGAGATGAATCGTCAAAGAGCGTAACAGTATAAGAAAGCATACAGCTAGGTACTCTGCGGTGAAATGACTAACTATTAAAACAATTATTGTTTTATATTATGAAGGATATTGCACAAGGATGTTCAAAGCTAACGAGTCAGACCATTGTATATCTAGATATCGATGCACTTGTTTTGTTAAGAGTGTTTGTTTTCTTTTATAATTAACAGGTATCAAGTGTGATCTATATCCATTTTTTTTCAAATATTGTGTAAACGGAAGTTATCAAACACAACAAGCGCGGCAATTGCTTTGTTTCATATATTATGGTCTGATATAATAAATAATGTATTTTTATTATATAGGTATTTCTATATATTTATAAATCATATTTTTATTCAAAACTGGATTTATCACAAATCCCTTATTGAACGTCAAAAACTACCACCCATTCTAAATGTTGATGTATCAAATTATTTAATAGTCTTCAATCTATATTAGAAATAGTTACCGAGTGTTTGATGTGGATTTTCTTAGTAGGAAAAGTTGTAACGTTTCACGTTTTAGTGACATCAAGTAATTAATTCAATATACCACATATTTATAAGTTTTACTTAATAAAATTACGCTCAGGCAGGTTTTAGAGAGTGGGTTTAAATATGCGGGGTACCTTTAGCGTGGGGCCCGTGAGAAGAGCGGGAGCAAGAAACTCGGCGGTTTTTTTTAATGAAATTTTGTTACAATAGATTATCGTACATTTTATTAATTAATAGCCTGAGGGCGGTCGCTCCATTCTGTGCTTCATTGAATTCTCCCCTTAATTCCTCACCTCGTATTACAGAAACTCGAATAATTTGGCAATTAGCACGTTGCACTTCATGGTCATCTTGGAAAGCAAAGCTAAACTCGGAAACAAATTTTTATTTTTATCGTTCAGATCTTTCTTTACACCTACTAGTTCTGAAACCCAGGACCTTTGCTTAGAGTTCAGGGTCAGTAACCATAGGTTCCATAGGTCCTCAGGGTATAAATACATTAAAATAAAGAATAGATTTAGGATTGTTGTTTACTTCTTTCGCTTATATTCTGAAATGCGTTACATACAAGTGTTAATGACGCGACGGAGTGTAAATTTAATGTGAGATTTATAAGTCACGACCGAACTTAGCTATCATTTATAACATCTTGTCATTTCAGGTTATTTATTGATGAAAACGACGTAATGTTTTTAAAGTGCAATGCCTGCTGCAGATGTTACGAAATACAATGTAATAATAGTATTATTTACGTATTTTTGTGTATTATTCAGCGTGTCTACTGTTTTTAATTTTAAGTTTATTAAAAAATATATTTTGAGTGTTAGTTGGTATCTTATTCCCACGGGGCAGCGAACCGTTTCCAAATATAATGTAGGTTCGACATGTGGCCGAACTTATTAGTAATGAATTCACAGATTTTGGTTTGTGAATTAATTACTTGAAGATAATAACAAATGGCAATTTGGCACAAAATTAATTGTTTTTATGTTATTATCATACCTAAAGTAAAAAGTGTGTAATATATGTATAATAATTGTGATATTAAAGTGTTTATAATTATCATTATCTTTATTATTCGTTTACAGGTTTGATGGGCAGTAACGTGTTTCTGTGTTACAAAAAGTCTATGAACCGGCCGCCGTTAATTGCTTACAAGCCGGAAGTTCTGTTCAGGTCAGTACACGCGGCTTCGTTCATTATTATTTTGGCACCTTTGCTTTAAGTTTTTTTTCAGCAAAAACATATCGACTTTTGTACTATTATCACTGCTTGTAAGTGATTGTAACTGTTACTATGTGTTTGTATTTTGGTTGATACTATTTTGAATCATACATTCATACATCACTTGTTTTAATAACTAATGATGGGGCTTCACAATCGCTATGGGATAGGCCCATCTCATTTTGAAAACATAATATAAATATAACACTTGTACCAATAAGATCTCCTCTATCTTGATAGATAAATTGTACGCCTCGTTGACTTATTACTTTACTATAAACTAAATCACAAGTATATCAATAAAAGTTTCCATAAACATTAATTTGAATGGAAATATTGAGTTGCAATAACGTATTTCAAGTTGGTACTCTAGCAATAAATATTTATCCACTGCACTCTTTTATGCAAAATTTGTGATAATAAAAAATATGTTAGTGAAAAATGAAAACAATTTAAGGTAAATCATTAAAAAAATCTCAACAAGTACAGTAAATAAAGGTATTATTGCACTTGGTACAGTAATAAAGGTATTAACACCGTCTATGAAGTATTTGAAGTTCTTACATAAACAAAATATAGCTTTAAACTTTAAATCAAAGCAGGTTTTTCTGTGACAGGATTATCGCAAGTACAAAGCAGGATTCTCTATGACAGGATTATCGCAAGTAGCGCCCGTTCATGAGCATGACGCATAGACTATCCATCGCTTCCCTCGGCCATATTTAATGGAATTCAACGACCCTCCCCATGACGCCACCACAAGCAGTGACGCCTACGTGAGCATGACGAAGCCTGCCAGTAGAGAGAACTCACTAATAATGTTATCTCAGACAAAGATAAAGACAAACCCTTATTTAATAATAATTTGGTTAAATATGCGATACAAATGATCGTCATTGTTAAGGCTGGTTAGTTTAAATATAGATTACAATTCTTTTATAAATTTGCATAATAGGCAGCAGATACGTTGTATGATAATTGATATTGTCATTGTGTGGCGTGCCGTGTCACGTTGTGGAATGCGACCCATTTTCATACCCCAGGCGTATTTCTCAATGCGCCAGTATAACTTCAACAATAAACCAGTTGAAATACTTACTTTATGACGAGACAAACTGGACGTTCAGCTGATGGTAATTAATACGTCCTGCCCATTACAATGCAGTTCCGCTCAGGATTCTTGAAAAGCCCAATAATTCTGAGCGGCACTACAATTGCATTCGTCACCTTGAGACATAAGATGTTAAGTCTCATTTGCCCAGTAATTTCACTAGCTACGGCGCCCTTCAGACCGAATTACAACATTACTGTTTCACGGCAGAAATAGGCGCCGTTGTGGTACCCATAATCTAGCTGGCATCCTGTGCAAAGGAGCCTAATTGTACCTAAATTATTCCAAATTATACTCAGGTATAAGAGAATGGATGAAAGTAGATCATTTGATTTGTTTATTTAGTGTGTAGTTGATGAATATTCCGTCTGAACCATGTATGAAGTGTACTGTTAAGACCTCCAAGAAGGGAACCGATTGGAAAAGTCTCAATATAAAGTCACAAAAATATCAGCAGAGAACTTTGTGAGATTTGAAATTTGTAAAATAGTTTTTTTTTCGAAATCGCCCGCGACTTCGATTTCGATAAAAATGTAATTAGTTTTTTAAAAATCTTGTGGGAAATCTTTGATTTTCTAGAAAAAACATTAGGTCATTCTTATATCTAACCTCCCAACCTCCATTTCACCCCCTTAGAGGGAAGGAAAACCGTTTTTGACATTCAAATACCACTTAGAAAGATTAACCTACCTTCCAAATTTCAAGTCAAGAATATCAATACTTAAACATTCCTATAAAAACTTCAATCCCCTATTTTACTACCTTTATGGGGATTTATATTTTAATGTAAATATTAATATGTAATGGGAACAAATGTTACAATACTTGCTGAGAATATGGCGGTGTTGAGGAATAACACCTTCATTTAAGCGAAGTAGAAGTTACTTCTAGTTTCATCAATCCCTCGAACGAGATGCCTCTGACAACGAGTGACTCTAAAATGGATTAAAAGACGCAGTGATCCATTGGTCAAGGCAGCGGATGAATGTGCAAGGCGGGGCTTAGTGGCTTAGGTGGATAACCCAATGCTACTTTTGCCACTGCCACTCGCCCAAATGTATTGATGGATACGCTCTCTTACTGACAACCTTCACAATACCCGATGGGCAAATCTCACTAGCTGTAAGAAGCGATACCTGCACTATCTTCCAAAGTAAACTGACATGTCGACTTAAGTTACTTTACCAGTGGGAGGCTCCTTTGCACAGGAAACCGGCTAGATTATGGGTACCACAACGGCGCCTATTTCTGCCGTGAAGCAGCAATGTGTAAACGTTACTGTGTTTCGGTCTGAAGGGCGCCGTAGCTAGTGAAATTACTGGGCAAATGAGACTTAACATCTTATGTCTCAAGGTGACGAGCGCAATTGTAGAGCCGCTCAGAATTTTTGAGTTTTTCAAGAATCCTGAACGGCACTGCATTGTAATGGGTAGGGCGTATCAATTACCATCTGCTGCACGTCCTGCTCGTCTCGTCCCTTATTTTCATAAAAATAAAAAATTAAGTCAGCTTAAACAGACGCAATCTTTAAACAATCGGCGTAACGATCAACCCTAAATGAAGATGATGTCTGTTCGAAGATGAAACGGTCACTCAATAATACTGTACAGGAGTGGATAACAAACGGGTAATAATCTTTAATACATGAGGTCGCTCCGAGAAGTCCGCGAATATACCAGAAATGTTCTGAGAACTGAAACATTGCATGCAATATGGACCGAATTAAATGGTCTCATTGCGGAAACAGGAGATACCATACCGTGCTATGTATATGGCTGCTGTCAGTCGCCACTTTAACTTATCGTATCCCCAGGCGTAATTTGTGTTCTGGAGGTCTATTACCAAAATCGACAACCGAATTTTCGGTCCGAAACGAAAGAACGAAGAACTCCAAATTAAATCCTATTACGAAAGTACTTCTGATCCGAATCGTGCGCACGGATATCGTTTCGGAACCATAGACATAAGTGAATTTGGGAATAAGGTAAACGAAAGACAAAATGTTTAATCACGAACTTCGTTTCGATCTTCGGATCCGAAACACTTTCGTAATTGGAAAATGAACGATCCGTCAACCGAAACTTCGTATTTCGATTTTCGTAATAGGGCTTCTGAATCGTTTGTCTAAACAGTTACAACTGGCTACTTATAGATTGATATATTGGCTACTTAATGCTGGTGTTGTCGCGGCAGCCAGGCTGCATAGTGCGCGAGGGCCCTAATGCGAGGTGCTAATTTGTAATTACCAGAGATTATTCCCCATTCATAAAACTCACTGAGCTATTGTTAAGTGTACCGTGTTAAGAGTACCGTGTTTACTAATTCAACTAGCATTGATTGTCGTAGTTTTTAGAATATTGACTATGCTAAGTCGATGAGAGGAACGCATTGTTTTAACTTATCTTAGATAAACTTTCACTTCAAGTGTATGGTCAATGTTTGTTTCTGTGTTTATGCGTATTTGTGTGTCGGCGTGCGCGCGCGCCAAAAGAAGTATAACTTCGAAAAACGACGTTTCCAGATGGTATCTTTCAACAAGGTACCTACTTAACTTAAGATTATATTGCGACATTAAATACTAACGGTTAGTGCTAGTTTTTATATTATAATTTTTAGTTATCTTATTTTAAAGTCATTTATCATTTCCACCTAGTAAATCAATAACACTTTCGGTATGCTGTTGGTTGGCAATAAAAATTTAAAAGTTTAACAGAGTATATCTACTAACGTATAGACCAATTTAGATCTGTCAATGTGTGCGTCAGCTAGTGGTATACCGTATATTTTTTTAAAGAGAAAGATGTTTTACTTATTTATAGACTGTGTTTATCCTTAGATTATATTATTTAACATAAATGTATACAGTGTAGATAAGTATAAAAAAATTCAAAACTCATCATTCTTACTAATTTCTTTATTTGGTTCCATTTTTGTACCTTCAAAATGGCTAGATGGATGATGGAGGCTGAAACGCTGAACTTCAAAAAGTTTTATATAAAAATACTGTGAAGTATTTAATGTTTCGGTTATTTTTTTCAGGTACCCTTCAGTAGACCGCCGCAGTCTTGTGTTTCCAATATCGGTGCCGCTATTCTGTCTGCCTATGGGATCTACGCTGGAGCTGTGGCCCAACACAGCGTCTGCGCCGAAACCGGTCTTCTCCACTTTTGTACTCACAGTTGCTGATGCTACTGATAAGGTCAGATTTGACACTTTACATAATCAAGAGTTTATTAATATCGCGTTGCGAACAAAACGCGAAGTTGTTTGCGGCGCTGTTTTCTGCCGCCATCCAATATTATGTACAAAAATATTATGTTGTTAATGGCGCCGTAGCTGATTATAATTACCTGGTTGCTGAGACTTATCCCCCTATGACGCGCACAATCGCGGTGCTGCTCAGAATGTATGAACACAACATGGAACATCGTGGTCCTTCGAGCCGGAAATACAATTTTGTTGTACTTTTTTTATATTAATAGTAATGATCCTTCTTAAAAAGAAAGTGTGGCTGGCAGTGATTATTTAACATTGACTCTTACGCCCACTTGTCCACTTCTTCCGGAAATGATAATCTATATATATAGGTATATCTCTGTTCAAGTTCCTAATACAATGCATTCATATTGCAGGTGTACGGCTCAGCGGTGACTTTCTACGAGAAATATCCTCACACCTCACTAACGGAGCAACAGCAAGAGGCCCTCGGATGGCGGCCAGGCATCACCCACACCACCCATTCGTTTAACGTTAACAAATCCATCTGTCTCCTATCACGGTGGCCCTTCAGCGATACCTTCGAGCGGTGGCTCACTTATATATTGGTAAGTCATCCGCGAGAGTTGAGACAAACATTGGAACCAGATATTTTTTTTAACTGGAATTTTTGGTTTAGGAAATGTCATGGAGTAAAGAACCACTGAGTATACCCGTTGAGAGGTATATTACGCATTTGTTAGAGGAGGTGCCATTTCCTGAGCCACGGATATTACTGCAGGTAGGATATTCTTATAGTGCATTCCCTGTTTTATTTCATTAGTACACCGACGCACACTGGGTCGGGGTCCCTTATAACTAACTGCCATCAAATAAACTAAAATGCTGCAAGCGATGCGATTGTTTACGATTGATTTACTGAGCCGTGACGTCATTAACGATTTATTTCTTAACTCAATAATTTCTAAATCCTTCATATATTTTTCCAAGACTTTTTTTTTTTTTTAAATCATATCAGTATAATTTTGAAACTACTTCAGCTATCACCCACGAACCCTCAAGACCGGGTTATAGTGACGCGACGAGACGACCAGCCCCTAGTGCGGAGCGGCGCCGGTTTCCGGCAGTTACTGCTGAACCTGGGACCCGACAACTGTATACTGCTACTGGCGCTCGCTATCACCGAACAGAAAATACTTATACACTCACTCAGGTGAGTTGGTATCCTTAGCTCTTTTATGCTCACTACAATTACATTCTCAGAATCAGCTGTATGTATATATCCACTAGAACCATTAAAACGCGGGTTTTAAATAAGAAGGTAGGGTAATATTATAAGAATAAGATTCAAGTTTCAATTCAAATAAAGCTTTATTAACATTGTATTATTCAAGAAGGTAATTCAAATATTTTGAGTTTTCTTTAGTGTTAATTCCGCCAATATTTGTCTTTAAACAATTCGACACGTGTTTCGCCTCGACACGAAGCATCCTCAGGACATGTTGACTTGCCAAACCCTGGCACGAGACTCCTAACGAGACGATATTATTTTTTTATTAAGTTCACACAACATTTTAAGGAGAGCACAAATTCACACTACTATAACGAATAGGAAAATTACAGATATCGCTCGAGTTGAATGCAGTCGGGGCCTGAGGTAGAGAGCGGAAACATCTCCCCCCTCTTTCCGCACGCCTCGTATCGTGTGCCTGCAGTGTAGTGCTGTGCCGTCCTTGACAGTTATCGTACGCGTATCGCGTTAATACTAAAGTTGCGATCCCGTATTCTTTTTTTCCGAGTCCATCAGGTTCCGTTGCAAAAGCGAGTTTTTATTAATCGCCAAGGACGAGAAATGGCGAAAGATGTTTTAGAAATGCATGATGAAAAAGGCAGAACAAAAAAAGAAAAATCAATTAAATTTTTTTTTCATCATTATAACCTAGTCTTAAATATCAAACTTAAAGCATTATTGACATACTCATGATTATGTCACAGAATTATTAGGTCACATTACTATCGTATTCCTTTTACTTTACATTCAACTCACGCGTTATCTGTACTTATCTGGTAAACTTGACCAAAGTTGTCACAGAAATGGTTGAGCACTCGCTTTTATAGGTAGTGACAAACAAGTAACGATATCTGCTAGAACAGAGAACACCAATACTTAATAATGTGACAAACATGGGACGTCATTTGTTTGTTCAAGAAACACCAAGGAAAAATAACTATGCGTTACGAAATAAATATTCGAATGTAAATAGTGTAAAAGTGGTTTTAACAATGATCTTATAATTTGAATCACACCCAAACCTACTTCCGGAGCCAAGGAATCTTAATTTCACCCAAATGCAGTATTTTGGGAGCGGCTCGATTGATACCTACAGATCAATTAACTTCCGCACGACACGCTGTAAAACTTAAGTATCACCATGGCATTCGGCAATAGTGCGGTTTCAAGGAACATTCTGCCAGCTTCTTTACAACGTGTTTCCAGTAAGATACGATAAAGTCCTGCAATGTTACGTACATAAATATAGAAATAGATATAAAGACTGAGAAGTAGGATAATTTTAACCATCACCCTGTATGGATAAAAGCAGTTTGTACTCTGACTGTATAAATATGCAGAGCTAATGTGGGTTCTAACAGTGTTGACAAATGTGTACCGAGGCGTAAGATAAAAATAAACCACTATGGCGAAAATATTACATCCGTGTATTATATTTTGTACGATGGTACTACCTGACTGGTTTGCCTACTAAACTGATTTGTTTTTCAGACCAGATACACTGACGGCTGTTTCGGAAGCGGTGTCGAGTCTACTGTTCCCATTCAAATGGCAGTGTCCTTATATACCACTGTGTCCATTAGGTAATTTTATATTTTTATCTGTTCAATTTACCTCCCAGAACTTAAGACTAAAATATAATCCTACATACAAAACTGAGTTAAGAAACTCCAAGGAACACGTTAGAAACTCTCTTTTAAACATAAATTGTATGATCCTTCTGTTTCCTGATATGGGTGGCGTTCACCCTAACTAGCAAGCATTTTAGTCTATTCCCAAAAAAATGTACACCAAAAGTCCATTAGTCATAAGGAGTTACTTACCCTACTGATACCAAAAGCCCACCCATGACATACAATTAGTGAATAATTTATATTGACATTTTCATTACATTTTCACAGAATGCTGAAAAACGCAATTGAAAATAGAACTACCCAATACTCAAATTGCGAAGATCAATCATTCTTTATTACGTTTTCTTTACAGGCTTAGCGGAAGTTTTACACGCACCTCTCCCTTACCTAATAGGCGTGGATTCCAGATTTTTCGATCTGTACGAACCACCGCCAGACGTCACCTGCGTAGACCTAGACACAAATAATATTACAGTGAGTGTAAACATTTTTATTCGCCCTGAGGGCAGGCTAGTTTTTTTACCATAACACTTTGAGTTACGTTGTAACTTTTTATTTTTTATGTATTCCTCCTTTACGTAATCTTTTATTTTATATTATCAAGTATATAAAATTAACTTACTTTTTTTATGCTTTACGAATTAAGAAGGTACATATGTTCAAAAAGTTATATTTGGTTAAAGTTATGGTTAAGTTATTTGCTAGCGAGTTGGTTTCCTCTGACCCAATTGGACCGAATTACTTTCATAAATTTCTTAACTCAAGTATCGGTCTTGTTCTTTTTTTATTAGTCTATTGGGCATTGATCGGCAGTTACTTGCCATCGGACAACTGTTTCGAATTCATTCAGTCTTAAGTACTCGCACATTTTAAGCACAAAAATATATTCGTAACGATTGTATCAACTTTTATTAGTTCCTTTCCAGTTTAGTTAGTTTACTTATTTCGTATTGAAATGTAGCACGAACTAATCAATTGTAAAAATTTTCAGATTTGTGAATCTCAAAGCCATATATCGATAAAGTTACTACCGAAACGGCAAGTGAAATTGCTTAAACAAACGCTTGAACAACTTCACAACAACATAGGACCAGGTATGGATTCATAACTAAAATATTTAATGCAGTTCGTGATGATTTAATTAATTATGACTGCAAATATGCAGTCAGTTTTTTTGTACAGAATAATAACAGAAATATTCATAATTAAACTTATAATTATGGACTTATTAAAGAAAGTATATATTATTGTAGGAATCCCACCGCCGCGTTGGCGAGGAGTGAGAAGCGCGGGTTTTTTTAATATTTTGTTATTTTGTGTAATAATTTTTGAACATATTGTTTTAAGTATATAAACATATTAATTCGGTATTTTTAAAGTAATGGTGTATATCTGTATCTATAGTGTTGCTTTCAGCATCACCGGCACATTATTCGAATAGCAGTAAATACAATGGAGAACCAACCACGAGCCTGGATAGGGACTTCCAGAAACGGAAAAAGGAGGTATTTTTATACGATTTATACTATCTTCACATTTATCTATTTAACGAAATCCTTGGATGGGTTTTGGGTTATAATAATTTAAACATTTCCCAGTGGACTTTATAGCATTATAAACCGATCTCTCTATATTTAAAAAATATTTTCTCCTTGACGATGACAAAATTTGACGAGACGATTAGAACGTTCAGCTGATGGTAATTGATACGTCCTGCCCATTACAATTCAGTGCCGCTCAGGATTCTTGAAAAAACCCAAAGATTCTGAGCGGCACTACAATTGCGCTCGTCACCTTGAGACATAAGATGTAGAAGTCTCATTTGCCCAGTAATTTCACTAGCTACGGCGCCCTTCTGACCGAAACACAATAATGTATACATATTACTGCCTTACTGCAGAAAAAGGCGCCGTTGTGGTACCCATAATCTAGCCGGCATCCTGTGCAAATGTGCCTTCCACTGGTAAACTCCTTTTAGTTCAACTGTTTGTTAAAGCGTATTTTTATTTTCAGAATATTTTCTAAGTTATTTCGAGCATACGAGCGAACGTCAGTCGCTAACAAATATAACAGTCCAAGTGTTAACAGTTTTATTGAGCATCTTTTAAAATACCTTCCGAACACCCGGAGCAATAAATTGTATTAATTTTCTAGAAACATCCTCCTCGTACGACAGTGGAGTGATCTTCCTTACGCAGTTTTGGGTGCTTCTGATATATTTACATTATAATGAAGCGTGTGAACACGTGAAGAGTTTGCACTTTTGTGTGATTACTGTGCTGTTGGGCGGCAACTTTCACTTATTTCTTCGTACTTGGTCCCCTTATTCCATAAACGTGAGCTGATGAGCTGGATTGATCACAAACCTACTAGTATAATACCTACTTATTTTAATAATTAATATTTCAGCAAGCGTTGGAGCTAAAGATTCAGGATGCTTTTCTTCGATTTATGGCGTTAACGTTGCACGGATACCGCTCTTTTCTCATTCCCATCACTAAAGCACCCACAGTGGGAACTACGGATCCGCAGGCGTTATTCCACATGGATGCCTTCATTAAATCTAGGGATAAGGTATGAGTTACTCATTTATGCAACTATTATGTTGGTAACCAAGATCATTTTAAATAAAATGCTTTGCGCAATGTTTCCAGGATGTTTCCACATGACTAGTTCACAGAAAGCTCTTGGTCCCAAATTAAAGACCTGATTCCTCCGATGCTGCAGGAGAGCATGGGTGGCGGTGATCATCGACCATCTGGTCACTGCCTACTTTGAAATTATATAGATAATTATCATTTGACATGATTATAGAACTGTTGCGCTTCCACCATACAGTCCGGACCCCACACTTTGTGATAGTCTGTGGAACTTACAACAATATAAATTTGGTCCTTCGATCCGGATATCAAGTTGCCATGTATGAAGCTGTAGTCAGTGAGGATACAACATATTATATTGTCTGATCTTCATTTTACAGACGCAGCAACGGTTCTTCTCGCTGATGATGCGTACTCAAATGTTCACACGCTTCATCGAGGAGCGGTCGTTCGTGGTGGACGGCGCAGACCAGGGGCTCACTTTCTTCGACGAGTGCATCGAGCGCGTACTCCGCGACGAGCCGCTACTTGATATAGACACCTCCAACACATCTGAGCGGACCGTGTTCGTTCTGCCACCGGACCCGCCCGACCCAGGTACTAATGTACATTTAATACGAGGGCGGCACTGAAAATTTCGGGAATCAAGGAAGTGACGCAACATTACTATTTAAAAATGTTTTTATTGCTTTTCGAAGTATTCTCCGAGAAATTTGACACATTTTTCCATACGATGGAACCAATCATTGAAGCAACCATTCCATTCGGAAGTTGGGGTCTCCAAAATGGCCGTTTTATAGGGGTCCACAGCTTCTTCAGGTGATGAAAATTTCTGAACACACAATTTATTCTTTATTTTAGGGAAAGTATAGAAATCATTTGGGCTTAGGTCGGGGCTGTACGGCGGACGGTCTAATAATTCTATGTTTTCTTGCTCTAAAAACTCTTTTGTTCTGTGCGCGGTGTGAGAACTCGCAGTGTCGTGATGAAGGATGATGTGGCGGTTGCAGTTCTCTTTACGGAGTTCAGAAACGACCTGTGGCAAACAAATGCTAGCATACCACTCTGCATTAACCTTTCTTTGTCCCTCAAGAGGAATAGTCGCAACATGGCCGGTTTTGGAGACAAACGTGGCCACCATTTTTTTTGCAACACTCCGACAACGAACAATTTTTGTTGGCTTTAACTCATTTTCGAACACCCAAACTCGTGACTGGTTTTTTGTTTCGGGTTTCGTACGCGTATATCCAGGATTCATCACCTCATACGATGTCGTATACAGCATTTGAGGATCCTGCGTGGAATCTTTCGAGAGTTCTGACGCACCAAGTAACGCGCGCCGCTTTTTGCTCTTCACAGAGCAAATGCGGTATTCATCGGGAAAACAACTTTTTACACCTAATTGTTCATGCAAGATTATTTGTATTTGACTCATGCCAATGTCTAAAGTTGCCTGAATTTCGCGGTATGTCACATGTCGATCTTCCCCAATCAGCTTACGCACAGCATCAACGTTTTCTTTGGTGACTGCAGTTTTTGGACGACCTTGACGAGGATCATCACTGAGCTTGTCATGTCCACGTTGAAATTCAGCAAACCAGCGATAAATTGTGGTTTTAGATGGGGCTTCATCACCAAATGCAGAAATCATCCGGTCAAGACACTGTTTTTATGTTAAACCACTTCGAAATTCATAATATCGCTCTAGAATTTTCTCGAGTCAATTCCATTTTCTCAACGACTAATCAAGTTTGACAAGACCTTGTGACAAGACCGAAAATCTTTTTTTAAATAAATAAATGGTATTCGATTTTTAATACCAAGGAGTTTTCAATTAAAAAGATTTTAATATGACAGGAACAATGGAAATATTCCATTCCCGATACTTCTAGTGCAGCTTATGTATACGCTTAGCATAAAAGTCTCTACGACCTATTAATACCAAAACATGCATATTAACTCGTATTTCTTATTGCCTATTTATTTATTATTATTATATTTTGTGCCTATCATGTTAAACTCAGCTTGTAATGTTAACTTTAAAGTTATATCTATTAACTTAAAAATACTTCATAATATGTTCATCAGATGTTACCTAGTTTGTTCACTATAGTCGTGAACAGATAATAAAGTCTTAAATTTTATTGAAAATAACTTTTTCCATAGAGCAAAATTGGCCACCGGTGGTAGGAGGGGAGTTGCCATAGCGTTTTTTCTTCGTACAAAACTGTCTGTAATTTTTTGCCTGGGAAAATCTGCGTTGCAGGCACTTTTTCAGCCTCTCACAGAAAAACAATCGACTATCACTACGAAACACACACATAATTACAACACATTTAATATAAATTTAATTACAACAGTATACAATTTCACACACACATAGATACATTATATGTCATAATAGTGTAATGAAGCGACGCAACTTCATGACTGCTGTGTACGGATATGGCTGTGACAACTGTCGATACGAATTATCGATAAATGCGAAAACTCGGTAAGGGAATAAGGTTTAAAATATTAATACTGAGGTGGATATTAAAAAACAAGATACGACGTTATTTATTTCTTAAGGGTTGAATTTGTACTGTTTTCACACTACGTCAATGGATCACGCTAGGTTCCACTTGAGTCACACTGATATTGCTTTACAATTTACACCAACAGTTATAGTAGATTGTCCGGAGTAAGTTTAGTGCACTTTTTGAGCTTTTATATTTAGTGCATGAGTTAAAATAATGTTTAGTTTACAGTACTAGAGAGTATTAGTACGTATTGTGTTTTACTCCGATGTGAATAGTTTCTACGATAAGAATTATTATAATACAAATAAACTTAATGGTAATTTTAATAACCACAGACAGTTTTGTCTTTTACTAGTTTGTAAAATAGAATAATTTTGTCTTAATATGATGAATACATTATTGTGAGTAAATAAAACATTATACAGTATATTTTTTTATTTTGTCAATTCCGAAGTATTATTTGTAAATTATTTTCAAGTGAAATGGTAACTGATGGCAAGACTTCTTTAATTTTTTTTCGATATCGAACCGGAAACAAGTAACAACACTATAGCTCGGTGATGCGGGACAAATCGAATCAGTCGCATGACCGATCCGCGTTTTGTATGAGTATGGGCGAATGTCCAGTGTTTGTAAAGAAATCCGAAAGAACTCGATCGTTTTTAATAAAGTTTTAACTTGATAAAATAGTAAATACCAATAGTATGGTTATTAATTATTTTCAATTGAAAGGTAACGCCATCTCTATGTTAATTTCATGTCTTTTTGCAGCATTGAACTAAACAATTCGGTATTTTTGTGGGGCAACGATTCAATCACGCAATAAGATTTAGAACTGTCCGTTTGCAATTAGTTTTATTAAATACATAGAACCGCGTGGACTAGTACTTTGACAGAGGGGATCCCTTGCGTATGGCTACTCACCTCCGATCTGCCGATGGTCCGTGTAGCTTTTTGACTTTAACATTCCATTTAATACAAGAAATCATATTATGTATTGTATAAATTTACTGCTCTATAATATTTCCAAGTTTTCATACCCTCGTATCTCTTATCTTTCTTCCCATGAAGCGTTATCTTTTTCACTGTTGTTTCTCAAGCTTTTTTGTAGACCAGCAGACCCTTTATATACACCAAGAGAGCGTGGTTATTTAAATCTTTTTGAAAAGTTATGCTTAGTACTAACATGTCCATCAGAAGAGCAGTACACATACGAGAAGTTCGTGTTGGACGAGAGTTTGATCGCTCGCTGCAAGCAGTGGTCGCGCGGCGGCGTGCAAGCGTTGCCGAGTGCGGCTCTGGCGTCCGCTGAGTCGCTCGCTGATGCGTCGCCGATGGCTCGCCGGACCAAACACGAGATAGCTGCCGCGCAGAGGTTCACATTTTTTTATTCGTAGTAATAATTCGCTCTACAAAGCGCAGGTCGGGCCACACATGGAGTGTTGCTGTCATCTCTGGTCTGGCGCACCCCAGTATCAGCTCGATCCAGTTGACCGCGTGCAACGCAGAGCAGCTCGAATTGTCGGGGCCCCGGTGCTCTGCGAACGGCTGGATCACTTGGCGTTGCGTAGAGTCGTCGCTTCATTGTGTGTTTTCTACCGCATTTATCACGGGGAGTGTTCCGAAGAGCTGTTTAACCTGATTCCTGCCGCCGAATTCCACCTTCGCACGACACGCCACAAGTTAAAATATCATCCCCACAATCTGGATGTGTGGCGGTCCTCCACAGTGCGGTTTTCAAGGAGCTTTCTTCCACGTACTACAACGCTGTGGAATGAGCTTCCTTGTGCGGTGTTTCCGGGACGATACGACATGGGTACCTTCAAAAAAAGCGCGTACACCTTCCTTAAAGGCCGGCAACGCTCTTGTGATTCCTCTGGTGTTGCAAGAGAATGTGGGCGGCGGTGATCACTTAACACCAGGTGACCCGTACGCTCGTTTGTCCTCCTATTCCATAAAAAAAAATGTAAATGCGAAGGGGGTTTAGAATTTATAAGGTCAAGCGAACGTACGGGTCATCTGATGGGAAGTGATCACTGACTCCTATGCTTCTTTGCAACACACATGTGTGTGTGTAAAATGTAAAAAGTGAGTTTGAGTGACAATTACATTGTGTTTTTAAACACCGATTCAACGTATCTACATTACCTATATCATATTATCACTTATGAACTAAATATCAGAACGTTGCTGTGAGGCGCCTGTTAAAATTTTGCCCGATCTGCTTTTGAAGAATTCGCCGAATATTTTCATTTCTTATTCAAAGCCACATATATTATTAAAAACATGTTGCCTGTTTCAATTTACAGATTAGCCCGGAAAGCGAGCCTGTCTCCTGAAGCGTGGGCCAAATGTCTTCTCGGCGCTTGTTACTCACTTTACTTCTTGGCTCTGCCGTGCCGACTCATGCTGTTTCGGGGAAAGGAACACGCGACCCTCCGCGCTGCCTACGAGCTCCTGGAACGAGCCACTAAGCTCAGGGTGCCATGCGATGAGGTATATGCTATAAATTAATCTTCTTTAAACTGTAATGGTTGTTACGCGCATGTGGGCTTTGTCCAGATGTAATGGCATTGTAGCTCATCAAAAACCGAACCGTGACGTCTTCACTGTGATTGGTTTTTCGGTTAAAATGGCCAATTGACGTCATCATCATCATCAGCCGGAAGACGTCCACTGCTGGACAAAGGCCTCCCCCAAAGATTTCCTTGACGATCGGTCCTGCGCTGCCCTCATCCAACGTACTCCGGCGATCTTGACCACATCGTCGGTCCATCTTGTGGGGGGCCTACCAACACTGCGTCTTCCGGTACGTGGTCGCCATTCGAGGACTTTTCTGCCCCAACGCCCATCCGTCCCTCGAACTATGTGCCCTCTCACTGACACTATGACTATGTCGGTAACTTTGGTTTACGTAATTGTATGAAATTGTTTCATCGTATTTACTGCTGTTATGATACAGGTGTGCTACCGCGTGATGATGCAGCTGTGTGGCATCCACTCCCTGCCGGTGCTGGCAGTACAACTGCTGTTCCTCATGAAGGGGGCGGGCTTGCAGCCCAATGCGCTCACATACGGGTACTACAACCGCTGCGTCCTCGAAGCAGCCTGGCCTAAAGACATGCCAAGGTAAACCAGATGCACAACAAGACGTATAATATACAATAAATATTATAAAGCTGCAGAGTTTGTTTGTTTGTTTAGGCTATGTTTTTTTTTTCAAAATTAGGGATCCGTAATAAAATTGCTATTTTGTAACACAAGGTGTAAAATCGAAAACCTATTTTTGCGTGCGCTGCAAAAACTATTGACAATAGAACAAAATGATGTACAGGCTATAATATAGGCAATATTATAAAACTATCGCGTGAATTATACTTTATATGGCAAAACAACGTTTGCCGGGTCAGCTAGTAATATTATATTTTTTTGTGATTATTTTTATTATATCATCTCTTAGCATTTCATTAATTATTGTAATTGTGTGTTGTAGGGTCTTTTAGGTATAGGCTATAAGTTGGCCAAATCAAATGTAGCAGTAATAATTATTGAATGTGTTACGTTTATACTATTGTGAAGTGAAACCACAAAAATATTTGCATGTCTGTCAAGACGATACATGTGCCTGCTCTTAAATTTGTAACAACTTTACTTTTGAATGTTTGTAGGAAATAAAGAACTTTGACTTTGATTTATTAAGCTGTTAATATGTTATGACCAACAGCGGATCTCAACTGTTGTGGAACAAGCTGCGTATAGTGGTGACGGGTACGGCGTTGTTCCGAGCAGCGGGAGCGCAGAGGGCGAGTCGGAACGCGGGGAACCTCACTGCCTCCAGTAATTTATTTCTTATTCATATAAAGTAGTATTACAACTTATTGTTTACGAAATTTTCGACCACACTTATTTCTATCACAAAATAGTGTTACATTTGGCATATTTTTGTTTGTTACATGGTGTATTTTGCTATAAACTTATTATCCAATGAAATCAGAGAGAGGTAAGAATTCGTTTCGATATTTGGCCTTGCACATGTTAGAACAAAAATTACAAGCCGGATTTCGTGCCCGCCCAAGAGATCGGTTGAGTTTTGAATTAGTGCAGAGTAGTTTTGGAGTGAAATAAGATTTATATCGATGATATCACTGTACGTATATATGGTATATATATATATTGCACAGTCTAGGAATAGGAGAGATCGCTCGAAACACATAACTTCAAACTGGTGGAATTAGCGGAACAATTTGCAATTTGTAATTTTTTTTTTTCAGAAGATGAGGGCAGTTAATCTTTTTATTTAAAAAAATATTAGAATAGGAAGTCAGTATTTTTCTTGAGACTCCATTTGAATACATTATATGCCAAATAAATATTTTTTTAATTTGCTCTATTCTTAGCATGTGTATCGCATAGTGAGATCTCCAAACTACCGATACATTCCAATATTAAACTCCGTTGTCCATCAATGAGTTGTAAATTGAAATTTTTAAATTGTTGTCACAAAATATTCTTGTTTCTTATTAAAATCTTAACATTTAGATGCCCCAGAGGTAATATACTAAACTTAACTTAGCATCAAAACGTATTCCCAGATCTTTAACTTGATTTAGCTTGTGAATAGAAGTGCCATTGATGCTTTAAGCGGCATTTATCTGAATAGTGGTCCATTTGGTTACTTGTTGATTTTAAGAATTCCACCAGATGGCGCACATTTTACCCATATCGTTTGCAGCTGTCTCAGATTTTTATTAGTTTATATGAACGCCCAGAGATGTCGCTATCACATCTTTAGTTCTTTCTTACAACGCGCTATCGATATTTATTGGAAACTAGTGACGCCCTAGAGTTTCGGTCTTATTGGTATCGCTTCTCGGCCTTTTGGCTAAGATCAAAGTGTAGTATCTGTTCTTTTCAGCTTAATATCTGAAAGTTCCCGCATAGCGGGACCAGTATATTAAACTGATTTTTGTAAAATGACGGGGTGTTAGGGGCTCGCTCCACTCCTGTCACGGGTCGGCCCGGCATTGCAGTGCCGCCGGGATTGGCCCACATTATACAGAAAAACAAATACTTAGATTAAAAGTCAGTTAGTAACTGATACAATTTGAATCTGTGAATGTTTAATCCTTATACCTATCCTAATGCATACATTTTATTTAATGATAACTTAATAAAATATGATAAATGATTAAGGAAATTCTCCTAAGTAGTAGTGACATGTGCTATTCTAAGCTTTTTACGTGCCATATAATTATTTTTATGCGGTAGCGGACGGACTAGAAGTTTCGAAAATTATCTAAATTATAAATTAAATTATGCTTTGTACCAGTAAGGTGATTAAACCTATCAAGTATGCGCTAGCAACAGTGTCTATATTAACAGAGTGAATAAATATGAAAGATATTCAAATAAAACCTCGAAATATTTTACTTACGTAATATGTTTTCGGTAACAAAAGTAGTTAAGATATTAATAATAATCTGTCATATATCTAAAACTTATACTTAATTATTTCTGTCCCAAACTAGGTGGTTATCAATTAATTTATTTAAATGCCTACATTCAAAATACACTTCTAATTATATATGTTTATTTGCTATGTTATTAACTTAATACTCTTAATGCAATTGCATTTATTTGAAGTTAAAATTTAGTTTGGTGGGCTTTTCCCGGAGTTCACCAAAACTAACTAGCGAACTAGCGGAACACTTTCCGAGGATACCTTCTAGGGGAAACGAAAGTTAATTTGATAATGAGGGCAGTTAATATTGTTATTTAAAAATTTTAATGCAAAAATAAGATCGAGAAGATTTCGCTGGTTTTCCAAAGTTATTTAAAAAACTTAAGACCCTATTAGAATAAAATGTCAGACTTCTTCTTGATAGTCTGTTGAATACTAATCTTTTAATTTGCTTTATCCTTAGCATGTGTATCGCATAGTGAGTTCTCCCAAACTACCGACACATTCCAATATGAAATTCCGTTGTCCACCAATGAGTTGTATAGCAAAATTTTTAAATTGTTGCTACATGAGGTATAATATACTAAAGTTAACTTAGCATCAGAAACTATTCCCAGATTTTTAACTTGATTTAGTTTGTGAATAGAAGTGCCATTGATGTTTTAAGTGTACGCGACGTTTCCGCTTTTACCTTAAAAAGTAATAAAGTGGCATTCATCTGAATTTAATGTCATACCATTATTTTCATACCATAAAGTAATGTTCTCGAGATCTGTTTGAAGTATAGTCACGACTAAAATGTATTTCGAACCATCCTTTCCATCGTTTCCTTTGACAGTTTATTTTTAATGATTATGTATTTTTCGGAATATGTTGAAATATCTTTTCTTTAAAACTATGGCAAAACATATTTCAGTAGATATTTTACGGCATCACCTGCAGTAGAAGGAAAGGGTAGAAGTCTAAATCTTATACTGGAATACCAAAAGCATTTAGTTATAATTTTATTAGGATGATGACGAAATATGTTCAAATGAATGTTTTGATATAAGGTGGCGGCACGTTGCCTCGCGTGCGTTCGCTGGCGGGCGAGGGTTCGGATTTGTCTGCGCTCGCACTTGCAGAACCGATGCGAAGCCGATCTAGTCTAGACTCAGGTATGTAATAAAACATTCAATATTCCTCCCAAACTTGTCTATGGGTTGTAATCACTGAGTGCTATGCAGATTACATAACTCGCGCCACACCGAACAGGTTCAAACAGATAATCCAACTGTTCGATACCTGCTTGGTCTATAAATCTTTGTATGTTTTCCTATCTACCTTAGTCGGATGCGAACACAAATTACACTCGTTCGAATCCCTTCCACCAGGGATGGGTACTGTCCATCCTCAAATATCTTTAACCTACTCAGGACCCTTGTAAAATGATTAGTATTTAAGAAGGATCTGTCAAGAGCTTATATAAGGTTGGCAGCCCGGCTGCGTGTTCGTTGATCTGTAACATGTTTGTCAGTGTACCGCGAGGCGGAGACGTGCTCGGCGTCGGCGAGTGTGTTCGAGGCGCTGTGCCGGCGCGGCCAGCTAGTGCGGCGCACGTCGTCCACACATGCGCGGGCACACACGCTGTCGCACCACGCCGGCCTGCTCATATCCGGTGACTCACCTCACTCAATACTAATGTTTATATTATTTTATCTACACCCATGCTTTAAATCCTCTATTAAAGATTCCGAAACAGTTAGCTTATTGCCAACATTAAAACACCCAATGTTCTAATAACCATTAGGTCATCCAAAAGAGTGTTGTAATGTTGTACTGAATTTCATAACAACACTCCTATTTTTTTTTTTCATTCCCTTCATGCTCGAACAGTTTTAACAGACAGCCACATTCTTATTGCTCGATGCGTGGCATCTGTATGAATTTCAAAAAAAGAACATTTTGGTTTACGCGCGTTCCACACCACCAGAACGTCGCGCGCCCTAAAAAAAGTAGGTTATTCGAATCCTCGCCATTTTTCTTCGATATTTTTATTGTTTTGTTTACAAAAAATGAGCGATTAGTTTCCAAAAGAACATAATATTCAAGTGAATTTTAATTATTGCACTAAATAAAATGTAAATTACTATTAAAATAAATAATTCTTTCATTAATACTTAGTTTATTTGTATATAATCAGTAATGGATGATATTAGATTACTACTAGGACTGGCTGTTTTAATGTTAGCATTAAGCTTACTGTTTCAGAATCTTTTAGAGGATTCATATTTTGAGTGTAGATAAAGTCTTGTATGCAACTGTTGATAATTAGGTGTTAAAACACTCATGTGGTACTATTATCACACTCGGCTTCGCCTCGTGAGATAAATCCACATTCGTGTTTTAATACCCCTTATTACACAACAATTGCAAAAATAACTAATTTAGGTGTAACTCTTAACCAGGGGCGTGCATTGGTTTTCTAGCAAGGTAAATCTAACAAGTCGTAGTTACGCTTTAGTCCGACAATACGACATAAGTTGTAAGAAACACTGCTTGCTTCGTATATTGCAATCTGTAGCCTGCCTTACCATAGGTAGTAATTTATCTTTAACACCTTTTAACACAGTCCTTTATTTATTTAGGTATTCATAATGCCTAATTGCCTATATGATATGCACGCCCCTGCTCTCAACTGATACTTGAACTAATTGTAGATCGCTGAAGAAATTATTATTGAAATGTTTTTATTTTTTCATGTAAAGAGGATGGATGGAAGTGGACTGACTGCACAAATTTATAGCGTGAACGTGGATAAGAATAAGGGCATGGGTGTGTCAAGAATAAGAGATTAGAAGTCATACCGTAATATTTTTCGAGGCTCTTTCACAATATTTATTCAGCAATAAAGTAGACATAGCCTGTATAATAAACGATGTATTTAACATACACATACTAAAACTTACATATATAAATATTAAAACATTCCATGACTTAGAAAAAAAATTAATATTCGCTTGAACTTTAATTAATAATTAAACTTTAAGAATATTGTAATGGCTGGTCTCCTGATTTTATTTGGTCAGAGAGTTGTAGTTTCTGAGAGAATGCTGCTTTACTGCTATTGCAGTAAAATTAAAGGCTCTATTTTATTAATCAGGTAATTGTTGTATCATAAAAAAAAAACAAATAATAGACTAATTATTCATGTTGTGACATACAGGTGTGCCGTCAGATCCTGATTTAAGCGAAAGTACACGACCCAGAAGTAATTCATTATCCAACGAGGAACCTGAAAAGACTGCCCCTATGGAAAAAATTCAAGTAAGCCCACTCTTTTAAAATCTAATCTAAATAATAATTCGATATTCCGGATGGACAATTTATGTTTCCAATCCATGTTTTTTTTATCCTTACCAAAAAGTTAAAATACGAAATACGTGCACAAATTCTGTATTATTAGAAGAACAAGTAAGCGTTTGTGTCACCTGGTGTTCGGTGATCACCGCCGCCCAATAGGCGAATTAGTCCAGTGCGCTGAATGTTCACCTGCAACATATTTGCCGGACTTAAGATAGTTCCCTTTTTTTAATGTACCCATGTCGTATCGTCCTGGAATCACCGAAACAATTTTAGCTCCTTGTGAACGCCACAGATCCAGATGGTGAGGATATTTTTTTTGTTTTGTATTGCTTATGTGTTCATATGTATGGCGTAAGCGGCTAAATCTTTTGATCTAATTGATTAAAAAGTTCAGTTGTTTAAAAAAAAGTGTATTCTAACGTACGTGTTTGAGTACCTAGATGTTATCCGTCAGACGGACAACAAAGTACTCCTGTGGTTATGGACCTGTAAAAATAATCGTATTATTAAAAGGGAATCTTATTTCAGCCTATTCATGTAAGTCCAGAGAGCCCGCCCGACATGAGGATATTAAAGCGATCCGAGAGTTTTGCGGGTGACGCACAAATTGTGCAAAACTTACAACGACTTTCATTCGGTAAGTTGAACCCTCGTCAATAACAGATACGAATTTCGCTAGAAAATTATTTAAAACTCTAGATTTTAATATTTATTCTTGTTTTTTGACCTAACAAGCATGTAATATGAGAAATCTTTAAATGATAGGTCTATTGAAGGTTATATGTAGAATATAAAACTATTAATAAACTGAATTTCACTAAAACTAAAAAATCAAAAATTAAAATAAATACCATTCTAAAATAAAATTAAAATCCCAATTTTTTCATTTAATACTAGATGGCCCAATTCCAGCGCGCAACTCCACGTCGACAAGACATGGGTACCTTGAGAAACGCTTATACACTTAAAGGCCGACAACGCTTTTGCGAATTCACTCTGCTTTAGCGAGAGCGTGGCCTTAATAAATCAAATTAATTTTGTTTTATTTACAGGTAACACAGCGTCAAAATACCGCTGTTCGAGAACGCTTAGTTTCCCAGAGGAAGTGGAGTACACTCAGAATGGTGAAAGGGAGCCAGCTGGCACGCAATTGAAAAATAATATATCGACACCGCTCAAGTGAGTCCTGTTTTTATATTGGTTTCATTGGATCCGTCTCGAAGGACCAAACAATTTATTTAAAAATGAGCGAGGGCTATGTTCACTTGTGCTTTGAGTTTGCCATATCCAATTTATAAGTCAAAATAATAACGCACTGTATTGTTGAGAAAATGTATAATAAATTATTTTTTTGACTTGACTGACTTTGAATTGACATTTCAACAAGCTATTGATTTTTGTCGATCGGCATAATTCTAGATAAATGGAATTTAATTTAAATAACTATGTCAAAATGTTTGTAAAATGGCGTTTAAACGGTCTTTTTATTTTGAATAGATTGCGATTTGCAAACAAAATAAACTGGGAAAATATGAAAAGTAACACAGGTCAGAGCTAGGATGTCGTTGAACATAACAACCAAATAATTGGCGTTTAAAGTGACTTCGTTGTTTGAGTATATTTTAGTTTTTTAACATTATTATATAGCGTTATATATTCTCGAATACAAATATATGCATATTCCTTCGTGCATGACTTGGGTGCGCGGTTCGATTCCCACTGGCATCATCGGAGTACGTTCTAAATGGTAGGAATGGGATGTATATATAAATTTATTAAGAGGGGGCAACGGACTATGGATCACAAATTTAACGCATGTGTAGATAGAATTACATAAAATGTACAAAAGTCCACCGTTGACCAGATTATCGACAATTGCAACAGTTTCTCCACTAGGCAGAAACATCGACCTCATAACCTGTAAAGGCCTAATAAAGGGCTAATGCTCTCAGATTACACATTTGGAACACAGATATTTTAAACATGTTTGTGTTTGTTACCTGACCATTAATCATTTACTGACTCGTTCACCTCAGTTGGTTGGCTAACTTTTTTGCATTGCGAATTTGAAGGTATAGTTGTCTACAGCGTTATAAGGTGGATGGCTTAAAGCAATAACCAAATGTTGTCTCCTATACTTAGGTTATCGCCTCGCACGCCGGTCCTGGCGGACGATCCCCTGGGTGCCCTGAAGCTAGCGGACGAGCCCGAGCTGGTGCCCCAACCTGAAGAGCCTCCTCCTCCCAAACACGAGCTCAGTGTCAGTCCCAAGCTGTTCCACCGCCGCAGCAATTCCTTCGACAGCGAACCGCACGAGACAACTGGGTACACAGCTTCCATACTTGTATTTTTTTTAATGAAAATACGGGACGAGACAAGCAGGGCGTTTAGCTGATGCTAATTGATACACCCTGCCCATTACAATGCAGTGTCGCACAGGATTCTTGAAAAGGCCAAAAATTCTGAGCAGCACTACAATTGCGCTCGTCACCTTGAGACATAAGATGTCAAGTCTCATTTGCCCAGTAATTTCACTAGCTACGGCGCCCTTCAGACCGAAACACAGTTATGTTCACATTACTAAACGTTAACATTACTGCTTCACGGCAATGGCGCCGTTGAGATACCCATAATCTAGCCGGCATTCTGTGCGAAGGAGCCTCCCACTGGTGGTTGTATAATGATGCTCTCTTAGCTAGGCGTTTCTATAATATGTATTTGTACGTATTTTTCATATTAAATATATCTTTGTCTGGCATACACGATACAGTGTATGTCTAGTTTAAAGCTCTTTAATTATGAATTTATTATTAATAATATAAGATAAGTATTTATAGTTACAATGATTAACATGATACTTAGCGACCTTTGAGGTAGGTTGTTATGATGGCACCCATAACCCATGTCGTATCATGTAGATTATGTATAAGATCAAGATTATTGTAATGTTTTATATGTAATGCTGTTGGTGTGTCGGTAAATAAATAAAGGGTATTGTGGAAGAAAATTGGTTAGGAATCGCAATGCGAATGAAGACCAAACAGGGAGGAAAATATTTAAGCTTTTGAGGTAAGGTGGGATTTAGGATCACTATCTGTGAAAGATTTAGAACCGCGGGCATCGAGTGCAATTAAGAGTTGCAATAATATAATATAATAATTTTTCAAATGTTCTTGATGTGTGTGTCGACTTGTGTGTGATGTGTGATGTCTTTCCCCATCCAACCACCAATTTTTTTAGTACTTTAGCAATACTCGCACTCACTTTACTTATGGCATATTGAACTGTATCTTCGACGTGAGGGGATTTTTTTTTGTGTAAAACATAAATACATAATGTCGTCGACGCTTATACGATGTATAAATGTTGTAAGGCTAAATATAAATTCGTGTTATTTCGGATTTTATTTGACACCAGTATGGTATGGATTTTTTCAAAGATTTTAATTACTATAATTTAACTTTGTTGATATTATTGATGAGTTTTAACATGCTTAAAAGATATTTATTTTAGAGTTTCATTATTAAAAATAAGGCAAATAAATGTGAATATCATCAAATAAGGACCGAACTGAAAATAATTTTATGACGATGGTAGAGTTCAATAGCTTTATTAATAACCTGGCAAATTCGTTTGTAACACTTCATTATTCTGCGAATCTGATAGGGTTGACTCGACTCAATTTCTGATAGTAGAAATGTTACGAACGATTGCCTATTTATTATACTTTGCACATTAGCACTGAGCCTAAAGACGAGGCTGCAATTCGTAGTAAAAAATAATTCCTTAAATTATGGTTACAACTCCATCCTAGTTGAATATCGAAGAAATGAACATAAATATTCAATCAGTCGTTTAGCAGAGCGAGCGTGCACGCAATATGTCCGCGCTCAAAGTATTGACGGCAATATTAACTTTATAGAAGTGGATGTTTACTATGATTCAATGGTTTTATCCTTGCCCGATTGTTTTCGATATAATTTGAAGCAGTTTCCTCATGGATGACTAAAGTTAGTAGCGATTGGTCTAGTTGGTAGTCATTGAAATATATATTAATCTACCCTCTTTTGGTAGTACCGGGACGGGTTAAAGTTAAGTTCACATTCTGGTTAAAGAGTGCCCTTCCTGTAATAACGGCTAATGTTTATATTTCTCGATCTGTGTTTTCATGTTTTTCAATCCATCTATGACATGTCATGTTGGTATTATTTGTATGAATATACAGAGTTTTCTATATCTTATATATAAAATTCTCGTGTCACAATGTTCGTTCCCGTACTCCTTTCTCATGAAATTTTGTGAGCATATTGAGTAGGTCTGAGAATCGGCCAACATCTATTTTTCATACCCCTAAATGTTAAGGGTGGTCACCACGAATTTTTTTTTTGAATTTTTTTGACATTTTTTTTTTAAATTTGTTGGATTATGATCAACATTAAAAAATATATACAACTTCAAATTTTCACCCATCTACGATCAACAATTACTTTTGTATCGCGATTTTAATATCGGCAATACAACGTTTGCTGGGTCAGCTAGTATTTCTATACTATTGAGTTAATTTGGATTTGCAAATTAAAATTGTCATATTGAAAAAAATAAGTTTTAAACATTTACGGATGAAATTAAACCTGTATTTTAAATAATTAAGATTGCATATTGCGGCTGCAATTGATTCTATTTTTGTAAGTTATACCTACTGAAGTAAACGTCCGGTGTACTTTTTATTGTAGTTATACTTCTGTAGGCGCCTTATGAAAAAATTAAAAGAGTGAAATTTTAAGATGCGCGCGCATCACTGTAACACAAAAGTAACAGGTTGGAGTTGGTTCCTAAAACTTTCTGACGTTTGCGATATTCGTTATTTTTTTTGGGTTCTTCGTCCATTATTAGGACAGGCAAAGGGTTCAAGCCCATACAGCCGTATTATTTATTAAACAATTAATTTTCAAAGCCATTTTTGCAAGATTTTTACAAAAATATTTTTTCAAAAAACGTACAATAGCACGAGGAATAAATCATTTTAATTATACATAAGTCCACACTTTTGTGCATAATCGCGTCGCGTTATTGTGGCCTGGTCTTAACAGTACACTAATAGTGGTCCCCGCTAACGTCCCGCTAGTACAAATCAGCATTGCCCTGTAGAGCAAGATAACCTCTATAGTTTCCGTTGTGGCAGGAAACTACATAGAAGTGAGACAGCGCCCGCAACCGTGTCCTCGAGTCTGGCGACACTGGGCAACACGTTGAAGATTAGCTTTGGGTAAGTGGATATGTCTTGCCTTTTACATAAACTAGATAATTAATAAATGCACTTCGATATAAATTCTGGCTACCCGCAAAGTATGAATGAGTTAGTGGCCATCAACATTTACACAGCAGTGATAAAGTACTATAACCTATGAGTTCAAACAGAGATCATGCCATATTGTTTAAGTGACGTCAGCAGTTAGTTGTCTGTTTCAAAACGATACTTTTGATTTGTGATTGTTGTAGTGTGTGTATAGTCGTGACGTCACCGTGGCGTGACTAAGATGGCGGCCTGTCCCTATATCAAGCATATCGCTTGATATTGATATAATATATGTAACTTTTAATTAATGAAATCGCTCGCAAGTATGACTTGAAGTGCGTTGTTACAGATTTTGGGCTCAGTTTCAAAATTCCCCTAATAGATGTAAAATAAGCAAACAGTGATATAACATTTGATATTAATATCATAGATCATTTATACAACCCCGCTCGGACATTTTTGACTATCTTTTAATAGGCGATTGGGAACTATAAGAGTCTAGTTCTTTATAGTCAGTCAATGCTGGTCAACGAACAGTGCCCTTTCGTGTGGATATGTATTGGTATCATTCACAGAATTTAATGATGTTGAAATACTATCATGGTAAATTTAGGAACATAGTGTTCAACTAACGAAAATAATCTCCCTTACACTGAAACTAGGTGGAAAACACTTAAAACATTATAATAAACTTAAAAAAATGACATTAATAAGCCTCAATCGTCACCATCCTGACATACTTATCTGGTGTCTTTCACTCTCATGTTCATTTATTACTTCTAATTCGAAATGAGAGTCTAGAAACTATAATACGTCGTCATAATTTAGTAAACATCACAATAAAAAAAGATTTAGACATTGGTGTTATAGTCAGAACCTTTATTAATGTTCTTAGACGCTATTCGCCCAGCAGACTGTCTTTGCGTAGAGAGAACATGAACATTGGCAAGGCGATGCTCGAGAATTACTTTAGGTGAGTATACGGTGGTTCTGGGTGGTGCTGGGTTAACACTGGTGGTGGTTTTTGTGAATCTAATTGGTGTCGGTGCCGGATTTCAACTAGATCGCTCTTGAAATTTCTCTGGTGTTTCAAGAAAGTACTAGCGGCGGTGATTACTTGCCATCAGGTCCGCGCGCTCTTTCGTATCCTGTAGGGCTGCAATAAAAACTGTTTGTTATACTATGTGCAATTCATTATTGATTAATATAAACATGTTATTTAACAATCATCAAATTTCATTTAAAAATAGTTAACTAGCTTTCAACTCATCGCCTATAACGCGCCATAATTTTTTATGCATACACTTTCATACCAAATAATGATGGTAATCTTTAAATGGCAACATGGCAAAAACATTGTGTGTTTAAAATATTTTGTATTGATATACTTACCCGGGTATATTGTAGTGTTTGTTTTTAATTATTAAATAACATTATTAGTAAGTTATTAACGTTTTTATAGATCATTAACGGCCGTTCCCAATACACTATCTACAGATAGAGATAAATTACTACCTTCTACTGTCAGCAATTAGCTGTTAATAATCTGAAGCTGTCCCAATATACCTGATAAGTCATTCTTAACGCCTTCTAGAGCTGGTAAGCTATATGTCGTCCTATTCCCGTCGGTAAGTTTATGGGGACAGAAAAGTCAACGATACTTCCAATTTTTATCTCAAGTAAGAGATAGACTGAATATTGGGAACGGCCGTGAGTGCATAGTAAAAATTACTATTTTATTCAGGTTTTGAATTTGTTTTTGTCTACACAACTATGTTAATTATAAATATTATATAGTCTACCTTTAAGTCCGACGACGAATCACTGTTATTCTTAGACGTAACGACTAAACCCCTGACTATATAAACGTTAGGTACATTGATGCCAAGTAAGCGTGTATCTTCAATTTCAGTCCAACAAGTATAGCGGGTAAGAAATCCAACGAGCTCCTACAAAGCGGACTGAGCAGTCTGAAGTCGGCCGCCACCAGTGTCGCCAAGAAGATTGACGAAATGAAGGAGGTGATATCAGCGAACACCACCCCGGTGAAGATGAAGGGTGCGGTGGGGAGTGCGACTAGCGCCATCGCCAGCTACTACATCTCTGAGAACACATCGGACACTTCGGAAGTTAACAATGAAGGTAGCTTCAGTACTTCTACTGACTGAAGGCAAATAATATATAATAGTACTAGCTGACCCAGCAAACGTTGTATTGCCGATATTAAAATCGCGATACAAAAGTAACTGTTGATCGTAGATGGGTGAAAATTTGAAGTTGTACGTATTTTTAAATTTAAAAAAAATTAAAAAAGAATCGTGTGGACCACCCTTAACATTTAGCGGGATGAAAAATAGATGTTGTCCGATTCTCAGACCTACCCAATATGCACTCAAAATTTCATTAGAATCGGTCAAGCCGTTTCGGAGGAGTTCGGTCCCGCACACCGTGACACGAGAATTTTATATATTAGACAAGTACAGAAGTACTTACTCTGCCATACAATAAGGTGTAATTCAGAGCGCAAAGCGTCTTTAATCTACATTTTTATTTACCTAGAAATTGCCTCACTCGCTACCCAGCTATCATGAATGGTAATTTCATTATTATAATAATCACTATAAATTAATTTGTTTAAAAAAAATTAGTTTTAAAAACAATTATATTGGTAGGATATAATAATATATACTGGTTGGCGAAATTGCGGTCCTGTTGCATGCGGTAAAAGTAACATAATTAAACTGACGCACCTTCTTCTTGGTGAAAACCACATAATTTTGTCGTTGGACTAATGAGGAAATTGTCTAAATTACTAGTAGCAGGGGTGAATGGCGCTTTCCTGTCACAGTACCAATCCCTGCCAACGTTCTCATTAGGGCTGGGTCGTGTCGCTTTTTCTGACAATCTTATCTAAATCGGATTTCGAGTATCAATATCTCAAAACTATATTTTTCAATATCTGATATTATAGTGCGTAGGCATATATTTTAAAATTTCTATACACTCTTGAAGTAATCCGTTATAGTATTTTCTTTGATTAACGCGAGTGTTACACATTTAAATAAAACACTTTTAAAGGATTAAAAAGCGTACACTACACATACTAAAAGAGAAGAGGACACTGTCAGTAAATTTAGCCAAAAACCATCTATGTACCTACAGCAAATACCACCTCCGAGGAAATAAGTGGCGCTAAACTTCATAATGACAACTATGACAAATACTATCTTTGACTCATTTCATCTACAGTCCCCCTGAAAACCAGATCTGGAAATGTCTTGAAACGTCGGGTTAACTAATATAAAAATGTAACTTTTGCGCAAACACCTAATGTAAAGCCGTTACAATTAGACGCGTTTTAATCCTTTAAAAGTGTTTTATTTAAATGTCATCCGTTATCGTAGTTACTCTAATATGATGGTTCTGTGTTCTGTAGTGTGGTACGCGAATATCAGCTAAAGGAATATCAGATATTTTAATACATCGAGTTTGAAGATTCGAGGTCGCTCATTTGATGTGGCTGTCGCGAACGAGTCAGTAAGCAGATTTACTGTGGTTTGTGTCACAGAGTAGGACTTTTGTATATATACTAGTGTGCGGTACGCGAATAAGAATATCAGATATTCTAATAGATATAGATATCAGAGTGAGTAAGCGGATCTTAGATATTGTACACAAATAAAATTTGAAAACGATGCGGGGCTCGAACCCACGGCCTCTGGCGTTCCGTGCCAGTGCTCTACCAACTGAGCTAACCGTTCGAGTGACGTGTCGTCATAAAATCTTGTATGCTTTTTTCAACTCTCAGGTTGTGGCTTAGATATTGTAGCAATATATAGTTTTTGTAACTATATACGGTTTGTAGTTCTCATTTGGCCCGTGACGCCGTGTTAATCCAAGTGTTTCCGTCAGAGGGCGGCAGTACGGGCGTGAGACGTTCTTCGAGCGACGCGGAGCTCACGTGCGCCATGGAGCGAGGCTCGCTGGCCACGCTGCTGTCACACCTGCCTGAGAACCTCTATCCACACCAGAACGTACGTAATCTTCCTAACTTATTATTTTACCAGGTGGAGGATTATGGATACCACAATGGCGTCTATCTCTGCTGTGAAGCAGCAATGTGTAAGAAGGTTCGGTCTGAAGGGCGCCGTAGCTAGTGAATTTTTTGGGTTTTTCAAAAATCCTGAGCGGCACTATATTGTAATGGGCTGGACGTATCAATTACCATCAGTTGAACGTCCTGCTCGTGTCGTTCCTTATTTTCATGAAAAAAATTCGTCCTGTTAAATTTTAATAAAAGTGTTCTCCTGGCTCCACGGCTTTTGTACTAACGCACCTTGAGAGTAAGCAGACTAAACCTAATTAGTA